>NW_024429188.1:11830263-12484263 GCF_017639785.1 Mesocricetus auratus
AACACAGAGACCCATAACTGGACAAATGCATATAGAATGAGAGACCCAGGAGTGCTGAGCCCTGAATGGGATGTCTTTATCAAACTCTTATGCTTCTATGCAGAGAAGGAGGCAGAAAAATTTAAGAGTCAGAGATGATGAATTATTCCAAGGAAACAGTGCCTTCCATACACAATAGGACATATGTGAACTCACAGACTATGTCAGCATGCACAAGATTGGCACAAGGAAAGTCAGACACAATCCCAGCATTGAGGGTGGAAGAGGACACAATTCCAATCACTAACCAAGAAGTTATTTGCAATTCATACCTGCTAGGAAAGGAAAGATCAATTTTCTCCAATGGAGTGACACTTGGTATATCAATCATACTCTTGAGCAAGCCCCATGCCCAGGAGCAATTGCCTAACAGAAAATAAACTCCATGATTTTGCAGGCTTTTACTTTTGCTGGTTTGTTTTGTCTTATTTTTTGTTTGTTTGTTTTGGTTTTCATTTTGGGATTTTGGATGGGGAAGAGAGAAAGAATGTAAAGCTGGGAGAGTAGGGAGTTGGGGATGTCATGGGAGGAGTAAGGTAAGGGGGAAAACATGATCAAGATGTATTGATGAAAACATTTCAATAAAATAAGCATCTAGCTAGTGTTATCTGGCTGGAGTCTGGGGTGCTATAGTATTATTCCTCAGCATCAGGCAGAATCAAACACACCCAATCAGCCGGTCTAAATGAAAGCTGACCTCCAGAAACGGTCCTGCTCCTTCAGCAATGAATTTCCTTATCTGACAGGGTGGATCTCAGTATCTGCCTATTTAGAATAGTCTCCTTTGTGGTTGGTGTCAAAGATTGTTATGCCCTAGCAAGTCAACAAGGAGATGATGAACTGTCTTGGTTTGCTCATCACTGTCATAGTTTGGAGTTTAACACAAATTAATCCTGTAAATTGGGCAGGTGACCATTTTATTTGAGGGAAGTGCATGTCTAACAAGCAGTCCAAGTGACACTTGAAAGTAATCATAGGAACACTCCCCATGACACCTTCTCTCAGATAATTTTTAGTGACATTCTTCCTACACTAACCAACTGTTTAGGGAGGCTGTTTGTGGTTACAAAGAGCCACTGAAGGTAAAGGGTAAGCCAGTTCAGCACCTAAGTAGGCACATCAATTTACTTAAACGCATCACCAAATTGTTTCAATCCATTTATAAACACAAAGAAAGAGACTGCCTTGGCAATCCTGGTGGGAATGTTTACAAAGTCTGAAATTTAACAGACACCAGGGAGACAAAGTATGTGGCACGTTATGCTAGCCCTGCATTTAAATCAGGGCTTGAATCTGTTGTTTGCTGCCTGAGTTTGGGAAGAGTTTGCCTTAATGTTTTCATATACAAAAGATAAGTAGCCATGAGGATGAATAATAATGCATTACATCTGACAAATTTCACTTAGGGATAGTCTACAACATATCTCACCAAACTGTCGATGTCATCAGAAACAAAGAAAGTCTGAGAAACTGTCACCATTGAGAAAAGCTTAAAGAGACATGATAATAAAACATAATGTGATATATTAGATGGAATTTCTTTTAGTTATGAGCGAAATACCCAGGAGAACAAGAAACAGGGAAGGAAAGTTTATTTTGGCTCACACTTTCAGAAATTTCAGCTCATAGTCTTGTCTCCACTGCTTCTGGTCTTCTGATAAAGCAAAACACCATGATAGTGGGCAGGGGTCAAATTCTAGTTACCTCCTAGTGAACAGGAAGCAGAGAAAGCAAATGTCACTAGAGACAAGGCATAACCTCTGAAAGAGTGTCCCAGTGATCCGCTTCACCCACTAGGCCCCACTTCCTAAACTTTCCCCAAGTATAGTGCCATTACCTAGGGACCAAGTCCATAGATTAGCTGTGGGGAACATTGCACCTTCAAACCATAACAAGGGTCCTGCAACAGATAAAGACCATTAAATAAACATCTATAGCAGTGGTTCTCAACCTGTGAGTCATAACTTACTGGCAAACCTGTATCTCCAAAAAATTACATTATGGTTCATAATAGTAGCAAAATTATAGTTATGATGTAGCAAAAAAAATAATTTTATGGTTGGGGGTGGGTCCCCACAACATGAGGAACTGTTTTAAAGGGTTGCAGCATTAGGAAGGTTTAGAAACACTGATCTATTGAAATCCAAATGCAGTATGGATGTTATATCAAAAACTTTACTGCAGGCTGTAAACATGGACTGCATTTTATATGCATACGGGATAGCCTAACTTATATCCTCAGTGTTGCAAAATAACAAAGCAACAATTTAAAAATTAATAAAAATAGTTATAACTTGAAACACATGTATTAACTAATGTAATGAATTAGCAATAAGAAACCGGGAGTTGATGGCTCAAGCCTTTAATCCCATAACTCAGGAAGCAGAGGCAGGTGGATCTCTGTGAGTTCGAGGCCAGCCTGGTCTACAGAGCGAGTTCCAGGACAACCTCCAAAGCAATACAGAGAAACCCTGTCTCGAAAAAACAAAACAAACAAAAAAACCAATAAGGAAAAAACATGGGGGGTATATGTGTACTCTCCGTGTATGTGCATCTTTTCTGTAAATCTAAATCTATTCTACAACCAAAAGCTTTCACAAAAGTAAAGTGCTTTCAATGGTAATGCCCAGCCCAGAACTGCAAAGTTACTGTGTTAGGATTGTTGTAAACTGTACATTACAGATGACACTAGTAGGAAGAACATTATATTAATTCATTGATTCAAGATGTCCAGGAAGACCTGGCGTTGGTGGTGCACGCCTTTAATCCCAGCACTCGGGAAGCAGAGGCAGGCGGATCTCTGTGAGTTCGAGCCCAGCCTGGTCTACGGAGCAAGTTCCAGGACAGCCTCCAAAACAATACAGAGAAACCCTGTCTCGAAAAACAAAAAACAAAAATTAAAAAACCAAAAAAAAAAGGATATCCAGTAGACACTGGCAGCTTTAAAGCCATTGAGTGGAGCAAAGAGGCTGGGAGGGAAGGTGAGGAAGGTGTGCTGGCTCTTTGTCTGTAGTCTGCAAGCCTGTTAGTTCTGTCAGCTTTCCTTCCTAGCATTACTCATATTCTGTAATGATTTTATTCATTCAGAATTCTCTGGTTAGAGCCTAACTTTTCCCACCATTGCTCTAATGCATCAGCTCCGGGCACTATAGACCTCATTTGTTGTTGTCATTTCTTTATCCATCTTACCTGCTCACAGCACTGGCATCACATAGAAAGCACGGGAATTTACCAACTGAATAAATAACCAGTAAGAGATAGAGAGAAAACACTCTACTTGGATTAGAGTTGGAATCTTTTCTTATTAATGTCATCTGTAATGTATGTTGCCTATCCTGGTCTTCTTCAAGTTTCCCTACCTGAGAGAAATGAAGGAAAGAAGGAGGGAAGGAGGGAAGGAGGGAAGGAGGGAGGGAGGGAAGGAGGAAGGGAGGATAGAAGCAAGCAAGAAAATAATCACATACATCACCCTATGACCAAGTAACAAGCATTAGCAGAAAAAAAAGACTGCATCATCTAGATCCAGACTTGCTATTCTCCATGGTAGCCAATATATGCAAATATGAGATATAGCTTAAATAGAAATAACTTAGTAATTATTTATCCTATATCATGCTACATGCTTTCCATTTAATTTAAGCCTCAGAATTTTGTTATTAAGGCAGGGCAGCTGTTTTTTGTTTGTTTTATCTTGATTTAAAGCATTTTTCTTAAGAATAAAAAATAAAGGAAAGAATTTTAGGAGCATCAGTATCCCCACAGATAACAGAGGGTTGAATTAATTTGCAGGAATTGCTAAAATAAAGTGCCATAGACTGGGTGTGTTAAAGACAGAAATGTATCATCTCAAGAGTTATAGAGGCTCAAAGTCCAAGAACACGGTGTATGAAAGGTTGCTTTCCAAAGGATAACCAGGCTACAATCCATAACCCCAGAGAAACTAGGTAAAAGGGGGAGACCCTAAGAGGGACAAACATGGAGGGCACCAGGAAAGGGAAATAGTTAACATCTCCTAAGTAAACTGGGAGAGGAGTAGAAGAGGGGGATGGGGGATGAGAACATGAAGGATCAAGATGCTTGAGTTGGGAGACAGATTGAAGGGGAGATCAATGAAAGAGATATCTTAATAAAGGGAGCCATTATGGGGTCAGGGAGATGCCGGGTGCTAGAGAAATTCTCAGGAATCCACAAGGATGACCCCAGCTAAGACTCCTAGCAATAGTGGAGAGGGTGCCTGAACTGTCCTTCCCCTTTAATCAGATTAGTAACTAACCTAACTGTCATCATAGAACCTACATCCAGTAACTGATGGAAGCAGATGCAGTGACCCACAGTCAAGCACTGGTTTGAGCTCCTGGAATTCAGTTAAAGTGAGGAAAGAGAGATCACGTGAACAAGGGGGTCAAGATCATGATGGGGAAAACCACAGAAATAGCTGACCCGAGCTAGTGGGAGCTCAAGGGCTAAGGACTGACAGCTGGGGAACCCCCATGACATCAAACTAGACCCTCTAAATGTGGGTGGCAGTTATGTGACTTGACCTGTTGGGGGAAGGGGCTGGCAGTGACACCAGAACCTATCCCAGGGTCATGAATTGGCCTTTTGAACCCCATACCTTATGGTGGGATGCCTTGCTCAGCCTTGATACAGGGGAGAGGGTCTTGGTCCTCCCTCGACTTGATATGCCAGACTTTGTTGACTTCCCACAGAAGGCCTTACCCCCTCTGAGGAGTGGATGGGGGGAGGGGAGAGGGGAACAGGAGTAGGGGAGGGAGGGGGAACTGGGGTTGGTATGTAAAATGAAAAATAAATTTTTAAATAAAAAAAGAAAGGTTGCTTTCTGGTGAAGACTGTTTCTTACGCTTACCATGTCCTTATAGGGCCTTTTCTCTATGTGTGCATGGAGAGTGACAGGCACAAAGAATGTCAGGAAGCTCATTCTTTGGCATTTCTTCCTCTTCTGAGTACACCAATCCTATGGCCTCATTTAACCTAAATTAACTACTTAAAGGCCAAATCCAAGTCCAGTCACTCTAAGGGTGAGGTCTTTGGCATGTAAAGTAGTACAGGGACACAAGGCAGATACTTCTAGGAATGTTCTCTGACAAGGGGCAAGAATGTTAAACTGATGAGAAGAGAAGAGCTAAGCATTAAAACAAGGCCAGAAAACCAAAACCTCATGGCCAAATGTACAGGCTATTTGTATTGCAAATAGACTTTCATTAAACACAACCATATCTATTTATGATGCGTTATTCTGTGGCTGTTTTCCTGGTACCATGATAGAATGGGGTAATCTCCTCAAAGACAATGGCCCACAAAGTTCAAAAGATTTAAATGCCCTTCACAGGAAAGGGGGAGTGTTGGGGGCAATTTCTGAGGTAAATCATGTATGACTGTCTCTTTTAGCCTCAGGATAATGTCATGAAGTCAGGATTCTGATAAGGAACAATGTAATATCCACATCCACAATGCTGGCAGGAGGAAAACTCAGGGCAACAGCTTAATGATCTGAAAGGGTATCCTTCATGATCCCTCACACAAGACCTAGGCTTTTCTCCTAGGCCTCAGAATTGTATATGGGTGCAGCTGTCAGGCTTGAGGCCTGAGTAAGGCATCTGCTAGACATAATAGCTTCCTACAATATCTTAGCCTTGAAGGTCAATTACTGTCACTCAGGCCAGAACATCCCACTGGCACCTTCACTAGTTATCACATTCATACCTTTACCAGCAGTACCTATAATTATTCTAGGTCCTAAATTTCTTGAAAAATTGTTGCATTTCCTTTTGTGCCTTATGCCAGGGCATGTGTTTTATATGAGTAGGGTTTACACAGAAATCAGAGTACTTACATTAAGTGAGCCTTGCAAATAATTATGTAGACCTTAAGGGATTTCCAGGGCTCAGTCTGAGACTCTTAATCCCAAATGTGATTATTAGTCCTTTTCATTATTGCAGAGAGTGTTCCCTTCTTTAGTACTCAGTATTGAAATGCTAGTATAGGGATAAAAGTGGCATGTGGTCACAAAGGAGGTTTCTATTTATGAGCAGTTGTTAACAAAAGAATCTTTCCAAGAGCCTTTTTAGATTAGTAGAGGCATTTCTCAAATTATTAACATAAGAATCCAGAACCTTCTAATTAGGCCTATAATAGAATCCAAGGAAGCAAAACTGCAATTTTGCTATTGGCCAATGAATTACTTACTAGACAGCAAGTTTATCTTCCTGTCCATATAGACCAGGGTGATTAATCTTGATTGGCATCCTGTTTGGATTGGGAGGCACCTAGAAGATTAGTAAAACACATGTGAGGATGTGTCATTTCCAGAGGGTATTAACTAGTGTGAGAAGACCAGGCCTGAATGTGGGCAGCACCATTCTACAGACTGGGGCCCAGAAGAAATAAAGAGGGCAGAGGAGAAAAGGCAAAAGCCTTCTCCTTCTGCTTCCTGGTAGCTATGATTGGAGCTGGCCTGCTCTGCCATGCCTTCCTCACTATTATGAATGGAAACCTCTGAAACCATAAGCCAAAATAAATCCTTCCTCTTTTAAGTCATTTTAAAAGATATTTTATCATACCAACAAAATTCCTAACACCGAGGCAAGTTATTTGCCTACGGATTTCAGGTGCTCCAGTCTCGCTGGCATCAGTTCCTCTGAGGAACATCCTCTCCATCGTTTCATGTAACATGAGATGTTCTAGAAATCACAATACTCTGTATTTTGCTAATTATATTGCTCTTTGTTCCATAAACACAGTAAGTGATCCAGCAAGGAAAAACAAATGTGACATGATCAGTGAAGCCTCCAGAATGCTTAAAATGCAGGGAGAGAGTTCCTCCTGTAGTGTGGCATTGAGCTAATGCAGGCAAAGATGAATTCAGCCTTTCTTAAAGCATTGTCCACCCCTAGACTGTCAGGGATATGAACAGCAAATTACCCTTTTCTCTTCAAATTCACTCAAGCTGGATTCCGCATTCCAACCTAACATGCCTTCACTTAGCTTACATACTTGTAGGTTTTGAGTGTCCCATAGCAATATGTATCAACAAGTTCCAGAAGACGTAAAATAGGAAGCACAAGATCCATGGGTCCTCATCTTAGGTGTAATCTTTGAATCCTTAGTACACCTGATGCCAGGAGGACGATAAGAAATGTAGAGCCTGGGCTTCACAGGATGCATCATGATATCTTGAATCTATGTGTGCCTTTCTGCAGGCACAATAGTACATTCTAAACTTGATTTCATATCTGGATGTCCTTTGCTATTTCTTGGAGTGGAATCCGGACAAATCCTTGTGCTGATGGCATTTTCTTCATGAAAAATCTTGAAAAAGAAGAGATCAAGTAGGATTATTGATTGGCCTTCTGATATTGATGTTTCATGGAGTGTCCTGGTGAATTCTGGGGCCAGGACCAGACTCTAATTCTGATACCAATTCCCAGTACCACTGAGTACCTTAGGAAGATGAAATAAAGTTCTCAAAATTTCATCAAGTGGCCGCAAAAAATTATTCCTACAGTAAAAAAATTTAAAAATATTGTATCTATGCATATGTGAGCCTGAGTGCTTGTTCCTGGTGATTTGCACGTGAAGACCAGAGGACAACTGGATCTCTCCTTCCATCTTGTGTGTCCTAAGGACTGAATGCAGTTGTTGGACTTGGCAGCAAGTACCTTTGAGCAGTCCAAACAGTCCCCTAATTTTTGATTTGTTTTCCATAAGGTACTTTTCTGAACCTGACTAAATTCCCTTATTAGAATTTTTGGAGTATCCCCTGAAGTGTTAACTATCACTCTGAATTCCTTGCGATCAACTGCTGCTTGTCTGCCTTCCCCACCAAAGTTACCAACTGAGGTCCATCCACAGCAGCCAAGGCCCTTTTCAAGAAGCTGAGAGGTATCTTAAAGCCATTTGAACCGAATTCAGCATGTGTTTTCAAGGAATTGTAAATAAGCACTCATTTGTGTTCTCTCGCTTCTTTGCAAGTTAACATGACTTCCCTTGTTTCAGACTGAAGGGATTTGAAGGAAATTTCTTAAGACTCAGGGAAGGCAACGGTTTTTTGTGTTGAAGGTGGTCTGCCAAGGTGCTAATTCTAGCCCTGGTACGGTTTTCCCTCCAGGACTCTGTTTCTCATCCAGGAATCGCCCTGAGCATGGTGGTTCACACGTCCAAATTCCAACTTTGAATAAATAAACCAGCTGAAGTGCTTGCTTGCCTCGAGATTAGCAGGGCAGTTTCTGAACTTCCATCGCCCCCCAGTGGCAATGTTGGAGATTTTCTTACTGCTAAAGTTGAAAGTTATGGTTCTCATCTGCAAATGTGTCTTTTCTCTTTCTAATTCTCACACGACATGATACAGTGTTTCCATGGAGGTGTGTTAGTAAAATGTAACGAACATCTGTTGACTCATGGGTGGATCACATCTACTTTCATGATTTGCAATGTGAGAGATTTTTAATCTGGTCTCTATTGTGAGATTCAAGCATCAGAAAAGGGTCTAATAACCAGTCATTAAACCCTTAAAACTCTCTTTAGTGGCATCAAGGGAACCTATAAAGCCAAGATGCATAGAGTAGAAATGCTAAGCCTGCCTTCCATAGCTATTCAGTATCCCCTTTGAAAGACAAACATACATCCTGTAGGAATTTAAAAATGTGTTGAGCAAGAGATGTTTTGTTAACTAGCCATAAAACACTTCTATGGCATGAGAAATTTACAAATCCATGTTAAAAAGCAATCACTAAGGTTTTCTAGTATTTAAGCAAATAAATCCAGAATACAAGGCTTATCTTCAACTGCAAAAATGGGAAGCACTTATCATCCAACCCACCATGCGGTTGATATTTAAGTTTGTTTTCCCAATACAGTAAATTCCCTTGGTTCATCACCTGTTATGGTCTACTCCCACACCCCCGCTTTAAGCCCAAGCTTGTAGTCTTTCAAATAGTTCTAACCAAGCTCTAAACATTCGCCTACACACCAAGTATTCTTGCCAATGCTAAATCCCAAGGGGAAGCATGTATCTTTTACTTTCGTTTATTTCAATCTCAATGCTTTCCCTGTTAGAACATCCTGCTTCTGAGGTTGCCTACTCTCTTCCACTTTGGAAATCATTTTTTGCTCATGCTACTGTTGCTGAGATGAAATCTCACTATGTCATCCCAGCTGGCGTCAAATTCCTAGGATCAAGTGATCGTCTTGCCTCAGCCTCCTAAGTGGCTGGGGCCTCAAGCATAGACAACCAAGCCCAGATTTGAAGACAACTTTGATTAAAATCTCTTGTTTTCAAGAATAATAAACCTCGGTGACCTGGATCCTCAATGGCAAAGCAGACATTTCCCTTTTGGTGTGAGTATAGCATAATAGCTTACAAATGGTAGATACTCAGAAAAAGCAAAAGAGAGGACAAAGCAAAGAAAGGGAGATGGAAAGAAGGAGAAATGACAATAAGGGGATAAATAGAAAAGGTGATAAATAAAAGAACTGAAGAAAAATGTCTTTCCTAAGGAGCCATCATTCTCTAATAAATACCAATGGTGAAATACTCATTTTTCTTCCTTAACAAATGTCCAAGATATATTTCTAAAGCTCATTGTCAAATTTTGTATTAAACGAATAGATGTAACTTCTTATGGTCAATGTCTCTCATCTAACACATGTCAAGAACTCAGGACATGTTTGTATGCAAGCCTGTCCTCTTCAGCTGTTACAATTGCCAGTCCCCATAATGGCTTGAGCCAATACCTACAACTTATTTTAAAATACATACATGCACACATGTACCCATATGTATATGCCCACACAAATGGCTATAAAAAACTCTGAAACAGTTCATAAGGCAGAGATCTGTAGACAAGAGAGTGTTCCTAAGATAACCCCATGGACCCTGCTTCCCTATAACATTGTTACCTCTTCTTCAGAAGTATCTAGACAAGAAATACTGGCAAATTGGCATAAAGTTTCCAGAAAGGGGGGGGGGATCTAGGATGTCTTAGCATTTCTGGTAGCCATTTCATATATTATAATATACAATGGATTAGTTTGGCTAAAAGGTGTGTTATTACTATTGCTACAAACACACATACTGTAGCAATGGGGGTGAGAGAGAGTGAGGGACAGAGAGGGGACATTTACTATATTTTGATTCTATTTCCCAAATACATGTACCAATATCTCTTCAGTTAAATATTGTATATCTTTGTGTTTTACTGCAGAGAAACTACACAATAAAATGCTACCACAAACATCTGTACCTACAAGGATTTGAAACTTAAAATATGAATTTCAATATCCCATAAAGTTCATTTCTTGGGAAACCACATTTCATGTGGTAGAAATGGCTTATCATTTTGTCTTCTGTGGCTTTAATACTTTGATCCCACTTTAAAGTGAATCCAAACCACTCGAGCGCCTTCTTCTCTTTCCTCTACAGTGAATTCTACCTCACCTTCTTGATTTTCCTTCTACTTTAACTTCTCTTCTCTACAATTTATTAATTCACACTGCTTATAATAAGAAATAAAACCACCAGAGAAAGAGTAACATATTTAGGTTGGCTAGTATTGCATTTTCTTTCTAGCAGGGAAACCCAAACTATAGTCACAAGCAAAGAGGACCAAAAGCCTTGAAGGATGGTGCCATCCATTCTTGTGGCTTTAGCATCCAACTGTATCTGATGAGTTATGTTTCCTTATCTGCAACCAACTGTGTTATTTTGAGTTCCAAAGGATATTCTGAGCTCACAAAGCTAGTAGTCAATTACTTTGCTCCTTTCAATTTATTTTACCTTCACTCTCTCATCTTTTCAGTAACATTACAATTTCAGGCAACTGTAGTATGCCATAATTCTTCACTTCAAAAGAATAAGTGAGCATACTGGGAGGTTGCCACTGGAAATTGACAACCCTAGGCTGTTGCTCTTCTCTTTATCATCTTTGAGTACTAACACACCTGATCCAGCATTAACCATAGCCTCAGGGAAGAAAAGATCGAATTTCTATTCCCCTAGGCAAAACTCTACTATTTTCCAATTGGAGGAAGGGGAGCTTCAGTGGCTCTGTGGAGTTCCTCTCCCAAGCAATGCTTACTACATCCATTTTTACCAGTCCTTCTAGGATGTTTTCCTGATCACACTATTCAATGCAACTAGCCATAAAAAGCCCACGTGCAGCAACAAATGAGTCATCAACTTCATCATAATTACATCAATACTAATAATCTCATTTCTAAACTACATAGTGTTTGTTGCCCATTTCAGCTTCATGAAGACTATTGCATAGAAATAAGTTAAATTACCCCAATGTAGTCTGTTTTTTCTCTCTCTCCAAACTTCAGTTGTCAGGTATCAGTGAGAGTCAGTTTGGGCCCACAGATTTCTGAACATAGTGTTTCTCCACACTGACACTGTTGACTTTGGACAGACAAAGGTAGTTTTAAAACAGTGAATGCCTTTTTGTAGGAGTGTCTGTAGGGAGGAGTCTCTGGAAGAATTCGAGATTGCCATCTGCTTATCAGTTGGGCCAGTTACAGGGCAGAAAGGAGGGGCAGGAAGGAAAGAGGTCGGGTTTCTTTTTTGGCCCACAGTTGACCATTGCTAGGAATAACCAGCAAATATTTAAAGAATGTTAGGTGATCCATCAACATCCTTTTTTTTTTTTGAAATGAGGTTCTCACTATTTAGCCATGGCTTGTTTGGAACTCACTATATAAACCAGACCAGACTGACCTTGAACTCACAGAGATCCACATACTTCTGCCTCCTGTATGCTGGGATTAAAGGCTGGCTCTCATCACACCAGGCAATGAACTTCTCTTATCAAAGGTCCTTCCCAGGGGTCAGGAATCTAGGAAAACAAGTTATAGTAAGTAGTTTCTGAGGTGATAATTGCTGTGATTTCAGGAAACTGCCGTAATTTAACAAAACTGGAGGAATTTTCTTTTTTTTTGGTGTCTTGAGACAGGGTTTCTCTGTGGTTTTGGAGGCTGTCCTAGAGCTAGCTCTTATAGACCAGGCTGGTCAAACTCACAAAGATCCTCCTGCCTCTGCCTCCAGAGTGCTGGGATTAAAGGTGTGTGCCATCACCACTCGGTTGGAGGAACTTTTCTGTCACCAGTATGACAACTGAAAATGTCTCCAAAAAATAGCCAAAAGCCCCTATATAGGAACAGCAAAATCACCTTCAATTGAGAAGCCCTACTTTAAAGAGAAGCAGAGCTTTGCTTCCTATAAACCTCATACATGTAGATTCCAAAAAGGAAGTTGTGCCTCCCCCCATCATTTATCAGAAAACAGCCTTCAGCTTTCAGAATGGACCGAAGTGCAAGAACGTTAACATTGATGGGTATCCATTTGTAAAGCAGACCCGAACTCAACAAACGTGTGGCAGGGCCTGATTTTTTGAATTTGAAATAGCACCAATCAGATAAAAATCTCCTCTACATAGACAAAATTTTCTTTTTTATAATTATTTATTCTTCTAAATTTCATTTTACATTCCAACCACAGTTCTCCCTCCCCCCGTCCTGCCCCCCTTGCCTCCTCCATAGCCCACTCCCAATCCACTCCTCATAGTTGGTGGGTCCCATGAGGAGTCAACAAAGTCGGGCACAATAGGTTGGGGAAGGGCACAGACCAAATTTTCAATAGTGGCATTTCCCCCTCAATCTCTGTCAAATAATGTTTCAAATCAAATGCATGATTTGAAATTATGTCTTTAGATGCCTTGCATTGTTTGTTAGTTGATCTATAAGTTACCCAAATATAAATTCCCAAAGAACAAAGCTTTTGCTCAGCATTTTTATATTCCTAGCAGCTTCTACAGTGCCTGGTTGTTATAGGATCTCCATGATTATTATTGAATTAGTGACATTGTGCAGGATTTATTGATTCTAAGCTTCCAGATAATAGACTGGGTTATTGGTCCACATTTAGATAGGAAGCTTGTACTAGATCAAAGCCTTTTATATCACTAAGCCCTCCTTGAGATGGCATGTTTCATAGCAACACTTGTGATGAAAGATATAATATTGCATGTAACCTCCTTATCTCATAGGCGGCTTATCATAGAGTGTAAACTAGCACTGGCTGGTGGGACACATTTTAAATAGAATTGACAGGATTAAAAAGCTTAATAAAGATATATCTATTCTAACTTTATCACCCTTCAACCCATATGCAGGTGAGAAAAACACACTTAAATAAAAAAGTAGAATTTTCTTTTTCAAGAGCTATTTGAACTGGGGTGTGCTCCTGTTTCTGTGCTCTTTCTCATAGACATAACTTTCCTTGTCATGACCTCATAGTCAGGCCTTACCATTTTTTCTGTTCACTGATCATGATTCTGTGTGAGGCTCCTACTGCCTCTGATCTTGGAAAACTCTGGAAGTTCAGGACCCAGGAAAGTGAGAGTCTTCCATTAAATTGTAAAAGAAAAGTGAGAACTGTGGAAGGTAATAGAAAACGGTGGGGAGGAGCTGTGTGAGAGAAGGCAGAATGCAAAAGAAGAGAGAATTGTGGGATAGAATGGATTGTTGTCATACAACAAAGAATTTCAAGTAGAACTGTGGCATTGAGGAAGGGACTGGGGACCTGAGAAAAAGAATAATATAGTCTGAAAATGGGAAACTGGCAAAATATAGAATGAGAGAAGAAAGAATTGTAGAACATATGGGAAAAGATATAAATGTATGTTATACAAACAGATATATATTATCATAAACAACATCGTTAGACCTGAAACCATATACACAAATTTGATTTGGTGGGCTGAATTTTATATACAGCCTGAGGGTTGTGACCCCACTGGGGTTGCATATCAGATATCTATATTATGATTCATAACAGAGAAAAATTAAAGTTATGGTGTAGCAATAAAAATAATTTTATGGTTGGGTGTCACCACAAACAGAGGAACTGAATTAAAGGGTCACAGCATTAGGCAAGTCGAGAACCACTGCTTTAGAGGAAGTTGTGCCACTTTGACAATGTACCCACAAGAACCAAAGACTAAGAAACAGAAACAAGAAACCTTCCAAAGGTAGGTCTGGGTCGTCCAAGGGACTATACTGTAAAACAATATAGGTTGTCAGTATAGCCCTTGGCTGCCTTTCGAGGGTTACGGGTGGGGCCCTACTGCTGAAAACACCACAAGTTTAAAACACCGGTCTCAGATGATTTGAGCTGGATCTAACCTAAAAGCCTCCTTGCTGAGTTCTAGTTTCAATGGTATCAACAAATAACTATGCAAACTTCTAGTTAAACACACCTACTCAGCTCAACACCTATGAACTACAACAATTACTAATATAGCAAGAAGTGTATAAAGGTGCAGCAAATGACAGTCACATGGTGGTGACACACAACAGCTGCTGAATTGAGCTTACAGTGCACTCAACAGGAAGTAAACCAGTTCTGGTACTGGACACCTAGCCAGCTTCCTAGACTAGGGAGGTCATGGACTTTAGAATAGGATCTATTATTATTACCGCTTTTCTAGACCAGTATTAAATTCTTACTATAGTCTAAATATTATCCTTATATCCACAGATGAGTGCAGCATCACAGAAAGTCACACCTGGACACAGTGCAGACATAAATGGATTATAAGGATCCCAGCCCCAGATGGACCAATTTACACCACAGCTCCTGCATCTATAGTTCAGGGAATATCACTGAAAAGGGGGCATAAAAAATTTTAAGATCCAGAATACCAGGAAGTCTGCTGTGAACAGTCTTTCCTAGAAATGCTTACATAAGCAAGACCCAGAGGATGGCAATATCAATAGACACATTAATATGGAAGGCGACCATTTTCATGGGGTCCCACCCTAGACAAAGAATTATAGACAACTAATGACTATGGGAGAGGGAGAATTAGCCTCGCCCAGGGATGAGGTCCCTTCCTAGTTATCTACTACAAAATGGTTATTCCTGAAGCCATATACACACAAACAATAAAAAAATCTTAGCAGGTTGTACTTACATATTTGGGCATACACATACATACATATACTCAATATATATGCCTGGTATGTATATGTATATAACAATGATAAAGCAACAGTAGCTATCAATTTGAGTGGGGGCATTGGAGGAATTGGAGTAAAGTTAACTGGAAGGGGCTGGAGGAAGAAAAGGGTAGGGGAAGTGATACAATTTTATTAATTGAAAATATAATTTTTTTTGGTTTTTGAGACAGGGTTTCTCTGTGGCTTTGGAGGCTGTCCTGGAACTCACTCTGTAGACCAGGCTAGTCTCGAACTCACAGAGATCCGCCTGCCTCTGCCTCCCGAGTGCTGGGATTAAAGGCGTGCGCCACCAACGCCCGGCTGAAAACATAATTTTAAAAACAGCTAAAAGACAGGGAGTTATGAGAAAAAATAGAGACGTACAGCTGAGACAAAGAATTGTGGAATAAAGCGATTATGTAAGAAGCAGAGAACTTGGAGAAAAAGTTGAAAGAGGAAATAGTGAGGAGTGCTGCGTGCTGAAAAGAAGAGAGACCTGTCAGCGATAGTGAGAACTGTAGGAGAAAATGTAAGTGTGGCAGAGAACTAACAAGTGTGACAAGGGCTGGGGAAACGACAGCACGGAAGAGTGCTCACTGCTCTTGCAGAGCACCCAAGTTCTGTTCCTTCCTAGCACCCACATCAGGGAGTTCACATCTGCCGGCAATACCAGTTCCAGGGAGTTAACAACCTCTCCTGGCCTCCACAGGTAGCTGCATTCATATGTACATAGCCACAAAAATACACAGGCACACATAAGTAAAATAAATAGCTTTTTTAAAGAAAGAAAACCCCCAGACTGATGGCTGGGAAACCAGCATAGGACCAATCCAGACCCCCTGAACGTGGGTGTCAGTTAAGAGGCCTGGGCAGTCTATGGAGCCTCTGGTAGTAGATCAGTATTTATCCCTAGTACACGAATGGACTTTGGGAGCCCATTCCACATAGAGGGATGCTCTCTCAGTTGGACACATGGAGGAGTGTCTAGGCCCTGCTCCAAATGATATGACAGACTTTGAAGATCCCCCATGGAAGGCCTCACCCTCCCTGGGGAGCAGAAAGGAGATGGGATGGGGGCTGGTGGGGGACAGGAGAGGAGGGGAGGGAGAGGGAACTCGGATTGACATGTAAAACAAGTTTGTTTCTAATTTAAAGGAAAAAGAAAAAACTTTAAGGGGCATGGAGAATTATGGGAAAGCCAGAACTGTGGTCAGGGTAGGGAAATGCAAGAGATAAAGAACAGTGAGAGCTTTGCGAAACTGAGATGGAACAGAGAAGGGCCAGAGGAATGAGAAGGATCTGGTAAGGACCAACAATGAAGGTAGGCAATTGTGGAAAAGAATACAGCATTATTAAAGAGAACAGGAAATAACAAGAGACACTGGGGAATTATAATGAGCGTAAAGAATTGTAATAGAATGAAGAACTGTCAGTGCATGAAGAATTATGACACAGAGGACATAATTGTGAAAGTAATGAGGGAAAGGGATTATGAAATAGAGAAAACTGTGGATGAGCTGTGGAATTGTGAGAAACAGTGAACTGTGGGGACCCACATGGAACTGTGAGAAAGTCAGGGCCATTCATGGGATAAAACAGGGCACTCTGACCTGGCGGTAATGGCTCACGCCTTTAATCCCAGCACTCAGGAGGCAGAGGCAGGCGGATCTCTGTGAGTTCAAAACCAAGCCTGGTCTACAGAGTGAGTTCCAGGACAGAGAAACCCTGACTCGAAAAAACAAACAAACAAACAAAAAAACCCCCAAAACAAGGCACTCTGGAAAAGACAAAATGTGTGAGGCACAGAGAATTTTCAGGGAAATGTAGGAATTGTGTAGAAAGCCCACAAGATTGTGGGAGACACTGAGCACTGTCTTCTAGAAATACTTTTAATATTCTTAAAACAAAATGCAAAGAAATATACAAGGATATAAAATATAGTTACCATATTTTTACAATGATTTGTGATTGTTAATGGCTGATTCCCCAGGGAAATATACTGTAGGCTGATGTAATACATTTTTTTTGATTTTTTGTGTTTTTTTTTTCGAGACAGGATTTCTCTGGATTGTTTTGGAGGCTGTCCTGGAAGAAGATCTGTAGACCAGGCTGGCCTCGAACTCACAGAGATCTGCCTGCTTCTGCCTCCCGAGTGCTGGGATTAAAGGCGTGTGCCACCAACCCCGGCTGTTTGCTTTGTTTTTTAGACAGCATTGTGTCTGTTTAGCCCTGGCTGTCCTAGAACTGGCTCCGTAGACCAGGCTGGCTTTGAACCCACAGATCACCTGCCTCTGTCTCCAGAGTGATGGGGTTAAAAGCATATGCCATCACTGCCCAGGAATATATTTTTAAATGTTGATACAGTTTCAAGGCCTTGTCTAGAAGACAGACTGGTTCCATTCCTGAGCAACTTGCTTAATTGAGCCTACCCTCTAAACACTTTATTAGCTTGTCATACTCTGCACCACCATATTCCTGTCCCAGCCATCCCACAGTCAGATACTAGACTACTAAAGACAGCTTCAGGGCAGGATGAAAATATCCAAATTAGCCTATACAAAACCTGCTGATACTGTCGCATCCATCCTTTCCACAGAAACCAAAAGAGAAGCCCTTATACACAGAGACTTTCTGTCCTTTTCCCCTGTGATCAATCCTGAAACTTCCACATGTAACTGTTCCCTGCCATGGCTTAGTGTGTTTTTCCTCTATTGGGATCTATGAGTATAATAAGCTATCAGATTTATGATAACTGTCTTGGTTTTCTTTCTATTGCTGTGATAAACACCATAAACAAAAGCAATTTAGGGACGAAAGGAATTTGAAGGGAAGTCTGGGCAAGAACTCAAGGCAGGAACCTGAAGGCTCCAAGGAATTAAATCAAAAGCCATGGAGGTCACAGAGGTACACTGCTTACTGGCTTGCTTGCTCCCCACGGCTCACTTAGCTCGCTTTCTTATATATGTACAGTATCACCTACCCATGGGTAACATCACCCACAGTGGGCTGGGTCCGCCCACATCAACCATAACCCAAGAATATGCCCCCACAGACTTGCCCACAGGCCAATCCGATGGAGGCAATGACTCCAGCTTGTGTCAAGTTAACAACAGTCTCACCAGCACAATAACCATCTCCCATCTGCTGATTTACCATACGCAAAGAATATGAAAACTTCTTTTATTTTATATGAAACATAATTTAATGCTTCTATGAAAGCTGTAATTCCGTGATTGCATGGAGTGCATTCACAACAGTTGTCGGGAGTCCTGAAAGGACTAGGCAAGGGAAGTTTAAGTGCATGTACTGAATTTTATTATTTTATTCCGTAAATAGGCACAAATACTACCAGTTCATTAAAAACTGCAAACTGACCTTTCAGGAACCTAAAGAGGTGACAGTAAAAAAAAAAAAAAAAAAAGGAAAAAACCCCCAGCAATTTGACAACTCCAAAGCAACCCCTCGGCAGACTAAAGCACACACTCTAAACAGCCACTCACAGCGGCTTACCAGCCGGCCAACTTGAAAACACCGCCCGGGCGGGGAGGCGGGGTCGGGAGAGAAGGCGCGGGCGACGATAGGCTCCGGAGCGGAAGGGGTGGGACTCGTCCCGCCTGATTGACAGGAGTTCTTCTCCTCAGCCTGCGGCCTGCCTTCGCGCTTGCGGAAGTCCCGCCTTCGGAAAAGGAAGTAAAGGCGCACGAGAACGCCGGCTGTGACCCGGGCGTTAGCGGTGACCCGCTGTGGGGGAGAAGCTGCGGCAGCGGTTGGTCGCCGCCCTGCCCGGCCGCCCGGGACAGTTCGAGTGGAGACTCGGGTACGAGAGGGCGCGCAGGTCAGATGGAAGCCACTAGGGGGTGCGGACCGCGGACTGGTTCGGGTGGGAAGCCCGTAGACAGGTGGGCTCAACTGGCGCCCTGCCCTTCGGGGCTTCTTGGCCTCCCGTTTTGGTGACACTCCCCATTTTTGAACCTCCCCGTCTTCTCTGAGGTTCCGCACCTCCGGGGGGGGCTAAGGGGTTCGAATACGGTTCGGTACGCTTCCTCTCCGGGACCCGTGTCACCACTCTTAGGACCCCACCACCGTCGGCACACGTCTCCGCGACGTCGTTTTCACCTGCCGTGTTTCCAGCCTCTCAGAGACCTCTTCCCCAAATGGTGGTATAGGTCTCACGGTATTTCCCCAAAGGTGGCAGTATTTTCAAACAGTCCCTTAGCAAGTGCCCTACGTCGTTCTTTCCCGTGGGGTAGGGAAGAGCGACGAGGGCCGGCCAGTTTTCAGAATAACAAGGGGTTAGTCTGGTTGCTAAGCCTTTGGCTTTCAATCTGACTGGTTTCTTTGGCAGTTGGAAATTTCAGATTGGGAGTCGTCCCCGTGATTCCAGCCATGGGTTCCTCACCATCTACTCCTGCTGCTGCCACCAACACTCCAAATGCTTCAGATCATCAGCCGGCTTCACCGCCTCCAGGATGCCCGATGCATGAGAAGCAAAGGAAAGGTAATTGGTCTGTTGGCTAGAAAGTTAAAAGAAAGATAATGGTTCTAGCCGGGCGTTGGTGGTGCACGCCTTTAATCCCAGCACTCGGGAGGCAGAGGTAGGGGGATCTCTGTGAGTTCGAGGCCGGGCTGGACCGATAGCCTCGGAAACAATACAGAGAAACCCTGACTCGTAAAAACCAAAAAAAAGAATGTATTTGTAGGAGACTAAAGGGCCTAGGTTATATAAAGTAGAAAGTATAGCACTGTTTTCCTTCTAATATCTACCTGGGATCAGTGCTTTGGGAAGATTGGTCTTTTAATGATTCAGAGAGAGGTATTGCAGTTATGTTTTCACCCCTAGAGGGAGCAGCTGTGTGGGTGTTGGAAAATGAAGGCCTGGGAGGAATGGCCAAGGAAATGAAAAGGAACTTGTCTTTTTTTATGTATGACATCCATCATTCATCTTATTCTTTATTTCCTACTGATGCTATAACAAGGGACGACCCCATGAGAGAAGCAGCTGTTATTCTGGGACACAGATCTTTAAGTACTCTCCTATTCACCTAATGTTTAGACAAGCTTCTTAGCCCCCATACCTGCCTGGCTCAACACCTTAGGAGCCTGGCCACTCACTGCTGCTTGTGCTGCTTTGTTCATAAGATTCCGAAGCATGATTCTGTCATGGGACATTTTCTTAAAAATCTGCCTTTTCTTGGTAAGCGTTTATTATCCACTGTTGGTATGGTATTTTAGCAGTAACAGTACTGTTTAGTTTTGTTTTATTTTGATGTTTTCCAAGACATGGTTCCTCTGTGTAGCCCTGACTTTCCTGGAACTCGCTCTTGTAGACCAGGCTGACCTTGAACTCACAGAGATCCACCTGCCTCTGCCTCCCGAGTGTTGGGATTAAAGGTGTGCGCCACCACCGCCTGGCAGTAACAGTGTTTTACTCTTTGATTATTTCAGGCTGTCCTCTGACTGCATCTGATCCAACCAGTGAGAGCAAAGCACACTCTGTGCCTGCCCACCAAGATCGGGCCTATGAGTACGTGGAATGCCCTGTTACTGGTGCTGCAGCAAAGGATAAGGAGAACCTTGACCCTTCAAACCTGGTAATCTGCCCTCATCTTTTCCTAGGGCGTTTTATGTGTCCATACATTCTCATTCTCTACCATGGTCAACCGTGTCTCCTCAAACTGTGAGCTAGAATAAACCTTTCCTGAATTTCTTCTTGCTAGCTATTTTATCACAGCAACAACAACAAAAAGGAGCATGGCCAAAATATATCAGAGGTTTGAAACTCTGATGTTGGTTTAATGTAGGAACTTGTACTTCTTGTATGGTGAATTATTTTTCAGGGTGTACTGATTATTTCTTAGTTTATATCTTAGTGCTAACATTCAGATACAATCCACTGATTTTCTTTAGATGCCACCACCGAATCAGACTCCATCCCCAGATCAGCCATTTACTTTGTCTACCTCAAGAGAGGAGTCATCTATTCCAAGAGCAGACTCTGACAAAAAGTGGGTTTACCCCTCTGAACAGATGTTCTGGAATGCCATGCTACGGAAAGGGTGAGTGTACATATTATTTAGAAGATAATTTGCTTGCCTGCTACACTTACCCCAGAATTGAATGTTAAAGAGTTTTTTTAACCTCCAAAAATACAGTAATTTTTAGTGAGTTATTCAGTTTATAATAGAATTTACAGTTATCAGAATGTAAGTATAAAGCCAGTTTTCTGTTTGTTTGTTTTTCGAGACAGGGTTTCTCTGTAACTTTGGAGTCTGGCCTCGAACTCACAGAGATCTGCCTGCCTCTGCCTCCCAAGTACTGGGATTAAAGGTGTGCAACACCACTACTCAGCTCAAAGCCAGTTTTCAAGGTCAGGTTTTTTTGGGTTTTTTTTCTGTTTCTTTTTAAGAAAAACAGAACTACCAGCAAGGTGATGGTAGAGTTGGGGTGGGGTGGTCAGGAACACATTTGTTATAAGGAAATGGTTCCTGTTATCGTGGAAGCCAGCAGCAAGTCCCAAGAACTGCTACCAGATACTGTGAGACCTGGGAAAGCCAGTGGTTATTCAGTCAGATGCTCTGAGAACCAGGGGAACTGATAATAGAAGTTCTAGTCTGAAAATTGGGAAGCTCAAAATCCAGAAATACTTGACATTTAATTTCAGGTTGAAAATCAAGTAAGGCCTAATGTTGTAGCTCAAGCAAATAATGCAGGAGTTCCTGCTTGCTTTTGGAAAGGACTGTAGTCTTTACGTTATACTTAGGCCTGTAATTGATTGAATAGGATTTACCCAAGCAGGACAATCTGTTTTACTCATATCATAGCAATCATCTTTTTAGAAATATAAAAAGAAAAACTTATATAAAATGCATAGGAAAAAGTTGGCAAATCATTTGTCAATTGTACTAAATCAGTAATGCCACCCTAAAAATAGATTCTGTTAGTATGGCTTTTGGGAATTCCATGAAATAAGATTAAGATAAATCTTCAATCTTTAATTTCAGTGCATAAAAAGTGTAGACAATTTTTATGAATGCATGGAGTAACTTTTTGGCTTTATCAATAATTGTCGGGTTTTGCCACATGTTCTTTTTTAGGTGGAAGTGGAAGGATGATGATATTAGCCAGAAGGATATGTATAATATCATTAGAATTCACAATCAGAATAATGAGCAAGCTTGGAAGGAGATTTTGAAGTGGGAAGCCCTTCATGCTCAGTAAGTATGTTTAAATTTTTAAAAGGTTCCTGTATCTTTTTTACTTCATATCAGCCTTCCTACAGTGTTAACATTTAAATGATTTGTTATTCATTTGTATAGCAGTGATTATCCTTGAATCCCTGAGCTCTAAGTACAGATTACAGGGAATTGAGAGTAAAGATGGCTCTGCTCTGCTCCATGCTGACTTAGGCCTCAGACGATCAGGCCATGCTCAAAACTGGCTGTTGGAGCGCTATGGGGTAGAGTTTCCTGAAGGCATGACTATATACCTATCAGTCAAAGGGATATCTCCTCTAAATATGGCTGTTTCAGCTGCCTTATATCACAGTGGCTGGATTGCAGAGGCTGAGTTCTCAAAAGCACCAGACAGAAGCCAAATCTCCTTTTCTGATGTAGTTAGAAAGACTAAAGTATCCCAAGCCTGACCAGATTTAAGGGGGAGATGGAAACCCCATCTCAGTGAAAGAAGTATGGTAGGTCAGTCATTGAAAACAGAGCGAAACACGTTGGAAATGAGACTAAAATGCTTTGTGACTCAAGGAATGTAGAAAAGAACTTTTTCTTCCTTCAGCAGTATTTAGAACACTTGTAAGGACTGACCTTAAAGATCTGTTTTCACATGGGCCCCTTTTCTTAGAGAGAATAGGTCATTTGAAAGAGTAGAGATTCTCCATATCACCTGGAAGGAGTATTGCAACTCTACAAGCTGGACTTGCTGGGGGGTAGGGGTCTGACCCAGTCAGAATGGGTCACAGGCTTGATGTTTATGGAATGACGTGATACTGCTGGTTTGAGACCACCTCTAGAAGTGGAGGGATAGGGAGTGTCTCCACAGAGAACCAGATCCTATCATAATGTGGTTTACATTTCAAAATCCTTCCAAAGCATACTTAATAAGTATCTTGGACAAAGGTCACTTACTGATTTATTTTTAAGGCAGTCTCTTTGTCTTTTGTATTTGCATTGAGTTTTTCAGTATTAGCACTACATGAGTGTTGCTAGTTGGATCCCACGTGTAGGGTAGGTATACTTTTCTGGTGGTAACCTCTGACTTAGAGGAAAGACCTGGCTGGCCAACTCAGATGCAAGAAGCTATCATAACCTAGGTTAAAAATGTACTCCTGATTAAAAGCACCTGCTTGTTACTTGCAGCCTGATTTTAAAAGGAAAGAAATAGAAGCAAAAGGAACTTCAGCTTGTCAGTTTGACCACCTCTAGTTATTTTGCAGATTTCTGGCAAAATTAACTGCATCATAAAAGCCCCCTCTAATGTCTACAGAAGAAAAGTTACATGGATAGAGTTCACGGCTTTGGCTGTGACCCTCTTGAGAAGAGACTAGAAAGTCAGTAGCTCACACTCAGGCTTTGTTGTATTCTGGGTACTTCTTTTTCCCTTTACATGGTAGGAATATAGCTTGTCTTACCAATGGGAGCAGCTAACAAGATAAGAGGCTCCTGTCTTAATGGATCAGTCCTCCAACCCCCATCATGGAATCAGGCTTGTGTCTTTCAAGGGCAGGATCTTGTATGTTCCTTATACATACACCTGTGCCTGTAGAGAACAGACCCTTAAGGGAACTCAGTCAAGGTCTCTAATTAGGACCCTGCCAGTGTTCAGGTTACTTAAAATAACAGGTTCAGCAGTACTTGCAAATAGTTCCTAGAAGTCAGTCCCCGCTCATTTTTGCTTCAAAAAGTCTGTTAATTGGTTGAAATGAAACAATGAAGTCCTCCCACAGAATTGGACAGGTTCCAGGACATCCAAGGAAAACAAAAGTCATGTGTGCTGAAAGTCCCTTATATTATAATTTCATTGCATTTTCATATAGTGTGTGTATATCTTCCTACATATTTTAGATAGTCATTTATAAATAACTAAAATGTAAATGTAAATAGTTGTACTGTTTTATTTAAGGAAAAATGAAAAGGAATAAAAATTAGATATGCTTGGTGCAAATGCAGAGTTTATGTTTATTAATATTTTGTTTGTTTTTGAGATGGTCTCATGTAGCCCAGGCAGACCTCTGTAACCTAAGGATAACCTTGAATTTGTGAATTTCCTCCTGAGTACTGAATTTACAATTATATATTTCAATACCTGACTTATGTGGTACTGAGCATTGAACCCAGAGCTTTATGCATGGTGGGCAAGTGCTGTACCAACTGAACTATCTCACCAGTCCTCAGATACAGTGTTTTTTCCAAGTATTTTTAGTGTACAGTTGGTTGAATCTGTGAAAATAGAGCCCATAGACCCAAAGGGCTGACTGTATATAAGCAGTTTGTGTTGTTTCACTGAAGAAACCCTAGCTGCTCTTTGCAAATGAGAAAGAAGATACACAATACATGACACTTTTTCTGAGAGTATGCCTGTGCCCTTCTCCTAAATGAAAAGGTCCTGCTTCGTAAATCTGGCTGGAAAGCCAAGCAGATGCACAATCCAAAAGAAAAGAGAAGTGTTTCCAACAAATAGGGCCAATTTATTTTAATTCTGTTAGAAGTTACTGTTCTCTGTAAGTATGATAGTATAGCAAATACAGAAAAAAAGAAAGACATTGCTGCAAAACTGGAACATCATCCTGTCAAAGGAAAAAAATATTTTTAACTATTCTTATTTGGGCATTTTCAGTGAGTGTCCTTGTGGCCCATCATTGGTCCGATTTGGAGGCAAAGCCAGAAAATATTCACCAAGGGCAAGAATTCGTTCCTGGATGGGGTAAGTGTCAGTGTAGAACTACTGTTGACATTCCTTAAGCCATGGTCAACATTCTTACACCAAAACCAGAGTGTAAGAAAAGTGGATCCTACTTCTAAAATTTCATATCTAGCCCATATTTCCTTATCTCCTTGAGTTTACCCATAGATGGGCAGAATTATGGTTAACTTCCTACTTCATTCTTCAAGCATTAAATTGTGCTTTTTTGAGATCCTTAGTTAGAACTGTGCTTTTACTCTTTGGTCTTTATCTTGCCTCATTCCTCCCTTGTCTTGTAGTATAATTGGACTGAGTACACTGTATATCTCCAGCTTCCTAGCTACCTTCTGGCCTGGGTCTCTTTCCCATGAACCTTATTCTTTTATGGACAGATGGTGTGCCATAGACACATCGTAGTTCTTCAGTGCCGCTTTCTCCAAGCACCATAGACCGATTGCCCAAGTCTCATCACCCTGCTAGGCATTTGCGTGTGAGAGCAGGCATGTGAACATGTGCTATTTTCCAGTCTGTCTTTCTGCTTACACCCAGACTGAATGCAGACCAGCACTTTAACATTCACTGGTGTCTTTTCATTTCAGGTATGAGTTGCCTTTCGACAGGCACGACTGGATCATCAACCGTTGTGGCAAAGAAGTTAGGTATGTGATTGATTACTATGATGGCGGCGAGGTCAACAAGGATTACCAGTTCACCATCCTGGATGTGCGTCCTGCCTTTGATTCATTCTCAGCAGTATGGGACAGAATGAAGGTTGCGTGGTGGCGCTGGACTTCGTAAACGCGATTTTGTTATAAGAAAACTGAAAATATTTTTTTTTCTGAGAAAGATGTTAAACTATTTTCCCCAAACTAAATGCACTCATGATACCACAGGTGCTTTTCAAGTGTGTAATCAGACTTGATCTTTCATGCAAAGATGCAACGCTCCATTCAATTTTGAGTCACGTTTTCCATTGCAGTTGAAAATGTACATTTAAAACTTTAAATTTAATTTTCCCATTTGGTATAAGTGGAAGTAGTCCCTTAGTTTTCCCATTAACTGCAGTATTTCATGTTATTTTCTATAGACAGTATGAAAAAGGAGCTTTTAAAAAAGCATAGGACGCTGTTTTTATCCTTACTGTTTTCTCAGGAGTATTTGAAAGTGTGATGCTTTTACCTGCCAAATATTTTAACTATACTCATTATAAAAGAAGCACTTAACCCTTGTTTTAAAAGTAACCATTATTCTTTAAACCCGTACAAAGTAGCAACCCTGAACAAAATGTAAAAGTATTTACTGAGTGTACTCTGCAAGACTAAGACATGTGCAAGTGTATTTTGATTTGACCTTGAGTTTCAACTGAGATGATACATGCAAATTTCAAATACTTAGCTTCTCATTCCTGTCCTAATACGTAAATAACAGTTAATGAAAAGCTGGTCCCATTGTCCCTGAAAGTTGACAAGTTATCTTTTTATTACGTCATATCCCAGTCCATTCTCCCACCAAGAGCTTGCCCACAGGAGCCTAATATAAACATTAAAAGCCTGACTCCAGTCAAAGGGTCAGCAGTGTCCCTTTGAAAATTAAGATTATATTGGCTAAGTGTTAGAATTCACAAGAGGTGTTTTTTCTTCTCAGATGTGAAATATTTGAATCAGTTTTATGTTTTAAGTAAGCAGTAAATTTGCTGCTGAAAAGTGGTTGTTATTTTAATTATAGCAGCATGTTAGAAATGACTTGTTTTTCTTAAGTGTTGATACAGTGAAAATTTTTTTATTTATCCTAAATACTGTCGTGTTAAATTAATGGATGGAGTTGGTGTCTTTGAGTTATTGATTGTAGATTTCTTTGTTGTATGATGCTTCAAAAACCCAACATTTAAAAATATTTGTATTTTTTAAATAAAGCTGACAGTAAAAAGGTTCTGAAACTGCTCAGAGTGACTTTGTAATTACTATTTTTTCATACACAATCTTCACTAAATTCAATAATGGTCTCATCTGTTAATGATACAATTTTAAACTGCATAGAATATAATCACTGAGCCGAGCTTTGGCTCAGGGCTTTAATCCCAGCACTCGGGAAGCAGAGGCAGGTGGATCTCTGAGTTCAAGGCCATCCTGGTCTACAGAGCGAGTTCCAGGACAGCCTCCAAAACAATACAGAAAGACCTGCCTCAAAAACAAAAACAAAAAAAAAAGAATGTAAACACTGTTGGCCTTTTTCATAACTGCTATTGATTGAATATAGGATAAAGTATTTCTGAGAAACAGCATTATGACTGGAAACTGAAAGTTAAGCTGCATCCAAGGGTTATTGATGTTACAATGATAAGGTATTGTGAAAGTCAACTGTCAAGTAAACTCAATTACAGGATAAATAGTTTTATACACCCTTTCACCACTTGTAGAAAAGATACCTACTGAATACTCAAGAGTTGCTTTGTGGCTAGATTACACTTAAGTCTATCTAGGGAGTAGAACTGTGCTCTGATAGTTTGTATAGAACTTGAAATTCATTTTGGATCTCCAACATTTTTAACATCTTTTGTCTGTGGAATTGGCATCATTGAGAATCAGGACAACCTAATGGATGTCAGGCAAAGTATTAGCAGAAAATGTAGGTTCAAATTAGGTTACATATTAGCATTTAGTATTCCTACCAATTCACTAGCTGTCATTTATGTGATGTTGATGTCTACTCTGCATCACACTCAGGATACAAAATTGCAAAAGATCCCCTGCCTACAGAAACTCAATCTTTCAGAGCTCAGTCTGTAAACAAAATCATGTTGTTACAGAATTCTTAAAAGAATTCACCAGGGCCAGGCGTTGGTGGCTCATGCCTTTAATCCCAGCACTCAGGAGGCAGAGGCAGGTGGATCTCTGTGAGTTCGAGGCCAGCCTGGTCTACAGAGCGAGTTCCAGGACAGCCTCCAAAACAATACAGAGAAACCCTGTCTCGAAAAACAACAAAAAAAATTCACCAGGGTACTAATGGGGTTAGGGATGTACATAAGTACTTTTCAATGTATTTAGTTACTGTGATAAGCAGTGTAGTCAAGTTGACAGAATTCAGAATCACCTGGGAAAATGGGACCCCAGGCATGCCAGTGAGAGACTATCTTGGATACATTGAGGTGGGAATATGCAGCCATCGTGGGCTGCACCATTGCTCCTGAACTGTGAAATGAAAGTTAGCAACTATGCATTCATCTGGTTTTGGATTGTTTGCAAAAGGTGACCAGCTGCTTAAGGCTTTTGCCACTTTGACTTCTGCAGCATGAACTGTAAGCTAAAACCCTCTATCAAGTTGCTTTTATTGGGCTACTTATCACAGCAACAGGAATGGAAACCACAACAATTACCAATTTCTCTGATCTCTGATGTGTTTACCTTCTAGGAGAGTTACTGCTTCCTATTGAAAGTGAAGCTCTCTGTGTTTCCTGTCTAATCCTTGTCATGACAGTCAAAACCGTGTCCAGTGATTTGTGTTGCTTTAAGTTTGAGGCTCATTGTGAGTAAGAGGGCATACCCTGAAGGCTGGAGGCTTGTTCGAGTGCTCTCTTTACTTGCTCTGTGACACTTCTGTCTCTGGGCCTCACTTTCATGGCTACAAAATGAGCAGACAAAGTTGTAAGTTCTGTGAGGTGATGTCTAACTGCATAGCCCTCAGTGGAGAGAGCTCAGTACCAGCCATCCTCACAGTTAACAGGACAAAGGGAGAAGCCAAGCTAGGCATGACTTAAGCAAGGCTAGAAGTCAAGGTGCTGAGACACTCCACTCCACAGGAAGAATCTGGCAAGATCAGGGGGCTCTTCTGATTTTGTGTCAATTTTAAGTATTGCTCAGTCTAAGCAACCTCATGTTAATTAAAAGGAGTATCCTTGTAATAATATACAGACATAAGGATATAGTTGGTCAACTTAACATGGAAGACCCAGTGGGCGAGCATGCTTAAGCTTAGTTTCCTAATGTAAAATGTAACAATATAAACACAAACCAGCTTCATAAATAGAAATTAAATAAAACCAACAAGAATGCCGCCATGAAACTGGGCAGGACTTGGAAAATACTCAGAGAAATTTAATACTTTCACAGCTTTGCAGTTTTTTTCCCTTAAAATTAAAATTCCTGCTACAAAAGCGAACTGGAATAGTAAATGGTGTATTATGTGTATGGGTCATGTAAGGAATAAATGATTGCTGGCATGTATCACCCACAAGAGCCAGTGGCTTTTGCTCCTTGCAGAAGAACTGGTCAATGATGCTGTTTATGGGCTTTCAGATAAAATCTAATGTGTAATCATTTTATAATTTGATTTTAGCTGTTTTTGAAGTATGGCATGAAATTATTTAAGCAAAGTAGTACAAGAGAGAATTTGAGATTTTGCTGCCTCTCCCATCTCTCTCCCGTGTGTGCTTTCCTCAGCCAGGCTGTTCTCAAACTTCCACAGATCAGAATTCCTGGGAAGACTTGTTAAAATGCAGGTGCCTGGGCTCCCACCCAGGGTCCTTTATCTTGTAGGCATGGGACAACTGGGAATTTACCTTACTAACAAGCTCCCAGGACATACTGATGCTATTGGTTCAGTCAACAGGTAGATCTCATTTTCCCCTGGCATCTTTTTGGCTTCCACCCACTACCAACTTCGCTACTGTTTTTCCAATTGCTACATAGGCTCATGGCCTTGGACCAAAGTTCTAAGTAGGAGATGTGAAAGGAACAGTTAAACGGCAATACCAGTTTCCCATCTTGCTTGTTGACCATTTCATCCGCAAGGTCCCTCTTGTTCTCAGTTCTGAATGGTGGTGCTTCATTTGACCAAGTTCTGGTCTAACAACTTTTCCTTGGAAAGTTCATCTCTCTTTTGTAGGTGATGACAATGGGGCAGGATTACAGTGGGATGAAGCCAGTGCTCCAGACTAATTGAGAAAGCTCTTGTATTCTGTGCTGCTTCCATGTGAATTGGTGGTGGCCACTCTCTTGAGCAGGTGAGCTGGTTGCGCTTGTTCTGAGTTGCCTCTGATATATGACCTTTGTTCACCACCTTAGTTTGCTGGGTAGGTATAACCAAATGCCACAGATCGAGCAGCTCTAACAACAGAAATTTATTCTTACAGTTCCAGAGGCCAAAAGCAGAAGACTAAGGGTCATGTTCCCTCTAGCAAAGGATTTGATCCATATTCTGCTCTTAGCTTCCGGATATTCCTTGGCTTGTGGAAGGGTAACACCAGTTTTCGTGTGTTAGCTCTCTCTCTCTCTCTCTCTCTCTCTCTCTCTCTCTCTCTCTCTCTCTCTCTCTCTCTCTCTCTCTCTCTCTCTCTCCGTCCCATCCTCCCTCCCTCCCTGTCTTGTGCTCACTTGTTCATTTTACGTCCCCTCTCTCCCCCCTCCTCTCTCTAGTGCTTGGTTGATCATTTGTGCTCTTCCCCCCACCACATTGTTCACTCGCTCACTCTAACTCCTCCCCTCTCTCTCCCCTCATACGTTCTCACCCCCACCTTCCTGTACCTCAATTACCTTTTTTTATTAGGACTCCATTGATCTCCTAACTTGATCATATGCAAAGACCCTATTTCCAAATAAGTTTCCATTTATAGATCCCAGTGTGCTAGTAGTACAAGTCCATCTTGTGGGAGGACAACACAGTCCAGTCTACAATACTTTGACACTATTTACCCGGGAGCAGCTAGTTCTGTTATCTAAGCACTGCCACTTCTGAGTGCTCCAGTGTGTTAGTTCGAATACTTGGTTCAGCCATGATACTGTGAACCAGTGCTGGTCCCTGGCAAGCTTCAACTTTCTGCCTAGCTAGGTGTGTCCCTGGTCAGTTTGGCTTCTGTATCTATACGGACAGAATAACCAGCTCATGTGTAACAGGGATGGAATTATTTTGATGGGAGGTAACAGAGGTAAGACCCAAAAGGCATCTGGAAGGTAGAAGCTAAATGGCTTGCCTACCCTTGGTATTTCAATGATTTGAGATCAAGAATGCGCTGGAAACAGACTTGCCATGTTTCCTTCCCACAAGAAAACAAAACTTTCTCTAAGTCGACTCCTAATTTGATTTCTTCTCTAATGGAATAGATTAATCTCCACTGTGTGGAAGCACAGCAGCTTTGCCCTCACCCCTAATGGGACCATCTGAGGGTTCAGACTTGCATCTCACTGATCAGCCCACATCCAGAGAGAGTTCACTCCCCAACTGTATAGAAGCCAACACCATAGCACCTGATTGCAGAAAGGAAGAGCTTTGGACTAAGGCTAGAGCTCAGTTGGGAGTATGCTTGCTTAACATGGATTAAGCCCCTAGGTTCAGTGCCCAGCACTGCATAATTTTTGGCATGGTGTTACAAGCCTATAGTACCTTCATGTGGGAGGTGGGAGCAGAAAGATCAATTAAGGTCATCCTTAGGTACACATCAAGGTTCAGATCAGTCTAGGATACCCTAGACCATGTGATAAGGATAAAAAATGAGAGGGAAAGTCCACTTCAATGAAGACCGACAAACTGACAGACATGCTCAAATTGGTCCCATTTGGTTGGTAGCAAGAGAACTGAAGTGGCAAGTTAAGAAGCTGTTAATTGTAACTGAGTGACACTTAAGGATGATTCTGATCTGTCCCATAATTGTTCACATTCTTATTCCTCTTATAGTTCCCTGAGGCTCCTGTTCTGGTTTCTCAGTCTTTACTCACCAAAGACTTTTTTACCACAAAACTCCTGAGGTCATTTTAGGTCAAGTCTTTTAGGAGTAGAGGAGTTACCGCTTTATGGCTGAGTTTCAACACTGCACTTTGGTCCCTGAACTAGGTGAATGCCTTAATCTGTTCAGGCTACTATAACCAAGCACCATGCTCGGGGAGCTCCATACCATAGACACTGAGCTTTGCCAGTTCTGGAGCCTATCAGTAAGAGATCAAGACAGGTATGATTCAGTGGCTGGTAAGAGCCTTCTGTTTCATTGGTGACAGTTCGTAAGATTCTCAAATATAGAAGGAGCAAAGGAAAACCAGGGTGTCCTCTATCATCATAACCTGGCCACCTGCACTGGGGAGTTTTCTTGTCAAGGTTATGGAAGACAATAGTGGCATGGATATGGGAATAAGCAGCCATATTCTGACTGGAGCTAAGGCCATGTCCATGAGATAGAGCCCACATCTGATAGTATTAAAGGGGCCAAGAACCTGTGACTAGATAGGTCACAGGCTCTAGTCAATGGTTCTCAACCTTCCTAATGCTGACCCTTCAATATAGTTCCTTGTGTTGTGGTGACCCCCAACCCTAAAATTATTTCATTGCTACTTCTTCTCTCTCTTTTTTTGTTTTTTTTTTCCGAGACTGGGTTTCTCTGTGGCTTTGGAGGCTGTCCTGTAGACCAGGCTGGTCTCGAACTCACAGAGATCTGCCTGCCTCTGCCTCCCGAGTGCTGGGATTAAAGGCGTACGTCACCAACCCCCAGCACTTCTCAACTATACAGCTACTTCTTAACTGTAATTTTGCTACTTTTATGAATCATAATGTAAAGATCTGTGTTTTCTGATAGTTTTAAGTGACCCCTGTGAAAGGACCATTTGACGCCCCTGCCTCAAGGGTCAGGACCTACAGGTTGAGAACAGCTACTAGAGGGACAAACCCAATATTATAATTCTGGTAAACGGACATAGTATTAACATGGCCCCATAATGATTTATGATGTGCCCAGAGATGAAAGCATCTTTTCACACGCCCCCTCAGAGAAGCTTTTCAATGCAATGCAATAAATGACAATTAATACAGAGACCTTCAACTAATCACTGTGCTGAGAATAAGGGACCATGGAGGGAGGGCTCAGCCCTAAGGGAACATACATATCATTCCCCTTTCCACTAGGATCAGGGATCTTTTCAAGAGAGGGAACAGAAAGATTATAAGGGCTAAGGGTGGTGAAGACAATCAAGGAAAGTTTTTCCCAAACACAACAGGGAAGTTAAACACATGAATTTACAATGATTATGACAGCATGCACAAAACCTGAGAATGTTCCAGAAAGACAAAATCCCAGCATAGAGTGGGAAAGGTTGGCATGGATACCACCCCCAGCATTTGATGGCTGTTAGAAGAGAGAGTCAGAGTCCTGGTAAGCTGACCACACACAAGATCAGGCCCCAGTCGCAAGACTCACGTGGCAACAAAAACTGTCCGGACTTTTTGGGGAAACAAAAACAGAAAGGGAAGTAATCTCAAAGTTGGGTAGAAATGGAGTATGGAGAGGCTGGTTATGGCAGAATTGGGGGAAGGTAAATATTATTTAAAACAGATACAAACCACAGGCTGTAACAGGAAGAAAACAACACATTAAAATTAATAGAGAAACTGAGACTCCAAAGGTAAGAAGGCTAAAATACGGCAAGGCTAGAAATGGGAGGAAGACGACTGGATGGATATAAGTGGAATGGGATAGCTTGGCTTTCAGATGGGAAAGTGTCCTGGGGAAGAGTCAGGAACATGGGCTCTCACTCTTTTCTCAGTAATGGCCTGCGAAAGTCTCAGGTCAAGGACTTTTTGCCTTCCTGACTCCAGGATTGTTTCCTTATATAGCAAATGGCTGCTGTTCTGAAATTAGGTCTTTCTCTTAATTCAGCAGAGTATGTATCCACTTGCAGAGTCCAGTGAAAAAATGACAGTGGAGATGGGCTTGTTGAAAAGAACTAACATTTCAAGATAGCAATACCACAGCATCCAGAAGACTGCAAAGTCTCAGAGCGCACCCTGATCACAGACAGAACTCCCCTCATTTTTGATAAGATCTCATCTCTTCCACTTCCAGGAACACTCTCTACTGCAGAGGTGTTTGTTTCACTTTGGAATACGAACAGCATTTTATCATAGTTATATCTCTCTGACTTTTCACCTGGGGGGGGGGAACAGGTGGATAGATGGATGGTTTCCCCAATTCATTCATTTCTTTCAACAATTTATGGTTTGCCTACCACTGGGATATATTTTGTGTTTGTGTGGCTTACCAACATCTACTGCTCTTAGAACAGCATTGCTCACAAGAGTAACTGAGATACCCTTGAAGGTGTATCTAGACCTCCTTTATGTCTTTCAAACTCAGGAGCCTGGGACTGGAATTGGTAACCAATTAGCCCTAGTATATAGATCATTAGATGAAACCATCAACCAACCATTTGATCTGCTGAAGTGATCACAGTACTGTCATGCTTCTTTGAAGTCAAAGAAAACCTGAAGATGATGCTTGCTTATTGGCAAGTCATTCTATCTGTTACAGGGAACTCTGTTCTTGGGGAGATGTAAACAAATGTCTATTCCCTCCTTATAAGTCCCCAGTGACATAGCTGTGTAGATGGAGTTACCCATTCAGTCATCTTATTCTTCCTTATTATTTCAATCAGGAACAGAGCAGCATCACACATCACGGGCTGCTCTCTTTCACTGTCCCATACAATACAGAGATAGGGTGCCAAGAGTTTTCATAGGGCAGTGATGCTCAAACAATGGTCTCTCCATGCTTGTCAGCCCCTTCGCATTTTTTTGAAACTGTACCCGAGTCTGCATTTGCAAGGAGCTGATGGCCTTAAATAGCTTCCCATTACACATGACAAGAGACTTCATAAAAAGCAACATGAGTCTGTTCAAAATGCACTCATTAAACATATCCCAAATAGGTGTCATAGCTCTCTGCCTGGTCTAAAAGGTACAAAACCCACAAAGCCCCCATCCTGAGGTAAACAGCCTCCAGATAAAGCTGCAGACAGTAATGCTAATGGATAGTGATGCTTCTCAAAGTTCCTGAATCCTGTGCAAAGAGCCAGAAGGAGCTTCTGTGGCTATTTGTGTAAAGAGAAATTTTAAGCTAATTCTGTTCAGAAAATGATGCACAGCTGAATAGGGTGGGTGAGGAAGAATTTCTGAGGCCTTTGGAACAGAAATGTGACATTGTGTCCTGTACATAGGAATGGTGCAATTTCCTGTACATAAGTAGAGTATGGTTTTCTATAATGCAAAGAGGTGGTAAGAGGCTGCAGATGGATGACCCTGAACTGTGGAGGGTTGGTGTGGGACATTTGTACACCGTGTGAAAATGTATTCCTGTGATTAGTGTGCTAAAGCTGAGTGGCCCATAGTTAGGCAGGAAGAGGTGGTTACGTAGGACTTCTAGGGACAGAGAGGACTCGGGGGAGAAGAAAGGCAGAGTTGTTAGCCAATCACAGAGGAAGCAGGATGGACAGAGAGTAAAGGTAACTAAGCCACGTAAAAAAGCATAGATTAAAAGATATGGGCTAATTTAAGTTACAAAAACTAGTTACGGACACGCTTAAGTTAATGCCAAGCTTTCATAATTAAGAAAAAGTCTTTTTGCCATTATTTGGGAGCTGGCTGACAGGATAAAAAAGAATCATTACAGAGGTTGCTGTTGTTGTGGAGTAGATTTTTATCTGTAGACCAGAGAAGGTGAGTCCTCACTGGTAGGGACTGCCTTTGTCAGAACTATAATGGTGGTAGTGGGAAGGTGAGAGGGTATGGAGAGATGCCAGGCTGTTACAGTTCCAAGAGGGAGGGGTAAGAATCAGAGTAAGATGCTGGGCAGTGGTGCCTCACGCCTTTATTCCCAGCACTCAGGAGGCAGAAGCAGGCAGATCTCTGTGAGTTTGAGGCCAGCCTGATTTACTGGTCTACAGAGCAAGTTCCAGGACAACCAGGGCTGTTACACAGAGAAAGACAATGAAGATGAATCTACAGGATACATGTCCACCAGAAGGAATATAAGATTGGGGTACTGTCACTGTCAACTTGACTAGGTGGAAGATGTAATCAATATGAAGGGAAACAGGAGTGTTTAACTGGATTTAGAGTAACCAAGGACAGCAGCTCTCAACCTATGAGTTTTGACCCCTTTGGGGGGGGCAAATGACCCTTTCATGGGATTTGCATATCAGATATCCTGCATGTCAGATATTTACAATTCACAATTAGTAAAATGACAGTTATGAAGTAGCAACAAAAATAATTTTGTGGTTGGGGGTCACCATCACATGAGGAACTGTATTGAAGGGTCACAACATTAGGAAGGTTGAGAACAATTGGTCTAGAAGACGGTTAGGCACGCCTCTGGGTATGTCTCTGGGGGTACTTCCAGAATTGATTGAATGCACAGGAAAGACCTACCCTGAATGTGAGTGCCACCAAGTCAGGAACTGGGAGACCTGAGCAGAATAAAAGGGGGGGGGAGGAGAAAGCTAGTAGAGTGCCAGCATTTCCAACACTGATGCAAGGTGTGAGGCATTCTGTCACATGTTCTTCAGATTGCTCTCTCCACCTTGCCTTCCCACCATCATGGAGTGTGTCCACTGAAATCATAAACTCATATAAGTCTTTTCTCCCTTACTTTCTGTCTGTTGAGTATTTTGCCACCGTGATGAGAACCATGACCAATATGCTAGGTGAGGCTTTGGGTACACAGAGGGAAGAAGCTCCCTAGCCAAAGATGTGGGGTGATACAAAGTGAAATTGGAGTTCAGGGTAGCAATAGAGACACAGAGCTGACCCGTTAGAACTGTTGAGGCTCTGTGGGACATTCACTGAAAATTTCATGCGGGGCATTGGGAGCCAGGTGGGATGTTAAGGGTTGCCAGATTTAGCAAATGAATGCCAGAACTACATGGACTTTCTTTTTAATGTAAATATATCACTTACAAAACTTCAGGGGATGAACCATTATTTGAGTATAAGCACATCTCAGATTTAATGTGGGACATACTGAGACTAACATGTGATGTGTTGTTAAGCCTTCAAATTGAGTAGACACTGTATCTTATTGGGTATTTGTACTTGAGAAGTATCAGGGTCAAGTGTCCTGTATCCTCAGTCCAACTGGCTCCATCCAGATAGGAAAGAGCAAGGGCTGCATCAAATTATGATGAGTTGGTCTCTGCAGACTAAAGGAATGTTAGTTGGATTGAGCTAACTGAATATTGGTTGATTGACCTCTTCTGCCCCTTGGCAGACTGAGGGCTGTGTTAGGTAGGGACCCGGACCCAGAATGCCAGTTCAGAATCTCTAGGCTGCCATCCTTGATAAGAACTTTCCTTTGGTGTGTAGGTAGTTGGCTTTTTTTCCCCTGAAGAACACATACTGCTGTTTTATAATTCTGTTCGGTCAAGACATCCTGTTTTCGTATCTGTATGACTCTTCTGCAGGCAAATCCTTTCTTCTTAGTTCAGTAAAATTTACCTCCTGCCGTTTGCTTATCAGACCGGAAGACAGCACAGGCCTCCACTTTGTTCTAGTATCTCTTTATATTGAATCCCAGTATTGTTTCTTTGCCAAACAGATGTGTATTAAAATGTGCATAAGAAAAGAAGCAAGCTGGATTTATTTATAAATTTCCTCCATTTGCACACCCCCCGTTGGCATCAGATGGTTGTTTTTGCCATCAAAACCCACAACAAACATATGTTAATAGCTCCTTAGTGGGATCAAGACAAATGTGTATTTGGCTATTTCTATCATCACCATTCTGGCCCCTTTGCCAGAGACACAAAAACAAAGTGATTGAGTATTCATAAACATGGAGGCATCTGTGGTGCTCGGCAGCTCTCTTCTTGCCCCTAAGATCACTTTCCTCGTGAGGAATGAGTGACTTCAACATCCTAGTCAAAGTGTTTTTGTCCAATTTGATATTTGTTTTTCTTGTCAGGCATCATATCTCATGCTATACGTTATTAAAAATGACCTCAATTTCTACACAGGTTTGTGGTCTCATGTGTGGTTTTAAAGATTTGTGTGTATGATGTATGTAATGGTGTGTGTGTTAGGGAGTTGTGCAGGTCATGGTGCGTATAACAAGGTCAGAGACCCGACCACCTTGGGTGTCAGTTGTTGTCATCCATCTTGTTGAAGATAGGGTCTCTCTTGTCATTCACTCCTGTATAGGCCAGATTAGCTGGCCCATGTTCTTTCAGGGATTCTGTTTGTACCGCTGATTTCCTGCAGAAACACTGGGTTATAGACATCTGTTCTACTGTGTCCAGCATTTATGTGGACTATGGAACATTACCCACTGAGCAGTCTTTGGGGACCTCATGTGTATTTTAAAAGTGGCATATTTGTGCTGAAAGAAAGACACCTAGGAAACAAACTTTCACCAAAGAAGTGAAAGATGTGAGCACAGATCATAAATGGGGAAAGAACTAGGGGACATGAATATCAAGCTATTTTCTACACTGTCAAATTTAGATTTAGTAACTGATAGCTATTACACACACACACATACACATACACTGTTCATTTGATTCAAAAGATTTAAGTAACAAAACTTTGACAGTATAAACATGGTGAGATGGAGGTCCAGGGTATCAGGAAGTTCATGAGAGGAGAAAGAATTTGTCAGACCATAGTCAAATTCAAGGGATTGGGATCAAGGTGAATGCCACAGAAAAGCCACTCGAGTACTATAATAAAACAGCATTTTCTGTGAGTCTTACATGTAGCTTTTGTCTGAATGGGATCCATAAGGAATAACTGACAAATCTTTCGTGTTCTGGGTCAATATCAGAAGAGCTGAGCTGAGTGACTGAGACCAAAAATTATTCCCAAGGAGAAACCACTACACCCCATATCTACAACCAATCAGGCATCTGAGACCTATGGAGCAGACACAACTTCCAACACCTTCCCAAGGGGCATGAAACCCATACTCCAGTTAGGTATGAAATCACTTTATCAATGATAAGAAAACCATGCCTTAACTGCAACAGATCATTATAGACTTGATGTCCCCAAACTACTGGCTATTTAAATACATTTCTAATTGTATGTGTGTATTTATGTAATTGCCAACATGTAATATTCTTGAACTTCTGAGTAGTGGCATATTTATCTGGAATGGGGTATGAGTTCCTTCATTAGATTTAAAAAAGGCTGATACCAAATCATTGTTTAACTTTTTATTCATCATGGCACAAGATAGAATTTTGAGAAACACCACTGAAAAATTTCATTGCCAACATGAAAATAAAGAGTAGCACGTTATATATATATATATATGTATATATATATATATATATATATCCCTCTTTGTATATAATACACTGTCCCTTCTGATGTGAAAAAAATCAGAAAATACTGAAGCAAATTTCCACCTGCTGGTCAAAGGTGGTTTTGCAGTTGTAACACTTCAAATTGCTGAAGTAAGGTAGTAACACATACATTACAATGCACATAAAATTACAGAAGACACGTTTCCTCAGCCTTTGGCACAATGTAAGCGCAAAGATGTAGCTGTTTTGCCCCCCCCAGATAGGATTTACTTTACAAGGAATTGCTTGTAATTGGGCTATTATTGATAACAGGGCAGAGGGAGAAATGATGTTGTATAATTTGAATGTGTATTCGGATTCTAAAATTTTTGTAGTTGGATTCCAGTTTGTAGTTTTGAAAAATACATAAAAGTTACATGTTATAAATATATTATAAGTGGCCTATATAAAACTGAATTTTATCTAGAATGGGATGTATATGTTCTCTCATTTGATTTGCTGAGTTCTTTCTAAACAGTTTCTAAAAATATATTGCACAACGTATCAAATTCAATATTTCCTTAAAACTTGTCCACTATGAAAAATCATTCAGTGACTATAACTTTCGTTTCTCAATACTATAAAAATATGGCTTCCCATATTCTGTTTTGTTTGGTTAGTATTTTTCTTAGGTATTGAAGGGAGGGCTGTCCCCGTGAAAAAGTGATGGCAAAAAGCACAGAAACCCGCTTGTGCATATTCTAGAACATTCTATAGAATTTTTTGCTTAATATATCTCATGGTGTAATATAAGTTCAGTGATTTTTTAATTTTTCTGTCTTCTCTGTGAATACATCATATTGATTATCATACATAATCTGTTACAGAATATACAATAGTCAAAATTGAAGACACATAAATACAATTAAGCTATACCAAAGCAAGAGTTTGATCTTATATATAGCCAATGCGGGTAGTTTTGAGATTGGGTTTTGTCATGTTTGGGTTTTTTTTTTCCCTAAGGCTGGCTACGCAATAAAATCTTACTATAAATGGCAAGGGTAGGAGTGCCTCTCTATAAGTGGACTGAATTTCTCTTGTGTTGATTTTTCAAAGTGTGGAAAAACAAAAAGAAAAATGAGTAATTGTCCAATTGTCCATTGGCAAGTTTTCCGGGTCTGGGCCGGAAGAGGATGTTTTGGGAGGGTGGGCTCCAGCTGCTGGCGGGCGGGCGGGCTCATACCAGGGTTTCCGGGAGGGCGTCAGGGTTGTCAGTTGACAGGAGCTCCCAGATCTGCCACCGCTCTCGCTGCCAGTCGAGCCAGGTGGCCTCCCCTGAGTTCTGCCTGTCCCGCTCACTGGCTGAGAGGGAGTAGGCGCTGCTCAGTTTTTTTGGCCTGGCCGGATGCTCTCCTGAGGCCTGCTGACCTTCTTCTGGAGTAGTTCCTGAATCGTCTTCATGCCTCTGGATCCTCCACAGGGGAGGCTCCGGGGGCTGCTGGGCTGAGGCCATGGCAGGCTTCCCTGACCCCGGGTAAGGAGGAGGGGGGCGCCTGTCATCTCTGCCACTCTCCTGAGGTCTCTGGTACACAGATTGGGCCCGGGTTTGCAGACAGGCGACTTCCACCTCGCTCTCCGTCAGGTCTTCTGTGCTGTTTAGGGGCAAGAATGGCTCAGACCTGGCTGCAGGCCGCCTGGACCCCCTGCCGCCGCCCTGGATGTGGGGAGTGCTGCAGACACGCGACACTGGAAGGTGGACACTACACTGTGCCACAGTGGTCGCCGTCTGAGTCCTCCGAATGACCTGAGTGCCACTGTCCTGCTCCTTGGGGCTCCCTTGACATCGAGGCCAATTCCGTGATAGATTCCCTTGAGAAAGGGAACAGGGCCTCGGTCGCAGGGAGCTGCTTTCAAAAATGTCGCCATAGGAACCTGGAACCAGAAATGCAAAAATCGGGGTTAGTTTGGCCTTGAGGATTACTGGCTTGCTCTTTTCTTTTTCACTGCTGCCTCTACTGCCGAAATGGAAAAGCACACTCTCAGTTATTGCTATCTGAAAAGAAAATCTCCCTAGCAAGACCTGTGGCAGGTTCTTCTTGATAGTGGCACCGTTTTTTGTGACCACTCCAGAAATATTTCTAGACTCTCACTACATAAGCTGCCTTGTTGACATCTTAGCCTCCAGGAAAAGAAGAACAATGAATTACTGTCGAAGCTTAGCAACTGGGGTGGAAAGCCCAAGGAGAGGTATTTTTTTTTGTTCCTTTTTTGTACCTCTTTTTAGTATTTTCTGAATGGTTGGCAAGCAGTTACCATGAGAATAACAAGTTAGAGTTCGAGAAAAATCCATTTTAAAAGCAAATTCAATGAAGTTTAAAAATGGCACTTTACCTGTCATTCCTGGGTCCTTGGATCCACTTTTTAATGTTGAATGCCAAGTTCCCCAGAAATTGAAAGGCTCCTCAGACATATCTAGGAAAGAGGATAAAAGGGTCCACAACCAAAAAAAAAATGAAGAACGAAACCAATAAGTAATACCATTACATTTTTGGCACAGATATATTCAAGGTTGTACTAGATGTAAAACAATACTATTTGGACCTGCCTTCCAAGAATTTTGGTCTGTTGGAGATGAACAAAAATGCTTTCTCTATAACATGTTTCCAATAAACAGAATTAATGTTCACCTAAGAAATCTGTGTCATAACCCCCAAAACCTCCAAAGATGAAGTTTGCATATGCCCCTGGTTCTTGAGGTTAAGTGACTCCCTTGGAGGACCTGGATAGCTCTAATAAAAATGGTACCTGTGAGAGAGAGGCAAGAGAGAAGATGCTGCTGGACATGGAAGAAACAGGCACGAGATGAGGTCTACAGAAGCAAGAGGAGGGCAGGAAACAGATTCTTCCCCAGGACAGAAGGCAGCCCCATCCAACCATTCGATTTCTGACACCCCAAATCATAAGAGGGCTAACATGTGTCACTTTCATTGTGGGAGGTAACAGTAGTAGGAAATTCATATAATGGGGCAGTTGGTGATGGCCACATAGGCTCTGGCTAAAGGAACAGACATACAGGGACAATAGTGCTGGTTTCTGAACTCCCCTCAGGGACACTGCCCTACTGGCATCAGTAGATTTGTTCCTGTGTGTGTTTCTTTCTCCTCCCTTCTTCCCCAATCTGGCAAGATTCAGCTCAAGTTTTCCTCCTTCCAGGCCTGTGCTGGAACCATCATTATGACTTGGAAATAGAGGTCTACTGGGTGTCTCCAAATGTTTGTTAGTTTCTTGGAAGTATACCTTGCTTCTTTGCTTAGAGGGTATCAGGAGATCATGAGACAGAGGAGACACATAGTAACAAGAGATCAGAAGTATCTACAAGGTTACACAGTACAGATTAGCCAGGGCTTATTCTATGTTAACTGTTGCTATAACAACTGTATGCAGATTCATGAATGAAATCCAGTACATGGGACATTGATACCATTCTTAGTTATTTATCAGGAGTCCATAGGCCTCTGTGGAGATCAATTATTCCTTTGAGATCCTGCAAGGTAGAAGTGGCTGGATTTTTTCTGACACCTAGTCTAGTGTTTTTGTCACTGTCTGGTTCTGGCACACTGCATTGTTATATGATAGGGTCAGAAACTTCTTTATGACGGAAGTAACTGAGTAACATCTTAGACTAGCACATATGGAAGGCAAATCCACCATCAGGGACAAAGACTCCCCTGGATGTTAAAAGGAAGAGGTCAACTGGGAAAATAAGCGGCTTCTTTGGACATTTGCTCATGTCACAGATATTTGAAAATCAGAAGTTGTAGGGACCTTTTATGACAAAGCCTAGGGTCACCATTCTTTTTTCCAATCTTGAGCATTTAGCAGACACTCAGAAAGTATTCTTTGAATTGAAGAAACATCAAACACAGGCCCGATGAAGAAGGTCCAAAATGACCCACTTGTGTAGCATGCCAAAGGAAAGACACTTATTTGGGCAGTCGCAGCCAGGCTTCAGTTACCTTTTCCCAGGCTCGGTCCAGGAGAACTTTCTCTTGACTTTGACTTTGGCGACGGCAAGTGGCCCACCAATGTATACTGCCCTGGCACTTTATAAAGTTTCTCTGAGCCCCCCCGGGCCCTGTCCTCTTGCATAGCCAGCAGGGAGCGCTCAGACAGCACAGGGGAGTTGTTGTCATAAGGGGAGATGTCTCCGCTGGAGGCCTTGTTGGAGTCTGTAGATGAATGCCTCCCTCCCATGGAAAAGGAAACTTCCGACTGCAGTATGTCAGGGCTCCTGGCATAAGACAATTACAGGTGTGAGTATGATCAAATTCAAACACCACACAGTTGTCAGTGGCAGATTTTAAGTATATGGACATGGAGGCTGAAATCAAAAGACCTTTTGAGCCACATTCCAACACATCTCAATCAATAATGTGAAAGCGTTTCCATAAAATGATCACAAGATGGCAGTAAAACACAACAAACACAGCAAGAAATGTCAGCCCACAAAGGAGGGGGCAAAGGATAAATAACCTTCTGCTATAGCTGCCAAAGCTCAACCACCAGAGGGCGATAAAACCTAACAAATGTTATGAAACAAAGGTCAACGAGGAGGGTGGAGATACACATGCCTGTGTTCGCCAACGCTGCCTGCTGGAGGAGAGCAGTAAAATTCAACAGATTTACCAAAAACAGGACATAAACATAGATGGAGCCCTGTCACCACCTGGCATTGCCAAAGTGCCTAATGGAGTGATACCTGATTAAATTTAAGAGTTAATGCCTAGGGGTCACTGTCTATTAAGCAAGGGGGAAAAATAATCCCAACAACCCAGATGACTCTTTTTGCCTTCCTCATTCTGAGTTAAAAATAATCCAGACTTACAGTTCCTTATGGCCTTAAGGAAAACTTTTCTTTTCCCACAGCATACTTAGTAAATACATTTATTTTTTCCTGTGATGAAGACAATGATACTACTGGTGGTGATATGTGTTTATGTATGAAAAGGTGGCTGAAAGGGTAATTACACGACAGTCATTAAGAACCCAGTGTGTGTAAATCCACAGAACATGAAATTGCAAGGCACTAGTACTTCTGCAGCATAATCTATGACATTATCTCACATACTATTAGCATATGCATGTATGAGTTGTCATAGCAACGGAAATAACAGTGAAAATGTAAATGGAACAAGAAAATGAGAATACCAGGAACATGGGGACTGGGCAAGGTCTTACCTTGAACCATCTTTATTTTCTACCTTCCTCAAAACAGTGGCCCTGACATCTTAAAGGGAAATGATCAAAGATTGATTACAAGTTTCACAGTGTGCTTCTGCCTCCCCCCCACCCCCACCCTGGCCATGTTTGCTTCTCTTTACTGGTCTTTGCTTTCCATTTGTTGTAGTTTTCAAAACAAATCCTTTGTGGTCTTAAAGAAGGTAAACACACACAGAGCAGTCCTCTCCTAGCCAAAATGGTTTTTGGCATGCAAAATGAAGGAAGGGGATTCACAGGGACCTAGCTGTAGCTCAGGTTTCCAGCTAGGGTAAGCACCTAAGGGAACAAACATCCTGGCATTTGTGATATGCCATGCCTGTCATCGAGGCAGCCAGGACTCTGGTACATTTGCTGAGGACATTTGCTACCCACATAGAATAAATAAGACCTCTGCTTGCCTCCTCTCTGAACTGATATCGCACAATCTTATGGGCAGGAGCCAAAGGACAGCCATGAGGATGATTTTCCAGACATGTGGGCCTCCAGTGAATTTGATGGGAAAAACAATCAAGAAGAACGTAACTCTGCTGGAAACGGGGAGGAAACTAAACCACATATAATTAAAGGGGAAGAACTCTCCTTAATTCTAGGTAGGGAAACACGAATTCATACAAACTGGGCAGTTGCCTATTGTCATGGGATGTAGCTCTTCTTGGGAAAGGTTTGTTATGAACACGAGAAGTGAGTGCATTAAACTAACACAGACTTCAGTTCAGAATCAGAAGGGCTACAGATCATGTTATTTGTCTGATTTCTTTAGTTCCCATTGCTTAGGTGACATTTTCTTTTCAGTCATTAATGACAATGTCTTAGCTCTGTTGGATAAGAATAAGTCATAATTGTATACTTAATCGTGTGAACCCATAGTCTTATTTCCTGGAATATTTTACAGAGAGTCAAAGCCATTGTCCAATTCAAGAGCCCAACTAAAACAATGTATAATTTGGATTTTGTCTTCTCTAATTTGGAGGAGAGTTTTGGAAGTGGTCACATCTTCGTTCGGAGATATCACAAAAATTTCGGCTCAAGTCTTCCACATCATCTTACCAAAAATGTAGAAGAGAAACATCCAGGGCAATGTTCTAAATGTACATTCAGCCAGGATTTACTAGTATAAATGAGAGACATCAGGGAAGTAATTTCTGTAGTCTTCATCTTAGGAGCATTTGAGGTTTCCACAGGAGTGGGTTTTTATTTTTATTGGGTGTTACCATGAGGTATTAATAAATAATGCATTTCTGTCTGCTATTAGGGCTAAAAGGCTCAGAGGGCATGGAACCCTGTGTGAGTGCTGCATAGATGCTTACAGAACATCTTTACATTTTACACAACTTAGCTTGTCACTTTTCCATTGTTTTCCTTCTTGCTACCTCTCAGATTACTTCCTATGACACTGCTCCACTACACATACTTTTTCAAGATGCTTCAGACACTTGTAATGGACCTGGCATACAGACAGGAATTATACTTACATTGGTTGTTGGGGAAGTGCAGAACAGGCAATGGTTTAATTGTTTGGTGAAAAGAAAACAAAACAAGGGCAATCAAGAATGATTGAAACATTAGCTCCCTGTTGCTCTACCAGTGTTTCTTCCATTTTCAGTGCTTTCAATGGATCTGGCCAGATCAAGAGGAAAGAGGGACCTTGTCCCCTCCCTTATTCTTTCAAGTTGACATTGCAAAAGTTGACTTAGTAGCTGTGAAATGAGGACATGTTCTCCCTGTAGGGCTGCATCTGCATCATTTGGAAATATGCATTTGCAAGCTCCACTCTGGACTTTCCAACAGAATGGGCTAAATCAATCATGGAACCCACTGCAAACTAAGCATGCCAGACACCATGCTAAACAATGTAGAAGATTACAAGATGGCAACAGGAGGTTGCTACAACAAACAGAAGCCCCCTCTGAGTGCCATGCTGTTGAGCAGGAAGCCAGCTTTGCTTACTGAAATGGAAGCCCTGGCATAAGGCCAGCAGATTGTATTTATAGAAGATTTGGCTACATGAAGGTATTAAAGGGTATCACAATAAAATGCCCCTTCCCAACTCAATCCATGCATGAGACGGTGGGCTAAAGATCTGTTAAGAGCCAAATCAAGAGACAGATCACCAATGAGGGACTAAGCTATAGTGTTTTCTCAACTAGAAGTGAATACATGGCCCTGATTTGGGAATGAATGGGCCTCAGGTAGAGAAAGCAGGTACTATACCCATCCCAGCCTCCACTTGAGTCTCCTTCAGCCTCCATGTGGAAGACTCAGATAATGGAGTGAAGTCTGATTGTGGAGCATTAGGGGAGAAATTAGTGGCTGAAGATAAATCCTGAATATAGAGGCCGACAGACTGTCTTACAGTAGACATGGCTCCAGGTTGCTGGTGTCACAGCCAGGGACACAGCCAGTGCCATCCAATGACATAATGCTTTCCCTTTAAGGTTTACCCCCACTGGTATTTTCCAGCCATGGAAATGGGTACGCATGGAAAGCACCTTGAAAAACATGTGACATGCTGCCTTGTACTGTAATACAGTTACATCTACTAGAGTTCATTAAGCTACTCTAGACTGTCTTTGTTCCTGATCTAAGATTGGAAATGACCAAGAGAAACAGGTAGCTGATAAAAATACCTTGTCTGTCTAGTAATCCAGGCAGTAAGGTTTGGACTCCCTGTAAAATTTATTAAACTCATATGCTTGGTGTTGCTAATTAGTAATAAAAGGCTATATTTTATACTTATAGTTAACGACCATTTTAAATATTTAAAATATCCCCTTCAGTTTATTTTCTCAGCAGAGTTGAGGGAGGTGTAGCCAAATTTGCTTAAGAACCGTCAAATGAATTCCCAGATTGAGACAAACACCCTCCTCTTTGGAATCTCTGAAAAAAAGAAACACCTTCAAATATCTTCTCTCTGATTTGCATATAGATTCTCCACTTTTAAGAGGACTGCTGTATGTAAACATTGAGATATTTGTGTATTTGATACAGAAAAAACTTGCTTCGATGAGGGTTACAGGTTCTGAGGCATTGTATCTAAAACATGGCTTGGCTTTTCTATGTTTTTGGATCTTAACAGACTGTTAGCTGGATAAGTTGCTATGTGATGTGGTTTTGGGTCCAAATGTGTCTAGCTCCTTTTCTTTTCATAGTTAGTGTACAGTGGGTTGAGGTTAGGGGTTTTGATTGGATGGGCTGCCAGACAACACAGGATTGTCTCTATGCTGGGAGAGTCACCTGTTAGATACTTAAACCCCAGGACTGTCCCCAGCATGCATGGCCAGTCCTAGCTAACCAAACATGAGATGGACATGGAGAGTGAATCAACATTCTCACCCTTAGCTGGTCCCTCCAGGTCAGGGTGTAAACACGCTGGCAGGGTGCTGTGAGGAAGCCTGCACTGCAGCCGGAAATACAGAACTGGTTCTGTGAATAGATGAAGAACTCCAGTTCAACTCTCAGCGTGGCTGGTCCAGCCCATTGCTGAGCTAACTAGCTGAGAAACACAGGGATTTCAAATGTGTCCTGTCTTCATCCTTGGCTCAGTCACTCAATCAACAAACTTCATTCTGCTAGAATGCAAAGCTTGGATTCATCCCAGAAACTATTAATTGCACCAGGAAATAATCCATTGCTACAGCAGCCCTGGAATTATGGAGATTCCCAGTGACTGCAAAGTTTCTCTTGGGATAAAAAACATTTCCAAAGAGGTGCTGATGTGAATCCCACCTCTCCACCGGTTGGTAGAGCCAAGACTGGATGATAAATACCAGGGCATTTGGTAACACCTTTCTCTTCGTATTAAATCCTTGTCTTTCCTCTACATGATGTTATGGTGCATTAGTGATAATAATGTACAATAATGCTGTCTATATTCCTTTTAGTTATAACATGCCTGTCAAGGCATCTTTGAATAAATAATTTTTCAAAATGTAAAAAGCCACAGTAAAGACATTGGAATGTGGGGAGGATGGGATAAAACCTTCCTCCATCCCAGATTGCTCTACCTGTGAGACTTCTATGTTTTCAAATTGTTCATTATGGAATTTCATATTGCACTTAATTCAAGCTTTCCCTAAAAAGTGTGTGGCAGAAAGTGACTCAATGTTTTGTAATTTCCAAGGTACTAGAATAAAAGGAATATTGAAGTTACTGGCTACTGCTAGACAATAGGATTCTTTGCTATTATGTCATAGGTAAAGTTAGATTTTGGGGTATCCTGATTCAGCAAATCATAGCAAAAGGAAGGCAGAAATTACAACTATTGTGTAACCATCCACAGACTGGTAAAAGACACCTTTAATTGTGAACATTGATAGATTAAAACGAATAATCCCCGTGGTACTGATTTGAAAAGCTGAACAAAATGCCACAAACTACAAGAAAACCCATCACTCTTTCATACTGTAGAAAGGGTTTCATGGGGTGGACTTCCATCTATAAGAACAAACATCTTACAGATTATAACTATTGTCTTTTAGAACTAATAGAGGTCTTCACCCATGGTCTTGATTTACTGGTCACTGTTTTTAATTTCAATAACTTTGTGAAGGCCACTAACAAAATTAATCACATTGGAATTTAAAGATAGATATGTGTGAGTTTGGTTCATTTGGGCCTACTTTCTCCCAAATTACAGTTCCTCTTGTTTCCACATATGGATAGGAACGAATGCTCTGTCTAGTTTGGTTTAATTATTATTATGTTTCTGCAGTACTTATGAGGGTTGGTAGATGAAAAGGAAAATTTATTTACTGTGTTTTTGTTTGCTTATTGTTTTTGAGACAAGGTCTCATGCAATCTGTGGTGGCAACAAACTGACTATCTAGGTAGGGCTGACCTCAACACTCCTGATCCTTAAGAGTGCTGAGAGTACATGTCTGACGCCTTAGGTTTTCTGAAGCCCGCATTTGAAAATGACAAGAACTATTATTAGAATTACTTTCCATTCCATAGATAATCTTAAGCTCCACCGGGCTCTTTCTCCTGAGCTGTAGATTTACAGATCATGTTCACACGGATTTATGCTTAGTTCTACCAAGCATTCCTCATGTAGAGATCCAGGGGTCTGAAGTAACTCAGTGAAAAACAAAGCTGCGCACTTCGACATAAATAATTTTATGTAAGGCTCATTTCTCTTCCTAGAACATTAAAGATGTGAAGATAATACTAAAAAATGAAAATTAGGTCTATTGGAACCCTTAACACTGAATTAAGCTTCGACGTTTCATTTATGCCAAACAATGTTGTAATTATTTCAAACTGTCACGCTGTCAACAGAAACTGTCACACTTACTAATGGTCTCAGTTAAAAAGAGACAAAGAAAGAGGGATGTTGTGAAAACACAATTGTTGTGCTGTGTCCATTTAGACCAGGCCCACAACTTTTACTGTCAATTTGGCATCTTGGGTGGTTATGTATGATATTGGTTTTTAGAACATGTTTTTCTTTTGCCTTTCCATTATCTGGGAGACATTAAACTTGATCTTGTAAAAGACTACGTTTCAATATAGTGTTCATGACTGTGTTCTTAGTTCCTCAAATTTTGTGCTTAGAAAGGTGACTCCTTTACTTCACCCTAGCTCTGACCCTGCTTTAACACTTTTGTTTTGCTTTAGAAATCCTCATTCAACCTACATTGCCCTTTTAGATTAACTTTCCACCATCTTCCTCTGTATTGTCACATTCCTGAATCAAAGAGAAGCTGGTCTGTCTTAAGGACTTCCGAAGAAAAGAGCACATAATTCTAGTAAGTACACTATACAAATTGCTAAAAACTGGTAAGCCTGGCAATGTAGGTACTGAAAATCTCTTCTAATCCCCCTTTAGCTTGTCCCTTTGGTGGAAGCTAAACTCTGAAGTGGGTGGGCACGTGAAAATATAATAAATTCTCTTTGCACTCACCCAACTCTGATGTTGCACATAGAAGGGAAAAACACAAATCAAAACAAAACACCAAGTTCCCAAATATCACAAAATGTTTGCTGTTTCAAAACAGAAATAATAATGCATATTTTCTCATTCTGGGTTTTACACTCTTTTGAGAATTTATTTCATTTCCCCTCCGAATTAAATCTTGTGGTGTTTCTACTTGGTCTCTCAGGAATCTAAAACTTTATTTAGGTATGTGAATTGGAGAATGGAGGCTTTGGGGAAAAGAAATTCAAAAGTCTCCAGTGCATATGAGCTCTGCTTTTAGATCTCATGCCATCTTGTTCCCATGGGCCATATTTTTTGGTCGTCTGCTATCTCGTAGATGTTAAGGGACACAGTCACAATGCCTCATACATAACAAGTCTCTGGTAAGTAGCTGTACAGGAACCATATGGTGAAGTTCAGAGTAACCCACTAGTAACTGTTTAATCTCCAGTTAACACATGAGAAAACTGAGTTAGAGTGTCATCCATAAACATACCCCATAGCACAAAACACACACACCAATAGAGTTGAATTTGGACGTAGGAGATCTCATTCTGAACTTGAAGCTTGAGAGTAGTGTCATAAATTACACAGACACAACTGGTGGTTAATTGATGTGGGTACCACTGTAGTTAGCACCATCTGTGACTTTGGGGTACCATAATTTACAGTCTCTATAATCTATAATAACAGGGATATTTTGTTCCTGTATTCCTTTATCACTACTTTCTCATTTAAATGTCACCCCACCTCAGTCCAGCCTGCTATTTTAGGACATCTACTTGACTTCGCTATTCTGTTCCCAGACAGATGGCAACATTGCTCTTTTGACCAAATCTAGGACTATCTATCTGAATACCCAAACCCAGTTACATCTTCATTCAGTTTCCAAGTTACTGCAGGATCTTCCTTCCCCCAGTAACCATTATGAGACTGAAAATCACATCTCCCACTTTTCTACAAACTCCAAATGGATTTATAAGCCAGAACATTTGTTCTACTCCTTTATCAACACACGGACACATGTTAAAGTTAAAAAATCACCCCACCCAAGTCCCCACGGGATTTTAAATATAGAGAATGTAAGTGGTAGATCTGAGTCAGTTCTTTAGAGTTTGGGCTGCTTATTAGAATCATGTGAAGAGCTTTGAAAATCCCAGTGTTTCAACTACAGTTCAGACCAAATGAACAAACATCATGGTGATGGGGAGATTCACAGCTGTTCTTTACATTCCCCAGGTATTTGGAATGAGCAGGTGCATCTGAGACCATGTCTAGTACCCGGCATTTTGCATTCTGTCATATACTGAGTAGTACACCTCTCCCATCAGGACTGAATGCACATAAAGTCAAGAAAATGCTTTGGTACTTCAAGGTTTCCCTATTCTAAATGTGGATCATGGACCAGTAACAACAGTACTACAGGAGAATCTCAGCCCAACTCTTCAATCTTACTGACTCAGAAGAAGCACCCTGCCAAGATTTGAAGAGCTCCAACATATACACTAGGAGTTTTGGAAGCTTAGGTTTATGGCCAAAAGTGACTGCCTGCAGCTCAATCCTCAGAAGGTCACTTAAAAAACAATTTTTTATAAATATCTATTGTTTACTTTATGGCATTATTAGCAATCTGGACTGTTCTTTGCCTGTACCTAGAGGAAAATAAAGAAAAAGAAACATAAAACTAATCTTCTTTCTCTTCTCTTGCCTAAAGAGTCACTCATACAAGGATACGGAACAAAAGAGGCCAGAACAATTGCACAGCTCGGCGTGGGCTTAATATGTGCACTTTGTCCTTCTTAAGAGTACAGAAAAAAAGGTTCTGTTCTTACCTTGGCATTTATATACCAAAAGCATGCTTAGAAGCCACACTGCATTCCTGTCAATGGTTCTTTTAAGAATAAAATGTACCTATCTAAATAATGCCACACAAAATAAGAAATTTGGACAGTCAAATTCCACTTTTTCAGGTCTCTGTTTTCTAGATTTCCTACCATATAACAGCAAAATGTTATAAACAAAGATTAATAAGGGATTTACAAATAGAAACATCATCGTGTTTCTTGCCCACAGGAGAGACACAAGTAGGATTATAAAAATTCTCATACATATAATTGGTTGGGGATAAATGATAATGTTTATCTTGATGAGAGTTAGAAATGTAGGAAAAAATTAATTGCAGTTCCAATTAACTAATATGAAAACAAGACCATGCAATGCAGGCCCATTTGTATTTTTTATATATTTGCATTTACTTTCACTTCTTGGAACTGAAATCCAAGCAGAGTACCTTACATGAACCAGAAATTGCCTTGATATTGATTGACAAACAAATAGCCTTTTCTTAAAATGCATTGAAAGAGTTATCTGATTACAAGACCTTCTCTGGACTACTGGAATGGGAGGGAAACTGAATTCAGCTGGGGTCTTAATGTACTGGCCTGAGAAGAAGGGAATTAAACAATGTGGAATTCCTTTTCCTTAAATTTCCCTAAATATTATACCTTTTCTTTGGTTTTTCAAGACAGGGATTCTCTGTATTGTTTTGGAGGCTGTAGATATTATACTTTTATAGTCACCTGAAATAACTTGAAATGAAAAGTAATCAAATTTGGTATTAGTCTACAGAGATAACTGGACATGTCTCATTTCTAAGTTACATCCAAATAAGCCCTGTCTTTTAAAATCTTTGGCTGAAAAATAAAAAAATGTACTATGAATTATGCTAAGGCATGTCATGTCATTGGCTTTAGGATTAATTTCACTTGAAGTCACTAGAAAATGGGCAAATGTGTCCTAGACTTAAGGACTGAAAGCATAGCACAATGATACTCTCAAGAGAGAATGGCACCAACTCTTCCTGGTCTAAACTTAAGGTTAGTTGTTTGTGTGGTGATGGTGTTCCTGGTTAATGTGGCAATATGGCAATGCCATGTCTTTATCCGGTTTTTCCAAATGTTAGAGCACCTTCATACACTCTACCTCTATAGCAGCTGCTGAGATTAAACACAAAATCTAAACAACTCTGTTTTCCTTTTAGAGCAAAATTGTGGCAAGCCATAACTCATTGCAAACTTGGATAGTGTGCATATTCATCAGTACAATACAAGGTATAAGTAATGATAGAGCTGGGAAAGTACACACTTCTCATTGCAAATGGGCACTTATGTCTCAGCAAAGGTTGCTTCTGTGGTTTAGAAATGGATTGCTCCCACCTGTAAAATTGCACAAGGAAGATGCTCCCCTTGCCCCACTGCAAGGCATTAAGTGTTTATCAAGACTCTTAACAGACATGTCCAGACTTTTGACATTTTGACAAAACATTGTCTCTGACAAAGTTGATGATCTAGAACTGTACAACTGAGTTATAAAGACAAAATTTTATAACAGTCTTATTAAGCTTGTGATTTTGTGTTGGGCTGAATTCTTAGTTATTGTGAGGCACATGCGCCCTGTGGGCCACAGGTTGGATATGTCTGCTAGACTCACTTATGTGCATTTTATTCCTTTGTGGTTCTGGCCAGTGATTTAGCATCCCCCCCCCCCCGTGAACACAGCCAGAAGTTCCTGACGGTTCAAACAAGAAAAGTCCAGGTAAGTGGCTTGGATTGATCAGAATTACCAACAAAATTGTCAAAATCCCATTTGTGTTATTCTCCATGCAAATATAGCTATCACTCAAATTCTTTAGAAATGGAACTAAAGAGTAAAATCACCAACGTGATTCTAGAAGCTGGAAAATTGGGCATACTCACGAGGATTGGGAAGCCTTTCTTCTGAGTAAGTAGTCCACGACATCCGGGTCTGTCTCCAGAAGGCTAATCAGCACTTCGTTCTGGAGATCCGGGGGAACCTGGAAGAGTCAAATGTTGAGGCCTAAACAAAAAGACCTTGGCAAAGATGCAAAGCATGGCCTCAGCCACTTTATGCCAGCACACACCAAGTCTTTGATCCCTTAAGAAAGCAGAATGACATATTAGTGCAAACCAAACCTATAACACCCCATAGAGCATGTTTAACTCTCAGGACAAACTAGAAGATTATCAGATAATCACACTCAATTCAAAATGTCAGATGCCTGGAAATCCTGTTTAGTCATTTGGATGCCTCTGTTGCATACACCAGAGTTTCCTGGCTTTGAGTAAGCAAACAATCATGGGTAGGAGAAATGATGTTCATAATTTATATACAAATGAGGATACTTTCTAGAGTCCATATTTTGATTTATGCTGAGAGGATGGGCATAAATTATGATTGTCTAGAGATGTTCTGGAACATGCAATCAGCTGATTTAAGTGCTCATATCCTTGAGCCATACTCCGTAAATTCTAGATCCATCATTTTAGCTATGGGACTTTTGACAGGGTACATTAAAAAGGGCTGGTTGGTTTCAGTTTCCCCATCTGTAATTTGGGAATAACAGCAAGAATCACAAAGAGTAATAAACAATTTTTTCTTTTTCTTTTGTTATTTTTTGAGACAGGGTTTCTCTGTGTAACATCTCTGGCTGTCCTAGAACTTGCTTTGTAGACCAGGCTGTCTTTGAACTCACAGAGATCTTCTTGCCCCTGGCTCCCACTTACTGGGATTAAAGGTGTGCACCACCACCACCCAGATTAAATGACTCATTTTGTTTGATAATTTGCAGTAGTACCTGGTCAATGATAAACACTCAACAAACAAACAAACAAACAAAGCCAAAAACCAATGCTGATACCACTTTGCACAGGCTGTGATGATTCCATTTCTGTCCCTTTCTACCTCCAAATCCTACAAAATTCTTGTTTCATAATTTCAAGGGCACTAATAGGGACATTATACATGAGTACCACACTTCTCCCAGTCTAATACTTAATGCATTCAAAGGTAGTCTTAAGTCAGTCGTGCAGAAATGTTCTCTGGAAGAAGATTGAACCCAGGTCTAGCTGACAGTTTTCTACTCCACAGTCACTGTTAGCTGAAGCAAACGCAGACCACTGGGAGAAAATAAATTTTCTCACACGTAAGTTCCAAGAGAAGAGTTTTCAAAACCACAGAGACAAGTCTTCTGAGAATAAGTGGTTGGTGGAAGAATTTGCCTTCTGCCTCTTGCAGTACTCAATTGTTCTTGAGTTTGAGAAGCTGGAAACAATCTTACTAACAAAAACAGCAATAGGAAAGCAAAAGAACGCCTTCCTTCTCTCAGAAATCTGCTCCTCCTACTTCCTCCCGAATCTTCATGAATGACATTGCCAAATTCTAGCCACATAACTCAAAATCTCCAAGGTGAACCCAAGCCTATGTCCTGTCCACTCCCAGTACTAGCTAAGAGGTCAGTTTGACTTCCTCTGTTTGTTACTTCTTCCCTTCCCTTCCATTCCAACTGCAGGGTCTGAAGTTCAAGCCTTCATTACCCTTTTGTAGTGCTCATCTGTTAGCCATTAGCACCCTCCATTCCCCTCTTCTTAGAAAAGTTATATGCTAACTCCTCTCTGGAAAACCAGTTACTCTCCAAACCTTGACTCAAGGGTGAAGTGTACCTCAATTTAAGTTGACCAATAATTTCCATTCCCAAAGCAGCACGTCTGCCTAGGGAACAGCCAAGTGGCTCTACTAGAGTTGACACAGAACCATGATACTGACTGAAAGGCTTCCAGGAGAGACAACAGACAGATCCTACAACCACATATAGCCTGAGCATTGTGCTGACACTTGAACAAATAATGGCAGATGCAGTAGATAGATCTTGATAAAATTTGAGTCCTGGGTTAAGCTATACCCCAAGTCACATTCAACTTTCAACTCTCCAGTCTTCTGAAGCCTCAAATTCCTTTAACTAGTTTGTATTTCTAGAGGAAAAGGAATATATACGCTCGAAGGGCCTTCCATGTAGCAGCTCGCTAACTTGAACTCTATTTCCTTAAAATACACATCAAAATTCTCTACATGATCAGAAGATATTCACTCAAAACTCTTTATATCCCTTCAGCTGAAGCTACATCTTGTGTGCTTTCTTGAGTATGTAGTTCCCATCTTCTCCTCCAGAAGTGGTTCAGATATACTTTATTTCAGCACCACTATTTCTCTCTCTGACATTCACCCAGGACTATTCTTTTCGTTCACTGCATTGATATTTGGTCAATGCTTACAGAATACCAGGGAAGGAATTTAGGGATTCAGTTACAAACCAAACAGATAAGAATCTTTGTATTTGTGCTTCTGGCAACAAACATAGGAAGATGGACATTTAAAAAATAAACAAGGAAAGCATAACATGAATTCTATAGAGAACAACAAACAAGGTGAGAAGAAATGCTGGAAGAGGTACAATATTTAATGGGGTGATTATGTCATGAGAAAATGACATTTTAGAAAAAAATAACAAAGCTGGGGAGTATCACACCAGGCAGAAGGAACAAATGAATGGTAAAGGTCTTGAGTCTGGAACAGGGAAACTAACAAGACTGTAAGAGAGTGAGGAAAAAGTGGGTGGTAGGAGAGAAGCATGTAGCCAGGGCCAGATGTTACAGAGTCCTGTGGCTCATGATTCACTCTTCTGCTCTCGTTCAAAGTGGGTGGGGAGTCATCAGAGATCTTGAGCTGATGACTAACACATTTGTTATCACTCTGGCTTCTCAGTGGAGAGCATATCGATTGGAAAGCCAGGGTTGAAACAAGGGACACTAATAGGGGCAATTGATGGGCTACAACCAATAACTGTGATGCTGAACCGGGACAGGAAGTTGATGGGAGATGCTTAGATCTCAAATACAGTGAAAATCCTGTTGACAATTTAAGTTAACTTATTGGAAGGAGAGGAAGCATATGAAACTCAGAAAGAGAAAAGATGGTTTCAACTTTTCTGGCTTGGGTAATGATGGTGGAGAATCTATCAATTGACTTTGAGATGCTAAGGGATGAGAAAGCTGGGTGAAGTTCAGGAGGTTGCTTTGGTATGATCATATTGATAGGCTTGTGAGACATTCAAGTGGAAGTATCTAGTAGGCAGCCAGAAATGAGGACTTGGAATTTAGTTTATAGGTTGTGGCTGGACATATAAATGTGGAAAACACATATAGATGGCATTTAATTCTCTATGATAAAAAAGCAATGGTCTGACAATTAAAAGAGAAAGAAGAAAAAGTGTGGAGATTTTCAAAAAATGATAGATTGCATCCTCTTACTATATTAGAAAAATTAAGAAATTAAAAACCCATCATTTTAACTGTATGTTTCAATTACCATAATCAAATAGACATATGTAATTGCATCTGTTTCTTAAAGTAATACATAAATGGTGGAATGAGACTTAGTTTTATTTATTGCATATTTATATATTCAGGTATTTAATGCGTGTGGGCATATATGTGGAGGTCAGAGGACAAGTTGAGGGAGTTGATTGTCTTCTTTCACTGTGTGGCTCATGTGATTTGTGTTATAAGCACCTTTACTCATTGAACCATCCTAATGGCCGTAAGAGAATCTCTCTCTCTCTCTCATCTATCTATCTATCTATCTATCTATCTATCTATCTATCTATCTATCTATCTATTATATCCATCTGTCTATAAATAAAAATGTATAGCAGCTGGGATCTGTGGTATATATCTGTAATCCTAGTACTAAGGACGCTGAGGCAGAAGGCATAAGTGTGAGGCCAAATGTGGGCTACATAGCAAAACCCTTTGTCAAAGAAGCAAGAGTGGGGAAGTTCAGTGGAAGAGTGCTTATTTTGCAAGGGTAATGTTCTAAGTTTGATGACCAGCACTAGAAAAGAAGATGAACAAAGCAAAAATAATATAAGCAAAAAATGTATATCTTGAACTAATTTTTATAAGAAACATCTAGAGGCAAATTAGGAAAATGTTTGCATATTCATATAGTTTTCAATTTTAAAATTTGTTATGCTTAGATATGTAATACAAGTTTTGCTCCAAGCACCAATCTGTTCCCACTGAAAAATAAACAAGAGTTCATGTCCTTTAGAGTGATACATCAAGTACTGTAGTCCTAATTCCCTGAGACTATATGGTTTATCTAATTATAAATTATCAACTTGCAGAATCAGAATAGCTTGCATTATTACAATAGGTTACAGGAAGTGTCATTGTACATTTGGTTGAATTAGCCTGCATTTTAAAGTTTTTACTCATTCAAGTAGGCTTGACTGTCAATAAATTATAATTGTTTAAGGTTATTTTATGTAGTATATGTAACTTTTACTTGGTAACAAATGCACACAAAATGAGCCAGGGCTATAAATCTATATATATTTTCTTTGTGAAAGTCCCAGGATAGCATTTTGGCTTGGAGAAATGATTTCCAAATACATACAATGATATGGTTAAGAATGTGGCTCCACCATTCCCTATGAAGGGATACCTTGCTCATCCTAGATACAGGGGGAGGACCTTGGTCCTGCTTCAATGTGATGTGGCAGACTTTGTTGACTCAGCATGTGAGGCCTCACCCTCTCTGAGGAGTGGATGTGAGGGTGTGGGGGATGGTGGGAGGAAGTGGGAGGGGGAACTGGGATTGGCATGTAAAATAAGATTGTTTACAAAAAAGAATGTGGCTTCACAACTTAAGGGAATATTCTCTTATGTATTCTGACAATATTCTCCCATGTGTTCTGTAAAACTAACTTGTGTACATAGAATTTATTAACTACATTATTTCCTGTAAACCCTACTTTTGTTACAGAGTGATTTAAAGGTCCTTCCAGAATTCCTGTGATAATAGCACACTATTTTTTCTCAGAAAAAAATGGACCGAGCGGAGAAAAGAGGTAAAGAGGTGGAATTGATGTCCTGAACTGATTTTCAAATGTTCACATCACAAGCTGTAACTAACATTCTTTCTAGTGACTCCTCATTGTTTTATACTTGTACCTATCATTAGCTATAATTTAATAAAAATATTTGAACCACAGGCTCAATTCAATTGTACAAATACTAATTTGCTATTAATTTAGGGACTTAATGGAGAATCAGAAGCCCAGTAAATAAAGCAACAGGCAGCAGCAGCTTAAAAGAACAGTGTGATACATAGTCTTCCCACGCTTGGAAAGGTACACACAAGTCAGCTTCTTTATTGGGCTTTTGTTTCTCCATTAAGTCCCTAAATTAATAGCAAACCAACATTCATTCAAGCTAGTCACTTCTGCCCACTTGCACGGGGGTGGAGTTGCTGTCCAAGAAGTATCTGACTATAGCCCTTGAGGTCTAGTTCTGCTGTGCTGCTTATAATTAAGGCAGACTAGGACATGTCAAACCACCTTCCTTAGGATCCTGTGCTTGCATCTGCAATTCTGGCATGCTCGCCATACTTATCGGCTTTCCTTTAGGAACAAGGCTAACACATCTGAAAACACTATATTCACTGAAAGGAGGGTTAGTAATGAAAAGGCTTCATTAGAAATACATGAAATAAGATAAACATTTATATGAAAAGATACATGCTGATATCACAAAGAAATAACACTTGTTCCGGCATTGTCTTTCACTCTCCTGTGTATGTGTATGCATGCTAGGATGAGTGTACAACTATATGCGTGCGTGTGCGTGTGCGTGTGCATGTGCGTGTGTGTGTGTGTGTGTGTGTGTGTGTGTGTGTGTGTGTGTAAGCCAGAAGACCATCTCAGGAGTAATTCTTCAGGAACTGTCCACATTGTTTTGTGAGACAGTATTTCTAATTGGCCTGGAGTTCATTAAACAGGCTAAGCTGGCCAGCCAGCAAGTCCCAAGGGTTTTCCTGTCTCTGCATCCCCAGCTCTCTAATTACAAATGTGTGTTTGCACTTGACCTTTGTTTTGAAAAAAAAAAATGTGGGTTCTAAGGTATCTTAAGCTCACACTATAAATATTTTATTGATCGAGCGATCTTATCAGTCCCCACATCTTTAGCTTTGACTAAAAACTATGAATCCATCTGTGTTTCTCCAATGGTTCACATAAAAGACTTTCTTGGAACTTGTACAATTCCAACCCATGACCTCACAGCACCACAACTGCAGTGATCTTGAAGCATGTATTTGTTTTCTCTCCTTTATGTTGCTTCTCCTCCATGTCTTAGTTAGGGTGTCTACTACTGTGATAAAGCAACATAAGCAATATTCCAGTTGAGGAGTGGTTATTTCAGCATAATACAACTCTTAGGTCATTCCATCACTGAGGGAAATTAGGGAAGAGATTTACGGTAGGTACCTGGAGGCAGGAACTCAAGCAGAAACCATGCAGGAGTGCTGCTTCCTGGCTTCCTCAGCCTGCTTTCTTGTATAACTCAGGCCAACCTGCCCAGAAGTGGCACTGTTCCCATTGTACTGGGCCCTTTCACAGCAATTGTTAACCAAGAAAATGACCCACAGGTCAATCTGGTGGGGACATTTTCTCAATGAGGTTTCTTTTCTCCAAATGACTCTAACATGTTTCAAGTTGACAGAAAAAAAAACCAAACCAAAATAAAATAAAACATAACCAGGACAGTCTTCAAGACATCATGCTGGGACATCCTGAGAAGGCAGGTGGTCTCCTGAGGGCAGGGATTGTCTCAGATGTAGACTTGCCCCGAGGGAGGCTCTGTTAGTTACTCTTGCTTAGCATTAGGGAAAGATCAAGTGTGAAATCCTGATTAAGCTCCCCAAAGCACCCAGCTTCTGGAAAAGGTTTCTTTTATACTGAAAAGTGATACATGAGAAAAAAATGTTTGTCTTCATCAAACAGTTCTATATATTGAAATGAGAAAAACAAAAACAACCAACTAAATAAACAAAAACCAACTAGTCCAAAGCGATCCTTTACTTAATTCATTGTTTGCAATCAAAATCTCAATTGGATTTCAGTCAAGGGTTTGGTAATTTTAGACATTTTCTAGGGGGTACCATTTATGGTTGTGTTTATCTGGAGTCTCAGCTCCTTAGATTTTAATGCATTCTTTCAAAGCATAATGTTATTCCAAAAATCAAAAGAACTCTGTACTCCCTTGCTTCAGAGAAAAAAATGTAAACACTGCACATATGAAGGAATAAAACTGTCACAATTAAAATCTACCCTATCAAATTAAAAATGAAACCTTGAATGATAGCCTAGAGTATAACTGCTATGAGGTAGTTTATTCCATAAACCACTGAAAAGGAAAAATAGCACAAGTTTTCTCCATAATAAACCATTAGGTGCTCCCTGAACAGCCGTTCCCGGGACCCAGCCCTACCATATATGCCAGTGGGTGTTCCACAGCAATCTCGCACTTTGCACTTGACCAAGAAGAATGCTTTGGCATTTCAAATTCTCAACACTCCCGAGCAGAAGTAAATGCCACTGGATAGCATGATGGTACATTTCAGTTAGCACACTGAAAGGAATCACTTTGGCTGTTAAGGATTGTAAAAGCTTAGAAAAGGTCAAAAATCAACCTGAAACTTTTTGTGTAATAAGAGGTTCATCATTTTAGGAGGATCTGGGTGTATGTGGAGGTTCAAGGGGAGTTCAGTTTGGTAAATATTTTTTTTTGTTTTTTACTTTCCAAGACAGGTTCTCAGGCTGTATGTAGCTCAGACTGGCCTTGAACTCACCATGTAGCCCAAGGTAGCCTTAAACTCACAGGAATCCTCCTAATGAAGTCTCCTGAATCCTGAATGCTGGCATTAAAGGTATGATTCACAACGCCCTAACTTCAGTGAGTATTTCTTGTAGTGTTTTTGGGTAATTGAAGAACTTTAATGAACAAATACAGTAGAAGATGCAAAGGATTTCTTTGAGATGACTTAAAAAAACAGGAAGAAAAATCAGCAGTGGTCCATGGCATCAGATGAAACAGCTCAGGAGTAATGTCCTTTTGTTCTCTCCCACCTGTATATGATGCCAGTGGAAAGGTTTGGTGTCTTTGCAGACAAGGACAGGCAAGCAAATCACCAGCTGGAACTCAGACTAGCTGTTGGACACACCTGCTGGCTTGAACATTGAATTGGAACATGTTTTAACTAGTTTAGAGGTATGGAGATCATTAAGGGTCTCCTGACTCCCCACTGTCCCTTTCTCCCCATAATTGGCCTCACTATCCGAGATACTGCATCAAACTACCTCTGATCCTTTTTCCCTGTGGGGAGGCATTATGCTTTAGAAATAAGCTACTTAGTCATGGCTTTGCTTGGGCACACAAAAGTGTCTTACTCCTCACAGGTGGCAATATCTAGAGAAGCTAATGTCGTACATAGTGCCTTGCTTAACATGTGGTTGTTTATTACTCTATTAGTATCGACATGGGAAGCATATACAGTTAGAGGGATGCATTGTGCAGGGTGGTTCCTTGTATAATGACTTGTATGACTGATGGACCCCTTTTAAATGGTATACAAAAGAGATTCTAAAGAAATGCAATCCACACTGGGGAATGAAGAGAGCACAAAGCAAAATTTGCCTCCCAGCTGAGCTTGTGGAAATCTCATCTGACCTTTGTTTAATATTAATTTTCTTCATACACTATATTTCAAAAAATATGGATCACTTCATAAATTTGCATGTCGTCTGACCTTTCCTGCCAGTAGTGCTCATTTGACATTTCTCAAGTGCCCTTAGTGGATCTCCAGCTTGGGCTGACAATGCAACGAGAATGTGTTTCATTTCTACATCTCCACTGCATCCAGGACTTCACTGCCTTTGACTGGTAACTTCTCTTCCTTGCCTCTTTCCAAAAAAGCCGTGCTATAAACCATGCAATATCAGCCCTTAGCACAAGCTGACGTTTTTCTCCACTCTACTCCGAAACTCTCATTAATTCCAAGGGTAAGGAGTTATTTTCCCTGAGAGTCTCACCATCAGTCACAGAAGAGATAGCTTGGAGACCAATTAGTGAGTCAATGATTTCTACAGTGAATGCTTTGTACTTGGGATACCAATCTGCAAACAAATGATTCTTACCTTCTATTTCTGGTGTTTTCAGAAAGGATCATTTTATGTTAACCCGTTTTAAAGTGGTTGTTGACAGAAACAGAAGGTCGTGATTTAGAAGTATGGGAATTGTAGAGGTATAGGTGCTGAACCAACACAGCAACAAAAATACATTTTTTTTCTGGCAGTATAGAGCCACGGTATTCAAGACGTAATTATTGAATATTATCTTCTGCCAAGACTTTCTAGATGCTATGGGTGTCAGTGTATAGAATGACAAAAAATCTCTCTTTTCAGCAGGTGCAATAGTGCAATGCCTGCATTCTTAGCACTGGAAAGGAAGACAGAGGAGGAATGTGAGCTTAAGGCTAGCCCAGAGTATACAGGGATACCACATCTCAACAAGCAAACAAAACCCCCTGCCACTATAATATTTGTATTCTATTTTTGTTTCAATGATCATAATAAATGAGTTAATTATGGAATGGATTAAAGGTTATCAGTGCTATGGAAAGAAGAAAAAGAAAGGCAGGGAAGTGGACAGGAAGATGTACACATGCCAACTGATGACAGTATCATTCACAATGGCCAGGGTGGGCTTTTTTCCCCCTAAGGCAGCACATGGGTGTGTTTGGTAAACAGGTACCGTATTACTTGAGTGTCATGATAGCAGCAGTTCGATTTTTTGTGCCCGTATACGTCAGTCATGTGCTACATGCCTTTTCTAAATGGCACGTGCTACATGGTATTTCTAAGTTTCAAAACAGTCACATAAACTGGGTCCTTTAATCTCATTTTTTTACAGAAGAAAAACGAGGGCTTAGAGAAGATAAACATAGGGTCAGAGGTCATATTACAAATAAATAGCTTGGAGGGGATCAGGATTTTGATAACTAATTCCAAAGCTCATGGTCTTTCCACCATATCTGTGTTTCTCAATATGTGGTTTCCCTAGGTATGATAGGAATCTAGTTAAAGCTCCTGGAGGGATTCAGTATGAAGTGATGATTCCTAGGCCCTGTGCTATTGAGTTCAATCTTCTGGAAAGTAGCTTAGGAATCTGAATGTCTAACAAGTTTCCTTGCAAGCTCTGCTGCACAGTGAACTTTGAGAAATACTATTATCATCTGTTACCCTGGTCTTTAGGGAGGATGCAGGCTGAGATAGAGCATTAAACTGTAGACCAGGTTGACCTGGAATTCACTCTGTAACTCAGGCTGGCCTCTTCTTCCCTGAGGTTGTCTTGCCTCAGTTCAAAGACTTCCAAACAAGTGCCTAACATGATTCCTTAAAAAAACCTCAGTTCTCAGAGTCAATTCTTTGGTGTTCACCAACATGGGAAGCTTCACTAGAACAGGCTTTTGCTTTGGACTCTGCTGTTGGTTTGCAGATCACCTAAGAGCAAGCAACACACTCTTCCCAGCAGTACCTTAGGGTTTTGCCATTGTAAATGGGTCTAATGTGATATGACAAGACCAGAGAAATTGGATATAAATTGACATTTTTGGATATGCTTGTTGTTTCACATGATAAATTTAGGGTATGCAGCTCCTTTTGTAGCTTTTATTTTTACTATTTAAGTTTGGAAATAATGCCAAATTTTGTATTTCTTTAATCAATATGTTCTCCTTGGTGATATATATTGCATTATATATTGATCTATGTATCAATATATACTGATATGTGTTACACTTACACATACAAACACACATAAGTGAGGGATGGAACCGTAGCCTGCACTCCCTAGCCTATGCAGAGAGACCCTAAGAGCAGAATCTTGGTGTTATGATGTACAAAAATGGAGAAGAGTATTAAACCATATTTAAGAATAAAAAAAAAACAAAAACCCCTCAGTTCTCATGGTTGAGGGGATAGAATCCAAGACCTCATACATACAGGGTAAGAACTCTATCACTTAGATACAGTCCCAGACACTAGTCTGGCTCTTGAATCATGTTATCCTCTGAATTTTGGTGCCTCTTCAATGCTGGGCTAAAGCCATATTCTTCCTTGGCTTTTCCTATTTCCCATTAACAACTCAGGTCATGGTAGCAGAGGAGACATTCTCAGCATTATAAAATGAAGGACATTAAGAACAATGTTTAGATAATTATCAGGCTTTTGGGGGTTTCTAGATCCTTTCCACCAGTTCTTCTGTGGGATGATTGCTTCCAGGGTGCTTTGTGCTTTTAAGGAAAATCTCACAGCCATTGCTGCAAGTAAGTCTTCACTTGCAGTGTCAATGGTAGTAGTATATCCTCTTTCCAACTCATAAACCAACCTAGAGCCTATGAAGAGACACAGTGGCTAACTACCTTTAGTCAGTTGGCAGGTTTTGTCTGTCTAGGTTCATTACTCTTCATTTGGTCATCATTGTTCTAGAAGCATCTTAAAAATGAAAATAGTAAACAAAATTTTATACACACAGCTGGATTTTTATCCACCCATAAGCATGAACTTATATGATACTTGGTATCACAGAAAAATTCTGAAAGGTCAAGCATGCCAAGAGAATCAAAAATTGTGATGAAATTAGTTTTTCTTCTACTTTAAGAAGTATAAAAGGAGAAGTCAGTTCTGAAGCACTGAACCCCACAGATTTTAGAGCTAAAAAGGATCTTGGATAGCATTCATTTAAGACTATTCCATGATAGCTAAAGAAACAGAAATCAAAGATGAGGTCATGTAACTAACATAGCAGAGACAGATTGTAGTTAAGTTTTCTGGTTCCACTTTATTTTTTACAGACTCTGGTTTGGGAATCTCTGTATTTCTCCCCTTCAATTTCTTCCACTGTTCTTTTTTTCAGTATAGTTCCCACAGTCCATCTAAGGAGATCAGACATGATTATACTTGATGGTTAACTTAGTCTAAGAAAGGTATACTTAATTCCTACATGCCCAAACTTTCCCCTCATGTAAGACTTGTGAGACAAAAATCATACATTACACAGCTACTATCAAGTCATTCCTGAATCCAACTAATGCTTATTGTGTTTCTACCATGCCATTGGCACAACAGTAATAAATGCATGGACCAGACCACATTACATTTTAATGAGGAGAAACACAACCAAAAAGAAAAATTGGCAAAATTATCAGTAGTGGTGACTTCTAAGGAAGAAAAGAACAGAGTGTGAATATGAAGTCAGGGTGTGGTGTTGGTGGTGTTGGTGGTGTTGGTAGTGTTGGTTGTGTGTGTGTGTGTGTGTGTGTGTGTGTGTGTGTGTTAGCAGTAGTAGCAGGAGTCATAGCAGGAATAGTAGAGTAAGGATGGAGGCATTATATTTTAGACAAGGTCATCAAGATGGGCTTCTCTAAGAAACACAAACCATAACTTGTGCACATAAATATTTGTTAATGCCCAAGAGAATATCAACATCAATCTCTGCAGAGAATGATAAAAGGCAGGTTTGGAAAAGATCACAAGAGACAGAATACTGATGCTTTGCTGCTGTCCTAACTATTCCAGGTGGCAGGAAGTAGAGAGAGGAGGGATGACATAATTACAATGACCTCCGCCTTTCAAGGAGATCAGGAAGTGTTTTGTTAGTATCTGAGGTGAAAAGAAATTCCTGATGGCTTGTGGTTTCATATAAAGGAAAACTTTGCTTAGAATACAGAATTTAGAGAATAGAATTAAGATTGATGAGAGATATTATTTTGTTAAAAAGTCCAGAGAACATGAAGTGATGCCAAAACAACTTGGCAAGATGATATGTGACTTAAAACTTGATGAAAATATTGAAAAGTTCAGACATTTGATTCATCCAAATATGTAATTAATTATGAGGATTTGGACTGGAGTGTGAAATTTATATATTGATGACTAATTCAACATTTTTGAGAAGTTTCCATGTGCAACACAGGGACAATGCTTCAGAGACACAATAGGGAGCAAGCTGCCACTTTTATTCACTGTGGTAAATGAATTTCCTCTTCCAACTGGGCATCTAGTGAGAGTACAACTCCCAGCTTCCCTTGCAATTAAATATGATCTGTGAGTAAATTCTGGCCAATATAATTCAGTGCATATGATGGATACTCCTTTTAGGTATACAGTAAAAGCCTAGGGATAACAGAATCTTACAGTACAAGTATCTTAGGTTCCTAAGTCACCACCTATGAGGCAGTTTACCAAATGTCTGATAAAACATTATGGTACTTATGTCTCTGGTTTTAAAATACTGAAATTCAAGAAAGCCCATGTTGCCAAACTAATACAATTATTAACTAATACAATTATTAATTAACACAAACAGATACTTACATGTGTATAACTCTTTCTCATAGCAAATGATTCTGGTCATAACTTTAAGAATTAGATATTTTTAGACTAAATGTGTGCTTTGAAAGTAGGAACAACATTTTATCTGTCAGCTTTTGTGAGCCAAGGCATCCAGACAAGTATCATGATGGCAAGTGCAGGGAAGACAGCTCAGCTCTGTGTTTCCCAGTATCATCAATAAGAAAATGCTATCAGTCTGTCATTTACATGGGAACATCTGTATGAAGTTTAATTTATGATAATGCACAGCATTTCATGTAGCATTATATAAATATATAATGTATTCTGTACTTTAACCTAAAATGTAACTTGACCCAAATCATTAAATACATTGTTTGACAAAAAAAATTAGATATTTTTTTCATTTTACATGAGTCATATTCATGCTTATGGGATACTGAATTCCTCGATCACAGTCATTGTCATTTGAATATGCAAAATAAATGTGTATAGGACAAGCATGGAAATAAATCTACTATAAAGAATTTGATAAGTATAGGTAAACTCTGAAGGAATTTCAGAAGAGCTATCTAGCATTCAAGGTTGAAGGAGTCACAGAAAGCCACAGTGGAATAAGCAGGCTTTATTGCGTTTGCAAATGATAAGAGAGATAGCAAAAGAAACATGGAAAACATTCCTGTAAAAATTGACATGCATTCTGAGTAGAGAACAGAAATAGAAGAGAATTGGCATTTGCTCTAATGTTTCAAGGGAAGTTTGAGCAAGCAATGCAGTTTTATGAAGGAAAACAGGAACTGGTAATTCAATACAAATCAAAAAATACTTACTGAGTGCCTACTAGATGAAGGACCTTCCAAAAGTGTACAGAGGATACAGACAAGCGATAACAAGGACAGAGTCCTTGCTTTAAATGCATTTATAATCTGCTAGAGGAAATGGCCATACATGACTGCAATACAATGCTGAGCAAGATAAACATAAATAGGAATGGTAATGACTTTCAGGAGATGGATAAATGCTTTGGGAAATGACAAGGGAAGAGCATGGGACAGAAAGGTGAAATTTCATACAAATTGACCTTGGAGAAATCACGTCACCATTGTTGGTTATGAACATGTGAATTCACAAAGATAATAGAATTCTTTAAAGAGGTATTTTTATTAACAATTTGAGCAAGCACTACTGCTCCATGGGTAACTAAATCTTTACATATGATTATTATTTAAGGGACAACAAAATGAAATTTATACTTCTGATATGATGGTTAAAATATGGAAACAAACTTTTGTAGTGTCACTACAGTAATGGAGATTTCTATTAAAGCAAACTGCCTGACTTCCAATGAGTTCACTCATGACCACAAAGCGACAAATTTGCACTTTGTTATACCACCAGAGGCAAGCAACAAGGAAATCACTGAGGTCTCACCACTGTGGGGCCACTTACCATGAACAGTGCTTCATAGTTCTCAATCATCTTCTGTACCACAGCTATGATGGCTGTGCTCTCTTCAGCTCTGGCTGAGCTCTGAACAGAATATTCTTTGTCTGATGACTTCTGCTTGTGGAGCAGATTGGGTCCAAATATAGTGGCCAAGTTCAGAGATGTCATTTTGTTCCCAGTGACCTATGGGGGAAGAAAACCAAAGACTATTCTTACATTATTTTTAAAATGCTGGGAGGGTAAATAAACCATGAAATATTTTCATTAGTAATTTCTCCTTATGTGGGAAATATCACCTTTGTCAGAATCAAAGAGGACATGGAAATATGCCCTTTTCTTCATATTTTGGATTGAAGATCAAAATTCACCAGTCATCTCAATAGCACACCAAATAAAATCTTGCAATTCTGGAGTGTTTATTGTCAAACACTATTCAATATTTCCAAACCATTTGCACTTAAAAATATTGATGTTCTGTAATCCATCTATCAATGTGTCTCTCCATCTGCCACTTCACCCACCAATCCATAACATCTCCACTGATCCATCCATTCAGTATCTTTCTACCCTAAGCTTGACATTTTTCGTGGGTCAAAATTATTTTTAACATTTCCAACAACAATAATCCCAGCACAGTCCTTATTTTAGAGGGCTTATGTTCTAGGAAGGAAATCCACTTCTCATTCCCAGTTAGGGAGTACAAAAATGGATCTTATCAATTCCAGAGACCCCAGAATTTGGAGGCAGCAATATTGACAAGGAATCTGCAAAGAAGGAGAGCGTTATGTCTGTTGAAATGCAGAGTCTTCTGGGTAAGGAACATTTTCACAGTGGAGCACACAAAAGCCACGTGGCATATATTTGGGACATCAGTGCAAGAGAAACTTTATATGGAGAAGGAAGGATTTGCCTGTTTGAAAGAGCATTTTATGGCCCCAGGGCAGCAGTGAAGTGACAACACACGGGGCATAGTGCCACAGTCTAGGTTTCAGGAGCTAGCTTCTGAATTATAACATAAGAAATAGGGGCAGAGTATAGTTTTCAATTGTCATGGAGATTGTCAATGTCGAGAATTAGGGTGCCATTCTGGGGATGAGGATTCCGTGTTTAAATAACAGTAACAGAGACCGATTGAGAATAGGCAAGGAATATGGAAGGTTGAGGTGGGGGTCTGTTAGACTTAACCACCCTGAAGGAGCAGCTGATGAAACAGACCAAGAAGGGCCCAGACATTTGGAGAATAAGAGAAACATGTGCTGGGACAGAATGCTAGAGGAGTTTCAAGTGTATGGTCTCCTGGGACAGATGTTCACCATGACATTCTATTCATTTCCCTCTGGATTGGATTTGAGGGTGGTTCTGATGGATGAGATCAGAGCCTTTGCATGGTTGCAGCAGGCAGTGAGAACAGTGAGTACAGATGCTTCTTGACACATTCTCACAACAGGGACAAAGAAGGGCAGGGCTCTATCAGGAAGCACAGAATGAAGGCAGCGAAGTACTCTTTAGGTGAAAATATTTAAAAAAAGAAAAACACACGTGAAAACATGGCCAAGCATATAGAAACAAAATAGCTCCCATCTATCCCTCTTCAACCCAGTTGTCCAAATACTTTTAAGTACCTGTTTGCACAGAAACCTGTAGTACAGTTTTTGTTCTCAGAAATCTAGAGTCTCCCTCCACATCCTATTTGTAATTTGCTTGCTATTGTCTCTATCAACATGTTGCATTCATCTCCCAATTTCAAACAATTCTTCACTTTTTCTTGGCCATTAGCAACCTGTTGCATAAACTGATCATGTTTTGTTTTAAGCACAGCTAAATGATATGAATTTGTGTCATTTTCAGTCTTCTGTTACTATAAATAATATACAGAAATATCTACATAAAGGCATTTTATGTGCTTGGCTAAGCACTGTCTTGAGAGTCATTTCTCCAAGTTAAATTGTTATAATAAGGAATATGAGCATTTAAAAAAAGCTTCGTAATCTTTTTATTCACTTTCCTTTTTCACACAGGAAGGAAAGTCTGGCTAAATATTTCTAGTCCAGTGTTTATCATGGCAGTAGCGAAATTTGTGGCAGACTATTCTTTGCTGTGGGGACTGTCCTAGGCAGGGTAGGATATTAAGTGTCCTTAGATCATTAAATTGTAGCAGCATCCCTTCACATCCAGTTGTGCCAACCACAGATGTTTCCACAGGGGGCTCTGTGTACCTTGCAGGGCATTTAAAAAAATAATGAGAACTATTAGTCTGTGTGAACTTTGATTTCTCTTGTTAACATTAGCTGAAAATGCTGAGGACTGTCAGGATAAAGATGTGCCCCCAACCCCAGGAAGATCCACACCACATTTGAGACAGTATGTGGCTATCTAGCATAGGATTCAGGATCTTCACAGAACAACCAAGTTAAAGTCCTTGGGTCTCTCCTTTACCGTGTGAAGCTCTGAACTGGTGGTAGTCTTGTCCTGCAAGCTCCTCATGGAACCCGGGTTGCCTTTCCTTTCCTTTTCTTTTTTCTTTTTTGTTAAAGGATGAGGAAATTTTCAGATAAACAAGTTGTCACCAAGGGAAAATATTAGTCCGAATATAAAGAGACGGTGCATTTTCTGTGGGACTTTTAGTTGCTTTGTCTTTGTTTTGTTTTGTTGATATGAAGCTCTAGAAGTTTTCATTCTATTTTTCAATCCTTTTCCTGGAAATTCATGATTAAGGAGAAAATAAAATACGTGTCATTTTCCAATTCCTCCTCTCTGAACTTGGAGGCATCTGGAAAGCTTCCCCAACCCCCTTTAAAGTAAAATTGGAGTTTTCTTTTTTTTAACCATGAAGAAATAGAAGATTTTGTTTTCACTTAAAAGAATGTTCGGTACAAGGACAATCCAGAGCTCTGTTTCCGCTCTCTCCTTCTCTGGTTGCTATTCTGGGAATGCAATGCTATCCGTCTGTAAGATTGCACATGGATTCCAGCTGTAGCCCAAGCTGCTGCTCTTTGTTCCCATTTTATGTTTTGTTTTGCTGTTTATTAAATTTTGAAGAAGTCTTGCTCCTGGACATCTTCCACCTTTGCTCCCTATGTTTCAACATATACACATATGGACATTAATTAATTCATTAGTTAGTTAAAGTATATGTGGTCTGTCTAGGTAATAGGGATACTCAAAACCAGGCTATTACTGCATGATCTAGTTAGTCAGCCAATTCCAGGAAATCTATCTTCACTAAGTAAGCATCCCGGATAATTTCTAAGGACCATATAAATAGCATGTATTAAAAGTCCAGAGTGTCCAGACAACAACGAGGGGCTTTCCATAGATTTTTCACTTCTTTATCCAGATAAGCTTATGTGCAAAGCAGCTGCTCCCATGGTCATTATTTTATAGTAATGCCCAGAGCCAGGAGGTGGTGGGACAGTAAGAAGTGAAGCCATACAACTGTTCTGGTGCCAGTCTGTTATACATTTATCGTATGGCTACTCCTCATCCTGTTCACAGACCCTATAAGATCATGGGGAGATGGGAAAATGAGCTTTAAAGCAAGACTGGAGGAGGCTGAGGCAAGGGAGGCGGAGTCCTGCAGAAGTTCTAAAGCTAACTTTCCATGTCCTAGAAAACATGGCTCCACATTGGTTCTTGATTGCTTCCTATATAGTTCCTTTGAGAGTTGATAGCAACTAGGGACCCTATCACAAAACAAATGCCTTCTCACACCATATTTCTTGTGCAATGCCATAGAGTCTTAAACTCTGAAAAACAAACCATCCTCAAGAGGTTTGGATTTTATTCCTACAATAATCTTTTTTTTAAAAGAGGAAATGAACTATTTCTTAAACCTGGAATTTTTTTCTCTAAGTGACAAAGCAAATAGCAAGTTAATAAAAGACAAGCAATTCAGCCGGGCATTTGGTGATACATGCCTTTAATCCCAGGCAGGGTCAGGCAGATCTTTGTGGGTTTGAGGCCAGCCTGGTCTACAGAGCGAGTTCCAGAACAGCCTCCAAAACAATATAGAGAAACCCTGTCTTGAAAAACAAAACAAAACAAAACCAAAAAGACGAGCAATTCAATAAGATACTGCAATTTCCCCTAAAATACCACCAATGGGTTGACATCAATATATACATATGCGTTTTTGATATGTCTTCATAATCTTATCAATGAAGAGTGCACCGAGTTTTAAGCACGTATTATAAAGGCCATGATGCCTAAGAGTGGAATTGCTGGGTCTAGTGGTAGATTAATTCCCATTTTCCTGAGGAATCTCCATACTGATTTCCAAAGAGGCTGTATGAGTCGGCATTCCCACCAGCAGTGGAGGAGTGTTCCTCTCTCTCCACATCCTCTCCAGCATAAATTGTCTTCGGTGTTTTTGATTCTAGCCATTCTGACAGGAGTAAGATGGTATCTCAGAGTTGTTTTGATTTGCATTTCCCTGATGGCTAAGGATGTTGAGCACTTTCTTAAGTGTCTCTTGGCCATTTTAGCCTCCTCTACTGAGAATTCTCTATTTAGCTCTGTACCTCACCTTTCAAGTGGATCCTTTGGTGTTTTGGAGACTTGTTTCTTGAGTTCTTTGTAAATTTTGGAGATTAGCCCTCTGTCAGATGTAGGGTTAGTGAATATCTTTTCCCATTCTGTGGCCTGCCTTTTTGTCTTTTTGACTGTGTCCTTTGCCTTACAGAAGCTTTTTAGTTTCAGAAGGTCCCATTTGTTAATTGTCGAGGCAGGTTCATACAACAAGGGCATCTGCTCCACTATGTTCATAGCAGCATTGTTTGTAATAGCCAGAACCTGGAAGCAACCTAGATGCCCCTCAACTGAAGAGTGGATAGAGAAAATGTGGTACATTTACACAATGGAGTATTACTCAGCAGAAAAAAACAATGGAATCTTGAAATTCGCAGGGAAATGGATAGCACTGGAAGAAACCATCCTGAGTGAGGTAACCCAGTCGCAAAAAGACAAACATGGTATGTACTCACTCATATATGGATTTTAGATATGGATCAGGATAGTGCCAGTCTGCACTTCCACAGATAGAGAGTCTGGGAAACAGGAAAGAACCTAAAAGATATGCATATATGCATAGTACCCAAGAGAAGAGGATGGAGACAAGATCCTCTGAATGGATAGGGAACACAGCGAGGGGTTGGGGGGAGTGGGACCCGGGAAGAATAGAGGGGGTAAAGAGGAAGGGAGTTGGTCATGGGGGAACAGGAAGTTGAGGGGGTGGGGGTAGAATAGGGGGAAGAGGGAATCATAGGATCGAAGACAGATCAGGCACCAGAGTGACCTCGAGTGATCCAAAGGTATAACATCAATTGGCAAGCTAAGCAATAGTGGAGGGACCACCTCGAATGCCCATTCCTGATAATGAACTTGATGTCTATAACCATCCGGGAGCCTTCATCCTGTGACTGATGGAAGCAGAGGCAAACACACAACTAATCACTGAACTGAACCCAAGGAACCCAGTGACAGAGAGAGAGGAGTGATGCGCAAATTGGCAAAGAATGGGCTGGCAAAACCAGCAGAGACAGCTGATCTGAACAGGGGAGTGCTCTTGGACCCCAGACCGACAGTGGGGAGGCCAGCATGGGACTGATCTGGACCCCCCAAATGTGAGTGTCAGTGAGAAGGCCTGGGCAACCTATGGGGCCCTGAGCTGTGGATCAGTGTCTATCCCTGGTATACAAACTGTCTTCATGTGCCTATAGCACAAAGAGAGATGCTCTCTCAGCCTGGACTCTTAGGGGAGTGCCTTGACCCTACCAAGAGTAAAATGACAGACTCTAGATATCCCCTATGTGGAAGGATTTGGCAATAGCGTGGGAGGGAGGGGGAAGGGGAGTGCGGGAAGAGGGGAGGGAGAGGGAACTGGGATTGACATGTAAAACAAGCTATTTAAAATTAAAATAAAAAATGATAAAAATAAATAAATAAATAAATAAAGGCCATGATGTTTGCACTTTGCAAATAGAGAGTGTAAGCCTTCCCTGGCCCTTACTCTGCTATTTCTCTGTTTTCTCTTTCACATAGACAAGGCTCCGGCAAAGCTTTGTGATCCCCAGGCTTCTTTTTTTCTAATCTGAGTCAGTTTTCTTCCATGTTGCAATCCATAAAGAAGTGATGGCCAAACAAATGCCTTACAAACTAGTAAGTGGGTAGGAGACATGGAAAATGCTCTGTTCTTTGACCATAATTTACAATGTAGCATTTTGTCTGTCTCTAATCTGCCCATTCTGTGTTCCCTACCTATTCATGCAACTAAAAAAATTCTAAACAAAGAACATTTTCTTTGTTAATCTACCTCTACCCTTAGCTTCTATTAGAGGGGTTTAGCTAAATCCTATTCATATGCCATGCTTATGCAGTCCATCTGCTCAACACCCTGCAAGGCTTGTATTCAGTATTCTCCATGGAGTCATTTGCAGGTCTTCTATCTCACGTCTATCACTTCTTCTCTGAATGTCTGTTTGTCCTCTGTCGTCATATCCTCCACCTCTAGACTCCTGCTTTCTCTACTGCCACTGGTAAAGAGTTTCCTAACTTTCTCTCTGAAATTAATCTAAAGCATAGCATAAATTAGATCATCTGTTTCCCAGTGCTCTCACATTTCATATCTTAGCAGGATGGAGAATCTACCTGAAGAAGCATTCAGTACTTTATGAACAGGACCCAATTTCCTGTCACTCCCTAGGTACTACTTAAGTCCAACTAGGTACTAGCCTTAAGTCCAACACATATGCTTCCTTATAGTTACTTCTAACTTGTCCAAGGAAGTAATGATATGTTTTCATTTTCCCTGCTGTTTTAACTAAGTAACTTAGACTGACTGTAGTCTGGAGGACAACTGGACATTTACTAGTTGCAGAGTCCATCTGATCACCAGTCAGTATGATGATAGGATGACTTTGTATGAATTGATGAATGAGACTCTTCTACAAAAGCATTTTACTGCTACTTACAGGGATACTCTCCTAATGACTTTGCAAATCTACAGCGACAAGACGGTATATGGTACCTCTCCAGAGCTGTAAACTGTACAAACATGCCAGTTACATTGCAACAAGTGGAAGCTCCCTGAAGAACATGGCCTAAGTTATCTAACCTCTGTCCTTCAGTTTCCATCCATGAAATGTGGCCACAATGACATTAGTCTTGCCTATTCAAAGGCTTAGGCACTATGGCACAAAGTCGACACATGATAGTGAGAGTCATAAATGGTAGCAAGGATTCTAGCGGGCTAATATGAATCTATGTTTTCATCTAGGAATATTGTCTTCTCTGGGTACTGGAGTCTTGATGAGCTTTGAACTGAAAACTGGGTGTCTGAAAATTATTCCCCAAAGGCAATATGGTAGTAAGTTGTACTGGAGTTTTTGCTTCCCTCAGTGCCTTCTTAATCACCCAAGACTCAGCTTTCTCCTTCTCACATAGTACTTAAGGAACATGAGAGAGGCAATTGACATACCTTCCAATCAGGGCTCTGTTTCCACTCAACCACCAGACTCTACAGCTTCTATTATCTCTGTAGTCCATAAAGGCTACCCCCAGACGGATAATGTAACTATGCAACAATTATGAGAATTATAGTATACCCATGGAAGAGCTATGTATGCTGAAATAAGGTGTAAGGACCAGATGATGAAACCTGAAGCTAGTGGGGGTTTCACTAATTATAACTCCTACAGAAAAATGGCTACCTTGGGAAAGTCCAAGTTCTGTTCTCACACTCCTGGTGGGAAGGAGGAGGAGAAATGCAGAATTGATATTCTGAACCATGGTAAAAAATTACATATGTTCATGTCCTGTGAGAACTAAATCTGTCAAGCACAGAAGTCCATCATATAGCTCGACTTAATAATTTAAATAGCAGCATATGTACAGCTTAAGTAAGTTTGGAGCACCTCTGGATCTGTTTTGTTGTTTTACAGTACATGCTAACCTATTAATGGCTCTGAGGCCTCTTGGGAAAATCAACACCAGAGAGAAGTATGACTGTATGAGACCAAAGAAGGAAATGGGTTCCCCTATGAGGGTCAAGATCTAACAGAGTATCAGCTAGCAGACTGTATCTTTTGACCAATGATGAAACTATAAAACTCTTAAAAGCATAAGTGTGACCAAAAAGAACCACAGTCCCAAATCTCATATGGGAGGATGGATCATACTAACCCTGAATTAGAACCAGTTTCAACTAGAATATGCCTAAATGGGCTATAGAACTTTTGCAAATGTGCCTTTAACAATTGACCTTAAGTGGCACTGCTATACAATAGCAAAGATCAGAACCTCCAGTCCCCTCCATACTCTACTTAAAAGCAGAATAGAAGCCCCATCTCATTTAGCAAATGCCTGTTTTGGAGAAGTGATGAAGTGATTTAATGAGTGAAAGGACCTCTATATACTAATGCAGATGAGATAAGAGAGGGTTGTCACATTTTGATTCCAAGTCAGGAAAACAGATGTTGCCAGTTGTAAGAATGGTATCTGTCTCTCACTCCTGCATTCCATTTTTACACATTTTCAAACCCTTCTGTAGCCAATTGTTTATCTTCCCCTCACAAATGAAAGTTTAGTCTCGAGTAAAGCATCTTTTTTGTTTTTTGTTTTTGTTTTTTTTGAGACAGGGTTTCTCTGTGTAGCTTTGGAGCCTATCTTGGTACTTGCTTTGTAGACCAGGCTGACCTCAAACTTGAGGAGATCCGCCTGCCTCTGCCTCCTGAGTGCTAGGATTAAATGCATGTGCCACTAATGCCCTGCTCGAGTAAAGTATCTTTATGTAAAATAGGAGCCTCATTTTGAGACATCACTGAAATGTCAAGGAGGTCAACAGTTTTTATGTTTTCAGGAACTTAGCTACCAGAGAAGGCACTGGGTGGGTACAACTATTACATAAACATCTAGGTCAGAGAACTTGTGATTGAATTTATAATGACCATAAAACAAATCTTTCAGCATGTCAGTAATGTGTATTCTACATTTGATGGAGGTGGGAAGACCCACTGTAAACGTGGGTGATGTCATTCCCTGGACTGATGTCTCCACTGAATAAAAAGGAGAAAGCACGTTGACTGACAGCAACCATCTTTCTCCTCTTTCTCATTATAGACACAATGTGACCACTTCCTGCTTGTTGTTGTCACCATGACTTGTTTGTTATGACAGATAAACCCCTCCTTCCTTAAGTGGCTTTTATCAGGTATTTTGCTGATGTAATGCCATAATTAACTAAAGTAGACAGTGAGGTGTCATGTTTTTCAATTGAAATGTATGGCCATATTGATGGTTTGTGCTTTACCAGCCAAAACAACAGACAAACAATAGAAAAGAAGTCCTCTATTTATGCCAGCATACCTCTTGTCCATCTTTGCTGACATTATCATCGGCATGCCTGGCCACAATGGAGAGGAACTGTAGGAGGCGGTGGAGGGTGTCGCAGTTGCAGGGAGGTAGAAGGTAGATGAGGAGTTGCAAGGTGCCCAGTTGTTCCTCTGGCTCCAACACTACACAGGGCAGAGAGAGGCATTGTGAGTAAGACCAGAGGAGCTGACACTGTTTGGGCACTGAGGTCAGGTTTCCTTTCCACTATCTTAAGAAAGAAGTTACCCAGGCCTCCCTATTTTGTAACGTCACCCATTTTCCTACTACTTTAGCAGCTTAGCTACGAACACCTATGAAAGATACAGAGAGCAGTTGGATATCTAGAGAAATCATAAGAAAGATATCTCCATTTCCCTTCTTTTCATCAGCCTCCTTTCTCTTATTCATTACTCAGACTGCCTCCTTTCTCTTATTCATTACTCAGACTGACTTAAATATTCACTGATGGTGGCTGGGAATTGGTGAATGCTTTGAAATCATTTATAATGTGTTGAAGCGTCTTTTCTCTTGAACATTATACAAGGTACAGACTTTTGGTTGAAATATCCAAGACATGTGACAAAGACACTGCCTTTTTTCTCAGTCACGATCTCATTGGAATTGCTCCTTTCCAGGAAGAAATGTATGCAGACTGACATATCTCTTACATTTCCCTTCTCCCCCTCCCCAACCTTTATCTTTCTCTAGAGTCTGTGTGCATAGCCAGACACAGTTTCTTTCTTTTTTTTTTCTTTTTTGGTTTTTCGAGACAGGGTTTCCCTGTGGCTTTGGAGGCTGTTCTGGAACTCACTGGGTAGACCAGGCTGGTCTCGAACTCACAGTGATCCGCCTGTCTCTGCCTCCCGAGTGCTGGGATTAAAGGCGTGCGCCACCAATGCCCGGCCGACACAGTTTCTTTGTAAACATTAGTACTGGGCTATTCCATTTTGCTTCCACTGAAAAAACTGTCTGCCCTCTTTTTTTATCCGGGTTCTTTGGCTCCCTCCTTCCTCATACCAGAAGCCAGGATCTATTTTTAGGCACAGATTCAATGCAAGTTCTTGCCAGCACTTCAAAGCATCAACTTACAGCACTTTCTACTTTCCTGGGGGACACTGGAAAACATCTGACTTTTTTTTGGCTCTTCCCATTCGTGTTAGCCCAACTTTCTTCTTGCTAGTTTCCTCAGGGTATATCTCAGAAAATCCCCCATGTAGTCCATTCATTAGAGAACAATAAAGGCAAAAGCAGTTATCGGAAAACACATGCACAAGACTTTCATGAGTGAGCTGGATATCCTGGTAGTCCAGAGATACTTCCCAGCAAATCTGACTTCGTTACATACAGAGAGTGTTGATGAATGCTGTGTATAGCTCCCTGGTGAGAAGTGGGTCAGGCATGTCCCTGAGGAACTCCTTCAACAAGGCTGCCACATCATGAACACTGTGCTCCTCTTCCAGACAGACATCAATCCCACGGTCAAATTCCTCACGCAACTGGAAAATCAACGGTTCAAATATCAGTTACATAAGACTCAGAGGATTAATTTGACCAGAAATTTCATATGGTCAATGACACCTTAGAACCATCTAACCTTGGTGTTTGGTGCTCACCCTCCCAAAAAAGTTTTTTGATGGACAACATCTGGTATTAAGTGTGCACAGATTATAAGAAGAGGAAAAAACAACAATATGTCACCTTGAGCTACAGACTCTTCACATACTAGTTATGAATTCACATATGTGTATATATATTTGAATGTGTTTTGGCAAAACTAGTGGGATTTGTTGTTAATGATGTATGCAGAGGGACTGGATACCAAGAATCAGGAAATTGTGAATAAAGGCTAAGGGTTAGAAGAGAATTTAGGTCAAATGTAAATGTGAGAGAGTTATTCCACGACACTTGTGCATGTCACCAAATACATCACATTGGAATTCTAGAATGCGAACAAAAAAATCAAAGTCATTTGGCATATCACAAAATTAAAAATATAGATGAGATGTGTTTATGATGAAGCCTTAAAAGATGATACATTGAAATGAAAGTTATCTTTATTTCGTCAGAGTAGCCTTATGAACAATTACTAGAAAGATTATCAGATTTAATCATTAAACAGAGCCTACTAATATGGATTGCAGAAGGAAAACATGATAGCAAGGTGGTAGAGATATCCCCTACTTTTATGTCTGAAGCTTGATATCCCTTATGCATTGTTCTGTGTTGCACAAATTATTATGCAAGTCCATGGATAGACAGTGTAATAAACTTCTGTAATACTTCTTTATTTCATTCATTCATTTATTCACCCATTCATTCAAAAAAGACTAAACACATTGTGCTGGGTCTCAGGCCCTACTAAAGCTCCTCAAAGTATGCAAGTATACTATTAAATAAAGAGGCAAAGTCCATGAGTGAACTTCATCCCTTAGAAGTAGAGATACAAGGTAGATAAGTAGGTAATACCACAAATGACAACTTCTTACTTTACAAATATTCATATTTCCCCTCCTGTGCATGCAGGATGTATGTGAACATGTGTGTGTAGGTACACACATGTGGAGGCCAGGGAATGATGTTGGGTGCTTTCCTTTATCACTAGACTTCTTGTGCCCCTGAGACAAGATCATTCACTGAACTGAATCTGGAATTTTCCATTTCTTGGTTATGCTGGAGGCCACCAAGCTTCAAGGATTCTTCTGTCTCTGCTTGCCTTCCCTCACCTATAGTGCTGACATTATAGGTATGTGCCAGGCTTTTTAAACAGGTGCTGGACACGAGAACTCATGCTTACACACCAAGAGCCATCTCCCCAGACCTAGCTCTTACTTTTTGAAGAAAATGTGCAGGGTATGTAAAAGTTACATAAAAACGTAAAATAATGAGTGAGTTAAAGCATATTTCATACTCGAATTTAGTCCTATGTTACCACTAATTACAGCTTATTGAGTGAGTAATTCTTAAGTAAATCCCTATGCAAAGATTTTTTCTCCTTTTTATAGATCCCAAAATGTCAAGGAATAATTGCTGGAACTCATCATTTGTCCACTTGATGAAAATACCAATCATTGTCCTCAATTGCTTGCTGATTCCAGACAATTTTTCATCAGCATTTGCAAGACAGCCACAATGAGGAGGGCACCCACAGAGCTACTGCAATCAAGCTAGTTCAGATACACTGATTGTTTCCTGAACACACACACACACACAACATAAACACACGCACACACACACACGTACACACACACACGCACACACACACACTGAGAGAGAGACCATGAAAAGAGCTTGCTTAATCACATGATCTTGAGTTAAATTAATAAATTATTATAAGCCTGAAAAGAAAGGTGAATGGGACAACAGCTGGAGGGGTGATTCAGTTTTACATTTTACAAGTGTCGTGGTGAAATGTTCAGTGTTGCTCACTCATCTTGTGTGATTATTAAGAATGCAAATAAACCAGTTAGGAAAAAAACAACTTTGATTTGTTTTATCTTAATGATCAAAAATGCATCATATAGTATTTACTTCAACATATAAATAAATAATTCTTTAGCCCATTTCAATTAAAATTTTTACCTGGATTAACTTTCAAATTGTAGAGTTTCTTTGTTTCTTCTGATTCAACCAATAGGAGAAAAGTAACATTGCAAGTGTCTTTTGCTAACAAATGGGTTCTGTTTGTTAAAGGATGGTTTGCCTTTTATGAAGCCATAACAACCACAAATACCTAACTGATCAAAGGAAACTATCCTTGACAATCTAATATCAAATTTCTGCCAGAATAATGTAGTGCGAGGCTAGAAAAAAACAACAACGAATACAGTTCATTGTGAAAAATGAATCATGGACCAGTGGTTTCATGGAATCTTATAAAGCAATTATTTTTGAAAACATAAATAAATGTATCATCAGATTAGATGAATGCGTATGGCATTTTCCTAGTACATTTGGGTAAAACTGGTTAATATGAAACTATGTTCTATTTTATCCCTTGCTGATTAGGCATTTTCCTGAAGCTCCCACATTTCCGGCTTCAGTGACATCTTTATCAAATGGTTTCCTTCAGCTGAGTATGGAATGGGCATGTCCAGATATATTTTTTCAGTTTTTTCAACCCAACTCCACATTTCTAAGCTTAGTTGCATTTCATCTCCTAGGATTTAAATATACTATACTTGGTTGGAGGGTTGGGAAAGGATAGAGAGAACTTACATAAACTTGAACTTTCCACCTATTAATTCAATTAAATGTCAAGGGAAATGGACAGTATAACCTTCAGTTTTCACTTACTTGTCTTACTCTCTTCTTTGAGCTTCCAACTCGAAATATCCCCACTGTCTGAAGACCTGTAAACAAGCAAACAAGATCAAGAGGTTTTTTTTAATGCTTGAGACTCTGGGTGAAATCAATGTAGAAACAGTGCCGAATGCTTGTACAAAGCTGTAACATGCAGAGCAGCAGTGACGTTACAGTGTTCAGTGGCACGTCCATACACCACACTCTTCACCGTCTCTAGACACATAGTTGGCCTTTTAAACATCAGAATTATTTTACCTTAAATGTTTCGGGATGAAATTTTTTTCCTGTGGGACTATTGATGCTGTAGGACAGAGGGATCTTTTTTATAGGCATTGACTTTATAATTCTACATCTATGACATGATTCTAAGATGATAAAAATTGTGAACAAAGTCATGTACACAGACAAGGACAGAGTAGGACCATGTATAAGAGAAAAACAACCTGTGTATTTGGATCTAACTTGGGTCCAGTCATATGACAGACTATTGTGTAATCTTTTTAAATGACATTTATGAGAAATTTTTGTAAAAATGAAAACTTTGTGGCTTACCATTGAGAACAGTGGCATTTTCTTCATGTATATATTTATATATCTACACTTACATCTATATCTATCTATAGACATAAATATTATATGTACCTATAAATAGGCATATAGATGTCATGCATATGTAGTATGACTTCAATTAAGTGATATATGTATATTTTTTCATGGAGTTTTAAAAGCTGAATAAGAAATAAACTGAAATTTAAAGTGATCATTTCGTCTTCTTTTTTTTGAGACAGGGTTTCACTCTGTAACTTTGGAGTCTGTCCTGGAACTCACTCTGTAGAGCATGCTGGCCTCAAACTCACAGAGATCCACACAGGGTTTCACTCTGTAACTTTGGAGTCTGTCCTGGAACTCACTCTGTAGAGCATGCTGGCCTCAAACTCACAGAGATCCACCTGCCTTTTATTTTTTATGTGTACATATTTATTTTATGTGTACATTTTGCCAGCATGTATATATTGTAGAAAATCCCCGGTGCCTATGAAGGCTAGAACAAGGAGTCAGATTTTCTGAACGTGGAATTGAGAATGGTTGTGAGCCGCTTTGTGGGGTCTAGCAACTGATTACATGTCCTCTGCTGTAGTAGTAAGTGCTCTTAACCTCTGAGTCATCTCTCCAGCCTCATGTGTCAATAATTTTTAGTTGGTTTTACAAAAGGTTTTGATTTTTTTGTTAGAAAACAAAAGCATGAACATCCAGTTCATCAGTTCTGTTTCTTAAACGTGTTATCCTGTTTTAGACAGGGAGCATGGGAGTGCCAGCCTACAATCCCACTGCCAGAGAGTCTGGGAAACAGGGAACACCCTTAGAGGGATATGCATGGTACCCCAGAGAAGAGGAATGGGATAGGATCTCCTGAGGGGATTAGGAGCCTGTGAGGAGGGGAGAGGGAGTTGGGAGAAAGCAAGGGGGAGAAGAGGAGGAGAGAGCAGGACATGGGGGAGCAGGCAGGTTAAATCAGGGTAAGAATAGAGGAGAGCTAGAAAAGAGATACCATAATAGATGGAGTCATTATAGGTTTGAGGAGAGATCTGGCACTAGTGAGATTTCCAGAGATGTACAAGGATGACATCAACTGGCAAACTAAGCAGTAGTGGAGAGGCTACCTTAAAGGCCCTTCCCTGATCTATGGGGCTGGGTACATCAGTATAGATGGAGCTAATAAAATTTTTCAAGAGAAATTTTGGAGAGACTGGAAAAAGGATCTCTGATAAATACTTAAAGACAAAAGTGACACATGTCCTCTACTACCCATTTCAAAAACCAGGCAAATAAAGTATTAGGGAAGAAATGCTTTTGGTGCCGTTTGTCTCACATAATGTGATCCTTTTCTCAAAGCAAAGCAAGACAAACAGCAACAACATCTAAAACATTTTTTTTAAGCTTTAAAGTTTGGGGTTCACAAATCTGATATCACACATATCAGATATTTACATTATGATTCATAACAGTAGCAAAATAAAGTTATGAGGTAGCAATAAAAATAATTTTATGGCTGGGGTGTCACCACAACTATTAGTTTGAATATTCAAGTGAATATCTATTTGAATTTGAATGTGCAGCTTATTATTCTGGAATCATAGCTATATTACAATAGAATATATAGATATACATTGATAGAAATAATATGGACACTTGTAATACAGTCAGGACCTTGAATACTTGATCAGCTTAAGTTTTGCCTGTAGTTCCAAAATGTGCATTAAACATTCTATTCTGAAAACAAAACCTAAGATTTAAATTTATTTACTTATTTATTAAGTCATTCAATTATCTAGTCATTTTATACATAGTGAATTAATTAAACAACTTGAAATGCATACTTAATTTTTTCCCACAAAATCCTATTTTTTTGTTTTTTTGTTTTTTTTGAGACAGGGTTTCTCTGTATTGCTTTGGAGGCTGTCCTGCAGCTTGCTCGTAGACCAGCCTAGCCTCGAACTCAGAGATTCGCCTGCTTCTGCCTCCCGAGTGCTGGGATTAAAGGCGTGTGCCACTAACGCCCGGCTCACAAAATCCTATTTTTGTAATTAAAAAACAAATAACAATCAATGTTCACAGTTTGTTTTATCTCCACTTTCCTGTTTTTTTTATTTCAGGACTGATGACTTAACATAGAGCATTATGCATTTTAGGCATGTGTTATACTACTGAAATGAATCCCTTTCTTTTTAGTTTTCATTTTGAGGCAGGGTCTTACAATGTGCCCCAGGTTAGCCTTGAACTCACTCTGTAACACAGGAAGACCTTGAACTTGAAATTTTCCTGCCCAGTCTTATAAGTAGCAGAGATACAATGGCTATATCAATAGGACCAACAGTTTCTTGTTCTTTATGCATTAAAAATTACAATGAAATTCCAGGACTCAGCAGTCAGAGACAAGCAGAGCTCTAAGTTCGAGGTCAGCCTGGTCTACAGAGTGAGTTCCAGGACAGCTAGGGATACACAGAGAAACCCTGTCTCAGAAAACAAAACAAAAAAGTATAATGAACATATTATCTTTAGAGAGAATAAGTGATTAAGGAAGTTTCCCCAAATCCATAAAGTATGTAGTAAATCTATAGAAATAAAGATATGTGATAGATATGACATTTTATGAGTTAAATATCTAAATCTCAGAAAAGAATTAAAGAACTATTCATTGTATTAAAGTCATCATGTTAATAGGAATTGAGCTGCAAAGGGATGCCTGGAGACACTCAGAGTAGATATTTTCCAAAGCACAAACCTTTGCTTTTGTCAAAAGAAATGTAAGTAGCCTCAATATGTAAAAACATCGAAGGGACTTGGCTCTGTTTGAAGGGGATGCTATTCCAACACAAGTGATCCTTTCCTAAAATGCTTGGTCAGAGCCCATTATTAAGACTCTCGGGATCCGAGGACTCCAAATAGTGTCACACCTATTTGTCTTGTTGATCCCAGTAGCTTTATTCACCAAAGGAAGCTTTGGTCTAGTGTTGGCTCAAAGGAACACAGAATTGAGACTGGTTGCATAGAGGGCTGATCCTTGGATCACTGACGATTGATGACAAGTGTACTTACCATGTTTTTCAAGATGCTGGCAGCAGCTGTCCACCAGCCTGGGGACCTGCCTGTAAATAGGATTCAGGCTCAGCTTCTTATCTCTGGCCTTTTCTTTTTTATTCTGAGCCTCAGCAGGCAAGGAGAGTTGCAAAGCTTCTAGGAGTCGAGACTGGTTGTCGTCCAGATCCGTGATGGAATCCACTGACATGGCACCCTGCAAGTGATATGTAGACTTGAAGAAGATCACAGGCAGCAGAAAGAAAATCAGTTGCTGGTGGGGGCCACTCAATAAACATTCATGGAGGACCATCACACTCAAAAGATACTACTGCTTGATGTTGTTATGCTGTTTGTATATTTTTTATTGCTTACACATTAACAGGAAAAACTAAATGCCTTTTGAAAAAGTTGGGAAACATCTACAACACAGCTATTGTTAATTACAGTTTCAATCCACAGACTTTTCCAGATAGAAGATGAGATGGAAAACATATAATTAAAATACTTTGATGCAACTACTTCAATTTTTTTTTGTTTTTCGAGGCAGGGTTTCTCTATATTGTTTTAGAGGCTGTCCTGGAACTCACTCTGTAGTCCAGGCTGGCCTCTAACTCACAGAGATCCGCCTGCCTCTGCCTCCTGAGTGCTGAGATTAAAGGCATGCGCCACCAACTTTTGAAACAAAAAATGCATACTTAATGAATGAGGTAAAGTTGTAGAAGCCTTGTGAATAAAAATCCCTCAACTATAGCTCTAGGAAGAAAATTTTAAACATAGGAAGATTCAAACTGGGTATGGTGGGACATGTCTGTAACTCCAGCATGCAGGAGGTTACAGCCACCCATCCTGGATTAAGTGTGTGTTAAGAAGTCATCTCCTGGACAGAGAAAGGGACATTTAGGAAGTTCACTACCCAGGCCCTAGATTGCAAGAAAGCTCAAATTTCGATTTCTGGTGTTACTATTATTTGGATTTATAAACAGTCTAAGACAATTACAGGTTTAGAAGAATAAATTCCACTATGTTGTCATTTTTTTCACTTTGAACCATAGTTAATACCATAAAAATATGGTAGAGCTTTAGGTCTTGCTATACTTTGAAACAAGTCCTGAGTGCTGATAGCTAAAAAACATGAGTTATAGTTGGAAGTTTGGTTGTATATTTAACTAGGATAGTCTTTAATGGATGGATTGGCAAATATTTCCATTCCAAAACATAGACAAAAGGGAAAAGCCTTTCAGGGACATAGGAAGTCTTGCAGATGCTTTGCAGTGACTATGCTGATTACCATATGGGTGTCTTGAGAATCCCAGTTTTCCAGTTTGACAATGTGACACACAAAGAGCACAGAGCCTAGATCTTAGTGCCCATTCCATCACTGGCATCATACTGCTATAGTTTAGATTTGAAAGAGACTGTATATATGACTGTGCAACTCTATTTAAGGAATGACAAACTCCATTGAAAAGAAAAAGCTAAATCTCTCATTCATTTTGAATAGATGTGGCTAATTCACTGTTCCAGGTATATTCTAAGACTGGCATTTAAACAATTAACAGAAACACTGTATCGTGGCCTCAAAACTCTAGTTCTATCAGAGTGGTATCTAACCTATAGCCCCTGTGTGTAATATATATATATATATATATATATATATATATATGTATATATATATGCATTGTGACATCGTGATAGTATGATGCCATCTATAAAGTTCATGCTCAAGAAGTATACAACTGAGTTACAAAACAAAATGACCAAAATAATTCTCATAATGTTTTAAATAAGTTTATGTATTTGTGTTTTGGTATATTCATGGTTATTCTGTTATGCATGTTGCCCATAGGTTGAAGGTTGTGCTTGTCTGATTGAGCAGGAAATCTAGCAAGATGGTGGGAGATAACAAGAGACCAGCATCAGTGGCAGTAGTACAGAATATTTGTGCACCAAGTTAACCAGGAGAGAAAGGTTGAAGGGAACATTCGTTGCCAAGTGGAAGAGGTATCTGCAATGTGTCTGGTTTTCATGTTAATAGAGACTCAAAGACAACTTTACTCATTTTCAGTTTTCTCAGAGTCAGAGGAGATACTGGCCAACTCACCCTTCTCCTGGCCCGAGGAGCTGGTTCCGGAGTGTTTGGTGATGTGGACTCATTTGGTGTTTCTGAGGTTGAGCTGAGAGATGAGTTACTGCTTGAGAGTTCTTTGTTTTGTCTTTTGTTCCCAAACGGGAGGAGGGAAGACACAAAATCAGATGCATCCTTTTGCTCCTCCCTCTGCAAGTCTTGCTTTAGTTTATATGCCCGGTCGTTAGCAATGACTTGGGATAACGGCATTCCAAATGCCTGTGGGATAAATTCTGCAAGGAAAAAAAATCCCAGATATTTACATTCAGGGGAGGTCCAAATAGGAGAGGATGCTCATTCATATCACATCCATAAAGTAAGACATTGTGAAATTACTGAGTCAAAGAATTGATTCATCAATCAGCATACTGGGATGGCTTTGTTTTGTTGAACAAACTGTCCCAAGTTTCCATTTCAGTAAAGGAAGATAGTAGGTACAAATACACATTTTAGAAATATAGGTCTCTAATCTTTCCCCATATGCTCAAGTCTGTTTTAAAGGAAATATCTTTGTAAAGAAGTATGATATTTGGACAGACTATAAATAGTACTTTATTCTCATGTTTACACCTCTTTATAAATGATTACTCTTCTATTTATATCATTTAGAAGTCTTTGAAGGCATGAGGAAACCACATATATGAATTCACTCAACAAACGTTTATTGAACACCTAGTACTTGCCATGTCAATTTTTATAATGGAGGGGGCTATAAAAGATCTCAAGTCTTTTCTCCTGAGGAGTTCTGAGATGGGGCGGGGATGTGCCGAGTCAGATATACAAATAATTATAACAGAGTGACTCTCATCTAAATGATAGAGAGATGAATGGATCCAAGGTTGAAATTCAATTGATATTCTTTAAGGATCCTGATAAAAGAGGCAGTATAGCAAATAACACCCTAAGGGGCAGAGGGGCAATTTAGGAGCACTTTATAAAGAAGTTTGTTTTTTTCCCATTTTGTTCTGTGTCCATACCTCCTATCTCCAGATATCTGAGTTACACATGTTCCTTCATGATCTATACTTAGGCTTCCTGATGACCACACGTAGAAGTGGTCTTGACCATGATATAGATTGTGGGAGGTCCAGGATACATTTTGTTATTTTTTTTAGTAGGGACCATTTTTTAGTAGGGACCACTGAGGAAGACACAGAATACATAAGTCTTTAGCTTCATTTGGATACACACACACACACACACACACACACACACACACACACACACACAGTTGTTCTTATATATTCGCTCCTCAGAGACAGACATTTTATTAGTAGCATTTTAGATTTATGCTGAAAGTATTAATAATTCAATTAAGTGCATTATTCTTGTTAGACTCAAAATTACATCTCTTAGCAGTCACAGCATTTAGAGCCTAGGAGAGCTCTTGTTTTTACAAGTCCTGTGGATGAAACTGGAATGATCAAGGGAAAATCACTCTAAGGTTATTTGTTCTTTGAACAAAAAGGCCAACATTAAACCAGGTGGAAAGAGGCTTTAAAAGGTTTTCCTGCTTGACTCATGGTAACATTTTAAACTAGGCTAATAGCCAAGTCTCCATTAAGAGCAGAAATGGTATTTTAAGGGCATATACCTCTGGTCCCATCAAAAGATGCAATTTGTTTTGAAGTAAAAAGTGCTAAGTTCATCTGGGGATTTTTCAGTGGAGCTTGCACTATCAGTGAATTACGGGATGCATGGCAATCAAAAAGTTATGCCTTTTTCTTTTGAGGTAAGACTAATACTGCAAAGAGCAGTTCCAGGCCATAGGCTGTGTGCCCTTGAAGGATTCTTGTAAGAATCAAGAAATAATCAGATATTCTCCAAAAACTTTGGACATACTCATGGTAACACTCACAGCCACATAGAATATACCGACATGGATGGGGATAGTAACCATAGAAAAGACTGTGAAATAGATCATGCGACATGGGTCTGTTAATGTAGGCACATGCATGGCAGGGGATTGCTCTACAATGGGAGCACTTCAGTTATCTCATAGCCATTTTTACATATAAGGAAACCCTATCAGACTTATTCAGAGATTTCCAGCCTCTCTGAGAAAAAGAAGACAATTTCTTTGAAGTATATAATTAAAAATACTTATTTTATCATTATGTGTGGGCATGTATCTCTTTGTAGGTGCACGCACGCATGTGAATGCAAGGGCCCAGAGAAGCCAGAAGAGAGTGTTGGATCCTCTAGAACTGGGTTTGCAGGAGGTTGTGAGCCACCATGGGTTATATGGGAACTAGAATGGAGTCCTCTGCAAGAGCAGTTCATGAGCTATCTATCCAGCTCCTTCTAATCTAGCATTTTTAATACCTGAAAGTTCATCACTGTTTTTATGTATTGTAATAGCTGAATACAAATTAAACAGGAATCATTTAAATTCATTTTCTTGTGATATTTAGTCCTCTTTTAATCTCATTCAAAAGATGCCCTCACTAAGAATGTTTTTTTTTCTCTCTCAGCTATGGTAGGCTTCTGTTAGGGTCGAGCTTATTATTTCAATGCTAGCGTTTCGATGTGGCCTCTTCAGTTTCTTGCTGCTGTTCTCAAAGACTCTTACAAGCTTCACTAAGTAGAGTTCTCTAAGCTCCAAACTGTGGGATGTTGTTTTGAGGTCTTTGCAATATTCTATGAAGGATCGATCCCTCAATGTTCTTTCTTCTTAAAAATACAGCTATTGTGAAATAAAAAACTTATCAAAATTCTATTGGGCAAACTTGTCATTTATGTGGCAATACAGCATTGAGTGCATATGCCTGTCGCTGAGTTCAACCTTTTTCTGCAATGAGGTCTCAGAAACCTGAAGATTCTTTGCAAATATAGAAGCTAATAAATTTCATAATATGATTTCTAAAATGACAAAGATATTATCTAAGACTCACTGTGCTGTGGCCAGGGACAACTAGTGTTCTAATCTGAGCCATGTGTTCCACCAGGATATTAGCAGTGGTTGTCTTTGCCTCCTCATGAAACACAGGGTCAAAAGGTGTTGAATTTTCCTCTTTGCTCTCAACTGTTCCCATTAGAGCCCCACCTGTAGCAGAAGCTTATCATCATAGGTTTGTCCTTGTCCTTTACTCTTTGTTGTTTTCTACTACTATTGGCTTTGATTCACCATTAAATTCCCAATCTCGCATAAAACTTGGTGACTTTCCAGTTTACCTAAATGGCTTACATGACTCTCTGTTCTCATATTTACCCATCTCCTTTCTCTCTTCTGACTTTTGGCTGTATACCACCTTTGTCACTCCCTTTTTCCCATGCTGGACCTCATTTTGCCCAGAATTTACATTTAATTTCTATCTCCAGCTCTCACTTGTCCTGCAAGCACGAACCCCCTTCTTGTTCCTTTACAGCTGTGTGTTCCAAAGGCATGTCTCACTCCCTGTCTTTCCTTACTAGACCTTGCCCTTCTTGGGGGTAAATGTGACTTTAGAAAGTCATACATTAATACTCCTTTTCATGCCTCATTTGTATTCCATCATCTTGCCATATTACCCTCACCTTATCTTCTGTTTTTAATCCACTTCTGTCCACCTCTGCCACAATCCTCATTTCCTGGATTTTACATTTGCTCCTGGATTTTACAGCTTTCAAATTTCCCTGCCTTCATTCCTTTGTGTTGGTTTCAGCTCCACTCTAAGTCCATGTAATATACAATGTAGCATGATAAGAGTATTTTAAAACACCATGAAGTCATTGCTTCTTAGTATATTTTGATGATGTCTCAGTGCTGTTATCATGTAGACCAAAAGTTGTGTATGACTATGTATGATTTGTGTACATGTTCATGTTTCGGTGTTCTTGGGGGTTTGGATTTGTATATGTACATGAGGAGGACAGAAATCCTTGCTTCCCGCCCCCCCCCAGGTACTTACCTCCTTTTATTTGAGACCAGATGTCTCATGGACTTGGAACTTTGCCAAGTTTTCCAGACTAGATGGGCAGTAAGCTTTCAGGGATTCACTTGTTTCTACCTCCCACTTCATTCTTTCTGGTGTTATAGGCAAGCACCATCAAATCTGGCCTCTTAATAAATGAGGGTTCTGGGAGTCTGATTCAGACTCTCACACGTGTGTGGTAACCACTTTATGCACCGAGAGAGGTTCTTATCTCAAAATGATAGTTTATAATGATACTTTTGAATCTATTTTCTTAGAGAATTTGTACATGTAACTCTTTTTTTATTATTACTTACTGTGAAACAAAAATAGAAATTGAAGCAAATAGTCTTTTGCAGGTTTTACTTCACAGCTCATATATAGTGACTTAGACAGTGAGTAACCACAAGACATGACACAATATGATTTTGGTACAAAAAAGGTGCCACAATTGAACTAATATTCATGTTGATACTCTGTCAGTGTCCTGTGGAACAGTTATGGCATAGTAATACCTAGTACCCACATGCCTTGATTAAGGTAGCCCTGGAATTGGGTCAAATTAGTTTTAAAATATTTATTTTTTTAACTTTTCCATAAAATCAGGTTTTTTGAAACAAGAAAGAAATGGTCCGAATTTCTGAAAGTTACTTTTGCTTTCCAAATAGTTACATTACAAGAGACTAGGAACTTGAAAATCTTTTGTTTGAAAGTATGTTTTGCAAGCCATTGTCAATCTTGAATTAGCTTCCATATGGAAGCAAAACTTTGTTTAAGTAGCAGCCTTGAAGACAGAATGTCATGTAATTTGTTGTATATTTTTATATCAAGAAATTAAATATCATGCAGGACATGATTCATGCTGATGGAATAAATTAATAGAGTAGCATATCAAATATTTGTGAATCATTTTCTTTTTATTGGGAGAGCAGGTCAACCATGAAAAGCTGCTCCCCTTTATTTTTAGATGGCCTAACCCAAGAGGTCATTCAGAGTTTCCTGTTTTCCTTCTTTCCCTCTTGGATTTCAGTGATGATCATTTTTCACATGTGCATCTGTTATGAACCCAAACACGAACATCCAATGGGAAGGAAATAATGTGAACTGATTACAAATGTGCTACACCAGCACACAGTCAATTCCCAGGTTCTGGTTCCCAAGGTAGCCAGGTAATGGCTCCCAGTGTTGACATGGACAAACAAGGCTTCAGTTAAGTATAGACCACCTTTTTTTTTTTAACACCAAAGCTAATCCATAGAGAGCAAGCTTCCTACAGCAAATCTTGGTACTTTACTCTGTAGATGGATGGATGATCTGCCTTTTCATTGGAATCAAGAGCTTACTTCCTTTCTCCACTTATGTTCTCTTATGTCAATATAGAATACTGCCAGGCTTTTACTGGGTCTCCATTAGTATGGTTTGGTCTGAAAAACTGTTGATTGTCCCAGTGGACACTAATTAGTTCCTTACTTGCTAACTCTCACTCACCTATTCACTCATGTTCTTTCTTTCTGCTTTCTTAATATGCAATATGAGTGCACACGCGCGCGCACACACACACACACACATTCACACACACACACACACACACACACACCAATATAGGGAGTGCAAGCATCAATCTCTCATTCCCCCAAATCATTCTTCTTAGTGTAGTATAAATGGTTACTTTCTAAAAACCACCTGTTTTTCGATCCCAACACCAATATCATTATTCTAGAGTAAAGCAACTTCAAGGAATGATGAACTGCTCATATAGTTATCTTCACTTTTCAATGTTTCAGTTACTCACAGTAAACTTCAGTAAAATTAAGTGGAAAATAACCAAATAAGAAAGTCATATGTTTCAAATGGTTTCCATCACAGCATATTATAATAATTGACTTACTGTTGGTTATTTTGTTTAGTCTTCTACTGTGCCTAATTCATAAATTATACTTTACCATATGTATGCATGTATATACAGGGAATCATACTGCACATAGGTTTGCTATTAGCCAAAATTTGAGTCATTGATGGAAAGTCTTTGGAATGTACCTCCCATGGATAAGTGGGGGACTAGTGTAGTTAAGTGCTTAATCCTAAATGAGTCATCTGTTTCACACCCTCTAAAGTCTAGGGAGCACTGAGGAAGATGGAGTGGAAAGAGTGTAAGGTCTAGAGGCTGGGGTATGATGCATTCTTCTGCATATGGCATGTCCACTGTACTCACGAACACATGACATCTGTGTTTACCTGCATAAGACCTGCACAAATAAAAGACAGGAAAGTAGGAAGGGAGCTAGTTAGGAAGAAGAGGTCAGCAGGAGGGGATAAGAGGAGGCAAGAGGGGATAGATATGATATCACAATATAATCTACTATGTATTATACACAATACAGTATAATATATGATGACAATATAATATAGTATATAATATAATATAATATACTATGATACATATTCATGAAATTGTTAAAAATAAAACATAAAAATAAAGACAAGAAAACATCAAAGATACAATAAAATTAACATCAAACATGTAATAAAATTTATCAGAAAATGGATATACAGCTAGCCCACCCTTTATCTTCACTATTTCAAATTCTGCTGAGGTTGTTCATATCCTGCTGAGTATCTTGGTGAATATGATCACAGTTTTCATGGTAGAATGTATACATTAGAAATTTTCTTTAAAAGAAAACAACAGCTCATGCCTGAAATGCCCTTGCATAACAATGCACTCAGATTCACTGCAGTGAGGATCTGGCCACGTTTTTGGGGGTGCTGGCTATTGGTCTCGGGCATGCTAAACAAGTATTCTAACCCTGAGCTATATTTCTCAGTCCTTGGGCCTTAGGATATTTAATATTACAGCCATGATTCTATTTTTCAGCTAGTGGTATGGATTCCTAACACTTTTACTTCTTTTTGCCCAGCTTAAGGTACACATTTAGAAGGCTGAGCACAGTTTGCCTAGAGGCAGTGCTACTGGGACTTAGCAGAGGCCAAGGATGCTGCTAAGCTAGAGGCAGTGCTACTGGCACATAGCAGAGGCCAAGGATGCTGCTAAACATTTCACACTGCAAACTACAACATACGCTACAAATATTTTCCAGTTTACATTGCTACTAGCACCAAGTAAGACAAACCCTACTGTAAGGGAAGCAAGGTAGTGAATTTCTATTCCTATGATCTTTCATCCAAATGTCATAAACCGTAAGGTACACATTAAGTTATGTGTATGTAGACTGGTATTCGTGTTGGAATAGGTCTTGTCCAGAGCAATTTGTAATGCATTTATTTTAAAAGCCATTGCTTTCCACTACAAGCATAAATGCAGTTAGTATATATGAGAATTCCCAAGTGAGACATATGCCTTTCCTCATTCAACACTCATTCATTGGGGCACATAAACGGAATATACATTCATTCAATTATACCATTCAACAATCAGTTCATATAACACAATGAGAACAAATAAAAAAAATTAGACTGTGCTAATGGGGTCCAGGTGACCTTTACAACCAAAGAATACAGACTCAAATTGACCACAAATGTCTCTGAAAGAGTGGCTCAAGTGTCATTTCCCTAAATAGCAATAGAAATGAATACAAAGCAGTATGATGAAAGCCAGTAATTTCCAAAAGCATATGGGATTCAAACCAATATTCTGTGATATAACAAAATTGCTGAGGATGGCCTATCTTCAGTAAGCCACAAAATGTAGATTGTTTCTTTTCTGTCGTCATAGAAGATGAATCCAAACTCTTTCTCATTTAATTAGTCCTGCTTAATTGTCTGCATTTGCCAAACAGCTGGTTAGTATTAGGCATGCTGTCCATGGCTACTCAACCTGGTCCTCTTTAGACATAGCTGATTGGACAGAATAATGGGAACCACAATCTTGGCTGTAGTTACCCACTGCTCAAACCAGCTGAACTCATCATTTCATCATAGGGATACTCAAACAAAGAAAAGTAGACCCAAACGGCTCTCAATGACATTCCATTACAGAAATGTAGTTTACATAATAGAACCCAACCACATAAACCGATGCAATTCAAAATCTCCACCCAATCCAATCAGCATGTTCTCTGCAAGATTCATTGACCCTTTACCTTTGTCTTTGTTCTTTTCCTTTCCTAGGGAATCCAGTTTCTTTCTCAAAGATTTCTTTCTCTTTTGCCCATCTGTAAATATTAAAAGATAAGAAGTTGCAAAAAATGAGTACACAGATGATTTTCATGTTACAAACAATTGCAGTTGACTTCTTATTTCACACATAGAATTCAACAATGTAAATAGAGAAATAGCTCTGAGAATACTGGAAAAATCTCTGACTTGTAGCACATGAAACCAGCCTTGAAATACGCTCTGAAATGTTCTTTCAATCATGGGAAGAGTGAGAAACAGCCCTTGTTCAAATGTAATTCAGTTTTGACATCTAGATGTGTTTGTTTTTACGATTACATAATACTTTTCCTATTCTCCATGGTTATACAAGTCACCGTTCATCTTGAACAAAAATCTCCATGACAGAATCAACTACACACGCATACAGCTTTGACATGCATAAGCTACTACAATGTAACTGGAAAGGGAAATGGATTTGGTGAGTGGCAGAATTCATGTGTAACTTACTACTACCATGCCATTTACAACCTGCAGGACTTTGGTTATGTCTCAGAGCTCTTACCTAAATAGTGGGAATTCCATGCTTTTGTTGTGGGAATTAAATGAAACGATGTATACAAAGTGCTTAATGTGGAACCTGGTGCAAAAACATAAATTCAGATCTACTTTCTAGTGGAGCTTGCATATTATTCTACAAAATGGCTGTCCTATAATTTAATTATTCACCTACTGATGCATGTTGGAGTTGTTTCAGATATGTCACTATAAGTGGAGAATATTCCCTTTTAGCATCTGATACTTCTAACAAATGTACTTTGCATTCTGCTTAACTCACCAAATAGTAAAGATACCACTCATATCGGTTGGCAGCTCCAATCAAATTCCTGGGATGTCATCATAAGACATTGGCATTTATCATTGTCAGAACATGCTTTGGTATTATTCAGCTTAACATGTAGGGGGTGTAGATCAGGAATCTACACTGGGTTCAAATAGAGAATATGTAGTTCATACCCAAGGGAACTGTTTAAAAAGTGGATTAAGAATTGTCTTGCAAGGACACATTAAAACATGTAGTAAAAAGGAGATATCGCCACATAAAATTTACGAAACAAGACTCTGATAACAGGAAATGACAGAGTAAAACCTCTGGATGCAATGAGCATTCCTGGGATCCTCTAGGGGCTGCAGATGTTCCCAACTCCTCCTGTACTGTGGTTTTAGAAGTGCAAGAATACCTCAATATAGTTAACAGCCAAATTTAATACCTCTTCCCTTCCAAAATCCCACCAATTCCACTTTATTCCCTTAAAATGAAAATAGTAGAATTTTTCACCTTTGGAGTCATGAGATTTGTATAATGAGAAAAACATCTAAATCAATTGTACAGTGGCCAAAAGTCATTAATCTCTTTCATCCCTAGTGTGTTCATATCTTAAACATCTATGAGTTGATCTAGATACTAGGGAGTATTGTGACTTACTATATATACACAGATGATAAGAAACAGTAACTACATAAGATTCGAGTCTGTTCTCCAAATAGGACTGATGGTGCTTTTACTTGGCAATGCTTTGTTTACTGCTAGTTCATATCATCTAATGTGTTTGGTCAGTAATAACATTTCCCTCTAAAAAGTCCTTTAATTCCTTAATTTATGTATTTGACTGAACAGAATAACTAAACAACACATCTATTAAAGCCTAAGAGATTTTTCTGTGGTGCTAGGGATGGAACCCAGGACCTTGCACATTCCAATCAAATGTTCCATCATGAGAAGCCACAAGTTTTTGTTCTGTAATTTTATTTTAACTGTTGTATTTTTTGTTAGTATATAAACTAATGGATTTCACTATGTTTTTTTATACATATGGTTCATTGAACTTCGTTTTCAATCATTCTTCTCTCCTGCTACTCTATCCCCAGGCCCACAATCCTTCTGACTGGTTGTCTTCCTGTCTCATTTTGGGCATCCGTGTTCTGCTCTAAAGCATATTCCTCAAGGTATGCCTTACTTGGAAAGTGTAGAAATTTGACTTTGAATCCAAGCCCCACCACCTATCAGTTCTGTGGCTCGGAGAGGTTTGTGCTTTAACTTTTTGATTCTCAGTTCTGGCCACTGTAAGATGAATAGATTGTCTGTGGATCACATGGTGATACATATTAGATTATATTACAAATTATGAATTTTAGTGTCACATCAATGATGACTCATGCTAGTCTTCATGACTATTTAGAAGTTAATATTGTTGTGTACTCCCTCACTTATCTAACTTTGTATTACCTTGGGCATGTCAAGACATATGTCTGGTCTCACAGGCACATCCAGCAGATAGGCACTATATTTCCTTTCTCTACCACATAGGCAGATATGGAGAATACTAGCTTTGACATTACAGAATTCTGAATTTATCACTTCCCACAGATAAGTTACTTATTCTCGTCAAATATCAGTCTCCTCATCTATAAAATGGGAGGCAAAATTGTCTTGACTGTAAGAACTATTGCATTGGATAGAATAAGGTACAGGATGAGACCACACATATTCAGATATTCAGAAAAAGGAAACAGGCAAGAACTGTCTTTCCTATATCTTTCTTGTTGAATTTTCAGCCTCATTCAGTTTGTCTCCTCTGAGAACATTAATGAGGATTGACTTCTACAATACCTGGTGAAAGGAAGATGTATGGAAGCCAAACCTGAAGCATGCATTCCAAGATGCTTTTGATGGAGATATGTTGCCCAAGTTCCTCCTCTAAGTTACTGTTGTCTTTAAGACAGCATACAGTGTAGCCCTGCCATTGTTTCTGTCACACAATAAAAACATTTTTTATAGATATGTATAATTGGGAGGTTTTATTTCTCTAAAATTCTGCTGAGATTTCATTGAATCTTATCCCAAAAGCATACATTGGAAACTTAGTTCTCCTTACAGTAGGGTGGGAAAGTGTAGGCTGAATAGAAGGACCTGAAATAATGCATGCACCCCTGTGGATGAATTAATGCCAATTAGAAAGGAATTGAAGCTGTTCTTTCTCTTTCTGTCTCTATAATACCTTCCACCATCCTACAGTACATGAAGACTCTCACTAGATGTGGTTACTGATCTTAGACTTACCAAGTCCATATAAACTTCCATTGTTTATAAATTATGAAGTAGGATGTATTTTTAAGGGATTGAACAAGCTAGAACATACCTTTATCTCCACTTCTCTGCTTGACATGATGCAAGTTATTTTGCCTACTACATGCTCCTTGCTATGATGTTCTGCTCATCATGCAGCAGTCAAGTCAATCCACAGGTGGAAACTTCTGAAATTGTGTGCCCCTTTTAAGGGGTTTCCTTTAACATTTTAAAAAGTATTTATTTTGTTCTCTTTCATATGTATTAGTGTTTTCCTTGAATGTATGTACATGTACTGTGTACATGCATGATGTCTGCAGTAGAAGGTGTTTGATCCTTTGGAACTGTAGTTAAAAATGTTTGTGAGCCACTGTGAGAGTGTGGGAACTGAATCTGGGTCCCACGCATAAATAGCAAGTGCCCTGAAATTTGGAGCCGTGTCTCCAGGCCCCTCCTTGGTATTTGGTAATAGTGATGAAAACAAACTAACACAAGGGAAGGGGTTACATACACTTAATTATGAAATGAAGGCAAAGAAAGAATTAGTAGGTACCTGCTCCCAGGGTCAAAGATCTCCTTTGGTTCTATCACAGACATAAGCAAGAATGTAGTTCAGTGGGCACGAAACAGCCACATCCAGTCCACAGCTGTTCATGTGAAGATCAATGTAAAATGATCTTTAACTGTTGAAAACTGGTGTAAAATCCTGCCTATTTCCCACACAGATCTGGAGTTTTAGCCTCTTAAGAAAGGCAGGAAAGCTCTATGTCTCACATTCCTCAAGCACACGTTAAAGCAGCATAGGCACCTGACCCTGAGTCATTACACTCATTTATAGTATCTGGCAGGCGCTGGAATTTGCAAACCCATTCGAGCCTGAAAGGGAGGTTCTAGTTTGTTCAATCCTTTAAAATAATTCCTGCTGGGGAAAAAATTGGCAGGATGATTTTGGTGCCGCCTCCCTTATTTCCCAGCCACCTCAGCCTCACTGTTTAGTTGAATCAGAAAAACAGGCTCTCAGAGAAAGTAAAGCAAAGGAATTCATAGGCAATGTGGAGAACTTAGTGGAACAAGTGAGAAAAATACAAAAAAGTCTTGTGAGTGGTAGAGTAGGAGTTGACCCTTTAGAAACTACATATATTCTATGCCATGGGCTCTCAATCTGCAGTTGTGTCATATGAAGCTCGAAATTCTTTATTGTGCTCAGTTGCCCTATGTATTTTAGGCTAAATAGCCACATCTCTTGTCTTTATTTACTAGCTGCTAGAGCATCCACTTATATTCTGTTGCAGCTACCAACGATGTTTCTGGACATGGTCAAATATTCACAGGAAGCACAACTTCTGTGGTTGAGAACCACTGCTTTCTGCATAATTCTATGTAGAGAGCACAGCAAAGTACATGCTCTCCCCTCCAATTGATGTCTGGTCTCCATTTCTGTTTTAGACAGAATCATATCAGAATGTTTACAAGTTATTAAGACTAACTATTAGGTTGAATTTCAGAAAGAAAAGCAATTCCCTTCAATTTACAAAGAAATGAGAGTCTGCCTATAGTTAGTGGTCTTTGTACCATATGCTCAAGTCTATAGGTTTTAGAATTAAAATAAGTGCCTGGAGTGAACAGCCTTCTGTTTCCCCACTGGAAGGTTTTCTTCCTTACCTGTGTGGCAAAATGAGTTGTGAAAGAACCTATGTGTTGAATGATGGTATGAATAGATGCTACTTAGCTCCCAGAGAAGATACCATAGTGCTGTCTTTTTAACAAAGTCATATTATTTACAGAAGCTATGTGGACTGAGAAAAGATATTTAAAAAGAAGAAAAGAAAAGAGGCCCAACTCAATGTAATGCAGTGTCCTGGATAGGATCCTGAAGCAAAGTGAGGATACTAGCAGGAAACTGATGCAAATATGAATCAAGACTATTGTCTTGGTAATGCTAATATATCAAGGTCTGTGTAATATACTATTGGGGAAAACAGGCAGAGGATCAAAACCAAATGCTGTATCACTTTTCTAACTTTTCAGTATGCCAAAAATTATTCAAAAATTTAAAGTGACCTTTAAAATCCTTTCTGCCAAGTACCAGCTGTTTTGAATAAAGTTTTCGAGTAAGAGTTGAACATTTATTTGGTAAGTTTGAAAAAATGGGGTCTGGTCTGCTTCTTGAGGTGTTTCACAGAATTGGGAACTCAAATTTGTGGCAAGAAGGGAGATGACTCACAAAGCCATAGTTCCTGACCTGGTTGAAACCATGGAAATAATCTGCTATTGCCATCTCTCTCTTCTGAAGAAAAACACGTGTTCAAACTGACATAAAACATTCATTGTGGCTACTAGTTTGTTGGAACATACTTGCTAATCTAAGAGTCTCTTGCCAGCTAAGATTCTCAGCAAGTTTTGCTTTTATGGCCCTGGTGTTGGTTTCATTGGTGACTGTTTAAATCGTCTGAGAGTCATGGGTTCTCTAAATCCTTTTATTCATAAGTTATTCAAACCTTATATTTTCACTTCATCTGCAAACTCCAATTTCTACAGAAGTTTGTTTGTAAACATCTCACATCTATGCTGCTAAAGCAAATTATTGCTTTAAATATATATATATATATATCATACATTTATGTGTACATGGGTATGTGTAACTACAAGCCAAGTGAATTGTATAAAATATGAATGTCTTACAAAGTACTTAACACAGGCTGGGTATGGTGATGGTTACCTTTAGTCTTAGAACATGGGAGGTAGAGGCAGGTAGAGCTCTATGAGTTTGAGGCCAGCCTGGTCTACACAGTGTTAAAATAACTGTTTAACACTATTTTATTCCTTACTAAAATGAAAACTTATTTTTCCCTTATGCTGTAGACCTCTCAAAACTAAGATGAGGCAAAGACTAAATGCTGTATTTCATTTCTAGTTTGCAAGAGAAATATTGTTAAAGAAGTAATTATATTATTAATAGTCCCAGGGAACCAATCGTTGTATCCACGCTCAACATCTGCTCCTTTCCAATGATTAACCTTATCCATGTAAGTTAAATTTGCCTGGTAATTCCACCCTGGAAAAACAGATAGGGGCTGATAGGAGCAGGACAACCAAAATCCCGATAAAAACAAGAAAAATGAGACATTGGAATGATTTCCAAAATGCTACCTATACTTTGAGTTGCCTGCTTTGTAATTAAAATTTATCCAAAGAAATAGAAGGAGAGCATCTTTGGCAGCAAAGGGAAGTAGGTGCCCATACATAGGAGATTCACAGGATTCCTACAATTCTGAAATTCAAGAGATGGCTTCAGGTGAAGTTTAGATAGGAAAAGTGCTAACATGGAGGTATCTTTTCCATTTTAACATAAAAGTTTTTTGTTTGTTTTAAATTTCTTCCAGGTTTATTAAATCCTAGCACATGATTACTCTCCTTGGCTTAGGAATATTACTTATAATACTTATATGTTTACATATCATCTTCTCTCTAGAAAGTGGATTCATTATGCATTCTTTTAGTCTCCCATCTATTCATCCACCTGTCCACTCAACACTTATTAGTCACACATTGTTGGATAGACTGAGTGATGAGCTTTAAATCTAGATGAACAGACACTATCTGTTCCTCTGAGGTACTCAAAAGTTTAGTGTGAGAGATATATCTGGGAAAACCCAACTAAAACCAAACAAGGAAATGCCTTTGTGAACATTTTACTAGGTGTTAGGACAGAGGAGTGAAGGATGATCCCAAGTATGATTGCAAAGGCTAATGTTTAGTTCAGTCCCTGGGGGATAAATTTTGGTGGTGTTTACCTCAATAAATCACATGGTGACTACAGGGTTTAGGAAAACCCTGCTTTCTGGCTCTCCTACTCTCTGAATGTTTTAGTTTTAGTAATATAACCCTTACTGCAGAGGTTCTTAACCTTCCTAATGTTGCAATACTTTAGTACAGTTTCTCAGGCTGTGGTGACTCCCAACCATAAAATTATTTTTGTTGCTATTTTATAACTGTAATTTTGCTACTGTTATGAATGGCAATGTAAATATCTGATATGCTGGATGGTCTTAGGCAACCTCTTTGAAACGGTCATTTGACCTCAAGGAGGTCGTGACCCACAGGTTGAGAACCACTGCTTTATTGGGTAAGTATTCTATTGGTGAGCCAACATGATAATATAGCAGATTCCAGAGTGGAGTAATACCTCTTCAGTGAGAAGCAGAGTTCTGAAAAAAAAACAGCCTATATTAAAACTATAAAAATTCAAGCTCAACATAGCCCCATCATGTATTAAACATTGGCCTACAATTGTGCATGTTTGTATGTGCAAAGGTATGGCATCATCAAGAAATGTCATTTTGCCCAAATGACAAGAAATTTATTTATCTACCATCCTATCTTCAGAAGTTCTTCAATCAATTATAATTTAAGCGCAAGAAGGCATGTTGGAATACGGACATTGTGTTTTTTCTCTTGACACAAATCCCACTGAGTTAGACTTTGTTTCTTCATTCTTATAGCACCATGTGGACTCAGATTTCCGGAAACTGTTTTCAAAGTGTCTCCATTTTCCTGGAGAAGGAAATGTTTTATGGTGCTCTTAAGAAACAGAGATGCTTCTTCTTAGATTGCAGGCTCTCCAAAGTACTTGTGAAATGTACTAATCCCCACAGTTTACATGCTGAAGTGGTGGTAAAGTTAACAGAACTGTGGTCACAAAATAAGAACGTTCTGTGAGTTTCTTACTGCTGTAATGAGACTCAACTGTTAGAGGTCACCATGCTTCCAGCTCAATTAAACACTAAAAAAAGAAATCCTTTTCTGTTTTGTGTAAATTATTTTGTCAGGACAATTAGTTCTAAAAATTTTCTTTATGATATTCAAGAGGGACAAATAACTCCCACAGGTTCTTGGATCTCAAAGCAAGTGTTTTCCTATTTCACAAAATCGTTAAGCTATTTGATTTATTAAGCATGTCTCCTCATTCGGTCAAAACATGAGGTAGGGAAGCTGATCTTAGGTTTTGAACATTGGCTTAAAAGTCCAGCTATGGTTTTGCCTTAACTAGGCATTATTTGTAGTCACTCCTTGCTTCAAAAAGTGGTTGTGATCAAATTATACCCTAGAAGGATCTTTTCTTTTTTCACTGTCATTTTCCACATTTAAGTTCTGAGTTTAAAAATCTGATTTTTTAAAACTTCATAAGCATTACTGGTGTCTTTTCCAAAGATGGAAGGTAGTCTATTCTTCCAGGATTCTCAATTTGCAGCTTTCATCTCATGACCTTTACAAAGTAAATGACACTTATAAACTTATTCTAAGTAGATACTTAGTTTTTAGAGAAGTTTCTAAACATCAAACCAGAAAATAAAGTTTTATTGAATCATTTCTTGTGGCTTTATTTCTTCCCTGGACTTTAAAAGAAAGGAAGTAGTAAAGAGAACACAAGCTAAAAAACATCACACTCATCTAAAAAGACACCTTAAATTTTGAACTCAAAGGACGAAAATCCAGGGCCAGGGACTGAGGATGCACCTCAGTTGGTCGCTAAGACTCATGAAGCCCTGGGTTTGATCACCAGCAAGGAGAAAACCAGAGTTGTTGACATATGCCTGCAATACTACTACTTCAGAAGTAAATAAATGTAGCTCAGAAGTTCAAGATCATCTTTGGTTATGTAGGGGAGAGGCAAGTCTGGACTACATGAGACTCTACGTTGTTAAAGAAGTAACTCTAAAAAGAAAAAATCCCTAAGTTATAGTATATTCTCATCATTTGTTACAAAGCCAAACCTGTAGTTCACAATGAGATGAAGTCTAACGGTTGTGCCTATTTGGAGTGTGATTTTTTTTTACCTATGAAAGGATTAATTCTAACTACTTTGCTTTTGTTTTATAATGAACAAGCCAATCAGATATCCTTAAGCCATGAACTTTAAATCTTGGCAACTTCTAAGAATTTCTTTCAGTTACTCCCATAAAAATAGCTCTTAGATACAGTAACTGGAAAGATGACACAATTGGAAGAAAACTTTTTTCTTCTCCATCACCTGAATGCAGAGCTAGATGATGTCATCAAATCCATGTCTACCTTCTTTCCTCCACTCACTCTAATTCATACTTGCCCCATTTTGTTACTTCGTACCTCCTGTGATGATCCTTTACTCCAGCCTTGACAAAACACTCTATACATTCAAGCTAATCCCTATGATATAGTCCTAATTACCAGTACTCATTCAAGAATCAGTAGGCATTTGAATTCTAGGTAGTGAGGAGGGAGAGATGTCTACAAGGAGACAACAGTAAAAATGCTTCTCCTTTGTCACAAAACTACTTCAAGCTTCCTTATCTCTTGATTCTACTTTAAGTGAAACAAATCCAGAGGTTACTGCAGTCATTCTGTGATGATGAAGAAAGCCAGCCAAGCAGCAAGAGGCTCTACTGATAACAAAAAAGAAAGATAGAAGGCCACGGAAGACATGGAAGTAACCTATCCCTGGACACTTCATGAAGTTGAATACTATTTTAAGACATTTTTATTTGAGCTTTTGGTACTCGAAGCAAATGCATTTTAATAGTGGAAGATCTAAAACTGCTTCATGATTTTCTGCTTTTTGGTCCATCAGATATGTCATGCCAGGCATAATTATATAGACACTTTGAGTCTGTGTACGTTTAAGATATTGTAGGTAGGAGGGAGGTCAGATTGCCAAGAACTCTAAATCTATATGTAAATAACTCTTTACAGACAAATGTTTCTAACTTGTCAATCATCAAATTAGATTCAATGCACTACTTATATATCTACAAATATCTGGTACATTACTTATGTATCTATGAATATGTGGTGACATTAGCTGTTTAAGAAATTCATAAAACCTTACTTATCTTTTATGTTTAGTTCTACCAACGAAGTGATTATCTCATTTTGGAAAGCAAAATATTTATTCACATGCATAAGCACTAAAATCTGAGAATTATAAAGTTCTGACCATTCAAAATCCAAACAATGAAGAAGTTAAACTGAATAGCATAGTATAGTTGAACTATATGGAAAATAGCTATGAATTCCTATACCAAATTAATAGTAATAATTTAAATCAAGGGTTGTCAAGCTTTTCTATAAAGGTAAAAATAGTATTTTTTTTTAAAACTATGTGAGCCATCTAGTGTCTGTTGAACCTACTCAACTCTACCATTGTAGCCTTACAATGAAGTTACAGACAATAAAGTAATGAATATACATGGCTCTGTTTTAATAATAAAACTTTATAAAAACAAGCATTGAGCTGGTGGCTTACGAGCTATAGTTTGCTACTCTTAAATGAAACGTTTTTAAACTTATCCTTCCAGAGCTTTCTGTTTGTAAACATCTTGTAAATACTAAGTAAAATCTTGAGGGTTTGATCTCAAATGAGCTGAAAAGCCTAATTAGTTTTAAAAAACAGCACAATTAATTTCAATGGATACTTATTTTATTTTACCCATGTAGAAACCAAGAAGTCTCCATAAATATGAAAGATTCTGATCATATTTCAAGGATGTAGCATTGCATGCAAATATCAGGTTTACTTTAGGCAGTGATCACAATGGAGAGAATAAGGGCAGTCTAAAAATCTTCTGAAGATTCCAGAATATTTTAGAAACTGCAGTGATGAGAGCTTTTTTTCTTGTCAAGGTCTTGTATAATAGTGGGTGGTGCTCCAAAACACATATATAAATGTGTGTCATTGTGACCAGTAGAGACAAGACCTTGGGTGGAAAAATATATTGTCTCAGAACATGAAAGACTATCTGTGAATACTAAAGCACAAAGCAGGTGGTTTAAAGAATCTGGCACCTGCTGTGTACTTGTACTGAGTCATACAGAAGCACACACTTGAGAACTATACACGACATGACAAAAGTCTTCAGCTCTTATGGAAAGCCTCCAAGAAGAAAGTTACAAAAACACCTACCAGAAAATATCTGACATTCTTGGCTTTAACTGGAGTAAATGGACAAGGCATCTTTTCTCTAAAAGGGCTTCTAAAGGAAACTTGATCAGATTTAATCTTTTAATATACTTTATATATTTGTATTTCCTCTGATGAGTTACCTAGGACACATAGAGGACATGAGTTGCTTGTGAGATGGCTAGCCATATAGAGATATGAAAATAAACCTAAGGCTAAAACCATACCCTAAACATCTAGGGCCAATCTGTGGGAGTGACCTCCCTAGAGAGTTTTCTATATTGTTTATTGCTCTCTTTAGTAATACTAAGATTTCTAATTTCTATGCTGTCCATAGGAGACAGGTTAAGTCCACAGGAAAAGATATCTTTTACCCTCCATATCTTAAACACACACACACACACACACACACACACACACACACACACACACTTCAAATACCAATTGCACATATGTTTTTGTATGTATAGTGAACATTACATGACATATCTGCTAGACTTAAAAGTAGAAAAACACACTCCAAAGTAGAGTTTGGATTACCCATTTTTAAGAAACAGTGAACTAAAAATTATGGAAGTCCAATAAAAATGACTTAAATAAGAACTCTTTATCAAGCAATAGTGGAGAGGCTACCTTAAATGCCCTTCCCCTATAATGAGATTGATAACTACCTTATATGCCATCCTGTAGCCTCCTCCAGTGGCTGCTCGAAGCAGAAGCAGACACCCACAGCTAAACACTGAACTGAGCTCCTGGAATCCAGTTGCAGAGAGGGAGGAGTGATGGGCAAGAGGGTCAAGACCAGGCTGGTGAAGCCTACAGAAGCAGCTGACCTGAACAAGGGGGGAGCTCATGGACCCCAGACTGATGGCTGAGAGGCCGACATCGGAGTGATTCAGACCTCCGGAATTTGAATGTCTGTGAGGAGGCCTTGGCAATCTATGGGGCCTCTGGTAGTATATCAGTATTTATCCCTGGAGTACGAATGGACTTGGGGAGCCCATTCCACCTGGAGGGATGTGCTCTCGGTCTGGACACATGGGAGAGGGCCTGAGCCCTGCCCTGGATGTTATCACAGACTTTGGGGATTCCGCATGGAGGGTCTCACCCTCCCTGGGGAGCAGAGGGAAGATGGGATGGGGAGATGGGGGGGGAGGCAGAGGAGGGACAGGGAGTGGGGGATTGACATATGAAGCAGGCTTGTTTCTAAATTAAATAAAAACAAAAGAAAAAACGAACCCTTTACTTTATAACTGATTTAGAAGTAGCCTAGTTCTATGGCTAATTTTTTTTTTATTTTAGAAGTACACTTATTTACATATCAATCCCCCATTCCCTTTCCCTCCCATCCTCCTATGCTCCCCACCGACCCCCAACACCTCTCAACCCCCAGGGATAGTGAGGCGCTCCACAGGGGACCATCAAAGTCCCTCACATCATTTGAGAGATGGTCCAAACCCTTCTTCTCATATCTGGGCTGCAATAGTATCCCTCCATAGGAAATAGGCTCCCAAAGTCCATTTGTGCTCTAGGGATAAACACCGACTCCAGTGTTAGAGGTCCCATAAACTGCCATGGCCTCCTACCTGGCACCCACATTCAGAGGGCTTGGTTTGTTCCAAGTTTTACCACTAGGGTCTCCATGCTCTCACTAGGCCAGGTCAACTGTTTCTGTGGGTTTCTCTAGCACCATCTTGGATCCTTTGCTCATCCCTCCTCCCTTTCTACAACTGGATTCTAGGAGTTCTATGATTCATTTAATCTGTGAATTTCCATATTTTCTCACTGTATCTTCATATGGTTGCATATTTATCTCCTGTGGGCTGTGTATCAAGCTTGCTATTACTAAGGAGATCAGGGAAGCCATATAGAAAGCTTCATTTACCTAGCCCTACAGAAATAAAATGTTTCTTCTGGCTCACCAAGTCCACTACAACAACAGCAAAGAACAATTAAAAACTAGTCATATTGGCATTTTTGTTATTTTCCTCCTGATTCCCTGTTTTTCATTCTATTTGCCTTCCAAGAATGTGTGATGGTCAAATTGTAGGGCATAAATCTATCACTGACCCAGAAAGATGTAGTAAGTCTTGGAAATCTGTTTTAGGAAGAGACACACAATTAAAGAGAAATGGCTATTTGAGAATTCTATAGGAAGCATACAAGTTTATCTCTGATAAAGGGAGCACTGTTTGGTTCATGTGTTTCCAAGGCTGATATATAAAGTGTATTTATTTCTCAATGTAGATTGCAGGTAAATATTAAAAGTCTGCTGTTCCAAGAACACAAACTTAAATCTTTGATGCATCATCATAATAGACTGTTAACTAAATGGGTTTCTTCTTTTATATAAAATAGCATTATAAATCATTTCAACAGTAAGATAAGTAGACATCAGGAAGCTTTGAGATTTTTTTTCAGTAAAGTAGAAGCTTCATGGTTGATGATTATTTTGGTGGTTTTAGGTGTGATAGACAGAATAGTGGAGAAATCCTGAATTAAAGAAAGCAAATAGAGGTTCACAACTATAATTAAGATGAGATATAGGGTTGACGGCAGATGCATGACAAAGTGATATAGCAATAATGACAATGATAATTATCACGTTGATGGAGACGGATAGTTTTTATGGAGAATGTGTGAGATGTCAGTGGATGCATTAAATTCATTATGGTTGTTACTACATTTAAACCTCACATTAACCCATGAGACTATCAATTAAAGTTGGAAAATGAGTACATGGTGAAGCTACAGGAAATCGTTAAGGTAACTTCAAACCCATTCTTGAAGATATTGGGGAAGAAGAGAGAAAGGGCGACTGATGCTTTTTGCAAGGATAGGGAAGAGTAAAGGGTGAGGCTTAACTTTAAAGAAGCTTATGCATGCATTCATTCATTTCTCACAGACTGACTGGTATACTGAACCCTGTACCTGGTGGTCTAGATTCAAATCAAATGATACATAGCCTCTTTCCGTGAGAAGTAATGACCCTCTGTGGGAGGACCACAGAATGGGTGCTGGATACAAGGAAGGCACCATTAGTGTCAGAACTCCTTACAGCAGAAGATCCTCTTTGAGGCCTTGGAAGCCTAGAAGTCATATGTATTTGGTAGTGCTGGATTCTTTTGGCATTTTCAGCAGACTGTGGATTGTTGTCCATGTTTCAGTTTGATTTTTATGCACACCAAAAGTTTCTACAAACATATTGAACACATTCCAGCCAGGCATTTGCAGCAAAGACAGCACAAACACAGGACAGGGACCTTTGCTATCCAGATTACTACTTAACAACTTAAGCCAGTGGATCTCAACCTTCCTAATGCTGTGACCCTTTAATATAGTTCCTCATGTTGTGCTGACCCCAACCATAAAATTTTGTTTGTTGCTACTGCTATGAGGTGTTTTCTGATGGTGTTAGGTGACTCCTGTGAAAGGGTTGTCAGATCCCCAAAGGGGTCATGACCTACAGCTTGAGAACTACTAACCTAAGTTTGCCTCTCTTGTCTACCTGGTTACTCTAACTTTCTAATCTAACATCTAAGTCACAAATTGAAAGTAGCTGCAGTATTCTTGACATACTAAGAACACACATTTTTTTGTTGTTGTTGAGTTGTTTATTTGGATCTTAGTAAAGGATAATGACAAGGACCTGCTTTATAAGGAGGTCATATAATTGAACAATTTTGAGGTGTAGGGTGCTTTTGTTTATTTTTAATAGGCACTCTTTACTAGACTATTGTCTGCAGCTTCTTTTTTTATTTGTTCATTTTTTATTTAGAAAATCTTATTTTATATATCAATCTCCCCTTTCCCTCTCCCTCCCATCCTCGCATGCCCCCCACCCAACCCACCCCAACTCACTCCCCAAGGATAGTGAGGCCTTCCATGGGGGATCATAAAAGTCTGTCACATCATTTGGGGGAGGGCCTAGGCCCTCCTCCGTTTATCTGGACTAAAATAGTGTCTCTCCATAGGGAATGGGCTCCCAAAATCCATTTGTGCACTAGGGATAAATACTGGTTCCACTGTCAGAGATCCCATAGACTGCCCAGACGTCTTAACTGGCACCCACATTCAGAGGATTTGGTTCAGTCCAATGCTGGTTCCCCAAATTTATGACTGGGGTCCCTGTGCTCTTAATAGGTCAGGTCATGTTTGCAGCTTATTAAACCATTAACTATTTAATACCATTTTCAAAACTCATAAACAAAAAATTTTCTCAGTTCTTATACCAGAAATTAACTGAAACAAGGAAAATAAATAAAATTAATAAAGCAAATTACTTAAATAAAATGAATATGTAACTTCTTTCTTATGAAATGATTTCCCTTTAAAAACTTACATATAATGAGGTTAAGCCAACCCACCTACAGTAATATCCTATACTGATAATGAAAAAAATCAGTTCTTTTCATTTTACTTAAAACTAGGCATTGGTATTTTTTCCTATAAAAAGCCAAATATCCATTATTATTGCATGTAAGATATAGTGTTGCTTGTGGATAGTATAGATTACTTATACAAAATAAGGGTTTCATTATGTTATTTTCATACAAGTATGTAATATATTTCAATCATGCTTATCACCTCTGTTATTTTAGTTTTATTTTATTGGGAATTTTTTAGCTTGGTTTTATTTTTTATTAATTTATTTGACATCCCAACTGCAGTATCTCCTCCCTCCTCTCCTCCCAGTTCCTCCATACTATCTCCATTCCACTCCTCCTCAATTTCCATTCAGAAAAGGACTGACCTCCCAGAGATATCAACAAAACATGGCATATCAAGTTTCGGTAAGACTAAGCACCTTCCCTTGTATTAAGGCTGGGCAAGGCAAGCCTATATGAGCAACAAGTTCCCAAAAGCCAGCAAAAGATTAAAAGGCAGCTCCTGCTTCCACTGTTAGGAGTCCCACAAGAAGATCAAGATACACAATTGTCATAAATATATGTGGATTGTGAGTGTATGCCAGTTGTGTATGTGTACCCACAGAGACCAGAACAGTGGTCAGATCCCCTAGAGCTAGAGTTAGAGGCAGTTGTGAGCCACCTGACATGGGTGCTGGAAACTGAACTCAGGTTGTCTGAAAGAGCACTCTTAGCCACTGAGTCATCTCTCTAGCTGTTATCATAATCTCTCAACTGTGAAGTGAAGTAACAGCAGTCTGCATACTATACAAACTAATGAACATGTCTATTTTCCAATATAACTTAAAGACCTGAGCTGTGACTTAGGTTGGACCCACTAGTTCATTTGTTAACGCCTGCCTTTGACCACTGCTATTAAAACACTATCAAATATTCATTAAACTTAACTTATTACATGATATTTAATATCTTTCCGCATGTGCTTCCTGATTCTAGTAGTAAAGTCTGTGGTATTTATAGACTGGTTATTCTGATTTAAGAGAGTCTGCAAATGTGGCAGTCTGAATAGTCAGAAATCGTTTCTGGTTGCTTCCATAGGGGCAATCCTTCTACATCTGACAGGGAGAAATCTGAGAAATGGTACTCCTGTTGGAAAGTATCTGATGAAAGCCACTAAATCTTAAGTTAGAGTTAGAAGTTGCAACCTCATCTTTATCAAATTTATGAAAAAATTTTTTAGTTATTTAGTATTTTTAATCTCCTGGATCAGTAAATATAAGGAAGGAACAGGTCACAGGATGCAAGAAGCCTGCATCTGTGTAGTTGCATGGAGCAGAATCAACCTTTCTCTTTTCTTTGACCAATCTGCACTGAATGATGCTTGAGGAAAAAAAAGACACTGTTTTTGTAAAGCACTAAGCTGTTAGCCTAGATTAACTAATTCAGTAAGTTTATTAGATATGACAAATGCTGTTAGAAAAATTGGTGGGCCGTCTCAAATTGAAATGTCAAATTGGAGTGCAATAATTTACACTCCCATCAACAGTATATGAAAAGCATTCATTTCCCTAGAAATATATTATTCAACTTTTTGGGTTTGTGACAATTTAAGAAAAAAATCTTACTGTTGAGCTTGTATATCTCCAATAACTATAATGGTGGCTTTAAAAATGTTTATATTTATTGTGCTTTGCTGTGAGATGCCTGCAATTTGTTCACATTTTATCTAGATTTTTTCTTCTTTTTAAGCAATAAATTAGCATCTTATTGGTCAAATGTGTGATAAAACTGTATTTTGCATGTGCAGTGTGCAGGTCTGCATGCACATGTGTGTGCTTCTATGTGGAGGTTAGAGGTCAGCATTGAGCATCTTTGTTAATCACTTTCATCCTTATTTTACTTTTTTTTCTAGATTAATTCTTTATTATGTATACAGTGTTGTCTGCATGTATCCTACAGGCCAGAAGAGGGCACCAGATCTCATTACAAATGGTTGTGAGCCACCATGTGGTTGCTGGGAATTGAACTCAGGACCTCTGGAAGAGCAGCCGGTGTTCTTAACCTCTGAGCCATCTCTCCAGCCCGCTTATTTTACTTTTTAAAATACAGGGTTTCTCACTGAACCTGGAGCTCATCAATTTGCCTAGACTGACTGGCCAAAAGCTCCTAGGATCTTCTTGTCTAGTCTCCTTGACATGATACCTGGCTTTTATGTGGGAACTAGGGCTCAAATTCAGCTCTTCATTATTTTGTGGCAAACACTTTACCAACTGAATCATCTCCCCAGCCCTCTGTCTTTTATGCTGTGGAATTTGTTCCTCTCTATGTATTTTGAGTGGTGCCCTATAGTAACATGCCCTAATGTTTTCTTCTCCATTTATACATTCATTGTTTTATTTTCAAGTCTTTCTTTTACATCAACTTATTTTGATGTAAGTAGTCAGAATCCAACTCTTTTCTTCAGTGATTGTTCATTGCCTCAAAAATAACAATGTTCCATAAGTTCACCTGATAATAAAAACAATACATACGTGTCATATAATAGGCTTTCATACACATTTCCGCTCATTTTTAACTGCTATCTTCTAATTAATTACCCATTTATTGTGTATCAGTGAAATATATTTCTAATTGCTTGAGTTACATGTCATATTTAATAATCTCTGTTACGTCGTTTCTATCTACCTTGACTGTATTCATAAAATTACTGGCTTAACTCATGGTCAGACCAATTTTGTGAAAGTTCAAGAATTTACATTGATGCTACTATTTGGAATCATATTCTGTTTATAGATTACTAATAACATAGTTGGCATCTTTACATTATTGATTTTTTTACTTAAGTGAAAAATATGTTTTCCTATTTTGACTCAAGAGCTTGCTATGTAGCCCAAGCTGGCCTTGAACTCAGATTCCTATCTCAGATTTTTGAGTATTGGGATTACTGACCACAGCAAGCACCCTATCGTCCATTAATATTCAATTTAAACCCCAATTGTCTTTCATTTTAATGATTCCCTTGGATAATATTTTGGTTTTTTAATACTGCTGTAACAAATGCCCCCAACCTTAGGAATAAAACACTCCAATTTATTGCTTTGCAATGCTGGAGGGAAAGTCTGAAATGGAAATCACTGAGCTAAAATCAAGATGTCAGAAGAACTGTGTCCTTTGGGATATGTCAGGAAAGAATATATTCCATTGACTTTCCAATCTTCCAGGGCCACATATATCCCTTTAATTATGGCTCTTTTGTTTCACCTTCAAAACCAACAGCATTGCATCTCTCTGATCATCCTTCCATAATCCCTCCCTAACTATGACTGGGAAAGTCTCTTCATTTACAACTGATTAGTCTGGGCCTTTTCAGACAATGTAGGATAATTGGCCTATCTCAGGGATATTACTGTTTTACATTTGCAAGATTCTTTCTGTCCTGTGAGCTAATATGTTAATCACAGGATTAAGATGTGGCCAGCTTTGGAGTACCCTCATTCTGCAGGCTATGGACACATTTTAAATTTGTTATGGACCTCTCTCCTTTCATTAAACCCCATTCTAATATTAATTGAAGGAGACTTTGACTAACGAGGGATAAGAAATTTAAAGTAAAAATTAAGAGTATTTGTTTTATTTTATTTATTTTTTTTGAGACAGGGTTTCTCTGTATTATTTTGGAGGCTGTCCTGGAACTCACTCTGTAGACCAGGCTGGCCTCGAACTCACAGAGATCCACCTGCCTCTGCCTCCCGAATGCTGGAGTATTTGTTTTAACAATGTCTAACTGCCAGTAAGCTTGTTTTACATTCTAAATTTCCAACTACTAATTCCAGATGGATCTTCACTTTCCAAAAATCCAGCATTATTGCTGGTCCATTAGTGCCTATTTCTTCCATTTCTCTTACTCTTTCCCAGACTTCTTAGACCTCTTCCCCATCTTTACTCCTAAATAAAACAGCATTTGACTTCACTGGAAGCACAGAAACAATGTGAACTCAAATTCCACATGGTCCCCTCCCATCTTCTAACTCACCTGAATCTTTGCTCATTTAACCAATGTCTAGACATTATAGCTCCAGACAAGGTAAAATTCTCCACTGTCATGTATTCCAGGGAATTATCTCAGTGACTTCCCAACACCCTGAACCTCAATTCTCCCTTCTCTGATGAAGCTATGGAGTATGCTAGAGTATCTTTATCTGAGACCAGAAAGCTTGAGTCTCCACAAATCAGCGCACACAATCATCCCCCAAGTGACAGGAAATGGAAATGTGACTTTGAATGGGGTTTTATGTCTAATGTGTCTCCTGTCTTATCAGGAATGGCATTATTTCTTTAGGCTCTAGACCCTGGATGTTGTATTTATTTTTCTTGGGGAAATTATTCACATAGTGAATCTGACATTGTTTAGAACTTTTACTTGGGGGTTTGCTTGGGGATTAAGTGGCCACATCCATCCTATAGATGCTATCATAGCATTTGGCACTGGTTACACATTCAAAAGAGCTCAGTTGATATTCCACATCTATAAATCACCTACCCCCAAACAGTGTTTCTAGAAAGTTTTGTCTGATGGCTGTCTTTTTCCACTCAGTTACAACTTCTTTCTTCTATAAATAATAAAACTTATTTATAAGGCATTAATTTTCATTTTGATAGAAAATATGAAAACATCCCTCATGGTCTGGTGGTATTTTGTAACAGCTCAATAGCATGAATCATTCCTTGAAGGTGTTTGGAACCATGTAGCTACAGACAGAGCCTCTAGCAAACAAGTTTTATAGCAGTTCTACTTGCAAATGGTTATTTAATTTAATGGCCTCTTCCAAAATCAGGAACAAAGAGAAATACCAAATTAACTGGGTTTTAAAGTAGTGCTACAAATAATAATCTCCTTCCTGATAGCTTATCTAATGTGCATTAAATACAAAGCCTTTTCAAAGTTGTCATTCCCTTCAGTATAAACTGCATTTGCCAAAATTTCCATTTTTTTAGGAATGGAAAGAATGTTTGCAGTCCTGAAAAAGAGATAGGATTATTGGTGGTGGTTATATAGGCCACTTGTGACAAGTTTTTCCTGCACCTTATAAGCAAAGCAAGGCCATGTGAGGCAGGAAAGCCTGTAAGTAAAACAGTAGTATGGCCTGATAGTCACTGTAGTATATTTTTCACAACTGTAGGAGAATGTCACATCTGTGCTGAGGATACCTATGTGTGAGATTCACATGAAATAGAATGACAAAGAGTGGGAATGGTATAGGTGACTGCAACTATCATGACAACAGGTGACTAAGAAGAAAGCCAAAGGAACATGACTTCCATTACTGGCATACGTATCTCCCTAACCCATAGCCACCTCCTATCACGATTCTGAACTCCACAATAGCCCAAAACAAAATATCAGATTTCAGTCTAAAGAAAAAGCAGGGCATGGCCCTAAGACTTATCACCCAGTTGCAAACTCTGTACTGAGAATTTTGTGTTACTCCTTGTAAAATGAAGAACCAACTCTCCTATTGCAAAGGCGATTCACCTAAGTTCATTAGTGTGTGAGTAGAGGGTGGGTGATAAAATGAGTTCCTAGATTCTAGTCTTTAGATTCCTATACTAGTACAGCCAAGTTTAGAGACAAACAAAAACAAAATATGGACCCATTGGCACTGTGAAAGAAAGAATGTGAGCATGTGTGTGTGTAAGGTTAAGTGGCTCAGCCTTGGCTCTTGAATATTTGGGACCTGATAATAACTCTTGAGAAAGGTTGCCACACATGTATTATTGGTGATTTAGCAGTATTTCCGACTTGAACTCACTTCATGCAAGTAGAACCTTTTTCCAAATTATGATAACCAAATGCATGGCCAGAAATTGGCAGATGTCCTCTGGGAGATAGAAGGCAAAGTCACCTCTACTTGAGAACAACATCACAGACACACATGTATGTGACATATTGTGCTAGTTAGTTTTCTTTCAGTGTGTGGCTGCAACTAACTACCAGAGGTAAGCAACTGAAAAGGAACAAATACATATGGTGTTACATGTTTCAGTCCATGGCACTTGGATCCCCTCTTTCTGAATCTATTTTGAGGCAGAGCACAATAAGATTGTGGTAGAGCAGAACTGCACAGTTCATGATGTGGAGGAGGCAGTCAGAGAGGAGGCCTTGTTCAGACCAGACTCACTTTCGATATGCATGCCCTAATGACCTGCTCCATCCCATTGACTCCTATCTCCTGCAGTTTCACCACCTCCCAATAGTCCATTCACTCATGACTTTTGTCAATGGATTAACCTATTGTTAAAGTGAGAGCCTTTGGGATCCAATCATATTCCTAAAGCCAAATCTCAGCAATAAGGATAAAGCCTTCAACACATGAACCTTTGGGGAGTGTTGAGATAAACTATAACACAGATAAATCCATGGACTTATTATCTGATAGATAAATATTCATAACATGCCTACCTTTCAGAAGTTTGCTATCTCTATTCTGCTTTCTTTTTTACTTTGAGCACATTGGTAAAAACTGTTTATGAATATGTTTACTATAATCTCCCTAATGAATTATGGTTTTCCATTTGTGCCTCAGGTTAATTTTTTGTTTCATGCAAATATAAAAACTGCCTTTAAAGATTACAATAATCAATCAGAGACAGAATTCTACTATCTTAACGACTCCAGGTGCCCTCTTCTCAGCTTTATGGGAATCAGGCCCTGTGACAAAGCACCAGGCAAGCAGGTGTGCATGGGCTGAAGTGTCACAGTAGCAAAATCCAACCCAGACACACGAGGAAAGACTGGCTACGAAAGGAGATCACAGTCATACCATCCCTGATTATCAGTTTGCATGAGAAGAAACCTGTAAGCTTAACAGACCTGAGGCACTCTTCTAAGATGTTGATCTGGAAATCAAATCGAGACAGACCTAGCTTTTCTTCCAAACCTTCAATCTGACCTCTCTGTAAGCTTTCTGCTTGGTTGATGGGAAGCCATGAAGACTTTTGAGATATTCCTGGCTTTCCTTTGAAAGATTCCCAGTTAACTATTTTTTGTTTGCTTAGTTTTTTAAATTTCGTGGTTGTTGTTGCTTATTGTTTGATTTAATTAGCTGGCATGTACATTGTCCTGCTTGAACATGTCTTTCAAAGCAGACAGGGATATCAGCCACCCACTAAGAAACCATAGTTTCCATTTTGTGTTAATTCCGGGTGTGAAAAGACTGCAATCTGGGGCTTTGGCAGAGCAGGTGGTTGACTGGCAGAGCCCCCCACAGAAAGGCAGACTGTGTGAACAGGGCCTTACCTTTGGGGATGGTGATCTGACAGCCTAGGTCACAGTCCTGCTGCAACTGATAAAAAGCCACTTCCTGCAGCCGTGCCCGCTCCAGCTCTGAGAGGCTCTGTATGGGGACTGACCTCAGGCGCACGCTGCGGCCAGACATGCTGTTCCAGGTGAAGTCACCCTGCAGGCCAAGGGAAAAACATGAAGCTTTACACAGTTCACCGATTTGTCAGAAACTTCCTTCTCTCTTAGGCAGTAACAAAGGCAAACAAATTTCATATTTGTGTTCCACAGCTGGCTCTCTAGTCCCCAATCCAAATTCTTAGTTTATCATAAATTTTCTTAGTCATTGCAAAAGTCCAATTGGCTAAAGTGACTATTGGGTCAAAAATTCTTGTCTGACAATGCATACATAGGCCAAGGAAAACCACGGGAAAGAGGTCACATGGGTACTACTTCATATATGTGTATGTAGATTTTTTGTGTGTCTATTTATAACAGGAACAACTGTGCTCCTAATTGCTGTCATGTACATCTCATTTAGGGAACACATGTGTTTTGAGAGAGTACTGTGTGTCATTGTTTGTGCTGTGTGCTTTTTAATCAATCTAGAAACCTATTGAGGTGGTCAACATTTTTTACCTTATCGATAGCATAATGGCAGCACTGAATAAATGATATTGCTAAATTATAATATGTAAAAATATACTTTTTAATTAGTTTCCAGGGGGATCTATTTCAGTAGTCCCTGCGGATATTAAAATATATAGGTGTTGAAGATTTTATTTTAAACTCTCAGTATTGTCATATATATCCTCTTGTATGCTTTGAACAATTTCTAGACTTCTTTTACTACCTAGCACAATTTAGATACTGTATAAGTCATTGTTATAATGCATCTTTTAGAGAATAATGGCAAAGGAGAAAAATCTGTACACATTTAGTACAATTATAAGATTTTTTTAAAGAAATGTTTGCTTCATGGTCACTTCTGTCTGTGGGTTTAGAATCCAATAGTACTGAGCACTGGGCTTTATTTCAACACTGAACACATGTGTAATATATTATTTTAATATATGCTTAAGATACATTACATTACTATAGTAATGTAGTATCAGCAATTATGATAATGTAGTACTGGTGATGAACCTGTATCTTGAAGAGTTGGAATAATTTTCACCAAATCCTAAGGACCAAGCAAATGTAAGGCTTTAAAGTTTATTGCAAAATAGTAACCACTGTTTCTACTTACAGCACTTTCATAAGCCATTTTTCAACAAAATAAGTACAGATTATCAGTCATGATTCAAATTTATAGAGACATTTGATTTTAAAGTGCTCTGCATCAGTAAGTCTAAGCATGTGTTCCTACAACTGTAAGAGTATTCTTGTGTATATGCATACACATCTCTGTGATTCCGGGAGAGTGCTCGCTCCCAACTCCACTGAAGACTGGGAGAATGTGATGGCCCATGAAATACTACTTCCCGTTCCCCTGAAACTCACCACCCCTTGCTTCTGAAGAGGTCATTCTACAAATCATAGATAACAGACACAGTGCCATGGATTCCCTCCATAATCAAGAGGGAATTTTGTTAGTAGTGGTCTTGACTTATACAAACAAACACCCAGTGGCTAGTAAGCACTCCCATGTTCTTTGTAGGCTCTGGGAGTGTGATGTGGGGAGATAACTGAGTTAACAAATGTACTCTAAGAGAGTAGGCTGCTGCCGTACTTGGCCAACTAAAGAAAAGTCCAAGATCAGTACATTCTTTTTTCTTTTTTCTAAGGGAGCAAGCTCAATTTAAGCAGTTAAGATCTGAGACTACATGTTATAGTGTCTGTGATTTGCATTTTCCCCAGATGAGAAATCTTAGATGAGTTTGTGACCTTAAATTTTGTTTCACAATTGTTTTTTGGTGTGTGTGCGTGTGTGTGTGTGTGTGTGTGTGTGTGTGTGTGTGTGTGTGTGTGTGTGTGTGTAGGCACAGGCATGTCAAAGAATTTATGTGGATGTCAGAGGACAACTTAATGATAATCATTTCTTTCCTTCAGTTCTGGGGTTCCTTTATGTTGAACTCAGTGAGCCAACTTGCTACCCTACATTTCTGTCCTGTAGATATGAAGTTTGGATATCTAAGGAAGTTGATTTTTATCTAAGTGTCAAAAATGATACTGCATACCATTTTTAAAGATTATTTAAATATGTGACCTGTAGAGGACTCAATTACCTCTTAGCTGGAATTGGCAACTATGTTCATAGCAGCATTATTTGTAATATCCAGAAACTGGAAGCAACCTAGATACCCCTCAACTGAAGAATGGGTAAAGAAAATGTGGTACATCTACACAATGAAGTACTTACTATTCAGCAGAAAAAAACAACAACAATGGAATCTTGAAATTTGCAGGCAAATGGATGGGATTAGAAGAAACCATTCTGATCAAAGTAAACCATCACAAAAAGACAAATATGATATATACTTACTCATATATGGATATTAGGCATAGAGCAAACAATTACCAGCCTATAATACACACCTCCAGAGAAGCTAGGAAACAAGGAGCCCCCTAAGAGAGACATACACAGTCTCCCCCCTCCAGAAGGGGAAAAGGACAACATCTGCTGAGCGAATTGGGAGCATAGGGGGAGAGGAGAGAGAGTTAGGAGAAAGAGAAGGGGAGAAGAGGAGGAAAGAGAAGGACATGAGGAAGCAGGAAGACTGAGTCTGGGAAAGAATAGAAGAGAGGAAGAAAAGAGACACCATAACAGAAGGAGACATTATCGGTTTAAATAGAAATCTGGCACTAGGGAAATGTTCAGAGATCTATTAGGATGACACCAACTAACAATCTAAGTAATAGTGGAGAGGCTACCATAAATGCCCTTCCCCTGTAACAGATTGATGACTACCTTCCATGCCATCCTAGAGCCTGCATCCAGTGGCTGATAGAAGAAGCAGCAGACACCCACAGTTAAACACTGAGCTGAACTCCTGGAATCCAGTTACAGATAGGGAGGAGTGATGAGCAAAGGGGTCAAAACCAGGTTGGAGAGACCCACAGAAACAGCTGATCTGAAAAAGGGGGAGTTCATGGGCCCCAGACCCCCTGAACATGGGTGCCAGTGTGGAGGTTTGGGCAATCTATGGTGCCTCTAGTAGTGGATCAGTATTTATCCCTAGTGTACGAATGGACTTTGGGAGCCTACTCCACCTGGAGGGATACTCTCTCAGCCTAGACACATGGGGGAGGGTCTAGTTCCTGCTCCAAATGAGATGACAGACTTTGAAGATCCCCATGAAAGGCTTCACCCTCCCTGTGGAGCAGAAAGGGGATGAGATAGGGGTTCATTGGGGGGCAAGGGAGGAGGGGAGGGAGAGGGAACTGTGATTGACATGTAAAACAACCTTGTTTCTAATTTAAATAGAAAAAGGAAAAAAGAAGTAAGCAACACATCAAATGCAATCGGTGCCTAGAAGGCAGAAATGCACCTCCTGTCTATAGATCAAGGAAGGATTTGTAGATAAGGTGATATTTTGGTGGAGACTTGAAAGTTGACTGAGAGGGATAAGGGTTTTCCCAGCAGAAACCCAAATTTGAAGGAAACCCTAGCTTCCAAGGTAATGAATTTGAGGATCCAAGCTTATTCCAGACATCTGCAAGGAAGGAAATAGCAATGGGTAAAGGCAAGTAAGTAGAAGACAGGTCTTAAAAATTCTCTAAAGTTTTCTGTGTAAGCAATGCAAAGTAGATTCGTTTTTCTTTGTCAATAGTTAAGGCCAGGATATCAGGAACTCTTACTAAAAGACGAATGCAATCAGATCTGTAAAGAAAAGGAGGGTGCTGAAAAATTTCTTGAAGAAATCAAGGAGGGAACAAGTCAAGAGGAAGAGAAAGGAAATGCAGAGATGTTGGGCAGCAGGCCATGGTGGTGCATACATATGAGCTCAATACTGGGGACATAGAGTCTATAGGAACTTGAGATTAAGGACAGCTTAGACTATGTAGATACTATCCCCAAAAGCCAAACACACACACAGAGAGTGGGGAAAGGCAGGAGGGAGGGAGGAAGGGATGAAGGGAAGGAGGGACTGTCAAACTAAGCATTTTGATTCAAACTTGTTATTTTAATAAGCCAAACGGAATTGGTAACATGCAAGTATTAAACATAAATATGATTACATGTGATCCAGGGAATACTTAATCTATGGTACGCATGCCTACTCATCAGATCTCGTGGAAAATGTAAGATGGAAACACAAAAGTCAGTGATAGCACAAAATTACAAAATCATTCCCAGAAAGAGTACCAAAGCCCACCAGCACAGCCTAGATTGTGTTTTGGAGGCTTCTCAATTCTCAAATGTGTGTTCCAGGTCAGCATATTTTCTTAGTGACTTTTTAGCTCATAAATATATGATTCATTCATTGTAGGGCTATTGGAACCCATTTTTACCCTCTCCCGTGAACCCAGTGTCTTGATTTATCATCATATCACACTTTAAAATAATTAAAATTGATATTTTAAATTTTATTCACGTTTATAAATGTAGGTACAACCCCAATTGACCCAACGTCAGAGTAGCATATAATAGAATAAATGATTTTTAAAAAAGGATGCAGTACACAGATCTGGGCGCAAGCTAACCAAGTTGCCTTTCAACAATGACTGGAGACATTTTGGTTTTCCCAATTTAAGGGAAGGTGTGTGTGTGTGTGTGTGTGTGTGTGTGTGTGTGTGTGTGTGTGTGTGTGTGTACACGCATGTGTGCATGCCTGTGTGACTGTGTGCGTGTTTGCATGCATGTGCCTAGTCCCTGGAGGTGTGAAATCAGAGGCACTACAAAATAGCTCATAAAACAGGAAACATTTTGCCACAGTAAATGTCTATCTGATTCAAACTACTAATAGTTCTGAAGGTGAGCAACCGTGACAGAGAATACATTAGGTCTGCTGTTAAGCTCAAATTACAGAGAATCCTCTTAAAATGATGGTGTCAGGAAATCTTAACAATCATTTATACATTTTCTTTATCATTAGAGGCACAAACTATATATTTTACGCATACTATGTAGGATTCCGTATATTATGCACATAAGCAAAATCATAGGACCTATTTTGAACCAACCTCGAGAAATGCAAATGACACAAACCAATTTATAAAAAGCAAACAAAAGTCTCAATGAAACAGAGTTTTTGATTAACTGGAGACCAACTCACCAACAATTTTAACTAGAGAGATACCTTTCTCACCAGAAGTGTAGGTATCCACATTTAGGAAAAAGAATCAAAAAGGAAAGTGAAAACCCAATATCTATGTTTTATTCAGAAAGGTTATTCTTTTGAGCTAGTCTGTGTGTCTTTACAAACAGACTTAATTTTCCCATGAAATATAATTGATTGAAGTAATTTTGGTTTGAGCCTACACCACACTGTTTTGTTCTGTGTTTGGGGCTGGACTCTAATTGGAGTATCTCTTTAACCACACTCGAGAATAAACTGCCCAAACCAAGAGGGCCAGGAAAAGATTGATGAAGGCTTGCTCAAATGATTTTCTGTGGACCCATTATGTCAGAATCATGGTTGATAGATTATCGATATCAAACATGCAAGTTCAGGGCTGGTTCAATTACCAGCAGCTCGCAAACATGCAAGTTCTTCTGCTTTAAGGCAGGCTTCAAAATTTAAGGTACCAAGCCCTGGGACCAACTACATGGGAACTTTTTGACAAGACTCTGAACACCACTGAGCCTCAGTTTCCTCAACAGTACATGAGAAAGAGGAAGAATTACTTCTCAGGCATGTGTGGCTCACATAAGATAATGCAAGTGAATTTCTTGTGGGGGACTTATTAGCTCCTGACAGGCTGTGACTAAGTGGCAATTTAAGTTATAATTAATATTAATCATCACTCTAAATTTACATCTCAATCTGAATCCTGGCAATTTTAGTGATATGAAAAACTCTTAAAGAAACATGTGCTGAATTTCTGAATAGGTAGTTCCACTACTTGTTGGAGTGGATTTCTTTTTTCTAAGTGCCATTGAAGGCAAGAAGTAAAGATAAGCTTAGGAGTGAAAGAATGCTCTGTCATTTAGATCATACATGTCACAAGTGAATCTTTTCCCATTGTTTCCTAAGGTGGTCAGTGTTGTGTAATAATAATTAAGTACAGGCGCTATTCCCAGATCATCAAAATGTACCACGGAGGCATAGCATAAGTTGAAATAACAAGCCCCACAATCAAACACTTCTGAAAAGGTCTGCCTTGATCTTTATAACTCCAAAATAAACATGTGGCAACGACAGGAAACTTCCCTCTTTGTGAGCACCTGGGGAAAGCTGAGAGCATTTGTATAGTTGTTACACTCCTGGCTTGACTCACCAAAGAGTCTGTGCTTTTATGTACTCAACAGGAAACCATTTTCCAATTGCCCTCTCTTGACTCTTTAGTTACTCAACACACTTTTCTTTATGGGCATTTAATATCCCTGCTATGTCACCCACTTTGAAAAATGCATTGAATCTGGACTTTTTAAAAAATAAGATGTTCTATTTTATTTTGAGCAGGAATTTCAGAAAAGTAGAAACAGTTTCTAAGAACGGTAGCTTACTTTGAACTTTTGCCTTCATATATTACTATTTCTTGAGAAGTGTCCAAGTCCAAACATGCAAAAGCCTATCTTGTTGGTTCAGCAAGCACTAGATAGGGAAATTCTATAGGCCAGGAACCCTTCAAGGTACTTAAGACTCATTAGTGAACAAAAGAGAAAGCAGATAAACACACACAATGACTGAGTAACTCACAGGAAGTTACAAGATGATAAGCACTAAAGAAGCTGGTAGGACATGACAGAGAAAGTAGTATTACTGTTGGAACCTTCTAGGCATCTTGACTGGGAACACTGTATTTGAGTAAGCCCTGTATGTAAATGATGAAATCAACAAGGCAAAATTCAGGAGCCAAGCATCACATTGGCTGACATGGAGTAGTTGCTAAAAGCAACACCTTCCTAGATTTGGGCCCCAGTTCCACTGTTTGCCACACATGTGGGTTCTTAGCAAGCTACTTACATATGCCATCCTTTAGTTTCCTTATCTGTAAAATGGGAATTTTGCTTTTAATAAGTTGACTAGCCAGGAATCAGCAAGCTACTGCTTATGAGTCAAATCTTGAAGTTACACTCACTCAGGTACAGCTTATGGCAGTGTCTACCCTTCAATGGTAGAGCTGAACAGCTTGCAAAAGAGACTGTCAGTCCATAGAGTTGTACGATTTTATTATTCAGCCCTTCCAGGAAACATTTCCTGAAAACTGCATCAGTTTAGAAGTATTAAGGCACAATTATATACATTTAGAATTAGCCATTTGAAGCAACATTTTCTAACTCTAAGATTGTACTTGTTTGGAATGATTCCAAAGAGCGCATAAAGAAATCATACAAGATGGCAATAAGTGAGATGCTGTGAAATACAAATGAAATACAAATGGTTTTCTAGGACCATCAGCTGGTGAGATAGCTCAGTGGGAAAATGCACTTGTTGCCCAGCCTGAGGAACCAACTCTAGCTGCATATCCTTGTACCTCTTTGGGCATGCCATGCCATGTACAAGAGCACATATGTAAATAAAAATACAAAAAAAAGTTAAAAGAAATGATCATGTGAAAATGGCTAGTATATCTGTGGATTATTGATAAACCCAAAAGAAATAAAATGACCATTGTCAAACCTGGAACTGTGCTAACACCATCTGGGAAAATAAACATCATGTGCACCTTTTCTTGCATGAAATGTCATGTACATATTTTCTTGCAGGAAAAGCCATGCTAATGGCTAGCACAGAGGAGACACTTTCCACATATTCAATGTCCTTAAAAAAAGGATGTCAGACTGAAAGGCCATTTTTCACTTCTGAATCTCTCCAACTGAGCCATGAACTTTTCGAGTACCCATAGAATCAATTCTTAGTTTTAAAACATTTGCTCAAATCATGCAGACAAAATAGCCTGCATGGAACACAGGCTGTAGAATGTAGAAATAACCTGAATGGGTTAGAAATGACAGGGCTAACCTTCAACAGTTTTTCTTGTCTTTCTATAATTAAATCAGTTAGAACAATTGACATCTAGAGATGGACCTTGAAAATTCTGCCCACATTATAAATGGTTGACTATCTACTAAGTTCTTTATTTACATTATCTCACATATAGTTGCAACATCCTTGGGGGACTATGGCACCATTATTATCTTCATATTTGCAGATGGAGAAACTGAGGCACAAACCTTATATAACTTGCCCAGATCATAAAATGAATAAATATCAGAGTTGGGATTTGAAGCTAGGTTTCAGGCTGTAGAATTTAGTCTGATAACGACTACTATACTTGTATGCAATCATCTCTCAGGAGAAACCAGACAAAAACACTCACCTTACAAATAAGTAAAGCAGCAGCTATTAGTAAAGATACTCATACAACAGCAAAATAGGACCCTGAACATACGAGTTAAGTTGCCTTTCTTTCTACCACCAAGCAATGTGAATAGCAGATTTTTATTTTGTTTTGTTTCCAATACAGGATTTCTCTGTGTAGCCCTGGCTGTCTTCGAACTTTCTCTGTAGACCAGGTTGGTTGTAAACTCCCACCTTTGCCTCCTAAGTGTTGGGATTAAAGGCATGCACCACCACTGGACAGTTAGATTCTTTATAGTTAGCTAAACCAGACAGTTTCCACAAATCCATAGCTTAAGATCATTCCTTTTGGTAAAGCAACATGCTCAATTTATTGTTAGTCTTATCTCCTGTATTTAAGTTGTTCTCCAAAGCCTGTGTCTGTTCCTGCCACCACAGGTAACATGTAGCAGCACATGCAAGATGTTGAAAGAGGAAGAGAAAATCTGTGACTGGGAGACCTCCAACCAACTGATGCCCAAGTCTCGCAGGAATCACACTAATGATGCTGCTCCTGTTAATTGCAGAGGGCTCCTTCCTGCTGCAGTTCGCATATTTCCCGCTGCCTCAGCATCATCAATCAGTCTGAAAATGAGCTGTGCTCATAAATCTCTATCAGCACAAAGCAGTGTTTAGCAGCCACACATCCCACATGCTGATCATCCACTTTACTTCCCAGATCACAAGCTAGGAAGGACAGAATCACATATCTTATCATAATCATCTTCTGCAAAAGAAACAGGAGTATAGATATATAGATTTGGTGCTTACCCATGAATTCTAATCTCGGCAGCTTTGCTGTCCTCTCTAATCTAACAGAACTTAGCTTGGACTAGAAACTTGACTCTGCTTGTTAAAAAATAACTTTTTGGTGAAAAATGAAACTTGAGACAGAAGATCTTATCAAGTGTGAAAGAAATCACCCAGATGGCCCTGCTATGACTCTGGGATACTTTTTGTTGCTAGATACATCCACTACACCATGAATCTTGGAAGAAAAAAAAAAGAAAAATTTTCATCAGATCAATGAGAAGTTCCTGTCCCTTTTTCACATAGATAGGCTACATCACTGAGTGAGTAAGTGAACTTAGGGGAGAAGTAAGGATGGAGGGAAGGGAGGGAGAGAGAGAGAGGGAGAGGGAGAGAGGGAGAGAGGGAGAGAGGGAGAGGGAGAGAGGGAGAGAGAGAGAGAGAGAGAGAGAGAGAGAGAGAGAGAGAGAGAGAGAGAGAGAGAGAGAGAGAACACACGACGCTGGGGAGGAAGTAAGAGGGCGAGACAAAAGGAGAAATTGAAACTGGATTTCTCTACTTCGTATTTTAATAAGGCTGTTTTGAAAAAAATACTGGAATTAAGAGAGGATTTCACTTAAAAATATCCCTGTCCATAGAGATTACAAATTGTAATTGAATCGTAAGTGCAAAGTGGCCTTATTAGGAATCCATCAAAGAATGTTGGATACTTCTGAGACCTCCCCACCCAAGAGCATGATAAAGTACAATACAACCCACAGTATATTTTGTCAGCTTAGAAAAACTTCTCTGTTGTTAAACTGTAGTTTAAAACCCTGATTTTCCCCCTATGAACAGTAAAAATGAGAAAAGATTTATTCTATTTTATAATGAAGCATAACATATACTTCTTTGTTTTATTCTTTGTGGAAACAAAGATCCTTAAGAAGTTATTCATTTTCTGAGCAGAGCAGGTGGAGATCTCTTGACTATGTTAAAGAGCATATGGAAGCAGGTAGAGGTGCAGTGTGAAATCCATGGAGGACAGAGAGAAAGTAAAAGAATAAAGTATAATTTTTGCATATAAACATATAACAACAATCAATTTTAAAGAGGCCTTAAATTTAAAAGATAACATGGAAAGGTATATGGGAGGGTTTGGAGAGAGAAATGGGAAGGGAAGATGATGTAATTATATCTCAGAAAGAAAACAAAAAAACATCCTTGTCACTCAAATCTTCATCTTTATGAATTCCACATGGTACCCAACCAAACACAATACAAAAATGCAACTTTGCTTCCCTGTCAATATGAAGTTATAGTTCTCTCATGGGTTTCAAGTGAATTTCAACAAAATATATGCTGTGATTGCATTGGACAGAGTAATGATTTTATGGATGATCTTACTGATTCAAATGTAGAGATTCAATAGGATTTTAATGGAACTCTGTGGTGTTAATCATTGAAGACACACAAAGTCTCTGTTGGTGCTATTTATTTAGCATGAAGAGAGAATTTAAAAACAATAAAGTGTTACATTGTGTTTCTTACTAGACTGATTAAAGTTGAAGAGAAAACCAGAGTAACAACTTCCTATTCCTATATACACATCCGCCTCCATCAACCTCAAACCTCCAATGTTGAAAGTGCTTTCTGGTTCAAATAGTGCTACATAACCATCCATAGATTATGGATGTTAGATGCACATTTAAAGTTATTTGATATTATAACCTCACACGAAAATAAGAAATCAGTAATTTCATTTTCATCAATAGTTACTTTAGGAATACATGATAATATTTAATGCTGATTATGTCATGCATTGTCCTAAGTTTTTTATGGGTGCTGAGTTGTTTACTTGTGAAAGAAATTCTAAACAGTAAGTTAGTGACACTTTTATTTCCCTCCCACAGACATAGAAAGAATCTCTGAGACATTAGGTAACTTGTATAAATATCCACAACTCTGGAATGATGCAGCTGTGCTCCTAATCCCTATGGAGCTTAGAAATTAATCAGAAGACAAAGTCACTGTCCATAATCATCACCAGGAGAAGATGTTTTATAAGTGTTCAGTAAGAAATAGTGATTAAATAAGATTCACCACTTCAAGCCAGAGTGATTTCTTAATCTATTATTATCATTATAGATTTATTTGTGTTTTATATGTGTGAGTATTTGCATGAATTATCTATGTGTATCACATGCATGCAATACCCATAGAGGCCAGAAGGGGGGAATGTGGCCCTCTGGAGCTGGAGTTTAAGGTGGTTGTAATGCCATATGCATGCTAGTAACAAAACAAAGATCATCTGCAAGAGTAGCAAGTGTTCTTAACCAATGAGTCATCTCCCCATATCTCTAGATACCATTATTTATCATCATCATTGTTCTCATCATTGTGAGACAGAGATTCATCATGTAATCCTGGTTGTCCTTGAAGTCACCATACAGATCAAGTTGGTTTCAGACTCATAGACATCTACCTGCTCCTTCCTCCAAAGTGCTGCTGTTAAGGATACTCACCACTATGCCTGTCCAATAGCAAAATCAGAAAAATGAGACTTATTCAGTGTGGGTACTTTGGCAAGAGGGACAACCACATCTTCCAGTTAAGTCTGCATTCATAGCCCTAACAAGAAGCAATTTTTAAATATGTATATTGTCATGTCAGTGAATATGCCATGAGAAAGTGACTACATCTTTAAGGGAATAACCTCAATATCAAGAAACAATGTCTTGTGAAATCAAAGTTTATGGGTAGAAGCAAATCAAGCTTTCAAAGGAAATACAGAAATGATGGGAAAGTTGGATATTTGGCATTCTTTGGAAAACACATTAAAGCCAGAAAAACAAAAAAGTGAAGATAAGGAGTCCTCTTGAAGATTTAAATATCAGTCCTTTGAGTAGACCCAGTAAAAGGCCACAAATCCTCCAGACAGCCTTATAACTAAAAATCAGAATATAGGTAAAAGCTTTGATTTATGGGAATTTTGCTAATTAGAAAAATATGCTGTGACCACAACAGTCTTCTTCCAGTTGGTCCTTCATTGTGAATGATGTCAAGTAACAATGTACAGTCTAGGAGTCTATGCATTACATTCACACTACCTTCTAGGCTTTGCTTCTGTTTCTACAGTCGGTGACATTTTATACATTTATGACAAAATACTGTAGAACTTCTTTCTCAAGCTTTTCGAATGAGTATGTTTCTGATTATAACAGTCTTCAGCTTAAATTAAGTTCCTTATCATGATAGCCAATACAATGTGTGTTGACTGAAATAAAATTAAAAAATTAGTCACTATATAATAATAAGTAACTACCATGATACTAGAATTAACTGAGAATACATATGTGCGAGCAATTTATATGTATCACAATTCCCTTACTTACACAATTCCACTTGACAGAAGAGGTGGTGGAAACCTGACACAAAGTCTACACAATGAGGAAAATACTGGCTGCTCACAAAAATCTGAAGCCTATAACCCATGGGCATTTCATTAGACTTCACTTCCCAGTCTTGCTCAAGGTTAATGGTTAGTCATATCAGTGGGCTCTAGTCATGGAATGTTGGAGAAAGTGGTCTGTGTTTGGTTTTATTTTTAGTCTCAGTTCCTAAAAACCTGGGCAGTCCTCAATGGCATGTGTGGTATTCCCAGGTATGGGCCACACCTTACAGTATGCATGCTGACTGTACTTATTTGTCCTTCAGTCCTAGCTGGCCTTCAGCTTTTCTTTAACTACCCAGATATGGTAGAAGGTGATGCTGTGACAAGTCTGGGTCTAAGTCACAAGAAATCCCAATACATATTCTATCTTAGGGCCCTTAAGTCTCCATAACATAAACCTAACTACTGCACTGGAAAGATTATCTATAGCAATAGCCATGAAGAGACTACATGGAAAATAGAAAAAGCTTGCTTGTCCCAGGGTCTCAACTAAACCCAACTCTAACTAACCTCCCAGATGAATGGAGTCTTCTAAGTGAAAACTGCCAAGTTCAGAAGAACTATCTAGTTGAACTCAACCCATGTTACAGAACCAATGGTGGCTGCTTTAATCCACTAAGGTTTGGAGCTGTTTGTTTGTTGCACATCCCTCTCTAACCAAATGAGAAATCTCTTGTGTTGAAAATGGTAGAGCCCATCAGTGTCTTTAAATCTTTGTGTACCACTAATCATGATTACCTTTAGAACTGAAATGAGAAATTTGAGAGATTTGGATATGTGTCTGAAGGATCTACTACTACCCATGCTGCCCTGTGCCCTCATAAATAGCAGGCTTCACCAATCAGGATCTGCAGCACCCCTTCGCCATATGTCTTCCTCACATTCCTTCTCTTGTCATATATCCTTGGAAAGAGAGGTAGGTGATCAAGTAGATAGTAAAATAAAAAGTGACCTTTATGTATTGCTTTCCAGAGCACATGGGGAATCCTTCAATGATAGAGCAGATAAATATATTTTGGCAACCTTTGAAGTTGAAACAATATAAATTCAATGATTAGAAATAGACAATGCTTTTATTTTTCAGAACTGGAAATGAATTCCAAAATGGTATTTGGAAATTTCATTTAGACTACAACCATTACTGCTAGATCTTTTGTTGTTCTGCTTAATCTCCTTTGACAGGCAGCATTCAGCTGCCACTTAGTCTTGAATTACCTTAAGGCTATACCTAAAACTATAAATTGTGAAGGATATTTCCGGTTATCTATTCCTTTAACGAACTCAGTGAAAATGTTGCATCTTTTAGGTTAATCCTTTGGATCGCTGAGAATGTCCAGAGGCTTTGTGACCAGCAAACGGTTCAGAAGGTTCTGCTTTCCCTCACTGCTGACACTTGCTTCTTGAACTGTACCTGCCCATCCTCTCCTCTTTCCAGGTACCCTGACTTTGATCCTATTTCTAGTATCCTCCTGTGGCTCTTATGACTTATCTCCAGGAAGAATATTGGTTAGCTGTGTCAGACAGAAAATGTGCCATTGAAGTAAATCATTAGGCGACTAGAACATGACTTTGAAAGTCAAAAGTACAACACAGAAACACTAACTTTTGGTCAATGTTTACCACCTCCATGAATATTTTGTACTGTAGGCAAGTGAACAAGCAGGCAAAGCAAGGGGGCGATTTCTTTGTAAGAAGGCTTTTTTTCCAAGGAAATTTTGTATCTTAGAAAGTGAGAGTTGCTTGTTACATGGCTTCATTTAAAAGATCATGTTTCTTTTCAAATGACATTTTTTCAAAGAGAAAAAGAATTTATTGATTTTTAGTCAAAGGCGAATCATTAACTTATCAAAACCCTTCTCCGAAGAGCAAATGAAGAAGTAAGCACTAGAAGCGAAAATATAACGTAGGTATCTTTTTAAACTTCAGTGAAGTCTATAGCTTTTTTAAAAACTTCACTTGTTTATTTTATGTGCATGGGTATTTTGTCTGCATGTATGTCTGTGCACAATGTGCATGCCTGGTGCCCCCCAGAGGCCAGAAGGGAGCATTAGATACCCTAGAACTGGAGCCACAAATGTTTGTGAGCCATCATGTAGGTCCTGGGAATCGAACACAAGCCCTTTTTTATGCTCTTAACCACTGAGCCATCTCTTTAATCCTAAAGTCTAGTTTTAAGAATGTTCTCAAAAGAGTTCCCTAAAGCAAAATTAGTTGAGCCAAAACCAGTGACACAATTTCAGAAGGAATAATAAATGCACATTTTGTCTTATGGATATGGGTATACCTAAATAAGGTCATTGCCTCCTGATTCTCACAGAAAAACTTACACGTGGCACCATTTGTTCTGATAAGGCACAGAAAAGGACTTTCTTCTACAGCTACTCTTTCTGATCCCTATTTCCATAACAAACACTCAATTAGAATATTGGATTCTACAAGTTTCTTGGGATGATGCTGCTCAATGCAAGGACCCTCCTTGTAAGTGTGTTGCCATGTGAACTCTCTACAGAGCAGGGCACTTATTTCAATATGGGCAGCTTCATTTCTCACTGAACAGTGAATATGTTTGGAAAAAGAATAAGAAATACAAAGATGTTGAAATTATATTACTTCAAACTGAAGAGCCCAGTCCCAAAGCAAATATTTACAAATCATCCTGCAATTAAACAAGCACTAAGCATCTTTGGGAGACAAACCCTTACCCTGAAAATCCTTAAGTGAAACAAAACAGGCAAAACCAAAAATAGGTAAGTAAATAAGTAAATAAATAATAAATAAAAAGCTACTTAAAGGGATTCCTTCCCACCCTTTGTTTTTAGTGGTACATTTGATCATGTTTTGCTTCGTCAACTGCCTTTATTGCATTACAAAAACCTTCCTCATGTAATAAGAAGTAAACAAAATTTTCAAATTTGTGTAAGATTTAATGAACTCACTCTATCAACAAGTTAATTACAAGTATCACCAGAAATACAAATTTCTATCAGGTCTAATTTGCTGCCTAAAATGTGATCTATGGACATTAAGTCTCCTAGTTTTGGTTTAAAATAATTTATCTTCTTAATTACTCTTAATTTATAGCCTGCATAAACGGTAACACTTTATTTGGAATAAGAAAAGGCAACATTTTTCAAAGGCTGACAGTTAATTTATCTGAACTTCTACTTCTAGAGCAATCAACCAAGGGAGCTTTAAAAAACGCACAGAAACAGTTGACCTGACCTAGTGAGAGCACAGGGACACCAGTCATAAATCTGAGGAACCAGCATTGGACTGTACCAAGTCCTCTGGATGTGGGTGCCAGCTAGGAGGCCTGGGCAGTCTGTGGAGGCAGTGTTTATCCCTAGTGCACAAATGGACTTTGAGAGCCCATTCCTCATGGAGGGATACTATTGTAGCCCCAAAACAGGAAAGAGGGCCTAGGCCCTCCACCAAATAATGTGACTGATGATGCCCTGTGGAAGGTCTCACTATTCTTGGGAAGTGGGTGGGGGGTGGTTTGGGGAGGTTGGTGGGGGGCGTAGGAGGATGGAATTGCATGGTAATGGGGGTATTGATATGTAAAACAAGATTATTTCTAAAATAAAAATATTTAAAAAAACATTTTTAATCGATACTTTCGGAATTTCACATCTTGTACCCCAATCCCACTTATTTTCCAGTCCTTCTATATCTCCCCTCCACCTTTGTCACATCTCCCCACAACAATAAAATATTAAAATTAAAAACAAAACAAAAATCAAACAAACAACATGTCGCTGACACCTCTGTGCAATGACCTGTTCTTCTATCCGACTTCTCTCATACCAGTCACAACTGTCGCATCTCCAGTTCCTCTGTACTTCTCCCCTCTGCTCCTCCATCTTTCTCCCCTCTCATCACATGATTATCCACTGTAGCTGCATTGCAAGCTGTGGTGTTTCACACAGCACACCCATTTGCCCCAACAGCTGGACTTGGCATATGCTCATTGCAAGGAGTCATTGATCTAGTTCAAGGCCTCTGCTTTCTGTTACACCATCAATACTGGACCCTCATTGAGATGCCTTTCAGATGCCCTGTTGTTGTCCTGTGTCATGGAGTTCCTGTGGCTGTTGTACCTCAGGACTGGCCCCTCCACACTCTCCAGCAGCTCATATATGGGGTAGATGTTGGGGTGGGCCAACTTAAGGCCCTGTATCTGAGACTGGGTGGTAGCTGAGTTGGTTAGCCCAGGTCAACTTGGCCTCCCTCCTCCCACAACAAGGGTCATGGACAACCCTCTTGCACCCTGAAATAATCTAATACTGTTACTAACTAAGACAAGTCCCTAAACTTATATACTCTTAATTTAAAATTATTTTTCACGTAGATAGAATTGCTCTAGGTGTCCTAAGTTGAAGACCCTTTTTTACTGGTACCAGTTAAGTAGCCGCTATCTAATTTGATCCTTCTAATTCCTATTGTTTCTTTTTCAAAATGATGCTGGGTTGGGTAGAGTACATGATGACAAGTGCTTTACCACTGAGTGTACTGCAGCCCTCATCTGTTCCTTCTGTGGTTGTTACTTGAATGTGGGACTTATGTGTGTAGAACATGCTGCAAGGAGGGATCTGAGGTCCCAGTGCCCAGCTTTAAGTTCTAACTCAGTCTTTTCTGATTCATCCATCACTCTAAGGGTCAGTTACTTGCTACAAAAAAGGAGAAAAATAGAAAAATGCACACAATTTTTGTGGTAAGTGAAATGAGTCGCATATTCTCTTAATCTCAGATTTTTATGTCTCTTTTATGCATACAAAAATAAATAAATAAAATTTTAAAAATTAATAAAAGTAAGGACTGTTGCTACCTAACATGTCCCTATGATCACTACTAATTTGCGCATGTGCACATTCTCTACAGTGACATTTGATGCTTTTTTCCTTGTTAACAATTCATCTATGGGTACAATTTTTCATGTAAGGAACCATAGCATGACAAGTCATTAGCGCCATGAGTATTTAAAGTCAGAATGGCTATTCATAGTACACATCGAGGACTGCTTATCAGTGACTCACAGCAAGGATAAAACAAGCAGAGGGCTGTGCATACTCCCAGGAGATTGAGATTTCTGGGGAGATAGCAAACATCTTGAGGACAGAGCATGTAACTTCTACTATCCCTAGCCTTTACTGTACACTTACAGCTTCTACCACAAATCTATTTTAAAAGGTGAAGTCTATTAGCATTCTTTTTCTTTTTCTTTTTCTTTTTTTTACAAATGAAGAAATCAAGGCAAAGGAAGATAAAGTAACTTGTCCCTAGACAGACTGCTTGAGGCTTGGCTAGGATTCAAAGTCAGGGACTTTACACCACTATTCTGTGTTGCATTTCCACACTTTTCTCTCCCACTCAAGGCAGTTCTGTGGAGTGACTAGAAGTGTGAGGGCAGCTCTATGCTCACTTCCAAATCTGTCTCATTTGGTTACCTTGTAAAGCCAAATTCTAAGGTTTGTGACTTAACCTCTATCATCAGAAATACTTCTAACACATAGACTGAGGCATCCCTTGACCTTGGAGTGACAACTGTTTTCCAGTTAGCAAACTACAACCCTGACCATCTTCAGCCCAAAGGTTTTTGTTGTTGTTGTATTAAATCAAACTTTATTGGAATACTAACACACCCACTCATTTCTATATTGTCTGTGGCTATTTTCCCAATGTAATTACAGCTTTCAGTTCATGATAAAGCTTGTCCAATTTGCAACACTTTTGCTGACCTTTAACTGAAAAAAAATCTATATTCATGTCCTCTATATAATTCACATTGGATGGGTTGTTTCACTATTCTAAAAGCAAAAGGAATTTATCTTTTAAAATGTCTATGTACATATAAGCAGAAGGGCTCATAACATTACAGACTAGTATTTCATATTAGGGCACTCATTAGGACAGTGGTCACCTATGTTTGAGTGGGTTTTTCAGTGACATATAGCTAATTTTGAGTTATAAATGCTGTTATAAATAACTCCAATAAACAGAGTTGTTCACCAAGCTCAACTTGGACAGAATAATTTCATTGGCATATTATCAGTGGTTTATCTCAAACATTTGTTCATGTAACTCATGATAAAAAGTGAAACAGAATGGAGCATCAAACATACAAGAAACAATACCTTAGAATTTACAACATATATTATTTGTAGGAAACAACTATATGTTTCCTACAGATGCTGTAAGGGACGAGTTAAAACATGGCCATGGGGAATCTACTTTTGCATTAAAGAAGGTACTTGGTTCTTTGAAGGTCTCAAATAATATGTCTCAAACCTAGACATGATGCACGTGGACAATCACTTGAGGTGTCTCACTTAGGGAGGAAAGTGGAGGGTTGGGGATGTTTAAACGTCAGCTCTTTTCCCAGAAGACTCTAACATCATAGATAACTCCTCCCATGTAACCATCACATTCACTCTCCATCTCTCACATTTCAGCTATTTACTTGACTCCTTTTAAACACCGAGATGCTATTTGACTCTCCCAATTTTGCCTTCTTTGTCTGGTCAGAATGTAGACTCACAAGGCCACAAACAACGTCTAGAAAAGAGCAGCTTTTATATTGTGTACCTTTGCGCATTGGTTGGGTGCAAGGTAGTTTGGAGGAGAGCAGCAATTCTACATCTAGATAGAAAACTATTTGTCCTTGTTATGTGGAGACAAGGCCAGCAGGGAATATTTATATTGGGGACATTTGTTTTAAAGTAGCTAAAACCACTTCCAGTAAAAAATGAAAAAATAACAAGAACAAAAGCCTTGCTTCCCAGCTTCTCCTATTAAATGTCAAACATGTAAAAGGGGAAATTGAAAAGAGAGAAAGCAATTTACAGAGTCACACCAAACACCAGGTAAGACATAAAACAAACTGGCTGTTTTTTTTTCAGTTGCTGTTTTACTGGGATTTTTTCTCAATATACAATTTTTGAAATAATAAATTAAAAACATGTTTCACAGAACTCCCTAAGCACTTTTGTTTTGATATATAATGTATCCACTGGGCAATGAAATATATTGAATCTTAGGTTTTAGAAAACAAATTGTAATAAAATAACAGATGGACTTGATGTGTTGTAATTAAATGAATAAAAGTAATTTCCTGACATAAAATATAACACTTTCAAGTTGTGCAATTTATTGTTTTGTTAAGCATATTTAAAGATATATGTGATCAGCATCGATTCTGGAGCCCTTTCATCACCTTAGAGAGAAAGTCCATACGCATTAATAATCACTACTGATGCTTCTCTTACTTCAGCACTTGAAAAACATTGATGTACTTTTTGTAATTATGCACCTGCCTAATTTTGACACTGAATATAGATATAGATGGAGTCATACCATATGTGCCTCATTTATGTCAGGTTTCTTTCATAGTTTGAGATCTGTCAGTGTTGTAGCATTTTTCAATCCCCAAACTGTTTCTTATGGTGAAATAACATAGATAGCTCATATCCTGTTTATCTGTTTGTTACTTGAAGAACTTTTAAGCTGTTTCCACTCTTTGGCCATTATGAATAAAGTTATTGTGAATACTCACAAACATGTTCTAGTGTGAACATGGTTTTGATTCTCTTGGGGGTATTTTATTATCTAAAAGAGGCACTGTTGGGTCATATAGCAACTGTATATACACCCAAAAACAAAAAGGAAAAAATCTTAAAAAACATAACTCCAAACATCAAGAATTAAAAATACATTTTCTACATCATTGCTTGATATATGGATATCATCAATGATGAGAAAATCTATAATGTCTCTACTTCATGTGTATTGGCCACTAGAGCTCTGGCCAAGCTAAGAGAATGAAAAAATATTTTTGTTTCCTTTTGTTTTCATACGCTAATAATCATGAATGGCTTGAAATTTTAAAAGATTTTTGGTGTCCATTTCTTTAAAAAGTGAGTTACATTCTGGGTACACCAAAACAGTGAGTAAACTATTCGTATTTTAATACCAGAAAGTTGTTGATCTCTAGAACAGAAATTTTATGTTAAAACACAGTTCAACTCTAGCTGAAATATTTATTATTCCCTATATTGCAAGATACACTAAAAATAAAATGCTACATAGAACAGTTCAATAACCTTTTTGTGTTTATTCTCATACTCTTTTACTTTATTGCTTTTTTAAATGAAGCCAGATCTTAATATTACTTACAAAATAACCATTCCATATAGTGAAGTTTGATAGGAACAGAGTCAAAAAACAAAGGCAATCACTAAATGTCTTTCTGGCTCTGTAGAATATCACCAGTGTTAAGAGATGTCCAAAATTCAATGATACAAATAGTGTAGGAGATATCCATGGGCAAATTCTCAGAATCCAGGAATCGAGGAATTCAGGAATGTGTTACCTTGAATGGAAAAGGGAACAATGCATGTGTCATAACATTCGCATCTGTGTCATGTGGAGAATCCAGGGGAGTTTACTCTAACCACATGAGTTCTTAACATCGGCAAACCTTTCCCAACAGAACTCAGGGAAGAAGATTTGACTACTGAAGAAGGGTCAGAGAGACATGAAATTGTTGGCTTTGAAGATGAAGAGGTCTACAATTCAGGGGATGAAGGCTATAAAAGCCACCCACATTACTTGGTTTCCTGGTGCCTGATCTTATGAAAGTTAGACCTCTAGTGGGAGAATAGGGTATCAGGTAAGTTACATCACAGCTAAACTAAAGGCAACAATTTTCATTCAACAATATAAAAATGTGATTTCTTCAACATTAAATATAGATTATTATTTAAAATGAAAGTGTTTGACCAACTGCTTATTAACTTCATATTATTAGCAAGAGTAATGCAGTAAACTATTTCCTGCAATGATTGAGACTCTTCCAGAAACCACCTAATTCTGCTACTGAATACCATTTACTACTACTTCTTGTTTCTATAAATTCTATTGTGAGGAAAAAATAAATAGATACAATGAAATGTTGCTGCCTGCCTTTGGAGAATCCAATAGTGCTTTATTCATATCCTCTCCCACATATACACAAGATATCCCAAGAGCTCTGAGAACATTGTCCTTTGGACATTTTTGGACACACATTTCTCTATATATGAGTATATTTTAACTCCTCAGTCTTTTAATAATAATAATAATAAGGACTGATATTACAACTAACATAGCTAACAATTTTGCATACTTATCTAATGCTAGTCCCTGCTAAGTGCTTCATGTTAAAAATCTCATACAGGTATTTAGGAATATATATGTATATATGTATGTAACAACAATCTAAAAAGACACTATGAATTTGAAAGTGAGCAAGGAGTGGTATATGAGAGGGGTTGCAGCATTGAAAGGGAAGAGAGAAATATAATTATACTAAAATCTCAAAAAAAAAGAAATTTTAAGGAATCTCATTTATGAGCTGGACCACAGGCCCGGGGTTCAGTTCCCAGCACCCACATAGTGACTCACAACTGCCCGAAACTCCAGGTCTGACACCAGCTGCCATCCAAATGTAGACAGGGGAAATTTTATGTTGCCCTAGCCTTAGATGAATAGCTACAAGCAATTAGCACCACCCATAGAGGGAGCATAAGTCTTCCCCATTGATGAATTCCCACTGGTGACTAGTTACCCACTATCAAGTGGTTGACCCTAAAATGTATACATATAACCAGCAGGTTGTAGTTATGTATTTATTTTTATAAGTATCTGTGACAACAGTGGTTAAAGAAAAAGGGTGTAAACACAGAACAGAGTGGAAGCATGTATAGGAGAGGTAGGGAGGAGGAAAGGGGTGGTTAAATGATGTAATTATATTTTAATATAATAAAAAAGAAAAATAGGCTGGTTGTTTCATCCTATGCCCTGGCATCCTAGATGGACCATTAGGTTGTTCTGCCTTTTTAGGACACCCAAGAAAGGCACGAGTTCATTAGGTAATTCTGAAAAGAAGATTGTGACTCATAAAGAAGATAGTGCTTTGCCATAGCCTTGCCTGGTACTTCAGAAGGCACACCACAGCACCTGTACCACAGACCATTTCTAAAACAAAGGGACACAGCTATGGTAGATTGTTAGAGATACAGACCTGCTTTAACATGTTCTGGTAGTAGGTCTGCTATACTTCCTCAAAATACGGCCCCCTCAGCACTGGACACTCTGTGTCTATAGACCCAGTCAGGCTTAAGCCAAGCTCCCAGTCAGATTACTTAAAGAGGCAAATGTACAACCATCCATGTCAAAAAGACTGTAGGAGTAGCTGAAATTACATGTGTACCACCACGTGCACCAACTCTAAGTATTCAAGTTGTAAGACTGCTTATAAAATTCACAAGATACAGTCACAAAGATAGTCACTTCAGAGCCAGCAAGATGGTGCAGAGGGTTAAAGGACTTGTTGCTGAGGCCTAACAATCTGAGTTGGATACCCATATCCTACAGTGGAAAGTAGACCTGACTCCTGAAAGGTGTCCTCTGACACACACACTGACTATATCACAGATGCATCACACACACACACACAGACACACACACACACACACACACACACACACACTAAAAGATGTAAGACAATAAGATATTAACTTGAACAGCACCTGCAATAGTGAAAATATCAACAATAGGTGAGGTGTAGTGGTACATAATCCCAATCCCAGTATGCAAAATATAGACCCAAGAAATCACTAATTTCATCCCTCCAAAACCTTCTCCTTTAGATACCTAGTGAGATGTTTCAATAACAATAACAACAAACCAGAAAACCCCTATCCTGAAATCAACAAAAATGTGTGCACATTTTCATCACAAAATGCATGGTAGGATGTTTATAGCATCATTATTCACAATAGCCTCAAACCATAAACTAGTAAAATGTCCATCAAAATAGAAGGGATAAACTGTGGTTTATCCACATAACAGAAAGCTACATGTCAATGAGAATGAAAAAAAAACTCCAACCACTTAAACCAATACACATGAATCCCACAGATATCATGTTGACTCCAAAGACAGCATATGATCCCTTCAATGCAATGTCTCAAAATAGAAGAAATCAATCTAAAGTGTGAAAAGACATAATGGGGGTTATTTGGGAGTGGGGTAAGTGACTGGAAAACTTTAGAGTAGTAAGTTGCCTCTTAATCTGACACACATAAGTTTATTTCGCAGAAGGCATTAAGTTTGTAAACTTGAAAAATATATGGACTTTATTATGGCCATATTAAACTCCACCAATATGTGATATACAGTATTAATACATGTTATAAATAACTGCTACATTTTAATTAAAGCCTTAGAGACATCAGCAACCTAAGTGTCTATCAAGGTGTAATTAACTAAATTAACTAAGTAAACTCTGGGATATCTATTCAAAGAAATTCTGTACAGGTATGAAGGCATATGAAGTCGCTCTTCCTGTATAGACGTGAAGACATGTCAACTACATATAAAGTCAACAAAGTTGTAGATCTGTATGATGTGTCTAGTATAATTGTTCAGAAAGACAAGGAATTATTTTCTCAGATATTAATAATAGCTACAACCTGAAAGTAAAATTCTTAAGGGCATTCTGTCTAATGCTTTTCTATATAATGAAGAGTTTATTTACAAACACAAATTATGTTTGTACTATGAAATAAAAGCAGCCGGGCATTGGTGGATCATGCCTTTAATCCCAGCAGAGGTAGAGGTAGGCAGATCTCTGTGAGTTTGAGGCCAGCCTGGTCTACAGTGCGAGTTCCAGGACAACCTTAACGCAGAGAAACCCTGTATCGAAAAACCAAAGAAGAAGAAGAAGAAGAAGAAGAAAGAAGAAGAAGAAGAAGAAGAAGAAGAAGAAGAAGAAGAAGAGAAAGAAAGAAAGAAAAGCATACAAAAAATTAAAAGCAAAAACTGTCCTAAATTCAAGTTTCTTATTGTCTCATTTGTTTGGGTTGAGGCTTTTGATGGATGGAGGAAATGATAATGGAATAAACACAGTGCCTTGCCTCAGGGGTGCTAAGTGAACCCAGGGATAGAGGTCACATTGGTTGGTTGCTGGCAATCTTAACAATTGATTCAAATTAGCACTTGTTTGCTCCACATTCAAATCTAGTTGTGGTGTGGTCACCGCAAACAGGATTCCTGGTCACACAAAGAATGTGTCTACAAAATGGCAAAACAACGGAATTTGTTTGATTAAATGAACAAAACCATATACTCAGAGGGAGGGAACAAAAATCAAAACAGCTACACCCAAAGCAACCCAGTCAGATGGGTGGTTCACGAAATGGATCATTTCATTGAATCAACATGTTAGCAGTCTCACATGGACTCTGAGAAATCCAATTTCAAATGAAATACTTGTAATAAACCAAGAGGACATGAAAGACACATTTTAACCATCATCAGCAAATGCCATCTGAGTGTTCCTTGTGGATCTGCCATTGTGTTTAAGGTCTGACGACAAGATATTGCTTTCATAATATCAATGATGTTTTGTTAGGTACTCTTCATATAACCCATTGTATTTAATGATAGTCAACAGAGGAGAAAAATTGGCTTGGGCAAAACTGATAAAACCATAGCTTTTCTTATGAAGTAAAGGTTTAACAGACAAATAGAACAGCTTGCTCACAATAAGTTGCCTTTATGGATCTCAACTCTGGCTGCACATTATATTCAACAGAAACAAAAGTTCCAGAAATAGCACCTAGTCATCAATATTTTTTCCAAGCTCCTCTGGTTACTGAAAATCACAATAACAGATGAAACCTTTGCTTGGTCTAATTAAATGAGAAATTGGGTGGAATGAATCCAAGACATAAATGTCTTCAAAGACTCACCAAATGGTTCTTAAATATAATGAACATTGAAAATCGCTACTTCTGAATTATATTAGAAGTCAAGTGTTCCTTGTAGAGATCCAGTGTTACCCAACTATCCTTCTTTGTCCAAGTTTTGCTAGATATTAAACCATGTTATAACTTCATGTATTATGTAAATTATATATGGTTGTTCTTTAACCTAAACTGAGGTTACAATCTCTTTTTTAGGTTATAATATCTTAACCTTATCATGACATGAAAGTATCATGAATAAAATAATTTGATACACATAACCTATAAAATATCCTAGCCTACCTAACCTTAAAGATGTTTTAAACACCATCTCTAGCTGCTGCCTACTGGCTCATTTTATTCTTTTTCATGACTTAAGGGTTTGACTACTGGGGCTATTCAGTGCTAGAGCTCTTATACAGCATGTTTGAGGCCCAAGCTTTCATCCCTAGCACCGTGACATAAAAAGAAAAGGGAGAGGAAGAAATGAAGGGAAATGGAGAGAAAGAAAAAAGTAAAGAAAAAGGAAAGGGATGGAGGGAATAGTAGGGAAGTGGGAGAGCAGCAGAGGGGAGAGAAGAGGAGGGGGGAGGGGAGGACAACAAAAGAGTCACACATGGACTTTCTGAGGTTTCTATGACCCAAGTACTTCCTGTCTTTCCTCCATTCCTGAGACTAAGTTAGATTAGCAGGGTATGATCAAACAGTGATTACCCACTTGTTTTCATTAGCCACGGTATAAATCAAATCTCATGCTTCCTTTTGCTGTTCAAGGAGTGTTTATAGGCCAGAGAATGATTTTAAAGCTGGCTTAAGTTAAGTTCCTTGAGAACTAGCAACATATTCTTACAGCTGTAGCATGGGAAAGCTCCAATTCAAATTTAGATATTTTTTATATTATTGACACCACAGTTCCAGCCCTTTAAATGAAGACAAAACCACTGGCATAACTCACTGCTTAATTTTCTTGTAAAACAACAATTTATTTGTAGAATGTATTCATTTAACATTGCATAAGACTTTTGTTTATTGTCTTATTTTGTGTGTGCATGGATGAAGTGTGTGTCACAGTGCATGAGTGGGCAGAGAATGACTTGTGGGAGTTAGTTCTGCTTCCCAACATGTGGGTCTTGGGGATGGAACTTCGGTCATCAGACTCACTCAAGTGTCTTTACCTGATCAGCCATTTCACCAGCCCCAATCTATTAATTTTAATAGACTCTTTTACTTTTTTCCTGTTTTAATTCTTTAAAAATTAAAATTAATATTTGACAATTTCATACATGCATATAATGCAATTTGATCAGCGTCTGTCCAATAATTTCCCTACTTTTTCAGCAAAATTAATATTAGATGATTTTTATCTTCCAGGTAGTTTTTAAACTTTTATCTCCCAGGTAGTTTTCATTTTAATGATTCTTTAATTGCTTTTTCCCATTCATCATTCCATTTATATTTTAAATAACAGAGAATCTTTTACTTATTTCATACATGGAACTATTGATCCATTACTTTTTATAAAAGAAATCAGAATTTTGAAAATGAAGGTAGGAAGTGTGGAGGTTTAGGAACCCTGAGATATTGGCTTCCTTGTAATAATTCAGGGGTCTAGGCCTCTATCCAAGTTCATACCACCCTGTATCCAGCTCAGTTCATAGGCACTATAGGGCCACAACCCTTTATTTAGGACAATTAAACTCTTTTGGAATATGACATGTCTAGAGGCAGTTTTAGCTTGTCATATTTTGGTGTCGTGGAGCGGGATGAGGTGGGGTGTTGCTCCTGGAATGTAGAGAGAAGAGGCCAGGGAGACTGCTGAACATACCACAGCAAAAGATTGGTTAACCACTAATGTCAAGTGTGCCAGAGATTGTCACAGATATGTATTTCAAAGAGATGCTCTATGACTCCATATGAAATATTAAAAACAGGAAAATTCATAGAGATAAAAAATCTACAGAGAGTGAAAATCCACAGAGACAGAAGGTACTTAGTTGTTTGGGAGTCGGATGTGGAGGCATTGCTAATCACTATTTCCAGGTAATTAAAATGTTTGCTAATCACTATTTCCAGGTAATTAAAATGTTTGCAAATCAGATTATGTTAATGGTTAGAAATTGTGCCAAGATACTAGGACTATTAGAAACCATTAAATTGTACATTCTGAGGCAAAATTCATGGTCTGTAAATTATATATGAATAAAACAATTTCAATCCTTTTTATTTGTTTCATTTGATTTTGTTCCTTACTAAACAAGAGCTCATTTTATAGAGTAATATTTAGTTGATTCTAAACAACAATCTCTGGCAATAGATCTCATATGCAGCCCTATATTTCTTATGCAAGTCATTAACTAAGTTCTTTACTTTTTAGACACATATGTTATAGCTTTGTCTATGATGCTGAGATATGTAAAATGTATATGATATATCATTTCTGTCCAAGATCAATGAAAGAAAACCAAAGATATTAAGATTTGAGTGACAATTTCTACCTTTTGACCTTTGTTTCATTAAATTATCTCCCTTCCCTTCACCTGCAATTACTAAAATTGTCACTCTAGAATAGGTCATGGTGGTACAGGCTTTTAATACTAGTATGGGCAGAGCAAGATTAAGGCCTAGGTGAAGGTCCAAGGCTAACTATAACTATGTATCAAGTTCCGGTCTAGTCAGTAGTACTACATAGTACGAAGTCATTTCAAGAACACAAAGAAAAATTGTCACTCTTACTTTTGCAAAACATATTAAAGATTGAATATTATTATCAATCCCTTACTTAAGAATGTCCATGTTCCCAACGGGCAAACTAAGCAATAGTGGAGAGACTACATTAAATGCCCCTCCTTTATGGTAAGGTTGATAACTACCTCATATGCCATCCTAGAACCTTCATCCAGTGACTGATGGAAGCAGAGACAGATACCCACAGCTAAACACTGAACTGAACTCCTGGAACCTAGTGACAGAGACGGAGGAGTGATGAGCAAAGGGGTCAAGACCATGATGGTGAAACCCACAAAGACAGCTGACTGGATAAGGGGGAGATCTTGAATCCCAGACTGATGCCTGAGAGGCCAACAGGGGACTGATCCAGACTCCATGAATGTAGTCTAAGTGAGGATGCCACAGAAATCACTGGGGCCTTGGGTAGTAGATCAGAGTTTACCATGGTTTATGAATAATCTTTGGGAGCCCATTCCACATGGAGGGATGCTCTCTCAGCCTGGACATATGGGGAAGGGTCTAGGTCCTGCCCTGGATGAAATGACAGACTTTAGAGATCCCAAGGAGGGTCTCACCCTCCCTGCGAAATGATGTGGGGATTGGGTGGGGGGCTGGTGGGCTGGTGAAGGGACAAGGGAGGAGGGGTAGGAGAGGGAGCTGGGATTGACATGTGAAGCATTCATGTTTCTAATTTAAATAAAAACATTACAAAAAAAGAATGTAGTATTACGGAAAATGTGCAAATGAGTCAACTACATGGGCCAAGGTTAGGCACAATGGGTCAATGGCTCAAGCATCATTCTGCCCTAGTCTGTCCTCTGACAAAGAACAAATTTCTTTCTTCCCTTGACAGCATAGAAACTACTGGTCAATGTGTGTGTGTGTGTATTGGATACAAGTAGGAAAGGAAAATGTATTTTTGATGTGTTCTGTACAACAAACACAAATAAAATCATGTGTTTTTACAGTACTACGTTACCTCTGTTAACACAAGTATAACATTTTCACTACTGACAATTACCCACTAATTATAATTGAAATGACACACTGCCATCTGCATATAATTTCCTTCATTGAAAGTTGTTCCACCAGATACTTAGCAAATGCCTGCAGACTTTCCAAATTATAAGCTATGTAAATTCTTTCTGTGAATACTTATATTATTAAGGTATTACCTGTGTGTAATCAAAAAGGCCTTTCTCAATTTAAAAGTACTGTGTTTTTATCTGATTTTTTTATTTGACCTTCCCTCACGCCCAAGGAACATTGGGCATATCTTGTAATCACCAATCCTGCTGAACTTGAATGAAAAAATCCTGTGCCCCAAGTGTCTCATATTTTTCCTGGGTTTATTGAGTTTACAGATTACTTTAAAGAATTAAATGGAATGCTGGTTACCCAGAGGTGTTCAGAATGAGTTCCTTACATAACTGCTGTCAGTATTTTGGTAAAAACCTGCATAAATTGAGATTAATAAAGAAGGGAGGGAGGGAGGGAGGGAGGAAGGAAGGAAGGAAGGAAGGAAAGAAGGAAGGAAGGAAGGAAGGAAGGAAGGAAGGAAGGAAGGAAGGAAGGGCTTTGGAGTCAGGAGGTCTTTCCTGGGTAGTCAAGTACCTCACCTAAATTACTGCAGTTTTTGCCTATGAAAAATTCTCATTAAACAACAACATTTTCTTTTTTTCTATTTTTATTTTATTTAAATTAGAAACACGCTTATGTTACATATCAATCCAAGTTCCCTCTCCCTCCCCTCATTACCTACCCCCCAACCCCCTATCCCATCCACTTTTTGCTCCCCAGGAAAGGCGAGTCCTTCCATGGGGGATCTCCAAAGTCTGTCATATCATTTGGAGCATGGCCTAGGCCCTCCCCCATGTGTCTAGGCTGAGAGAGTAGTCCTCTGTGTGTAGTGGGCTCCCAAAGTCCACTCCTATGCTGGGGATAAATACTGATCTACTATCAGGAGCCCCATAGATTACCTAGGCCTCCTCACTGACACCCACATTCAGGAGTTCTGGATCAGTCCTATGCTGGTTTCCCAGCTATTAGTCTGGGGTCTATGAGGTCCCCCTTGTTCAAGTCAGCTGTTTCTGTGGGTTTCACCAGTCTGGTCTTGACCCCTTGCTCATCGCTCCTCCCTCTCTGTACCTGGGTTCCAGGAGTTCAGTTCAGTGTTTTGCCACCATTTTCTATACTTTTACAATATCATGGATAATTTTGACATTTTTACCAATCAACTATCTTGCACCTACTTTGTATACATGACCGAAAAATACCTCAAAGGAAGTCTCAGACAGTACATTCCAAGGGTTTCAATAGGGCAAAAGTAACCCATGTTTGTAAGAATCAGTAAGTGGTGACATGCCTAAGTTCTGGCAAAGGTACAACTCTAACTATAATCCAGAAATATTCATTCTATTTTCTGGAAAAATAATTTTGAAGATTTCTTACACAAGTCCATTGTATTTGGATCTTTTCCACCACATCCCTCTTCTAACTCTATTGTTCCCCCAACCACATGCTCTTAAATTCTTGACTATAATAGTCCAGTATTTTCAGGAGTTTAGGGCTGACCCCTTAGGATTGGGGTTTTGCCCTTTTTTTAATGGAGAAAAAAACTGGTTTATATCCTTTAAAAGTCATTGTCATAGTCTGTAGCTCTTCATCCAGGGGTGGGGTCTTGTGAAATTTTCCTCTTTCCATGTGGTAATTACATTTTCTGATGAGTGAATGTCTACAACCAGAGCATTTAAAACCTTACTTTAGTTCCAATTACCTAAAAGTAGTTAATCTTACAATGATTCTAGAATATTAGACAATTCTGATTCTTCTTTAAGAGAAGGCTTGAGAACTGAGGTACTATATAGCCGATGTGAAAGGGCTGTGGTATTCATAATCCCCACTTTTCCAATGACCATTTTCATAAATCAAAGGCTTTTGAGACTCAGGAAGTTAGACAGAAGACAAAATCGCGAAACAACAATAAAAAAGATCCTCCAGAAATCCACCATCGAATGCTTAAAAAAACTGAATCTCTTGAACAATTCTCACAGGTGACACCCCCCACACACAATATGAGTAGACCATGTTGGCTGCGAGTGTTCCTTTGCTTGTAGTTGACACATATCTCTAAATAACTTGTGTGTATGGCTTCTGAGCAAACCATAAATCAGAATCAGCTAATTAAAATGGGGAAACTTGCTAGCATAAGCATCCTGGGAACAGCAAAATGTGATGTGCTGCAAGTAAAATGAAAGAATTATAACTACCAAAAATAACAAAAGAACTATTATAAAATGGAAGGGTATTTATATTTATTCTCTTATCACTTCCAAATATAGGCTTCAGAAATAGTATTAAATTCACATACTTTTTGTTCTCTATAATAACAAGAGTACCCTGTAGTTAATAAGTAGTCATCACACATATATGTATGCAGATAATTGAGACGAAAGTAGGAGCATATAAAGACACATTTGGGGTCCATATCATTACACTTGTCTTAGAGATAGCGCAATACAGAAAAATGCTTAAAATTATTTTAAATACTGATTTAAAAGAACTAAGAAACAGTCAACTTCAAAAAGCAAGAGAAACAATATTCTGGAAATGTTAGTAGCTCTACATAACAAAGTAAAAAATTGATTTTTTAAGTTGCATTTTTCCAAAGTCAACTTATACAAAAATGAAATAATTACATGTAGGCAGAATATTAATTGAAACTTTTTTCTAAAACACTCAATAATTTTGAGTAACATACCTCATTATGCATAGTATTGGAGTATATTCATTACATGATCAGCATGTGCTGTTCATATCAAGTTAATTAGAATGTTCCTCCTAATAATGTCTTCAAGTTTGTAGTCTTTGAGGTACTCTCTCCAAGTCCATAGAACATATAATAGGTAATGTGAACTATTACTATCCCACTGTGCTGCGAAACAGGAAAATTTTATTCCCTCTATCAAATTGTGTTTTGGTACCTGTTATCCATCCTCCTCATCCCTGCCCATCTTCTAGTAATCACTATTCTACATTCAAATGAACATTTTAGCTTCTACCATAGTTGGATAATTTAACTTAACATGATTTCACGTAATAGTCTCTAGCTCTATCTTTTTTTTTGCTGTAAATGTCAAGATTTCACTCTTCATTATAGTACAATAAAACAAGATTTTGTACATATACACTTTATTTATCCATTCATCTGTTGATGAGCATCTGTGTTGATTCTGTATCTTAGGTCTTGTAAACAGTGCCGCAATATTCCTGGGATTACAGATGTGTCTTTGAAGTAATGAATTCACTTTCTTTGGATATAGACACTGATGTGGATATCCAGATCATAGTAAAGATCTATTTTAATGTTCTGATGGCCGAGTATTGAGAATTTATATCTTTACTCATGTGTGTAGCATTTCTTTTCTTTACATCTTTGACAGCCTTTGTTACTTCTGTTCTAACTTCAGTTAGATAACATCTCATCATAATTTTGATTTGTATTTTCCTTATTGTTACTGACATCGAGCATTTCCCATGTATTTGTTGACCATTTATATTCCTTCTTTTTTGACAAATGTCTATGTAGATCACTTTCCATTTTTAACTGGATTTGGTAATTTCTTTGGTGGCACATTCTCACTCTGTAGCCCAGCTGTCTTGGAACTTACTGTATAGACCAAGCTGTTTGCAAACAATGATGATTCCCTTGCCTCAACATCTAGAATGCTGAGAACACAAACAAGTGTGAGTCATCAGCACACAGGGTTCTACTTGACATTTTAAAAACTTATATAAGGTGGCTAAATTAGTAGAAAAATTCCAAATGAAAGATCCATGTTTTCATATCCAATAATTTAGTACATGCAATAGAGAAAAAATAGAAACAACTGCATCATTTCTATGGAACTGGCTTTCAGTATCTCATCAATTGCTGCCCATGGTAAATGCGCAGTAATTAGGTCAGTCCCAGAAAAAAAAGTGTTATAATAAGAACACATCTGTTGATCATTGTGACTAGATCTATCACTCTTTCATTCTTGAAAGATAAACAGTAATGAGATATGCTGTATGCAGCTGTAAGGATAAAAGTAATTCATGAATGACTTTATTAATTAGGTATTATTATCCATTTTTGTAAAAGAAAATATGTCCCAAATCCTTTCAGGTATCCCAATATATGTAATTAAATGACAGACTGAATGAAAATATATGATTCACATTTTCCTTCCTCTCCTTTTCTACATTGTGGTACACCTCCAGCAATTCTCTTAAAATCCTTTCTACAACTTCCTTCAGAGAGAATACGTATTGCTTCTTATATATATATATATATATATATATATACATATATATATTAAGCAATAAACATATACATAAATAAGTGAAAGCCCTGGGCATACTATTTTAGAGCCACATTCAGTGTTCATTTTATGCATACATTTGGCTTATGTCTTTCCACTTCCTACTCTGCCATCTTTCTCTTCCAAATTGAATGACACTTTTCATCATGATGTTCAGTTGTTCTTGCTAATTTATTCTCAAAGATAAACTTAGCTATTAGACCACATTTCATCTTATGTATTATTAGCATCCATTGAACACCTGCCATTTTTCAGGTAATAGGAGTGGAATGGGCAACAAATAACGTTCAGTTTCCCTATGTGTCTCTTATCTATTTTTTACACTAATTTTCTTTTGTAGGGTTAGTATTATTGTACCCATCCTCTTATGAGGAAACTGTGAAACATAAAAAATCTAAGTAATTTCTCAATGCTCCCTGAATCTGTGGTGAAGCAGGAGTCAAGATTAACATTGCCTAAATTCATTATTGTCATCAATACTATACATTACATACTTTTATGACTATTTTCTCTTTGTACTAATTTATCAATTTGAAGTCTATAGAAGTGATGTACTAATTTATCAATTTGAAGAATCTGCAGAAATTATGTATATTTGTATACATATAGAAACATATGTGTATGTGTGAAAGTTTAAAAACTCTGTTTAAGTATTCGAAAGATCTAACTATAATACCAATTGTATTAACATGATTTAAAACTAATGCAAACCCAGTTAGTTTCCATCATTAGTTATAAAATTCTTTCTTAAATTAATGAATTTAAGAATAAATTAAAACCAAGCCATGTCTTATTAAGGCAGAAAAGCAAAATACATGTAAATTTAACAGCTAAGTTGGAAGTCCTCTTACAAAATGAATGGACTTGGTTAATGTTGTTTGAGTAAAGGAAAGGCTTTTGAATACTTGGAGGCAATGTCACTAAAGAGATAGCCAATAACCACTGCAAAAGAGAAGAAAATTTCAGTTTGCAAAATATTGGGGTTTGTAGGGGCTGGAAAAGACTAAATTAATGGTTGTCATCTTCTCCAATGCTGTGACCCTTTAATACAGTTCCTCATGTTGGGGTGACCAAGCACAAAATTATTTTCATTACTACTGCATAACTTTAATTTTGCTATTGTTACAAATGGTAATGTATATATCTGTGTTTTCTAATGGTCTTAGGTGACCCAAGGGGTCATGACCCAAAGCTGGAGAACCAGAGTGGTACATCAGAGTGGTTAAAAAAGGACACAGGGGACAGAGAAAATACATTTAATAGTAGCACAGAAAGAACACTGGCAATTGTGGAATTCTGGGATAACTTTGGATTTTTTTTACAAGAATGGGATTTGAATTTATGCATCCTGATATGAAAGGTCTAGAGAACGAACCTTAAGAGGCTACTTTGAGTACACTTGGGAACCTTTACCTTTCACTTTTCTAAAAAGGGACAATGTTGACTGCTAGAACTGAGAAGTAGACAGTGACATAGAACTTTCTTAAAAATGAATTCGAATATACCAGCATATGCAGTCAACTAATTTGCTGACTTGAAGACAGCCTCCCAAACCTATTATTGCCTGTAATGAAAGACTATATGCACTAATCACAACATGCAACCTTAAAAGTGCTCACAGCCTCTAAAAAATCATGATACAGGGATTTTTTCTTAGACTCAACACATTTTTCATTCAGAAACCTGATTGGCTGTTGTAGATGCTCTGCATGATATAAATTGGGGCCCAGAGCTGGAAGAAGTCAACGGATCAAGCATCCCTGAGCTTCAGACAGAAGTCACTCAGAACACATTCAAAGGTATGTGGATTTCATTCATAATTTATCATATTTATTGTGGTCATTTCTTTCTCTGAATTTCATATTTCCAAGGTGTGAATATATCACACATTTCTATTACTCTGTACTATCCACACCATATGTGCTTCTTCAGTCTTACTATAAATTATAGTCTCTGATCACTGAAGTGAATTTTTAACCTTATAGTACAGTAATGCTTTTGTATGCATTTCTGTAAGTTTTAGGTTAAGCATTCCAATGCTTTTGGGGAGCCAGATTTCACACCAAAATATTTATTTGCTTTTTAATTAAGATAATGCTTTAGTAGGCTATGACCTACTTCTATACAAAACTTTGTTGAATTATGTCAAGTGTAAATGCTTTTTCTTATTAACTTAACCTCTGAAAAAAGATTTAGAAGGTAGAAAACCTCAATGTACTTTTCATAGACAGCACTATTACATGTTTCATCCATATCCTACACATACTTCAAGGTGTTGTCATAAAATAATGTGCATATTTTGGGATGGCCAGTTCTTGCTTCATGTCTGAAGGACCTTAATATGTAGAAGAATTCCAATGTAGTTGATAAGCAAAAAGAGGCTGTTACTGGCTGAAGACAGATTTTTTATGTAGAATTCACTCCAGAACCATTTTAAAAAAGCATAGAATGGTAGCACTGTTCCCTCCCTTTGGTTTAACCATATCTTTTGCTTCACACCTGGAATTCAAAGGTGTTATGAGAGATTCTTGCCTAAAATTCTACAGATGGTGACATCTGGACCTAAACCCACTCTTCCATTAATCTATTCTGGAAAACTACTCAATATTTTTCTCAAATAGCTTATGCTTTTTACAGTAGCTGTGCTAAAGTGGGCTGTACCCCATAAAGAAAATTTCTGTGTCTTCTTACAAAAGTATAAAATTATATTTTGACTATTTCCTCAACTCTTATATTTGACCTTATTCTATCAATCATTATTTATAGATTACATTTAGCTAATATGAGTATACAGGGTGCATAGGTAAAGAAAAATGTTATACAAAATCATTTTGGCAGATCAATTGTGTTGGTATAACTTGTTAACCTTTAGCTTAGTTGAAAAGCCTCTTTAGCTCTATTATGACTCCAGAAGCAATGATATGGGTTGAAAAATGAGAATTATACATGAATGAAGTTCTTTACCAAAAAGGACCCCACATTTTTTCTTAGTAACACACTAATGTGGACTATAGACATGCATAACACATAATTATGTTCATGCCAACATACTTTTTAAAAAATGGCTGATGTTGATTTGCATTTCAGAACCATCAAGAAATGGGTACCTGGATTTTGTTTGCCTGCCTCCTGGGAGCAGCTTTTGCTATGCCCGTGAGTAAAACACCCCTTTTATTTATTGTATTCAATTCCATAAGCTTGGAAATATAAATCTGCCCCTATGTAAATTTCAGGTTTTAACACAGCATAAGATCTGATATCCCCAAGTGTCTAAGTGTTGAAGAAACCCTTAAGAAGCTTGTTAAAAAGAAAATCATGAATGTCTCCACCACAGATTATGATTCAGTGCAGCTGAATTGGGGCCAAACACTCAACATTTTAACAAGCACTTTACCCCCAGGAGACTCTGCCTTAACAATTAGGTTGTAAACACCACTGCCCATCTCTACAAGGAGTAATCTTTTTGAAGGAATCTTGAACAGTTTCCAGAGAAAGTGTTTACTCAGCCTTAGGCAAATGTGACATCCAAACAATCTCTAATAATATCAATTCCTCACAAGTTTCACAATTTCTTCTTGCCCTCCAAATACCAGTGCTGTTACCCTTAAGGAGGTAATATTTCTGCATTAGAAATTCCTTCTTGTACCACCTCACTCTTCTCCAAACCCTCCCCCTTTGGTGTATTGGCTTACTCCTTAGGTATGACTTGGCATTAGCAAGGTTCTGGAATCCTACCTACGCCAAATACATTGATAGCAAACAAATATAGGACAAGGTCTGTATTGTACCATTCAAATGTATCAAAGACCAGGATGTCTGACCCACTCTGTAGACACAGGTACACAATGGCAAAAAGCTAAGGTCACATGCCAGCAAAGGTTTTTGGTGGTATAAAGAGCATCCAATACTACAGAGACCAGCAAGCTCGTATACCTGCCTCTCCTCTCACACACAAGACCAAGATACTGTACTCTGTGCTCTTGGAGTCCTGCATTCTGGTGATTCCTTGTCCTCTGAGGAGCTCTGACATTTACAAATTCAGTCCTTTTCAATACCCCAGTCTCAGACAGTTTATATCTAGACACTGTAGGGAAAACAGCTACCTAACTAATGTTCATTTACATTCAGATGAGAGTGAATAAATCAGATTGCAAAACATGAGCATTTTGGAAGAGTAGATTTGAACTGACTCTTAAGTAGCTTTGTGCCTGAGGGAGGTTTGCTGTTTTAGGCTCACACCTTTCTGTCTCCTGCTGCCACAACCCCTGGGCCATCCAGAACTCCACAAGTCAGGCACTAGTCAGCTGGTCCCCACTTTGGGAAGCACAGAGAGTTCTGATTTAGAAAATTGTTCAGGTTGCTTTTTATTTGGAACTTCTAGATTTCTGTCATAATTCAGTGACACAATAATAAAAAGGGTTGGTCATGAACTTCAATAAATCAATTATTTTATTGTTCAGGGGATCGGTTTAGAATGTTTATATTTTATTACTCTCATCTTGTTCTCACATTGAACAATAGAGTTGGTGTGCTATTTATTTACTTTGTATGTTAATTACTAGGCATTCCTTTGATACCTGAACACTTAACCATCTGATTTATAATGTGGTCCTTTGTGAAACAATTTCTTTCATGTTGTTATTTTAAATTATGTAACACAAACATACCTCTTTTCCTAACACAGAGAGAGTCTGATCAACACGTAAATGGGTGGGTGGAATGGAGTAAAATTCTTTGATGGTTGGTGGGTTTAATCCAAAGATCCCTAGAGGACAAATGGATGCTGTCTTCTGCTTCCAGGTCTCTCACTAGAAGACTATGACCCCTAGGAAAGTTATTTAGGAATGCAGAGACTATTTACAATGTGAAGGCTTGTCCTCCACAGCAACCATACTTAGACTAAAAGTAGACCTCAAATATATTCTACACTATGTATATATTTTTAAAAATATAGCTTTAGACACCCTTAATGTGAACAATTGCATATTGACTTAATCTTTTTCTTTTTCTTTCTCTTTCTCCCTTTGTTTTTTTCCTCATTTTTCTTCCAATTATCCTTCTCCAATTTCTACAAAAGCTACCACCTCATCCTGGGAGCCCTGGCTATATCAACTTAAGCTATGAGGTAATTTTTCTATTTATTAATTTTGACCATTATTTGAGTTAAAGATGTCCTGAGATCTGTAAAGAGTGGTGTGTTGATTCTTCATTCAAGATGTTTCTCAAATGGTCACACTTTTTCAGTTCCCACCAGCAGCTTTAAGCCCTGACTGATGGCCTCAAGCCTGAATTTCCCAGCACCCTCCTACCTGGTCACTCTGACTCAACCTCTACTTTTAAACCTAGTTATAAATGTAACCACCAAGAACTACCACTCAGGAAGGCTCCATGATAGGGCAGAAACTGAACTCGGCTTCAACAGTCTTGTTCTATGCCAGCCTATAAAATTCGAGGAGTAAGTAAGATGTTAAAATCTCTTCTAGCTGGAAAATTGCTGATTCAAAGACATCCACACACTGTGTGCGTTTCTCATTGGCTATGCTAAGTGATCAGTGAAAAGTGGTTTCTAAGAGTTTCTTCAGAGTGTTGGAAAACAAAAGCGTTCTAGAAACAGAGGTTGGGGTTCTTCTCAACTGCATTCAAACCGTATGACCTTGGGAAGATCTTTTTTCCCTCTGGAATTTTGGTTTGCTCATCTAGAGAAGGGAAACAACGATAACCACATTTCAAAAAATGTTATTCAGAGAGTAATAAAGGGTATGAAAAGTGCTATGTCACTCATAACTTGAGTGAGGTTCATAGTTTTTTGTTGTATTGATTAAAGGATGTACTACATGAAAGAGCTATAAATCTGAGTCTAATTAATAAGACTATACTGTCCAGAAAGGTATGAAACTATTTATCTCACAGGTTCAGATAAAAATCTGAGTCTGTTTACTCATATAAACAGAAGAAAAATGCTAGTAGGAATCTGAGACAAATTTTACTGTTTTATCTTAAAATTTAACCAAATTTTATTTAACCAAAAAAATCTATGTCTTAAGGATGAAAGACAATGTTATCACCTACTTTCTCATTGTGATATCAAATAAGAAATAACTAAATGAATATTATAACACATTATTGTGTCATAAGTCTTTAATTGTTTGTTTTGCTCTTTCAATGAAGAGCAGGAACTGTGGAATTAAGTCTAATCACTACTTTTGTAACTTCAGCTGAGTGAATGAACCTACCTGAGTTTTCATAACATTATATATAAAAGTGAGGGTGATACCTGCCTCAGATCATGTAAGAAAACATGAAAAGTGGATGGGATGGATATAACACAGTACCTGACACATAGGAAACATCCAACAAATGTTTACCTTCTTCTTTCTTTTGTAGAAGTCACATTCTCAGGCTATCAATACTGACAGGACTGCATTAGTGAGTCTATATTTCATACTGCATTAGTGAGTTTAGTTTTTAGTTCATATGTAATTAAACTTAATCAAATGCATTCTAATGTCTCTTTCTCTTAAGGTGCTTACCCCTTTGAAGTGGTACCAGAGCATGATAAGGCAGCCGGTATGTAAACATTTTGTTCTTCATTCCCTTAAGAGAATAGGCATGCATTTTACTTCCCTTTTTAACTGAAATATCATGTCTGCTCCACCTACAAACACTAATGGGAATTTTAGTTTGTAAAAGGTCATATCTGTGTACACTGTTAGAAATTCTTGCAAAGGAAAAAATGACTAAAATATTCATAAGGTCATAATAACAAACACTACTGCTACTTCTCCAGTTAGAAATCAACTGAGCCAATGGTAAACCTGACTCTTTGTTTCTCACCAGTATCCTTCCTATGGTTACGAACCCATGGGTGGATGGCTGCACCACCAAATCATCCCTGTGCTGTCTCAACAGCATCCCCAGAGTCACACCCTTCAGCCTCATCACCACCTCCCAGTGGTGCCAGCTCAACAGCCAGTGGCCCCCCAGCAACCAATGATGCCAGTTCCTGGCCACCACTCCATGACTCCAACCCAACACCATCAGCCAAACATCCCTCCATCCGCCCAGCAGCCCTTCCAGCAGCCCTTCCAGCCCCAGCCCATTTCACCCCAGTCTCATCAGCCCATGCAGCCCCAGTCACCTCTGCACCCCATGCAGCCCCTGGCACCACAGCCACCTCTGCCTCCACTGTTCTCCATGCAGCCCCTGTCCCCCATTCTTCCTGAGCTGCCTCTGGAAGCTTGGCCAGCGACAGACAAGACCAAGCGGGAAGAAGTGGTGAGTATACCTTGAAGCCAGAAAAAGACAAGTCCTAGAAATGTGATGTAACAGAGTTGGCCCCAGAGTTCTAAGTTGCAATCTGAGCCTAGAGATGCAGACACTGTAGGCCTCTGTTTCTGTTAGTGCAAGCATACATTGTATCTCTTTTTTCCCCTTTTTACAAATGAATCTGTTGATGTGACTTGGTAATTAACGGCATGGGTTTTATAGTGTATTTAAATTCTAATTATTGAATTTTCACCAGAACATGTTTTACTGAAATGTACTCATTTTAAGAATAGCAGAACAAATGAATATCATTTTTTTACTATTTCAAAGGTTTGACTGGTTTGAATGGGCTAAATCTGCAGAAAGAATATAAAAGGAATAATTCTTAGAATGAGGAGGGCAAATATTAGAACAAGCTGAGAGGTAGATGGGAACTATCTTTCAGGACATACAGGAAAATTGCCTGTCTAAAGTGATAATTCAACTCGAAAGTGGCTAAATTAGTGAGCCTGTTAGACTCTTCTTCAGTACTAGTACTACACAGACAGTGTTTGACAAGAGGTTGCCACAGTTTAGCATTAAATGTTCCTGTTACAGAAAGTTCTGACCAACAAGTGAGAATAGTTAATAAAATGATCATTATGCACACACATAAGTTACATATATGAAATGATGTGATTATACTATGCACATGAATCCAAATGTTATTACAGCTCATTAATGCTATTAATGATTTGATACTAAGAATCAAAGAGGAGCCAGGCAAGAGTGACCAATATTGGGAGCCAGGTCACCTGGATTTTAGTCCTAGCTTTTCCTTAAAAAAGGTGGTAGGATACCAAATTATTTCCATTTTGGGGGTGTTTCCTCTCTTTAAAACAGGGAAAGGAAAAAACAAATAACTTTTAACTCTAAATATTAATGCCACAGTTTCCTTATAAAAATACTGTCATGCATGTCTTCACAATTATAAGCCTATGTATGGAAATGAGGTAGAACTTTCAGAAATTGACTGGAATTGAATAACCAGGTAGCTGTCACTGATTCTCCTAGACTAAGGTACATGCTCTCTGTTTGCATGCAAAGTGAGTTTATTTGTGTCTTCATTAATGATTAACATTATGGATTTGATCATGTGTTTTTATTTTGCCCCAACTATTTGTGGAAAGGTGACTTTGTGGAGGTAGTTTGAACTTTTTAAACTCAATACCCTCCTGTTTAAAATTAGAGTAAAAATACTGATGATTGCCTAGTGTTGTCTTATGGAAAAAAAGTAATGAGATTATAGCAGGCAACACTTGATGCAAGGTGTCAGCTACTATTATAACATTAAATAATATGTCTTAGTGCCTTGAATGTAGGGAACTTCTTTATAATGACAAGACAAGAAACTTCAGAAATTACAGAGTCAAACTCATTGGTTGTACATTGTTTTAACAAAACTGAAGCCATAACTTATTATTGTAAATAGTATTCACTAGGAATGTTTATAAATTATGTTAATTGTTCCTTTTGCTATATTTTTTCAGGATTAAAAAATTCAGAAAATGAGAGAACCGAAGTGGATACTTCGGTTGTTTTTAGGAATAACTCAAGAACACAATGATTTGTGCCTACAATCACTTAGTAAATTCTGTAACTAAAAATAAGTATCATTAGCAGATAATAAAATGTTTTAAAAATCATTCATGTCTTTGTGTTGAATTAAATTTAAAATTCCCTATCACTTGAGAGAACTTATAAGTGAATATTTGTGAATAATGTAGGAACTGGTCATTTGCTTCTACAAATTGACCATTTAGCAGGCAAATAATGACTACATGTCTTCTTAGAGAACCTTTATATTATCTCAAATCTTTTCTTAAAGTAGAAATTTGTACATCTTTAACAATAGCTGAAAAAGTTTTAAAAAGTTCAGCATGTATAGTCACTGAACCTGAACCAAATGAAAGCAAGTTTAGAAGAAAAAATTCTTTACATTGAAAAAGATAAACTTTAAGGAATGTTTATACTTTAAATCAAATTTAGTCTTGGAACTCTAGATTTATTCTTCACACCACATTAGTAATCAAAATCTGGTCTTTTGAACTCATTCTATAGAAAAATATTTTAAGTGAAATTATGTGATATGTAGAATAATAAACTAAATTTAAATTATTGAAGTGATTACTTTGCCTAAGAAAAATTTATTAACAGAGCTTCAAACAGAGAATTTCAGTGATTTTATACACAAGTCATTTCTTTCACTTCATAATCTTTAGGCTGATGAAGTCTACCGCATGGTCTTCAAAATGTTAACAGATGCATAAAATGGACTCAAAACAAGTTTTCTTTCCCACTCATATTTATATTTGAATCATTTTTCCTCTTACACCCACACAGAATTGTAAACAGTCTTTTCAGGGTTTATATTACACAGCACCCACAGTAACTTTATTCCGGTACCTTCATGATGAATGTCCCTTAATCATTTTCTGGAATGAGTAAACATAGCTTTACTGGGAAGGTATCGATATGCAAACAAATAAGCTAATTTTAAAGAACTAAAATGCAATAAGAAAGGTAAGAAAGCATTTAATCAATTAGCATAGGCCACTTTTAATCATCTGAGTAAATAATCTCTGAAGCACTCAGTAGACTAGGTACTACTGTATGTAATAGTGAAAACAGTTATTTCCTATTCCTAGGGTCTTAGCATCTATGAAAGGGATGCAATAAGCTATGTATCAGCAGTAAAAGATGCTCAAGTGGCATTAACCTTATGCAGAAATGCAGTAAAAATTCTATGGCTGTTCATCAGCTTACAACTCATTCCTCTTTGGCAGAGCTGGAACTGATCCCAGCATAAGGCCTTCCACCAACTCAGGAGAGATGTGTCCTCTCTACTGCCTAGGGAGAGAAGGTCCATTCATCCACACCACCTATGTCATCAGTTACCATAACTCTATACTGCTTGTCTCTTACTAGTTGAGGAATAGGCTGTGGTGGACCATGAATACAGAAAGAGGACAAAGAGCAAGTTTCCTGGGAAAGAAAGAACTCTTAGGGATCAGCTTTACCTTTTATTAAAGGATGCATAGATACACTCTTGGGGAAAATGTTATTTTGGTCATTTGTTTGAAGTTGTGATTCATGGAGCTGTGTCCGCTGTCTTGTGACCAAAAGTTGGAAGCAGAAAAATAAAATCTCCTGAGGATCTTGGTGGCATCATTCCATCCTGAAATTACCCATCCCTGGGACCACCTATTGCTTCATGCTTTGCTATTTCAATAAGAAGCATGAGACATGGAGCTCAACCAAAACTACCATTTTTGTAGCCTTGTTACATAAATTGACTCTAGCTCTTCATAATTGTCTCTGAAAGATGAGGGTGATTGTTACTTGCCCTAGATCATGGACAACAACTTGCAGAGTGTGCTGGGTTGTTAATAACATAATACTTAACATAGGAGCGCTGGATATGTTTTTAGCTTCTTTCTTTTGTAGAAGTCACATTCTCAGGCTATCAATACTGACAGGACTGCATTAGTGAGTATATATTTCATACTGCATTAGTGAGTTTAGTTTTTAGTTTATATGATACTAAATTAAATCAACTGCATTCTAATGTCTCCTTCTCTCAAGGTGTTTTCCCCTATGAAGTGGTACCAGAGCATGCCAAGGCATCCGGTATGTAGACATTTTGTTTCTTATTACTTTAACAGGCATGCATTTTAAATCTCCTTATGCATTCACATATGTTTACTTCACTACATTTTAGCGCTAACACTGATGAAATTCTGTTGGGGATGAACTGACCTCAAAGGTCGTAGAGTTCACAGTCATATTACAATATTTATGTGATAAGTCTTCAACAATTGAGGTTTTACAATAATTTTTCATATTAAATATTACCCCAACTTCAATAAATGTCTAATCTATTGCTCACATGAATGCCACAAACTTTACTTTTGGGACCCTATGTACTTCCTTCTTGAATGTTTTATAATATTGGGTCTGTATTATAATGAAGAGTTAAGATTCAATAAATAATGACAATAATTAGTAAAATATTCATAGATCACATATTAGAATAGAAAATGAACAATATAACCTAATAATCTAAGTTAAACTATATTTCTACAAATAAACAGCTTAGTAGCAAATATTGAGGATGGATGTTTAAAAAATCTGGAAGTAATTTTTATCAAAGGAAACAATGATTGCTATACTACCCAAATCAAAATGTAGATACACAGGATTACCATGCAATGGAATGTTTCAAACTATATATATTACATAGTTTGGTAATTACATTTTATACTTGTGCCATTCAAGTATATGTGGGCATTTACGTTTAATTGAATTAAAAGGGAATAAAATTTAAAACAGCTTCTTGGCCATAGTTGATAAATTCTAAATGCTCAGCACCCACACTGGGCAAGTGATTGCCATATTCAACAACACAGATCTAAGACACTGCTAATAGAACCTAATTTTATCAATGTTTCTCTCTACATTACTTTTTGAGGCAGAAGAAGCATATTTATTAATTCTAATGTTTGAAACAAAAGATGACACCAAACAGATTGACTGGTTAAAGTTGAAAAATTGCAATTTTCCATAAGAAGCTATTTCCTGAGCATGTCAATGATCATAATATTTAAAGAGAATTTTCTAAGAATTAGAGGATTCTTTTTCTTTTTCTTTTTTTTGGTCTAACTGTATATACTATGATGGTTTCTCCTCTAGATCCTTTTCAAAACAGATAAATATGGAACTGAAATAGTTTCATTTCCCTACATGCAATAGAATTGTTTTGTCACCAAAGGAATGGTGTTTCAGACCTTGAACCAGTCACATTTGGACTGGTAGTAGTTTAGGTCTGCCCTTGACCTAGACCTTCACATGGAAGAGGTGAAAGTTTAAACTGATTAAAAACTGAAACCAAAAAATTATTTTTCTTAAATCTGATAGAGATTTATTGATTGTGAATGCCAGAAAAATCTGCATTCTTTTCTGTTTCATGATTCAAAAGTTACAGTGTTACTAGGGCACACACATGTATGTACATAATACATACATATGTCCATTAGGATGACATGTAAAAGGACACATGTGAAGACATGTACCATTTGAGCAACTTGAAATTTTAGGTAAGCCTTCTCCACATTCCAACAAGCTAGAGAATATGTAGTGATGACATATGCAATTACTACCAAGGTTATCCCATAAAAATTCAAGAAAAATAGGTCAAGATGCTCATTTTCTTTTCAAGAAACATGCTTACACATCCTTTCCTAATTTCATATAAATTGAAGCTATAGACTTTCCCCCTAAACCTGTGTTTGCTCTTTGATAAACAGTAGCAGGAAATATCAAGAATGAGTTTAAGCACCAAACGTAAAAATCTATGTGAAATAGCCAGTAATTGTGTTGATTTTTAATATGGTGTTCTACTTATCTTAACAGCTTAACATGGAAACCCCAACAGAAAAATGATCTCAATCGGTCTGCTACCTTTCCAGAACGTAATGGCATCTAGTAGTGTTCAATATTGCTTCAATAAAATTCTCATCGGCTTACATTTGTTCTGAAGTTCTTGTTACTTGTAATTTCTCCTTTTGGAATGATTTGTTTGCTAACTCCATCCTTTTTTTTAAAGTATGCAGCTTTAGCAGTAGGGGTCATTGTCTGAAGTTTGCTTATTCAATAATGCTTTCTGGGAAGAGTCCACAACAGATTCATACAAAATACATGACAATTATAACAGATTAATAATTGGAAAATGTGGGAAGATAGTAGCAAGGGGTAAAGAACAGGAAAACAATGGTCATTTTGGTCCCCAAACATTTATCACAGTAGCTGCCTCCTTTATTTACAAAATGAAAATTAGTAAATCCATCTTACATATATCCCCGTTCTTTAATGGAAAAGAGAAAGGAAATGAGGGAATGGAGAGATAGGGACAGAGGGAAGAAAACACCACAGAGTTAAGTATTTTTTCTTATGTGTTAAAAAATCTCAAACAATATTAAATTATCTCGATGCCATAAAAAATTCAAATCCTATATTTGGGTGTGGAATGTGGGTGTTCTGAGGCCAGTCAAGTGTCCATACAACTTCAAAGATGATTTCCTGTGCTATGTGTGTGGTTGGGGGTACTCAAACTTTACAAACAGAGCTTCTGAGTCATAATCATGACCATAGCTGTGGAAAATGGTACAAGTGTCTCATCCTCTTCGGGTCTCAATTTCCTCATGTATAAAATGTAGTGACATCTTTCTTTGAGTCTTTTTTAAAAACTGAAGATAGATTCTTCTCTCATAAATATACCCTGACCACACTTTCCCCTCACTCCACTCCCAACCTCCCCCGCCCCTGATCCACTCCCTCTCTATTTCTCTTCAGAAAAGAGCAGGCTTCTAAGAGACAACAACCAACATGACAAAACAAGACAATAAGACAAAGAAAATGCCCTCATATCTAGACTAGACAAGGCAACTCAGTAGGCAGAAGAGAGTCCCAAGAACAGGCAAAAGAGTAAGAGACACACCCACTCCCACTATTTGGAGTTCCACAAAAATACCAAGCTAATATCTGTAATGACCCCTAAATTCAATCCCTGCGGGATGCAATTATTTGTAGGTGTTAAGGTGTGTGTGTGTGAGCGTGCACATTTGCGAGTGTATGAACTTGTGCTGCATGTACATGTTTGAATGTGTACACATTTGTATGCATGCATGTCTATTCATGCATCTGTAGGTCAGAAATTGATGTCTTTAACTACTGCTCTCCACATTGTTTTTCTTTGAGAAAAGGTTCCTCACTAAACTGAAAGTACACCACTTCTTAAATACTAGCTGGCCAGCAAGCTCCAGTGATCCACCTGTCTCTACCTCCCAAGTACTGGAGATTCCAGAGACACATTGTCATACCTTTTTATGTGGGTGTTGGGTATCTGAATTCAGATTCTAATGGTGCCTGGCAAGCAGTTAGTAAACTGAGTCATCTCCCAAACACAAGATACAATTTTTATATTCACAAATGGGGTCTTCTAACTGTACAACTCAAAGGGAATGCTACACATGTGGAAGTAGAATTGATGCCAAATTTTTTTGTATGACGTAAAAGTTTTCTACAACAAAGGCTCCAATGTGGAACATGTTTAGTATTTATCAATCTGCAATTCCTGACAAATTGCAATCTAAAACAGTTTCTTTACTCATTGTGATCCTGCATGATCTCTACCACGTCCCACCTGATATTCCAGATGCTCTAAAATGTCTATCCCCAATACCAACCTCACTCTCCATTCCCCACTCTAGAGATATCAGGGATCTAGATTCACCAAGTATGTAGATTGACCAATTTCTGAGTATTTTTGTGTCTACCCAAAGAAGCTTATCGTCTAGTGTGAAGACCACAGTATTTTTTTGCTATAGAAGCATTTACATCACATCTTGGGAAAAGTTCTCAGTAGAGAACTTAAGCTCACATGGATGAATGAGAGAGGGCCCCTAGAAAAGATCACATGAGATTATGCACAATGATGGCTGCTCTCTGACACATGGTACATGGAAGCAAGTAGAGAGCATATTATCTTCACTTTCAGGAGTATCTTGAGTTATGTACAGCCCCTGTCTTTTTTGGTTCCAGTGGTTAAACTGAAAACAAATGCAAGAGCAGTTTTTCAGAAGAAATAGAATGAACTGTTTTTCTCTCATTGGTTAGTTCTAAGAAAGCTACAGTGTGAAATCATTATGGTATCCTTTCCCCTTTCCAGTCCTCCTTTTGCAGGCACTTAGAGGCTTTTAAGTGATTCTCTGCAATTCTCTAGGATGACCATAATGAAAATACCATTGAAACATCCCTAGGATGATAATGAATCATAACTAATTGGTTTATATAATCTCTCTGCATGGAATTTAAATGCTCAGGTAAAAAATATGAAGAGGTTGAAAGATCTAATGAACACACACACACACACACACACACACACACACACACACACACACACACACACACAGGGGCTGGGTTAAACTTTGCTTCCTGCTTTGCAGCCTCCACAAATGCACAAATGTCAGCTACTGAGGCAGCAGTCCAAACTGGCTCCTACTATAGGTCTGTGACTGGAGAAGGAAAGAAGGAAATGTTTGCAAATTTGTACAGCTGCATGCAATAATAAATTCAGGCTCTACAGGTTTACAAAATCCCATTTTCGGCCTGTGATGAGAAACTTGGCCTCAAACTGGTTTCTACAAATGATTTTTTACAACTAAAAATAGGCACAACAGAAAACTTCAAAATCTGTTTCCTTTTTTAAAAAGACAGTGCTTAGTTTTCAAATGCTTATAAAAATATTCCTGCTAAAAGGTTCGGTTTCTGTCCAGGGGATTTACAGAGATGGTAGGAAAAGAAAACTATTTTTCTGCCTTTGTGGCTCATTCAGGTAGACAACAAATGTTTCCAGTGAATAACAATAGGTAAGTAGGAAATCAAATTCATGAGTTGATTCAGTTGGTGGTTGTTGATATATGTAATCAGAGACATAATATAAAATCTTGCCTGACAGATGGAATCATTGAACACATTGCAAAAATCACGATCTAAGAGGAGGAAATGGTCTTCAGAAACGACGTGTCATGTAATAACATTTTGTACTTATTTAAGGTATGCATAGAGTAGAGTGGCCTGTGCACATGATAGAGAAAGGAAACTCCATGAAAATAAATTGAAATGAAATTCTCACATTGTTTGATGTCTTAAAGAACCAATACTTAGAAAAGCTTGTGATTTCACCATGATGGTGTTAAAACAAAATCGCCAAACAAACTAATGTTTACTGTTACTTCTGGAAAGAGTCCTAGAAACTTTTACATATAGATATGTGATGCCAGCAAGAAGCTTAGCTCTGTAAACATTTTGGTAATATTCAAAACTAACTAAGAAAATACTAAATTTTGAGATTTTCTATGAAGTCAGAAAAATAAGACAAATGAAAATGAGGAATAGTCAGGTTATGTCCCAAAGGCTGCTTTTCTCATCTCAAACAGTAAATGCAAGGTTTTCTGAATCAGCCATCCACTTTCCTTCATGGAGTGGCTACAAAGGCTTCATTTCGTGGTTCTGAACCAGTATAAAATGAAAGCTCATGACATCACAAAATCAACAGCATCTGTGGCAACATCCTCTCCTGTCTCCTGTTGTTATCATTACATAATACTCCAAGAATGAAACTCAATAATGTCTCAGCAGCAGATACTAAGGGATACACTTAGTATCCCTTCCGTCATGGACTATTCAAGAGACACTGCCAAAGTCTTAGCCACCAGTACTCTATTTCCTTAGTTGTGATGCAAAAAATGTTAATACCACTGGGACATTCACAACATTATGAAGCCATATGTATCTGAAAATCAAGTAGTTTCAATTGCTGAAGAAATAACTCAGAAAAGAGTTTATGGATCCTTCTTAAGATTTAATTCTAGTTTTCAACAAAAATATGAATTTTTTGGCAATAACATTGAATGCCAGTTAACCTGGCTTGAAGACCCCAAACCTTCTTTGGGAGCACCGATTTGGTCAAGGCCCCTTTGGGAGAGTGTCAAACAACCCTTGCACAGTTGCTGCATATCATTTATTTACATTACAGTTCCTATGAGTAGCAAAACTACAGTTATGAAGTAGCAACGAAAATAATTTTATGGCCGGGGGGTCACCACAACATGAGAAACTGTAACCGCTGTTCTAGAATAACAGGAGGAAAGACATCTTAATGGCCTTCCAAACTTTCTGAACTTAGAAATTGAAGGAGATGCAAATGCAGGACGGAGTGATCTGAGTGAAGACAACCTTCCCAGTATGATTTCATCTCTCATTTCCCACTGTGTCCTCTTCCTTCAGTGGGGTCCTTAATTCCTGAAGCTGTCCATATCATGCGGCTCTGGTCTTAGTCTGCTCCTCACTAGAGGTACAACACACTGATCCCAAAATGCACATGTAGTATCTTCTTACCTCTCTGGGGCCCTTACATCTCAGCAGCAACAACAGCTCCAGACACAACTGACCACCCATGCCACCCCAAGAGCTCCTGCCCAGTGGGGGACAGGGAAGAAAGCAGGAGGCAATGGTACTGCTCAGTGCTAAAGGAGCCAGCCTGTCAGGCTCCCCGACTGGAATGCAAGGCACGAGGCCTTGGTAGGGAGAAGGCTTTGTGTCCCTGTGATTCTCTGAGTCAGAAACCCTGGGGATCTCTCCACTCTGAAAGGCCTTCCTAGGAATAGCAAGCCAAGAGATCCAGAGTGCTCTCTTAGGGAAGAGCATCTAAAAGTTAAAATCTAAAATCTTGAGCTATGTGATTCTATAGACATGTGCCTGCTTAGAGGAAACACTGGAAATGCAATATGAATGTTGGACGTGGAACAAACCATTTAGAAGAAACACACACATACCTGGTAAGGGATTCCTATCCAGCATTTATAAAATCATCCTTCCAACCTAATGATAAAGAGTAAAAGAGCTCAAGAAAAAAAATATGTGAAGGGTCTTCCTCAGAAGAAAATGAATGAGCATCACCAGCTCTCAGGGATATGCATCACATACTGAAATAACTTATAAATGCAGTGGTGAGGATGAGAAACCCTTAGTCTGCACTTTTAGTGGGAATGTCAAATGCTTTAGAAAACAGCTTGGTGGTTTCTCAAAATGTTAGGCAGACTTCTGTGACGCAACAGTTCAGCTCTAGGGTATAAACTCATCAGAACTGAGGGTGTAGACTTATATCAAAATGTGCAGGTGCATGAATAGGCAACATGATGTTGATTGAAATGTCTCAGGCCCAGAGTGTGTGATTCCATATCCAAGAAATGTTCAAGACAGGTACATTTACAGTGACAGGTCGGTGGTTTCCAGGGACTCGGGGAATGGGCAGAAGACAGCGATGATGAAGGGAAGCAGTTTTATTTTAGGAATGATGAAATGATTCCATAACACAATGTGGGAGTTGCTCCATGGATACACCATTGAGTTACTCAGCTTAAATGGGTAAATTGTATGATATGTGAATTTCATTTGGATAAAACTGATTCATTAAAAAAAAGAATGGAATGTCGGTTCTTATTCCCTCACAAGAACCCTTGCCAATGATGGAAGGCTCTTCTGAATTTTCCATTACTCCTGCAAATTCTATCACTGCATTGTAATCAGGCTTCTATTTGAGCTTGAATCTAGGACCACTGTCCCTTAGAAGTAGGACTTTGGGGCCTTCTTCTTAGTCACTTTGAGTAAAGATTCCTGCTCCTCTGTAATGCCTCCAACGCTGAACACCAGCACCCATCTCTACATGGCCACAGCTTCATCTATGACAGCTCTTTGCTCTTGAATTCCACTTAATCTGTGAATTAAAGGTCATTTAGTTCCAGCAGAACAGCTCAATGTATTCCACCTAGTTGAAATTTAGCAAATTACTTTGCCCTTTACATTTTTTTATTTATTAGAAAGGAAAGACTCCACTTAAAAATTGTTTAAATTTAGTGCATGAGCGTGTGTGCATGTGCGTGTGTGTGTGTGTGTGTGTGCGCGCACGCACGTGCGCATGCTCATATGTAGGTAAGAGGACACCTTGTGGAAATCAGTTCTTTCCTTCTACTACATGGGACCTTTGCTCAAACTCAGGCAATCAGGCTTGGCAGCAAACATCTTTATCTGCTGACCTATCTCACAAAACGCAAGAATCTATTCTTTCAAGCTAGAGTTTTGCTTTCAGTCACCAGTGTCTATTTTAAAAATTATAAATAAAAAAGAAACTAGCAAGAGGTGACAGTGAAGAAAGTGGTCACTGAATTCCAAAAACCACTGGCATTCTTATCTATCATCCACTAGAATAACTGTAGTTGAGTTTATGACACATTTGTTAAAAGCATATTAATTTTGTCATGTTTATTAATATTACTTGTTTGCTTTCTATTCTTCATCTCTTTAATACGAGTTTATTATAAATATAATTTGAGTTTATTATAAATATAAACTCTATAAATATGAGTTTATTAGTGCTATTATGTGCATTCTACCTTGCACTTAAGATTTTGTTTAAAATAGTACCTTCTACTAATAGGGCTAATGCTTCCAAAGAAAGGTTTGCTAGTCACTTCAGTTAGCTACAAGGTTCAGATTCTGGCATTTATCATATTCATACAATAGCAGTAATATGTAACTTTCATCTATTCTAGGTTTGTCTGAAATGTTTCCACCATAAAGGCACTTAATATTATCTTATTTTTTAAAAGATAATGCCATTGCCTTCTAAAAGATATTGTGTTTTGTGAGACGTAGGTTTTTCTCAAGGAAGACTATCAAACAGTATTTCCAAGAGACTCCCTCTGTGTCAATGATTTTACTGAAGCAACCATAAAAGCTTCTCAAGCAAACCAGAGTGCTGTATAATAGTTGCTGAACAATAAGATGCTGAGTCGCATGCTATCTTACTTTTTAAGGGAAAATGGGGGAAAATCAAAGTGTTTAACAATTTTATTCATTGGCATACATTCAGCAACTCTGAAATTTGGCCAGTACTCAGTTTGCAAATTTCTATGGAAAATGAGCTGTATTTGGCAAGCTTTGCGAAATATGAGGCTGATAAAAATGTTTCATGCTTTCTCAAGACCTTATGCCACTAACTGTGTGGGATTGGAAAAATATTGTTTAAATGTCCATTTAAACACCGTCAATAAACAACTTTCTTTATCCATCTGAATTAATGAAACTCTGCTGATTTCAAAGCATAACTTGCACTAAGCCTCTTTGAACTTTGATTAGGGTATGGTGTTTCATAGACACCACAGACAGATCCATCAGGTTCAATAGAGGTATGTTTAAAGCCAACAATGTTGATAGAGTATTTTACGTTGTGGAGAACCAGCTGGAAATTTCATTGATACTTAGTTTGTTAGGAAGCAGGTCTTGAACTCAGAAGAAAAGATTAAACCAAAGGAGATAAAAATATTATTGTAACATCCCAAGCCATTATATAAAAGAACATGATGATGAATTCCACTGCAAAGTTCATGACTCTTAAATATTATCATCTCTAAGCCAATCATCTCTGATATTTTTTATGGAGTTGTCTATCCAACTGCCTTTTTGACCCTCTCACCTGCTTTCTCAGGTCAGAACAAACTTCACCTATCCAACATCAAACTCCTCACTTCTCTCTGGCAAATGTCTTCGTATCCCACCCTCCCACAGCTTGAGAAGTGCTGATTGTTGATAAAGCATCTTTCACTATGCCTGGATTGCAGTACCCTCTCAAGAACTGTTATTGTTGTTGATAATGGTGATGATCACAGAAGATAAATCGATGATGATCTTTTCCATTGAGTTCTCCAGTCAGAAACTAAAGACTACTTCTTTACCCTTTTCTTGAACTTGTGTCCCACATTTCATCTATTCTAGAGTTCTGTTGACTCTATCTCCAAAACAATTCAAAAACCTGACCCACCTCTCTAGCTCCACTTTAAACATCACACAACCTTTTATCATAGGAGAAATGAGAATGTTCTCAAAAAAGTCTTCCTTTTATCGTATACACATCATGTGTTGTGTATGTGTTAAATACACTAAACCACATGACTGGGAAATAACTTCCATTTTATAGGTGAGTAACTAAGCAAAGCAAGGTTGGAACATGTTCAAGATCACTCTAACATAAGTCACACCCTGTTCATCTGTGTTCAGAGTTGTGGTCAACTGCTCCAGAAAGGAATATGCCATCCTCAAGCTTTTATAACAACAGGCAAGCAAGGAAAGAGTCAATGGGTTTCCACTGTACTTAGAACATAAGTCATCCATACAGAGTCTCCCTGTACCAAAACATCTGTCCAACTTCCTTAACCTTTCCTCTCCTACTCATCTTTCCCCTTATTCTCCAAATACTTAGGGCCAAGGCAAGCTCTGGCCTGCTTAGGGATTTCCTCTTGCCCTGTTTCCTGTGCCTGAGCTACTCTTCCAGGGCATTTTCCCATGACTGGCTCCTCCTTCACTAGGTCTCTGCTTAAATCTCATTTGCTCAAGAAAGCATTCCCTGACCTTCCCAATCTGAAGTCAATGCTCCCTGGCTTTTCGGTCTCAACCTTCTGTTCATTTCTTCCTAGCACTTATCTCAAATTGTAATTGCTTTTCATGATTGTGCATTTGTTTATTGCTTTCCCATTGGCTTGGAAGCTTCACAGTGGAAAAGATTCTTACCTCACTGTATTTCTGCCCTGTAACAGCCTGCTTTGCAAACAGTAGGTGCTGAGAATTTTGAGAAACAACTGAATGAAGAGAATATTTTGGTGATGGGAAATAACCACATAGACTCAAGGTTCTCCAAGGGTAGACATAGCATCAGACTCTGTTAATTGGGTAAAGATATGCATCTCTGAGCTAAGCACTTACTTTTGAAGCTTATCACTTTGTCTCTTCAAATATTTTTACAATTTTGGTTTCGAAATGATTTGGCAATAAGTAATTTATAGGGGTCTAGATTGGTCGTGGCTTTTAAGTAGCCAATGTCCATGTGCAGCAGCAATACTGGCTAATAGAACAGAACATACATTATTAATAGATCCTTTTAAAAATACTAGCAGCTGTGAAATTGATAAATACTATGATTTTAAATATGCAGGTACACACTTACATCAATCAAAAATGAAGACAGGAAGTGTCTTTCCAGCTTGATAAAAAGACATCGTTTTCTCTTTTAGGAAAGTAACCCGCATTCTTGAATATAAAAGAAGAGGTTAAGTTAAATGCAAAGCAGCAGGAAAACAAACAGCCATCTTTTTGAAGGCAAGAAAATAACATCACATCCAACATTAGAAGAAATTTTATTAGTGGCAAAGGGTGAAAGTTCTGCAGATGCTAGGGAGGATAAGGGAACATACAGGAGAGGTGGAAACACTGCAAGTTCTCATCAGATCTTTTTGCTCTTTGAACAGGATCAAGGCTAAGTGTCTTAAAATTTGGTTTCCATGTCTTCATGTTTCTATGTCATATTCCATAGACAATCTGTCAATAAATTGCATTGTGATGCCTTCAAGCCATATCTACATCTGACCTTTTCTTGTCTAATTCTTTGTTCCATCCTGATCCAATCTAATACTGTTTCTCACCCCAAATACTAATAAAATCAATGGCTAACTCAATATACAGAGAGGCTCAATCAATGCTTTATTTAAAAGTTGTCATTTCTCCTGTTTGAATGTGATCCTCTTTGTGAAAAAATATTCTGATTGTTAATAAGCCTCTTGAGTCTCCCTATTTAAAAAAATTTGTGAAGGTCTTGAGGCAGACAAAATAGAAAAATATAGGAACAGAGGGTCTACTCAAAATCCCACAAGAAGGACTTAAAATGCTAATCAACAGTGTTTATTCTTCAGTGGTTAACAACACTGCTAATGATACCTGAATTCTCCTTTCTCACTCATAAAGTAGTACAGTGGTCATTTTCTGTTCTTGTTGACAGCATATAGAGTAGCTACACCCCAGGCATTTGGGAACTAAGTAAGCTCATCTTGGAAATATTGCCTCTTTTGCTCACAACTAATCCTCAAACCCAAGCTTAATACCATCAGACCTCCCTTGACTCACTTGGACAGCTCAATGGGAAATGATAGTTGGAGGTTTCTAGAAAAATTTTCCTTAAACCTAAGCAACAAATACAGAAAACAACATATTTCTTTCTCTCTTCCAGTGTTCTCCAACCTCACCACTATGCACATTTGCAGTTTACGTGTTCTCCTATGCATTGTAGAATGCTTACAAGCATCTCTGGGTACAAACACCAAATTACGTTAATGTGTCTATCAGTTGGGAAGTGAAAAATATATCCCAACATTAATAGATTAATCTCTTATTAGAATTACCCCTAGTTCACAACTGCTGAACTAGACATTGACACAAGCATGTTCATATTGCCTCACCTTCTCTTGCTATCAGCCTAGAGACAACATGTAGAAGAACATTTTAAAAAGTGAAAAATATTGGGAAAAGCAATGTGTTTTCAATAACATAAGGCTCTACATTCCTAATTAAGCTAGTTTCATTTTTTTATTTTTGTTATCAGTCAGGAGGATTAAAGTGATTCAGAGCATACCATCACAACTCACAGCATGTGAGCATTCCACAGCTTAGAAAGACATGATTGAGGCAGACCATCTTAAGGAAAGTTTTACATGAGAGTTACCAAAAAAGTAGTTCTTTTTTATTTAATAATTATTGATCCTGCTTGTTTTAAGATTTTTGGAATTTTAGAGCCAGAAGGAACTGCACGTAAAAAAAAAGAAAAGAAAAGAAAAGAAAAAGGAAAAAATTAAAGCCACTGGCTATGTTTATCTTAAAAAACAAAGAGGTCTTCAAAATAATTTCAAGCCTCATGTCTTTAAATATTAGGGAAACTGCCGCTATCCACCCCTAAACACTTCCTGAACCTGATAAATTACCATAATCTTGAGTTAAAATAAAGAGAAACATTTCCTTAAAGCTATAAACACATAAACAGTCCTTCCTCCCTAAATAGGAATTCTATGTGGTTTAGTGTCAATCATCTATTTGCAGCAGGCTTGCTCTTCCTCCAAATAGGAGAGTCATCATTTAATTTTATCACCAAAAATGTTTTTAATGTGAAAACTTGTGAAGAGAGCCACCATAACAAGTAGACAGACTAGTAAATTCTGATCCGCCTATTTTATTGTTTTCATTATTTCATAGTTCTTAATTTGCACTGTCTTTGGTTATTGTAAGAGCCATGAAAGCAAAATGACCATTATCAACATCAACGCTAGTCTTAGAATCAAACAATGAACATCTTCTTGATTTTTGAAATTTCTTTCAAATTGTATTGTATTATGTTTTGATATAACATGCTGAATTTAAATGTGCATAACATTAATTATTTAGTAGTGTCTAATTAGTCTCAATTATAAATAGTGCTGTATTGAGTGGTGTTTAAAAATGGATATTGAAGGGGTGGGGAACACCAGCACGAAGGTGATTCAAACAGCATTAGCCAAATAGTAAGACATTGATTCAGAATCCTATATATCCAGTCACCGAAACCACCAGACCTGCCAACGGATGGAACAAGGATACAGAACAGCATCACTGGCTGGGTCAAAAATAAAAGAAGTGATCGGTCTTTTGGTGACAAAAACTGTCCCAGTAGCAAACTTGATGGACAAACACTTTAGATGAGCTTAACTGGGAGACAGTCAACAAATAAAGCTTAAGCCTGTCTTCTCTGTTTATAAGTCATAGAGCCATTGCCTAGAGAAAAATAATAGGTTTTATCTAATCATACAGTAAGTTCATGAAGTAATTTGTTTCTCTACAAACATCCTGGAAGAGCAATTCCAAACATCAGTCTTGCTACATACCAATATCTATATTTATGCATATAACTGTTCCTACATATACACCTCTACCTCACCATTATCCTTTCACCCATTCTCTCACCTATTCACCTGTTCATCCATTCATTCATATTGAAGTGGTTTTCAAATAGGAATGTACATCCAAATCCCCTAGACAGCTTTTTATAACCTAATACCTATCGCAGAATTTCTGATCCAATAGATTTCTCAAATGACCAAACACATTATTTTTAAAATTTATTTTAAATTTTTTCTTTTATATTTATTTTTATTATTTTTAAAACAATCTCATTTTACATGCTAATCCCAGTTGCCCCCGCGCCTTCCTCTCACTTCCCCCAACCTTTCTCCAACCCACCCCCATCCACTCCTTAGTGTGGGTGAGGCCTCCCATGGAGAATCATCAAAGTTTGTGACATCATTTGTGGCCTTGGTCCTGCCATCTGTCCCATAAACTGTCCAATTTCCCCAACTGTCACTCACATTCAGGGAACCCAGTTTGGTGCCATGCAGGTTCCCCAGATGTCTGTCTGAAGTCAGTCAGCTCCCATTTTCTTGGTAAGCTTTCACTGTGGGTCTCTCCAGCATGGTCCAGACTCCTTTGCTCATATTATCACTCCAACCTATCTACAACTGGACTCCAGGAGCTCAGCCCAGTGCTTAGCTATGCATCACTGCATCTGCTTTCACCCTTTACTGCATGGAGGCTCTATGATGGCAGTTAAAATAGTCATCAATCTGATTATAGGGGAAGGCTAGTTAAGGTACCCTTTCCACTGTTGCTTAAATTCTTAGCCGGTGTCATCCTTGTGGATCCCTGGACATTTCCCTAGTACCAGAGTTCCCTTTAAACCCATAGTGGCTCCCTCTATTAAGGTATCTCTTTCATTGTTTTCTCTCTGCATCCTTCCCCAACTCTACCTTCTCGATCCCTAATGTTCTCCTCGCCCTCCCTTTTTCCACACCTCTACCACACTGACACCTCTTTCCATGCTCTGCTCCCAATTTACTCAGAAGATCTTGTCTATTTCCCTTTCTGGGGAGGGGTTCAGAGCTCCTCCTCCCACCCCTCCTCCCACCACCTTGTATCCCCCCAAGCCAACCACCAATCCACTCCTTCCAAAGAGTAAGGCCTCCCCAAACAAAGCCTGGTACATTAAGTTGAGGCAGGAGCGAGCCCCGCACCCCAGGCATTAACGCTGAGCAAGGTATCCCGCCATAGGTAATGGGCTCCAACAAGATAGCTCATGCACCAGGGGGAAATCCTGGTCCCACTGCCAGGGGCCCCTCAGATTAACCAATCTACACAACTGTCTCCCCCATACGGAGGGCCTAGATTGGTCCCATGGAGGCTCCACCACTGTCTGTCTAGTTCTAGAGTCCGTGAGTTTCCACAGTTTGGTTCAGCTGTCTCTGTAGATTTCTCCATCATGATCTTGATTTCCCTTGGTCATATGTTCCCTCTTCCCTCTCTTTCACTGGATTCCCAGAGCTTGGTGCTTGGTTGTGGATCTCTGCATCTGGTTCCATCAATTACTGGATGAAGGTTCTATGATGAGTGTTGAAGTATTCACCCATCTGATTACAGGGGAAGGCCAGTTCAGGCACAGTCTCCACTATTGCTAGGAATCTTAGCTGGAGTCATCCTTGTGGATTCCTGGGAATTTCCCTAGCACCAGGTTTCTCCCTAACCCCATAATGGCTCCCTATATCAGGATATCTCTATCATTGCTCTCACTCTCTGTTCTTCCCCCAACTTGACCGTCCTGTTCCCTCAAACATAAGCATTTTAAATGTATTTCTAAGTGATACAGATGGTGCTCTTTTAGTAATTACACTTTGAAAACTGTTGCTTATACCTGTACCTGCAACTTCATCACTAATTCCCATTTCTCTTTGAATAAGATATGCTTCTGTCACATCATCTATTATGAGTATTAGGTACAATAGTATCACATGGTACACAAAATCAATATTACAGCCCTTTAAATTTTCTCCTCTTTAATAACAAAAATTATACGATGAAAAAAATCGCAACCATGCATTTTTCATTCAGGACAGTAAGTTAAATTTTGGACATCTTTTGATTTTACTTGGTTTTCATTGCCATTTACTTTTGAGTTGATGTATTTATGTCTTAACCACTCAGATTTATTTTCCAAACACTAACATGAAACAGGGACAGCTCAAAGGCAGCTTCATTTTGAAATTGGCAAGGCTTTTGTAAACAAGATTTTGACAGAGCAATTTATGATTCTCTAAACAGCTGTGGGGGATATCACACAGAAAAGCAGATGTTAGTCTTCTAACATCTATGTTTGGGGGTCTACAATCATTGTCTACAGCACTGTATTCACTGCATTACTTCATGTGAATGCTAGTTTTTCCATATTTCAACCACATTAGCCATCTGGGGAATCCAGGTCAGAGAACAAAGCTTCTCAGAGACTGCTCTGTGGCTTGTTTTCTCATGTTAGTTTGACAGCACTTGATTTAAAGGCTGTGCTGTTTCATATTTGCAGTGCGTAATAGGAATGCAGTTCCACAGATGGTGACCTTAACCTAAATAAATGCTAGAGTCAAGTTAATGAATATGGGCTGTACTGTCTCAGACCTTAGTGGATTCTAATCAGTGAGAGACAAGACATGAACACAAGGGGATATTATCGGTGATTTTAATGGGTAAACAGCAAGACTACTGGGTAGGGGGTAAAAGCGATCAGTGGGCATAGTGCAATTAGAGAAAATGTCATAGTCCATTTGTACAAATCTTGAAGAACTAAAATTGTTTCTCTACAAAACTGAAATCAAAGATATATTTTTACCAACAAGGTGAAAAAAACTATTTGGAACATTAATGTGTGACTAGAAAAGGAATTATGTTCATGCATGATCAACGGTACTACGGAAATGATTATAAATTACAGGTTCCCGTAACCCATTGTGAAGCAAATTGCTTTCATTGTATCAGAATGGAAGAGGGAGGGCTATGGAAAGAACAAGACCAAAACAAACAAACAACAACTCAATTTGTTCCCTACTAGAGAAAGGGAAACTGCATGTTTTGGTCAATTCAAAGAAAATATCCCCTTCATCATTTACTATGCACTCTACATTCACAGAGAAAATGGCTGAATTTATGGGATAAATTCAGTTTATATATAAGGTCCTCTTGTTCATAACAACATTAAAAAATACCACTAAGTGCAAACATTTCAGCTACCGACACTGAATGAACGGTATAGTCAGCAAATATTGAAATAAGGCTGTCCTTTTAAAGACTCACAGAACCGAAAGATATGTTGCCATCATTTAAAAACATCTGCATTTAAATACCTACGGATAATTCAATAATTAAATACACATATATGGCCATATGTATGTGGGTAGTGGTTTTTGTGTGTGTGTGTGTGTGTGTGTGTTAAGTATACATCCAATACTTATAAAATTTTTTCAAACTATGCCACAAAGTTACCTTATTGTAAAGCAATATAATATGGTAAATGAGCACTTTGGCCTGCGTTTATAAACCATTTAAAGTTTTCTTTAATTAGAGCTAGGTGTGATATCTTAAACCTGTATTCCTAAGGACTGGGAAGATAAGGCATGGGGATCACTGTCATTTTGAGGATAACTGAGCTCCATAGCAGTTTCCAAGCCAGCCTGGAATGAAGAGTGAGGTCATGTTTAAAGCAGTGGAGAAGGAAGAGAAGGGGAAAGAAGAGTAACAGGAAAGAGTTTAATTGAGCACAGATTCAGGAAAAGAAGGGAAAAGAAGAGTAACAGGAAAGAGTTTAATTGGGCACAGATTCAATTGCAAAACTGAAATCGATGTAAAGTAGTATAAATGTAGGAAAAGTGAACTCAAAATAAGTATCTTTTCTTTTTTAAAAGGTTAGACACAAAGAAAAGTGTAATACAACTCACAAGTAACTTCTTAATGAAATGATTAAACAAAAGCATACATTTAAATCTGGTAGCTGCTAGAATTTGAATGGATACATACATAAATCCACATGTGCATTTTCAAATTTGATGCAATCCTGTTAAAAAGAGGTCATAGCAGTCTATTATGCCTAATGTGGATAGTTTAACTATAACCAAAATAGTACTTCTTAGTGTTCATCATAAATTAAATTAAAAACACAAATAAAGGAAGAAGGAGTCATCTGGAAATATTTGCATAAGGATCAGAAATAGGAATGAAGTATAACTTTTTACTTTCATTGTCAATCAAAATTGACCATAAATATTCTAGGTCTGGATACTACAGAGAAATTTTTAAAAATAAATTGTACCTGAACCGACAGCTCTCGACACTGAAATAAGGGGTCAATTAAGAGGCTATTTTTTTGTGCTATGGTAAGACATATACATGAGCAAGATGGTTCACATACCACTGACATGACAGGTGTAAAATGGCCTAGGTCTGAGGAACATCTCAAGGACAGCAGAAGAAAGAAAATATTTCAGTGAATCTTCTCTACAGTAAAGGATGTCTCCATCTTGGTATTTTCAGTATTTGGAGTGAGAACATTCTTGGGGGTTTGCGGGGAGGCCACGGGAGGAGGGGAGGGAAAGGGAGAGGGACCTGGAACTGACTTGTGAAGCAACCTTGTTTCTTATCTAAATTTAAACTGAAAAATAAATTAAAAAAAGAACATTCTTGGTTGGAGGGGTTGAGCTGTTTTAGCATCATCTCTGGCTTCTATGAACTAGATGCTAGTAACAAGTCACCTTCTTCCAAATATGACCATGTACACCTTTCTAGTATTGTCATATGTCAATTGATATGTGTCAACATTTTCCAAATGAAAAACACAGACAATACACAGTTACACATCATTTGGTGTGATAAACAGCACCAAAGTGGCCACACTATTTATTATGCCCATACAAAGTTGATTCATACAATTCTTATGTCTAAACCCAACATTTTGATAAATGTGAATGACTGTTTCTCAGTTATAACCCCCCTCCTCCGAGACAGGGTTTTACCACGTAGCTCTTGCTGTACCGGAACTCACTCTGTAGAACAGGCTCTTCTCAAACTCATAGATATGCCTGGCTCTGCCTCTCAAGTGCTGGAATTAAAGGCATGTGCTACCACTGCTCATCAGAGGTATAATTTTTGAATCCCACTAACATGTTGTCTCAATTATGGTTTCTATTTCTGTGAAGTGACACCATTACCACAGCAACTCTTAAAAAGAAAACATTTAATTGTGGAGATTTATTTGCAGTTCAGGGTTTCAGTCCATTATCATCATGATGGGACATGCCCGCATGCCAGCAGACATGGTGCTGGACAGGTAGCTGATACATATTGATATACAGACAACAGGAAGTAGACTGTCTCACTGAGCATTGCTTGAGCATATATGAACCTCAAAGCTCATCTCCACAGGGACACACTTCTTCTAACAAGATCACACTTACTCCAACAAGGCCACACCTCCTAATAGTGCCACTCCCATTGGGGAGCATTTTCTTTCAAACCACCACACATGTTCTTAAAAGTTTCCCGCTATTATTCATGTAATTTTTAAAGTTATGCTAAATTTTAATTAAAAATACTCAAAGTCTCTGGGTAATACTCTAAAATACAGTAAAACCCTAGCTAGTCACACATCTCACTGGTATGTGGTGAGAAGAAAGACTCATTAAAATCTTCCACATAATTTTATAACATGTTCCCTGTTTTTAGAAGTCCTTAATGAGAGGAGGGCAGTAAGCCACAAAGGGAAAGAAACTAGCAGGAGGCCAGGCTGCAAGAGGCATATAGGAATGACTGAGAAATCCAGCATTCCTCTTTTAGTATGTAATTTATGTTTTTTAACTTAAACTGTTAGAACTGCTCTCAATGATATTACACACAATATATTTTAAGTGGGCAACCTATTCATGTCATTTAAATGTAATTTTGAGTAATATTACTGAGCATAGTATATTCCCCAAATTCTAAAGTATGACACTAGTTATCCAAATTACCTAACTAAATATTGACATTTTATATTAATTACTCAGGAATTAACTGGGCATCTTCTTTGTGGTGTATTCTAGTTTCTTATCTGTATTTGTGATAAGATACCTAGAGAAAAGGCCACTTATAGGAAAAATTTATTTTAGTTCACAACTCCATCATTGAGGGGAAGTCAAACCAGGAACTTGAGGCATATCACATCCTCTGTCAGGGACAGAAAAAAAAACAAATATATGCATGCCTACTACTATTGAGTTTACTTTCCCACTTCTTACACAATTCAGAGCCTAACCCAGGAAATAGTGCTGCCCACATGCAATGTGGGTCTTTCCACCTCAACTGATGAATTAAGAAAAATCTCTTATAGGCTGGTATAGATAATCCCTTATGAAGACTCTCTTTCCATATGATTCTAAGTTATGGAAGTTGACAATGAAAACTATTACTTGAGGAGAACTGATAATCATATAAAATATTACAAAATCACCAATTACAATAGTGATATAACCAATTGCAATGAAGTGAGATTCTTATTTGCCCTTATAACTTAGGAGAACTTGCTAGTAAACAGAACAATGATAAAGTACATGGTGGATGACTGGGCTTACAGTTGGATTTTTGAGACAGTTCCATTTCTGTAGTCCAGGGTGACTTAGAACTCATGATTCATAGCAGGTGGTGGTACACGCCTTCAATCTCAGCAATCAAGAAGCAGAGGCAGGTGAATCTCTGTGAGTTCATGGCCAGCGTGGTCTACAGTACAAGAACTCATCATCCAGCTGACAAACACTCAGGATTGGTGGTATAACAGGTATATACCTCCATGTGTGAACATCTACAATTTTAATATGTAAAATATTAAAACTCCAAATAAGGAAAATTGTCACATTTTCTCTGTTGTCTGTTTTGAAGTGTGACTACATTGTTTAATGATAATAAAACTGGAGATCAAGTGCTTACAAATAACTATGAAAATTACAGTGCATTTACTGACAGTACAGAGGATTTACTTAAATTACCCAAGAAATGTTGAAGAATTTTAAAACTAATTATTGAGCAAGTTAAATGGGAACAACATTCTTGCTTAAATAATACAGAATCCAACATGCCAACTATTATTATATTTCTGAATTGTTCATTCTTTTATATAATTGTCTAATAAAGATGATTCATTTATCACTACATATAATCATATTATCATACCACTAAGAGACATTTCATAGAACTAAACATGCAAATCACAAAAATATCTTTGTTCATCTATAAATAATACAAATCATTGTTTCAAAAACAAATGTCACTATATTATTTGCACTTCTATGCAGATAACTATATGAGATCTAAGATTTTTGGCTTCTGCAAATTATTTGACAGTTATTGTTGGAATTATTGTGATGTCAAATATGCATCATTTGAAAGAGAAATGTATTCTACATAGAAGTCTTTTACAAAGGTAAAAGAATTATGCTTTTCCTGAAAGATTACTTGTTCACAACCAGGGGAGACTTTGCATCCAGTGGGAAACTTAAATATACCTGGCGATGCTTACATTTGTCATTACTGACATTGAGTTGGTGATGACTATGACTAGAACTGTGGTTAACAGTCCTGCAAAGTCCAGGACAGAAAACAATGATCAGGATCCAAATGTCAATAGAGATGGTGCTGACAAAACTTCTTGTAGTCTAAAAAATGCATCCCAGTTAAACATGTACAACAAGCCAAGAAACATGCAATTCCAAATAGTACAGCAAAATCACCCAATTTGAAAGCAGATATTTTATCTGAGGGATGTTTCTTCTTCCATGGCAAGTGGAATTTAAAAGCACTCCTTCTTGTTCTTTTTGACAGTTCACTGAACAAGAAATACAATGGAAGGCTGAAGCATAATACATTGCTTTGATACTGAGTCAAAGTAACACCTTTCCTGCAAAACAGCAATCATTTGACATGCTATGAAAAACCCATCATAGGAATCAATACAGCTAAAGTTAGAGTGGCAAGGTTGACTAATTCTCTTTTTTTCCCTTTGATGTCAAACACAAAAGATAGTCTGTATTGCTCAGGAGTCACTATTAAAATCAGAGTTTTAAAAGGGAATCAAGTAAACACATTCATTTTCCATAAAACTAAGTCACAGCAGGGTAATGATCATTTGCAATTGCAAATGCCTTTTTTCAATTAACAGAGTTGTTAAATTTGAAATTTCTCTTTAGTGACTACAGCATCTTCCAAATACCACTTTTTACGTATTTTAGTAAATAAAGTCATAGTAGATCACTTCATTTATTTAAAATTGTTGTAGTCAGGTAACATACTTGATACAAATAACATGTGGATCACATTGTAAATTACACATCAGGCAAAACCCACATTATTCATTATAAATTGTGCATTGTATTTTATAAGGGACTAGCACTGTGCAGATTATTTGTTTTACTAAACCTGAAAGTAAAATTGAAGACTTCATGCCAGGAAAGAAAAAAATTGTTTCCTGGGTATTTAATTCTCTGGTTGTCTATCCAAGATTTTATTTACATTATATATTATCAAAATTTCAGAAGAGAAATGGCAAGTTTCCAGAGTGAAGCTCATTTACAGATGTGCTGATGGGAAAGTCAGACTCAGATCCTTCCTTCCTTCCTTCCTTCCTTCCTTCCTTCCTTGCTTCCTCCCTCCCTCCCTCCCTCTCTCCCTTCCCTCCATCCATTCTCCTACCCTCTCTGTCTTTCTTTCTTTGAGATGGGCCTTATATAATCCTGGTTAACCTGGAACTGCTAAAGATCTGCCTGCTTCTGCCTTCTGAGTGCAGGGATTAAAGGCATGGGCACCTGACCAAAACTAAATGCTAATCTAGCTACATTATTTATTAAATAAAAATGAAAGTAAAATTCTTACTATAGCTCTGCTTTTTCTGAGGACTAAGTTCTATGTGAATGCATGCAGAATTCTTAGAAGCAAATGACAAGGCATAACTGGATGTTGGTGTCTGAGAACCACCAATCTTTTCTATCATGTGTCATGGTGTTCTGCCTTCATTATTCTTGAGTATATTTGAGATAACCTTCACGTTTTTTGTTCCCTTTGAGACAGGATTTCTCTTTTGGCACTCACTCTGTAAACCATGCTGGCCTTAAACTCACAGAGATCCGCCTGTCTCTACTTCCTGAGTGTTGGTATTAAAGGAGTGCACCATCACCACCTGGAAAAAATCTTCATTTCTATAGCTTGTTTGTGATATTTTATTTCCTTGCCTCTAAAGAATTTTGACAAACTTATTTTTAGGTCTACAGTAGTGCTTCTTAAACTTCCTAATGCTGCAACCCTTTAATGTAGTTCCACATGTTGTGCACCCCCAGCCATAAAATTATTTTCATTGCTACCTTATAACTGTAATTCTGCTAGTGTTATGAATCATATTGTAAAAATCAGATATTCAGGATATCTGATATGCAGGCCCTTTGAAAAGGTCTTTCAACCTCCAATGGAGCCTCAATCCACAGTTTGAAAACTGCTTCTAGAGGCATATCAGTGACTCAAAGTTCTTAAAAGTCACCTGAGACACAGGGCTATGAAATTTTAACTTCAATTTAATTTCAACACACACAGTCCTAAGAATATCTAGAGCTAAGTGTGAAGATTTAAAGTTTCCAGTGTTATGAAATAGCAAATTTCATGAAGGAGAATTTTATAATCATAAAGGCATGCCAGTGACTCATTAGAGAAAGCAATTGTTAGAAATGAGCTTTCCCTCTAAATGCCAGTTCCATCATCTTTATCATTCTGCTGATCCCATTACACCTACGTGGGAACAGATCCCAAACTTTAGTAAGTAATGAACTTCATGGAGGCTGAGAAACCTGGGACATATGAGCCCTAGGATTATGAGATCATTACGGGAAGTTCCTGGAGCTGATGATGGGGAGTGATTCATTGACTCTCTGCAAAATGGTAAAACATTGACCTTAAAGTAATCATCTTTTGATATTTGAAATGTTTAAATAGAGTATTGCGTGATTAAACATTATTAGTAGCAGGAACCTTTTTAATATTTTTTAGTGCAGAAAAATACATAAGAGAAAACTAGAAAATTTCAAGACAATTTTCTCCTCAAATGGATAAATTAATAAGTAAAAACATGATAGCTGCCTCAGTAAGTTAACTCTTTAGTGACTAATTAAACTACTCAACTCTAGTCTCAACCACCAACTCCTTCAAACAAGTTGTTCTGTTAAAGAGTATTCACAAGCAGACCCTGATCATTATTTTATAGTAACAGTAGCAACCTCAACCACAACCTCCAAAATTATTCAGGACTTCTTAAGCACCAGCTATTTCTCTACCCACATTCCAGAGTGCTCCATCGCTCTAATTAAAGTGAGGCTGGAGGATAAGGATGGTGCAGTCAAACAGAAGAGCCTCGAAGTTTTATATAGATCTGTTGCACAGTGGAGAAAAATATAGCTAATAACCAAGTGGTGTGCATTTCAAAACCAGTAAGAGTAAATTTCAGCGTTTACATTAGAAAAGTTTAAATATTTGAGGTGATTGATATGTTCACTACATTAATTTCATCATTCCCCATTGTATTCAAACTTGCCACATCAACTTGTGTACCATACATGTATCCAACTATAATTTGTAAATGTGTTATTTTTTTAAAAATCCCAGTGAATTTATTAGATAATTTTCTCATCTCTATGGTCCAAGTATTTGAGAAGAAACAATTAGAGCGGGGTGTGGTATTTTGACTCACAGTTTAAAGGGATAAAGCCCATTATAGCAGGGAAGTCATTGCAGTCGGTAACTAAATGAATTCGGGAGTGTGTGGTGGCTTGCTTATATTTCAGTGGACCAGGAAACAAAGAAGTTGATGAATGATGGCACTAGGCTCACATTCCATCCAAGCATCAAGTCTATACAATGATGTCACATTCAAGGTGGATCTTTCTTTTCAATCAATCCTTTCTGAAGCACCCTCATGGCATTCTGAGATTCGCACCCAAATCTTCTAGGTGAAACTCAATCCAGTTCAGATGACAATAATAATTATGCATCAGAGAACAGCTACCAGATTTCTTAATGGTTAAAGAGATACTTGTGAGTCTTAGAATGCTTGCCTTCTTCAAATCTCTGAAAAGGGTGACATCAAATTGAAACCAAATAAATCTGCTCCTTTATGTAATCTCCAAATACTAATGAGGAGATATTCTTGGTATCAGGTACAGAATTCTGTGCTCTATATGTACCTACTCATTATATCTTCATAGCACACTGTCATTTCCATTGGACAATGAAGAAGGTAGAGAAATCTGCCTACTGACCTATAGCAAGATGGCAGAATAAAACGGAGACTGGAAACTTAGGCAATTATTCTGATTCTTGCAAAGAACATTTGCAACATCCAAGCATCTAACCAGAACGCTACAGAAGCCTACCTCCTTTCTGGTTCCCTCTGCAGTCCTGTCCAACTCTCTGTTTTTCTCTATTCTCATAGCCTTGCTTTGGCCTAAGCCAACATAAGCTTTGAAAGTACATTACATGAATCAAATTCACCTAGCATGAAACTAACCATTTTAAGAAGTGCAAATCAGTGGTGTTTAATTCAACCCCATTGTTATACAACCATTGCTTTCATCTAGTTCCAGAATAGTCTGTCATTTTAAAAGGGATCCTAGATCCCATTAATCAGTCTTTACCCTGTCAGTTTCTGCCCCCAGTTTCTAGTGATCACTAACTTACATTTTGTCTTTACCAAGTTGCCTGTTATGGATGTTTCTTACAAATGGAATAAGTGAACTTTTGTGTCTGACTTCTTTCAGTTAGCAGAATATATTTGGGGGTCTGCACAGTTATATGATGTACAGTTCTCAATTACTACACTATTGCCAAGGAATATGCCATTGTATGGGTAGTCCATATCTTGATTTGGCATTATTCCATTGGTGGATATATGCAGATTTCAATTTCTAGCTTACAATAAAAATAACCTAGAAATGACTATTCACATAGAAGCACTTTGTGATTACTTGTTTTCAAGTGTTTTTGAAAGATGTATCTAGGAGGAGAATTGCTTAGCAGTGAGATTTTTGAGTCATGTGAGAACTTCATATTTCACTTTTTTTGTGTGTGGCTGGTAGATGAAATCCAGGACCTCATGCACAGTAGGCAGACACTCTACCACTGGTCCATACCTCTAGACATATACTTAGTTTTCTGAGAAAATGTTCATAAGGCTTTGCAAAGACCCACTTAATAATCTGATTTCCTGCCTGAAATCCCCCTTCTCCATTCACTACTGTTTCCTGCTAAGATCATCTTTTTAACAAGTATTTTCAGGATGACATCTCCATAGTTATAAACTTGTAGTAGTTCCTCGGTGTGTACAAGGACACTCAAAAGAGAAAAACAGAAAGAAAGAAAAGAAAGAAAGAAAGGAGGGAAGAAAGGAAGGAAGAAAGAAAGAAAACAAGAAAGAATAAAAGAGAAAGAAAGAAAGACTCCATAGGGTTTCACAGAGCTCCATGGATTTGGTGTGATTTCTCTCAGGATATATTACTTTTCCTAAGACTGTTTCTTCCTCCACATCTTTGTTCCCATCTGATCCATTGCTCTACTCTTCCATTTTAGATCACCCACTCTTGCAGGAATAGGAACCAATTAGGCCAACTAGCTATGACTTCCTCCCACATCTCAAAACTGCCTCTCTTGAGTCTATTCCAATACCATCCCTTGAAGCCAGTATTCCCCAGTACTCTTGTACTTTCCCTAGCTGGAGAAAAGCCCTCCTTTGTTTGCTCTTGCCTAAATGTTTCATCTGTGCCACTTTGGGCACATTTGCCTCATTTTTGTACAGTTCTCATATCTCTCATACCATGTATTTACTTACTTGAGTGTTTGCATCTTCTGTCATGATGTGTTACCCATGGTTTCCACTTAAAGAATGTTCGCTAAAAGGATGCAGGAACGGTGCGAAGCCAGTTGATAGTGTTAGTATGTCAGATGCTTCCCCCTTATTTTCTTATTCAGCTTCAACAAATAGGTCTGCCCTAGGGCCTTTGCCAATCACATAGGAATATATGGTCTGAAAAAAGTGCTGACTGCAGACTGATCTTGAAAAGACTTTGGGAAAGGAGCCAATCCTTTGTGAGTCTTGGTTTCCTGACTGGTAAACTATAATTAATATAGGTTAATGAGGATAAAAATGAGCTAACTCAACAGCTTCAATATACAGGTCTTAGAATAATTCCTGGCACTTGTCCTGCATTTATAATTTTGTTAAATAAAACAAGTAAAAGAAATTAACTGATTGCTCAGAATAAAGGAGTAAACCCATGCTTAAGATATGAAAAAGTTACCCATGACTCTACAAGCCACAACCTCAAGTTAATTTTCACAGTCAACTTGATTGGGCTGAGGTAGACTCCTGCCCCCCCCTCTGTGTGTGTGTGTGTAGAGCATTAACAAAAGAAAGAAGGACAACCTTGAATGAGCTCAAGTCCTAAAAAGAATAAAATGGGGAAAAGTAGAAAGCTAATGTGCACCGACATTCACCTCTCTGCTTTGCTTCCTAATGCATCTAAGTTTAGCATGCTGCTGCTGCCATAGCCACAAGCTGCTCTAGCTACCATGCCTTCCCAGGCATAAAGAACTATATCTCTTCAAATAACGAGCAAAAATAAACTCCTCTTCCCATAAAAAGTTGCATCTTGCCCAGCACTTTGTTACAATGATGGCATATGACACAAGGACTCACTAAAATCCTCCATGAGAAGTCAGTATTTCTGTTACTGATTTACTGTATGTCACTGTATGTATTTATTGTGTGTTACTCCTCTACTATGTTAGCTTGGAAGACCTGGAGCTATCCTAAAGAGGCTCTTTCAACCCAATGCTGGCATCTCACTTCATTTATTGCTGCCCTGTATAAGAAAGCTCATAAATTATTTGTTGATTTGGCTTCCTTAGGTAAGTAGAACTGAATGGAGAAACCATAGCCTTAACTTCTGCTGTGTATTTAAAAATTAACCATGAAGGCACGTGTAAACAACCATTATTTTCTCACCCTAATCGTTTCACTTCCTTTATTAAAATTTTAAAACTTAGCTACAGTGCTTTTCAAGAATGAAACTTCATGCTCATACTCAGTGACCCTTATTATGCTACCTCCATTCTTATGAATATTCTTCTCTCAGATCTACCTCTTAGAAACATGCATCTTCAAATAAACTCAAATTATCCACTTCCCCATTTTTGTATATTCCATTTACAGCTTCCCGTGACATTTATTTTAATACTCATGAGTCTTGGATGTAAGGATATATTTATTCATCTCCATTTGCAACATTTTCCTGCTGCTAACATAAGGCAAGAGAAGAAAATGTAGACAATACATAAGTATGCTGTAAGTAGCTCATGAGTACAAGGTGGAACAAGAGCAGAAAGCCACTAATAGTCTATGTGGCTGGGCTTGTGGGAATACTGGGGTGTCTTCCATCCTTGTAGCTGCTTATGGGTGTGTCACCAGCTAGATATTCAACCCTGGACTAATTAGGCTCCAAATTAACATGAGAGTTATATAAGAAAATAATTGTATTTAGGACACAGAATACGTCCATGTGAAGAGAGTGGTGATAATAGAATGTAACTGCTGATCATAATTTTTAGAATTCTAGCTTCTGGATATTACCTCCCTTGAAATTTGTGTAAGAATTAAAACAAACTGAATTTTTGGCAAAGTACCCTAATGCTTTGTCTGCATTTTACAGCTTCCTCTGCACCTGGGAGTGGATATTTTGGGACTGTCTAGACAATTACCCCAGCTTCAAAGGTCTTTTCCTTTCTCTTTCAATAGTCACTGAACATGGGAGATGAAAATTAGATGATGTTGGCACTCTCTTTTCCAAGACACTGTTCAAACACAGACAGAAGTAAGAATATTTTTATCTATCCCAAAATTAAGAGGGCTTAAAGGATATCCCCATACTTCTACAGACTTTATAAGTTGCAAACCGCCAGGAAACTCTTCCTCCAGCCATTTTTTCTGTAAAGGTGGTATTAGAAGCAGCTGCTCTAGAGTGTCCTTTAATCGGAGAACCAAAGGATGGTAAGGAGCCAACTATGAAAAGTTGACAACATGAGACAATCATTGCAGGTAGAGGAAACAGAAGGCCAAACTGAGACAGAATTCTCTGGAGAGATGAGAACAATGCCATGAGGTGTTGTGGACAGACAGGCACAGAATACATAATTTGTGTGCAATATTATGTTGTTGCAGGAAGATCATTATGTTGAATTCAGATGAACAAATAATTGGGATGATTTGATAGGTAATTTTAGGTGTTTGTATACATTAGTAATTTTGAAACATTATCATAAAATACATGTGCAGAGTTTGCCTTCTAATATCTGTTATTACAGGAATCTGCCTGATTTTTACACATTCTTTATTATAATCTGGAACTACTCATTTAATTTGGTTTATTATCTTATTGCTTGATAGAATGCCCCATTTCATTTTGCTTACCATTTCTTCCCTAGACCTGCTATATAGCAGAGTTTCAGTGAATAGCTATTAAATGAGTGCCTTCAGTGGAAAAAATAGTTAAAGCTATTTTAAAATCATTCTAACAGGTCAGTGACTGCCAGGGGCCCAGAAGGGGTGAGAGTAGACAATAAAGAGGCATCATGAGGGAATTTGGAGTATGATATAGAACCCTACGGATCCCTGTGCAGTGGTGAGCAGTCCCAATTTTATACAGTCTCAACAACTGCTACCAAGTCTGATGAATGAGCTGAATCTATGGAACCTTTATGGTAGAAAGAGAGAACTGAATCGCACAAGTTGTTTTTTAACCTTCCACATCCACCAAGAGGTGCACACACACATGCTTGTACACACAAAAAGTGAATGTAGTAAAAAGCAAGGAATTGTTCTCTTCAAAACACTCAATTTTAAAAACAAGTAAATAAATTGTTATGATTCTCAAACTCATGGCAACCCTCCAAAAATCTAGAATCCATGGTTCATGGGTTTAGCTTTTATATATTTTTTGGGAAAGGAGGGGATGGAGGTGGCTTCAGTTAACTTCCTATATTCATGGTCAAGTACTGACTCAAACCATACTTCCCCATTTTTCATTTATCAGTTAAAAGAAAGGAAATGGGAAACAAAATAAAGATGTGGAAGATAAACAATGTAAGAAAAGACACCATGGTAAAATAATATTGAAAATCGCCATGTGATAAAATGTCAGCATTTATTTGTGACATTTGGCTCTGTTTGTGTTGGATCACCTCACTGCTACAGTGGCTGAGGGTTGGTTTCATAACGGTGCCTCCCACACATACACCCACAACTGACCTCTGCTTTGTGTGGTTGCTAATGACTAAACTTCACATATTATGCTGGCAAAATCTACCCCTTCTCTGGAGGGCTGTTACACACAGGGAATTAGAGTTTCATAGCCAAATAGTGTTTTTTTTCTCTCGAAATGCATCACGATCAACTTTCATTAGAACCAAGTTATATGGGCTGATAAATAGCTGTTCTTTGCCAAAGTATTACTCATCACTGTATATTTGCCCTACATATGCCACTGAGAAACCCCATGCTATCAGGGGAAAGAAGGATGTAGAGATATTATTAGATTCTTAAACACAAGTTGCATTGTCTCTGGAGAGCACATGATATACACATTTCATCTTACAATTTCCCTCCACCCACCCCCACGGCTGACTTTCATCCATTAGAACATGCTGATAGATATACCATTTCAAAATGAAATATTTAGATATCTGACTCTGATTTAGGGAAAGGGAAATGGTGAGCTAATTTCCTCTTTTCTCAGGCTGAATCACTTAGTTCACTCTGTTGCCATGCACGCACAAGTAATGTCATAGCAACCTCTGGGCTTGCTCTCAAACACACAATAGTGGAACTGCATTCACAGACACTTGCTTTTTAATTTTAAGATTTAACTTCTCTGAGCAGTTTTAGTTGTATACCATATTTTACAATACAGGATCATTTAATTCTTCTTTGGGAGTCTTCTTGATGACTGCCATTTATATAATCATCAACACAACAGAAAGGCTGTTAGGTGCCAACATTCTTTTGGTAGTTTATTTCTTTGTTTTCAACCTCCTCAACTCATAGCTAAAAGTTTGTACATTGGGCAGTATAGTTTGGATTATCTCTATAATGATGCTAGCTTTATTTTTAGTGTTTTTTAAAGATATATTTCTGTGTGCATGTTTCTTTTTTAATACTTCTTTTATTTTTGGAGAATATAGTATAATTGCAACATGTCTTTTCTTTTCTCCCTCCAAAAACTCCCATAAACTGCTCCTTGCTCTCTTTCAAATTCATGGCCTCTCTTTTCATTAATTGTTGTGACATGTATATATGTATATGCCTGTATATTCCTAAATATAACATAGTTGGTTTGTAATTGTTACACGCACACATACATAGGCACACACACACACACACACACACACACATGCTTTCAAGGCTAACCATTTTGTATTGAACGGCAAATTATTGTGCTCTCCCTGGGGAAAACTTTTTTCCCTACTTTCAGCATTCCTTAGTTGTCTGTAGTTCTTTGTGTAGGGTTGAGACCTAGTGGTATTTTTTATTTATTTCACATATATGAATGAGTGTTTTGCCTGCATGTATACATGTGCACCATGTCTGTGCCTGATGCCTGTGAAGGTCAAAAATAGTGCTAGATACTCTATAACTGAAGTTAAGGGCGATTGTGAACTAACACATAGGGCTGGGAATTAAACATGAGTCCTCAACAAAAACAACAAGTACTCTTAACCCCTGAGCTGCCGCTCCAGTTCCTGATCTTAAGTTTAAATAGGATTGTAATATATGATTTCAAATTCATGGACTGTAGAAATAGTAGACTTCTTATTTATCTATAGTTAGTTTTTTTCTGTTTCTATGACACAACACCGGGAACAGGGTAACTTATAAAGAGTCAGATTTATTTCACTCATAGTTATCATTGCAAGAGTCTTTTGTTTTCTTCTTGTAAAGGTATTAATGCTATCACTAGCATTCTAGTTTCAAATACCATTTATACACAAATGTGGGAATTACATCTCTAATATATGAACTTTTATAGGACTCAAGCCATAACAGTTGTTCTGACAAAAAATAATTACTACTTGACATTGGGTAAGAAATGTAAAGTTGTAGAAGGAAGTGATAAAACTGTCATCATTGGGGGATTGTGAAAGTATTTCAGAACGAGAGATAAAGATAAAGTCTAGTTTCTCCCATACTCTTCTTGCTTTGGTAATAATGTGTGTGTAGTAATTTACTGGATAATCACCTAGAAGATACTTCTAGCTATGTCTATAAGTCTGCTTCAAGAAAGGTTTAACTGAAGATGGAATAGCAACCCTGGATGCAAGCGGTACCATGGCATATTCTGGAGTCTCAGACTGAACAAATAGTAGAAATGTGACCATTTTATTCATGCTCCTGCCACCTCACCTACAGCAATGCTTACCACCCTGTCCTCTCCACTATGAGAGACCACACCCACTAATTCTGAGTCAAAGGAAACCATTCTTTTACAAACTATTTTTTATAGGGGTATTTTTAACAACAATGAGAAAAGTAATCAATGTAAAGACCAAAATATGAGAACACTAAGTATCACAAAACACCATCATCACAGTCATTGTTGTCTATTAATTGTCATTAGTCAATTGACTTGTTTTTGAAATGCTGCACACAAGTTTCAGACTTCATGTTTTACTATTATTCATCCACCTTAGCCAACCATTCAAATCACTGGAAATTTCATATTTGATATTTTTAAAAGAGGTAAAACATTTCATTGAAATTTAGATATACCTATATATAAACATATATCCTAAATAGGTATTCTCTATATATCCTATGACAGCCATATGTTAATCAATTCAAAGATTAGGGAGGTTTTGTGTGGATCATTTCTTAATTAAGTATCTACTTACAACATGCACAATACCTATTCATTACTATAGAAAATAACGTCTTCCTCATTGAGCTGCAAGTATCTCATTAAACTCCTATTCCCATTTCTGACAAAGTGGGAAGCTGTCCATTTTCAATACTGGACTTGTTCTTCAAAAAACTTGCAAGAGGTAACTCAAATTGTTCTTAGGAGTTAGAGCAAAAGGCTTGATACCAAAGGAGTTTTCTAATTACAATCCCACCATTTAAGAGCCCTTTGTACTCCCTTTTGAAGAATCATATTTCAAGTTGTTGCTGTACTATGATAAACTAAATTTTGTATTATATTAACTTACAGTGTTCAGAAATGCTTTCTAGGGTTAATATCCCCTTAAAAATCTAATAGGGATTCATTCTTTGTATCACTTATTTTAAAAGTGTGCTCCCTAAACCTGGTTTATGCCTATATAGGAAGTGTAGAAATACTTCTGCTTGAAATCCAACTTAGGTTCACTGACTGGATGTTTGGGATGGGGCCAGTAGGCAGTTGTTTCTACAAGCCCTGCAGGAGCTTTCAATGGAGCTTTTAAAAGAACCACCTGTATATATTTGAGAATGAAAACCTTTCTTATTGATATTGCTGCTTTTGTCTGCTTTGTTGTTTCGTGTTACTTTTGATAGCTGGAAAGAGTAACAAGAATATTTAATATGCAAATGTCTGGTAATCCTTGTATGGTTAACACAAGATCACATGAGTCCTGGTAAACTGAATAGTCATTGTCAACATTTTAGATTTGAAGAACAAACTCTAAAATTTATTTCATTAGCACTATTGCTAAAATAATGACTAATTTGCACATAGAGTTGGAAAAATCCAGTTCATCACTTATTAGCCAAATTGGAGTTCCTCAGCTGCAGCACCCTTGAGTCTCAGGGCAAGATAATAGGGTGTTGTGAATATTATTTTTAACTAGGCAAAGATGTTTTACACTTGTGTATGCTGGGGAATATTACTGAGTAAAGGTGTGTTATGCTGCGTCTGTTTAATGATGTGGGTAGATAAAGAGAAACAGGCCAATTTAAAAGAGGTAGATAGAAATGAGCTTAAGTTAGCCCGATCATTCTAAACTAATGATAAGTCTCCATGTCATTATTTGGGAGTTGGTTGGTTGGTGGCGCAAAAGAAAAAGTCTGGTACAATAAGGTATTTGGCAGCATCCTTGGCTTCTCCCTAATAGATGTCTGTAGCTCCTTTCCACTATATGGGACAATGAAAATGTCCATTTTTTATTTCTGGGAGAGAAATAGCCTCCAGTTGAGAACTGTGAGGTTCAGTGATTTGGACAAGGGTCCACTGATTCCTTGGGCATCTTCAAACTTGGCCTCACAGTAGAATCACATAATACTGGTGCTCACATTCTATTTCAGCACAGTTGATTTGTATCAACTCTCTGTGGAGCTTAGGAATAGGACTTTTGTAAAGCTCTTGGGGAGGTGCAAAGGTGAATTTAAGATTGACAAGAACTGTACTGACACCATAGAGCTCTAATTTCCTTACGTGGGAGACAGTTATAATACAACTTATTGTAACCACTCTGCAGGATGAATAGAGACAACATTCAGGAAAGCATCTGAACAACAAACTAATGACTGTGTTAAAGGCAGCACAGATAAGAATGCATATTTTTTAAGTTGTCATGGAAATTTTTAAAAACCTGCATTTAGCCCTTTATTATGAATTAGGATGATTTGTATTCACTCTGTCATAGAAGAACATGCCATTCCCAATATGGAGGAGCTACAGGGCATTTTCAAAAGCTCTCTTGAGTGTGAGGTCATGGTAATACTTAGAACTTGATGAATGAAAGTCATACAAATAATAGCAAATATGCTACGCTAATCAACAAATATACTCCGGATATATAAAAATATAAAACATAATTATTATCTTTTGGATTTCAACAATTCATGTTAGTAAGTGGAAAAGACAAAAAACTATACTTTGAATAAATTATCACAATAGGAAAACTTCTCACATATCAGAGGTTTCATCTATGGATATATATTTTTTACAAAAAAACATAAAAATACCCAAAGGCAAACAAGAGTAAATATTAATCATTATTCAATATGAGTAACCAATACAAAAATTTGTATTTCAGTTTTCCTAAATTTGTATTTTCTTATAATATTTGACTAAAACTTAGGATATTGAAATCAGCTTGAATAAAACACAAGAGAATATACCACAGGGAGAAGGAATTATTCTCATTGGTTTGAATGAAGAGTTCATAAGAGCAAAGCTGTTCCATCCCATAACATTTTTTTCAATTTATCCTGTGGGTTTATGTAGAAAGGGCATTGGGCTTTTGACACCCAAGAACTGTTCTAACCTTCCCCTCTTTAAAGGAAATCTTACAATGATATTTTTTCATATATTCTAATAGCATTTAAATGAAGAAACTTACTACGAAATATCTGCCTTTCTACCATAGTGTATTTTTCTCCAATAGAAAGCAATATGATATCAAATGGACATTGTCCACAAAAGGCAATGTGAGAGGATAGCCTTTCAGACACAAGTATTCAAAAATTCCATTTGCCTGAAACTCTATACTTCCATGAGGGGATGATGGGCAGATTAGGAACTGGCTGACTGTATCCCACTGACTATCTCTGTAGTCAATTTCTGTGAATAATTTAACACAACATGGTCATCACCACATACCTGTGGTGCATAAAATCATAAAGAAATCATTTTTCTCAACTTATTTTGAAGATTATGTGGGAAGTTTTGATACACTAACATGTAAGAAGAGTTAGGAAACCTTTTTGGTAATGAGATAAAGGCTTTGGGGGCCTACACAGGTTTTGTCATAGCCATTTAAACTGTTATATACATTTACACTATATTTCACTTTATATAGAACAAGTGTAAGAGCCAATTAATATTACCTTTCATCATACAAAAAGCAGATATGGGCTAAAGGAAACCCTACCATATCATATATTATTAATATTTCAATATCATGCTTTGAATCTGAAATGTCCAGCTATGCCACCATTGGTCATATACGGAAAGAATGCTTCATTCTAACAGAAAGGTCCTTGCTCAGCCATGATCAATGGTGCTATGTTCATAATAGCAAGAAATTGCAAACAACCTAAATATCCCTCAACAGAAAAATGGATACAGAAAATACGATGCATTTATACAATGGAATATTACTCAGCCATTCAAAAAGGAAATCATGAAATTCACAGGTAAATGGATGGACCTAGAAAAAAATCATCCCAAGTGAGTTATCCCTGACCCTTAAAGAGGAATATGGTATGTATTCACTTATATGTGGGTATTATCTGTTAACTCATTGACAACCAAGCTACAACTCACAGAACCACGGAGCCGGGTGTAAGGAACAAGGTTAGAGTAAAGAACAAGGAAGACAGATATGTCTCTTTAGGGAAGAGAAATAAAACAGATAGTCATAGAACCGTGGGGTGATGCTGGAATAGAAGGATCAATTAAGGGCCATTTTAGGGGTAGTTTGGAAACCTAACACAGTAGAAGCTTCCTAAAATATATGTATGTATGGAAACAATATAAATAAAATCAGTAAATAATAGGGCAAACTGAGCCCCAACTAGTCATCTCTTGTAACCAAATGAATCTTCCAGTCCCAAGATTGGGTTACTTCTAATTGAGTTGTTGACCAAAAGGGTCTCCTAGGAATCCCTACACAACTCAGGCTGTTTCCAAACTATAGGTTTCTCTCCACAAATTGATGCCAATACCCCATTGCTAGAGACAATGCCTACACAACTCATTGAACATGGAGAAATGGAGCTGGTGCCTACATAGAGTCTTCACCCCCATGTTCCAGTGTCTTTGGTTTAGGAAGGTATTCTGCACACTCTTAAAAGAGAAATGCAAACACCAACCCAACCACAAACCCTTGGATCAACAATGTTGTCCAGCCTGGAGGATATCCTAGGGCAATGGTGGCACAAAGCTTGTGAGAGTAACCAAAAAATGTCTGCTTATATTTAAAGCCTATTCCACAAGATAGAACCCATATCTAACACTGCTTGGGTGATCAGGATTCTGATACGAGATAACTTAAGGACCAAGGGTAAAACAAAATACCACTCTTATTTTTTATTTTTGGTTTTACGAGACAGGGTTTCTCTGTATTGTTTTGGAGGCTGTCGGTCCAGCCCGTCCTTGAACTCACAGAGATCCACCTGCCTCTGTCTCCTGAGTGCTGGGATTAAAGGCGTGCGCCACCACCGCCCGGCCACTCTTATTTTTTTTTAAATATAGTAATGTATAATGACTCCTAATGATATTCTGATATACTCATACATCAGTGGCTTTTTTTTTGCCAGCCATCATCAGAGAAGTTTCTTCCTCCACAAATGAGAACAAATATAGAGACTGACAGACAGACATTATGAAGAGAATGAGAGACCTTGTAACACTCAGCTCTGAAGGGGATGACTTCATAGAATCCCACCCCTCAGGACTATAGGAGCCCTATGGAAAAGGTAATAGAAAGTAGAAGCCAGAGGGGATTGAGGGCACCAGGAGAGCAAGGCCCTCTAAATCAACATGATGAGAGTTCATATGAATTCAGAGAGGCTGACACAGCAAGAACAGGGCCTGCAAAGTTCTGCTCCAGGTCCTCTGTGAATGTATTATGGCTTCCACGTTAGTGTTTTTATGGGATTCCTGAGTGTGCAGACCAAACGAGTGAGTCTCTGTTTCTTGTGCCTTCTTTTGGGCTCTTATCCTTCTGTTTGTTTGATTTGTCTAATTCCAATGTGTTAGTTTTTATTTTATACTATTAAGTTTTATTATATTTGCTCATTGGAAGCCTGTTTGCTTTCTTTTTAAAAATCTATCTATCTATCTATCTATCTATCTATCTATCTATCTATCTATCTATCTATCTACATCCCAGCTCCCTGTTTCTTTCTAATGAGAAACAGAAAGGGAATGGTTCACAATGGGAGGGCAGGTGGGGAGGAGCTGGGAGGAGTAGAGGGAGGGAAAACCATAATCAGGATATATTATGTGAGAAAAAATGTCTGTTTTCAATAAAATGAAAAAAATTAAAAATAATTTTTAAAAGATCATATTTTTAGTACTCAACTCCAAGTTTGGGTTTTTCTTTGCTTTTTGCATTATATTGAAGGCTGTGAAGCCTTCAGGATTTGGGAGCTGGATGATAGAAGTAGGTCAGTAAGGAAAGACCTTGAAAATTACATCTACTCCTGGCTCCTTAGCATACTGTCCAGCTACCTTACACCCCCACTGCCATGGAGAGAGTTTCCTCCACTACACACCCTCCTTATGACGGACTGTGACCCTCTGAAGCCACGAACCAAAATAACCCTTTCTGTGTCAGGTGGTGGTGGCACACACCTTTCATCCCAGTACTCAGAACTCTGTGACTTTGAGGCCAGCCTAGTCTACAGAGTGAGTTCCAGGACAGCCAGGGTTGTTACACAGAGAAATACTGTCTGGAGAAACCAAATTAATAATTAAAAAATAACCCTTTCCTCCCTTAAGTTGTTTATGTCAGATATTTTTGGTCCCAATGATGACAAAAGTAGCTAACATAGAAAATGATATTCAAATATTACTGATAATCTATCAACCTGGTACTTTCCTAGAATAAACTCATTTTGGGTATACATATATTTGTAGTGAATAGCTGTATTACTTACAAAATTTATTGATCAAAAAATCTTTCCCCTTTAAAGAAAAAATAAGGTTCATACTTGTATGCCCAAGAAAAACAAACAAGCAAATAAATAAATAAATAAATAAATTTTTAGTCTTTTAAGACTAACTCTATAGGGAACAATGCTACTTAGATTTTGACTTAGTAATAGCCCATTTTTTCTTCACTTCTTATATCTGAATGTTCCAGCATTTCAGGAAAATTTAAGAAAAGGAGATGGTTTTAAAACTGTATAAAATTGTATCATTCCCAGCTGCTTCAATACATCATAATTTGAAAGTGATACTTTAATGATATTTTCCTCTTTGTTTCTCTGCCAAATGATACTAAAATAAGAAAACAGCAAGTAACAAAACAAAACAAGTGCCGAGCTATGGTTGCTAAGGTAACCATAATCATATTTTCTTTAAACAGTAGTGGAACGGCTACTGTAGTTCAATTCAAGTTAATGTTTCCTTAGGAAGCTTATGTATGTTCAACATCCTTATTGTAAACATCAGCATCACCACAATCAAGCAGGTGAAAATGGAGGTGAAACAGAAGTACCCACGAGATTCATATTATGAAAGCAAATTGGGGAAATAATACTTCCTAGAATTTGGGATGCCAAGAAAATAGTTCCCTCACTTCTACTTCACTGGATCTAGAGGCCCCAAGAAGAAACTGATACCTGCCTTTATGGTAACTGTGTTGAATATAGCATTAATGAGTTCTGCCCAGAGATCATACAGTAAATACAGGTTAAATGACTGCAATCCTTTGATAAAGACCTTGGCCTCAGAATAATAACAAACAGTTAAGTATGGGTACTCTATGTACTATTATTTTTGTGAATAAAATGGTGAATATCACCTGAAGAAAAGACCATTTTTCATAGACATTTGAAGATGTATTTTCATTAATTTGAATCTTTTTTTTTATTCTTTTTTTTAAAATTTAGATAAGAAACAAGGTTGCTTCACAAGTCAGTTCCAGGTCCCTCTCCCTTTCCCTCCCCTCCTCCCGTGCCCTCCCCCCATCCCCCCCCCCATTATCCCCTCGTTCCCCCAGGGAGGGTGAGGCCCTCCATGGGGGTGTGCATAGTCTGTCATTTCATATAGGGCAGGGCCTTATTTCATATTGCTTTAGGACTGAAGGGATTACCCCCACCCCCCAACTGCAGGAATTGGTCAATATCTTGGAGATTGGCAGGAAAGGTAGTCACATTGAGACGCTAAATGTTTTTTGCTCATGTTTTTTTAACTCAGTCATTCCTCAATTCGGAAAGTGTGTAAAGATGATTCAGTAGTAGACAGTCCACACACAGTTTCCCACAGAAACAGCCATACATGGTGCTTTGGGTTCACAAGCTAGGCCATGAAGCCCCATTCAAACATTAACCACCAGGAGGGGAAGTACAAACATAAATGAGAACTAATTCTCACCCTTCTGAGATCCTGGGAAAGAGAGGAGACTGCCAGTCATGGGATAGGGGAATAAATGTTGGGTTGGAGTGAAATATTCTGTGTCACTAGTGTCTAGAATCTTCTAGGCCAGAAATCATGCCTTGGGAGGCTCTGCAGAGTCTCTTCGATCCAGCTTCATAGACTGGCTTAGCATAGGAATGTAATCATCATTTGCTGAACCAATTAAATAACAAGTCTATGAATTTGGATGGTAATTTATGTATTTCAAACACTCCATCACATCATATGGATGAAATATTTGGGAACAACAAACCAGGGGCTTTGATTGTTGTGTATTCTAGTTTTACTGTTCTTAGATCCATGTAGAATGCGTGGTATCCTTGTTTTGGTTTGTATAAGAGGATAATAATGAGTGCAAAAGAATGGTGTGGGAGGAAGAGCTGAAGAAATAAAATATTTTAAAGACAAAATTAATTTCATGCTGACATGGTCCTTTTATGCTTATGACTTTGTCTCAAAATATAGTCCCAGAAAAAAGTGTATTTTAGAAACATGAAGAGAACTCTCAACAATTCAGCACTTTAGGCGATGTATATTTTAAATTCATTATTCATTTATAAATTCCTGCATTTTTATTTCCCTAGACAGGATGAATTCCACACTGTACAACTCATGAAAAAAAGGGAAAAATTATCATGCACTCTGGAAGTCAACTTAATTCAGCTCTTATATTACAGAGGAATATACTTGTTATTAATGTAAAAATAATTTACTAGTTGCCACTTAAAAAACAATTTTATAGAATCTTAAATACAAGCCAAAGATCTAGTGAGGTTGGGGATGTGGCATAGTGGTAGAGTACTTGCCTAGCGTGTGTGCGTCCCCAGCACCACTCAAGGGAAATTAAAAATGAAGAGCTCCTTGAAAAGATATACTCCTTTATACATAGTTAAAATATTCCTAAATGAATAGGTAAAAAATACTTCCCAAGTACAAATACAATTTTTAATTTCTAAAAGCATATCTTGATGTGAAGAACACACATCAGAGAGAGAGAGAGTGTATCAGAGAGAGAGAGAGAGAGAGAGAGAGAGAGAGCGCAACACCACCCACGTGTCCAAGTTCCTCCCACATAAGGAGTATGAGACCTTTTACAGCAGCTGTGTATTTGCACAAAATAATTTAAGCTGAAATGAGTTAAAATGAATTTTTAAAAATGTACAACACCAGACTTAAATTCTGATATATATTTTTTGCCTAAACAAAGAGATTCTATTTTAAAGGAAATATTCGTAGTACATAATTCAATACAGGTGACCTAGAAACACCCAACTTACAAATATCCTGTACATGGGAACAGTCAATCCAACACAATCAGATCAGCAACAGAGCAGGCTCTCTCTAGACTTCAAGTTGAGAGAAGGATTCCCCAAGGAGTCATCCTGGTCTCTTCCCACTGGAGTTGGTAATGATTACAGTGAAAACGAAAAATGGGAAGTCATGGTCCTCGTGCCACTGAGTACTCACTTCCCACCATTCTCACCAAGGAATCTCTTTCCCATAAGTGTTACAGAGACAGCCTTGGTTCCCAGGCCGGCCCATCACAAGTCCACAGGGCCCACAGTTCAGCTGGAACTATGCTATTAATACTAGGCTGACTTCCCACTTGGAAACTAACTCTAGCCCTGACTGTGCTGGTCAGCTCTGTTATGGTTAAAAGGATTTGTGGGCGGTCCTGGGAGCCTGCCAGTTAGAACATCCTTTCTGTGGGAAAATTCCTTTCGAGGTCCAAACAACTCACTGTCAAACATGGTTTTCAGCCACAAGTTGGGAAGGGCCTCAGGCATGGACAAAGCAATCCTCACCTTTCTTTTCTGGAAATGTTTGGGTAATCATTACAGTAAAATAACACAGACAAACATAAAACAACCTGAAACACAACATAACAACGTGCTCCATAGCAAAGGATGGGTATATTTTACTGACAATGATAATATATCAATAGATTGGCTCTCCAACACACACACACACACACACACACACACACACACACACACACACTTCATTACATGATGCTTCATGCAAATGTTTTGTCATGAATGCAGAATTGCTTTCTTTTGTTGTAAAAAAAATGACCCAGGTCCCAATTCAGCTATGACCCAGGTCCCACTTCTGTGCTTTAACTTTTACTCTCTTCTGGGGTTGATGTATGCTCACGGAGCTACACTCTCAATTGGTTCTCTTCAGACTCAAAATACATCTGTGCAACAACCTGATAAAACTTGGAGGTGTTCAGCCATAGGGAAGGAAGTGAAAAAGTTGTAACCAACATTGGTCTGTGGCCTCAGGAACATCATATTTAAATCAGCCAAAAAATATTGTAAAATTCTTCCTTAATGTATGGGGCAAATGTGTACAAAGGATATTGTTCTCATCAATAGCAAATAGGTGTAGTTGGTGAACTACAGATTCCAATAGTTTTCACACACAAGCAATAATAATAATGAATCAGAGACAATACTAATTTTATGAAAGCAGATTATAATTTGGTAGGAGATGAATATCTGCTGCCTAGGAAACTGAAACCACCACTGTTAATTAAGGCAAAGAAAGCAATGGTCATAGTGAATCAATCACCTTTAGGAAAGCTTCATTGCATTCAGCAGAAGCAGGGCAAAGTCTTCCATATTAATTTAAAGACAACACAAAAATCATTGGAAACCAGAGTCTGAATGAATGACCCTTTAGTTTTGTGTTCTAGCTTTCTTATTAAATAATTCCCAAGTATAAAATAGTTCAAGACCCATAGAGAATCTGAAATAAAATGACAGAAGATTTATTAAAACAAATGCCTGAGAATGATCTTTCAATTGGTCTATAAAACATATACCCACAGATCATCTATACATAATTGTAAGAATGTGGTAGTTTCAACCACATTTTACATAAAAGAGACTGACTAAATTAGTGATGTCAGAAAAAAGAACAATTGTTTGAAAACATTGTTTTTTCAAGTAGGAATGCATAATTGCTCAGTTTCCCCATGAGGAGACATTTCACTAAATCATCAGATAAAAAGGAAATTATGTTTAATTGACACATTAATCCTGTGAATTATATTGTAGTCTTATAAAGATTGAAGGTAACCCAAATAGTTTTGCTTTGCTTATACATTTTATAAATATCTTATTTAATTAACTGCAATAAGATTTATGAACATGTATACGAGTACCAAGTTTCTTATCACTATATCCCAATTTAGAAGTGTTGGTTGAATTAGTGTAATTTACATTAAACAATGCATTTCTATATCATGTTGAGTTCGCACTTAAAAATACATATCCTCCCTTGTCATTAGTATGTCTCTCCATAGATCCTACAGGCCTTAGATTTGTCTTCTTTCTCTTGCTTCTGTCAACATCCTTGAAACTGTTCTGTGAAATTCAGTTGACTATTTCCCATTCAAACACATGGATACTATTTGCCATTGATTTCTACACACACACACACACACACACACACACACACACACACACACACACACATATATATACATATATATATATATATTTGATGATAACAGAGGCACCCTTTGGATATCTCACTTTAAACCCTTGGTGAAACAAGAAAAAAATGAAACCATATAAAATAAAATTAGAGAACTTTTTATCCCCATTAGTTTGATTTAAAAATTATTTTATTTTTTTAAAGGTATGTGTAAATGTGTCATGGTATACACATGTGAGTACAGTGCCCATGAAGAGCAGTAGAAGCTGCTAAACTCCTTGGAGCTGGAATTACAGGCCATTACAAATTGCACGATGTGGGGCCTAGGAGTTGAACTCATGATCTCTGGAAGAGCAGTATGTCCTCCTAATTAATGAGCCATCTCTGCAGCCCATTGTTTGCTTTTCTGAGATGGCTACTGATTTCTACAATAATAAGGCCAACCAAAGTGCTTGAACCAAGAACTTTGAAACCAATGTGCTGAACCCTATCTTCTAAAGGAGCCACAGTATGTAAAGGGAAGTGGAACTTCTAGGGCCAGCACCCATATGGTGTTAACAAGAAAACCCACATGCATGCTGCACTATGGTTTGTTCGGGTTACCCCTGTTGGAACAAATGCATTCTATTTCAACTTTTAGCTCAGACAAACATTAGCAAAGCAAATTTTCTCACATCACTACCCATAGCCAAATATATATATATCTTTGAGATGACTTTCTCTCCACTCTATTCAAAGTGAGGGTAACACATATGTAAAGGATCCTTGCCAAATGGAAGAAGTCACTGGTCCTTTGCATGTTGGGATGGAGGAACTAATGAAGCAATACGTGTATGGCAGTTGGATTATTATCACACAGATACATATAAATTTTCTTATCAACAAATTGTTGACAAAGCCCTATAAAGATTTGTCTACTGAACTTGCTTTCAGACAACCTGACTTTGGATAATTTTCTACCTATGAATATCGCTGTTACCTCTAAGAAACTAACTTCATGAATAGCCTCAGTAAGTTGCCTACCAAGTAGTCACTTGCTTTTCCATCCTCCTTCCAGCTTTCTGATGCCTAGCTAGTCAATAGTCCCATGTGGTCAAGGGTAGATGATCCATCCTAGCTCCAAAAATAGAACATCATCATTTTTACTTCGTGGTTATATTATTCAATGTGCCAAAGCATGCTTTAAATGCATTGCAGACTAAGGTTGGTTGTGTGACATTTAGGAAAAGGTCAATAAATCAAACACAACAAAGGGTTTTAAATCAGATGCAAGTAAAATTTACTGCTGGATAAATAAGCCAAGTGTTCTGCAATCTGAAACACTGTGAGGTATGAAGGAAGAAGCTTCCAGTAGCCTATGCTCCTTCCATTTGGTGGTGGTGGGGTTTTTCTTGGTGCCAACACTGCTGCTAAAGCTTCAGGTAGACTTACCTGTACTTTAGGCAGCAGGAATCACATACTGGTGGAGACAATAAAAAGGGGGCAGGAAGAAGAGAAGGCAAGTAGCAGTAACGACCACAGTTACTACAGCTAAGGGAAGATAAAGAAGCTTGCAGAATTCTCCTGCTAAGCAAAGAAAGAAAAAGGAAGGGATGGCCTGTACTTCTTCCTATGTTCCCTGTCACATCTCAATGTGGTCAATGTGATGGTTTGAAACTGATACAGCCTCTCATACCACCAGCCTGAGAGTAGAGTGACCAGCCTACAGAGAAGGATGGATCCTAGAAGGAGGCCTATATATGGATCTTCTGACATGCTGGACTTTCGTTTGTGTTACATTACAATTCCAAGGCTGCTTAATCTCCCAAGAGGGAGGAATATTCTCTTGCTTGCAGCTGAATAGCTTCTAATTCATTTGAACCATCTAATCCACCTTCCAAAAATGTCCCCCTTAGTATATGCTTCCACAAGTTTGTTTTTTTCCGAAAGACCAAGGAATTTTTTATTTTTTATTTTATTTAGTGTGTGTGTGTGTGTGTGTGTGTGTGTGTGTGTGTGTGTGTGTGAAAGTTCAGGGTGCATGCTGGCTACAGTATACACTTGGAGGACACAAGACAACTTTTTGGAGTCACGTCTCTCCTTTCACTGTGGATTCCTTGTATCAAACTCAGGTTATTAGCTTTGTGTGGCAAGCCCTTTCACCTATGGGAGCACCTCACCAGCTCCCAATTATTATTTTATTCACTATACTCAAAACATATCTCAATGACTGACTTTGGAATATTAAACAATAGATATTACTTAAGTGATATATTGTTATCATCCATCCCCAAATAAAAACTAGAAAATAAATACAAAATTTGTTGCATATATTGGGTTCACAATCACTAAAAGACAATTGTTCATTTACATTGAGTGCACAAACCTACATCTCATTTGTTCAATAGGTATTCAACATAAATGATAACAACAGTTTCTGATGCCTCTTTTGGGTATCCACTGGAACTGTGAAACAAAGCAAGCAATTCACTTGAAAAATCAGCTTCTTTTTTATATTAGGACAAAGAAGCTGGATAGATGACTCAGTAGTTAAGAGCAAATGCTGCTATTGTAGAAGACTCAAGTGTGGTTTCCAGCACCTATATTGGGTGGCCCAAACCCCCTGCAATGCCAGTTCATAAAGAGCTGATGACTCTGGCCTCTATGGACACATTCACACCGACACATAGATGCACACACCCACACATAATTAAAAATATAATATTGAAAAGTAAAAATAAAGAAGGAGATATATCCTTTGCCTTGATCTTCTTAGGCTGATACCACAAAATAACATTGACTGTCTGGCTTGGCTTAAATTGGCAGACATTTATTTCTCAGGTTCGGTAAACTAGAAGCCTGAGGTCAGAGTATCAGCATAGTCTTGTTCTAGTGAAGACACTTTGATTTGTAGATGGCTGCCTTTTCTCTGTGTCTTCACATGGAAGAATAAAGCCTGCTTTCCTCTAACAACACTCAACTTATCATGCCTCCAGCCTCCTTACTTCAGCTAAACTGAATCTCCTTCCGAATGCCCCATCTAAAATCCCATGACATTCAGGGACAGAATTCTACATAGAAACTCAGGAAGATGCACAAACATTCAGTCCCTAACATCATCTTTTCTAAAGGAGATGATGTCTAGGTTAATGATTCTGTAAATGGTAGGTAGATGTTATAGTATTTTACTCAAAAACTGGGGGCGATGGTGTTACTAGCAACCATTGAGGACACAAAGAAAAAGTCAATGTACATGGCTGAAATGTTTATTCATCAATTCATTACTTCATTTGGATATGTGCATAAGCCTCCAAATTTCAAAAACACTAAAAGGAAAATGGAAACTGTAGCAGTCTTCTAATCTAGAGAATAAAGTGTACATACCAAGGGACTATAAAGACATAATAGATGACACAACTCAACAGAAAGCATGAAAGAAAGGGGGGAGTGGATTTGAGTGAAGTAGGAGGGGAAAGTTGAGTCTATAGCAAGATAAGTATCCCATACTGTGACAGAGTTTGATTTTGTAGTGATTGGTGCCTTGGAGTAATGCATGCAGTGGTATTTCAGTTCTCACAAAGGCTAAAATATGATTCTCCTCTTACATTCTTTCTCTTGTAATTTTACACTGATGTTGTTCTGCCTGAAATAAGAAAGCTTGACTACAGTATTGAAGCTGTAGGTGAAATGAATCAGGTGAAATGAATGAATCTACAGTGACAAGAGAGGGCATTAGTGATGTAATATGCTTAAGGAATAGATGAGAAATCCAAGACTTCCAGGGAAGAACAAGACATCATATTTAGAGCAGTGGTTCTCAACCTGTAGGTCACAACCTCTTTGGGGATTGCATATCAGGTATTCTACACATCAGATATTTCCTTTATGATTCTTAACAGTAGCAAGATTACAGTTATGAAATAGCAACAAAATAATTCTACAGTTGGGGGTTAGCACAATATGAGGAATCCATTGCAGCAGTAGGATGTTGAGAGTCACTGACAAGAGTAGAAATAAAAAGGGTCTGTGGAGATAAAAGTAGGACAGAGGTTAGGTGCAGTAAGAACTGATCTTATGGATTTAGAGGTGATAGCTTTGTGAAGTTGAAAAAAGGAGACTTGGAAGTGTGATTGGATTGAAGCCACTTGGCAGAGGGTTGAATATAAAGAGATGGGTATATGACCCATCTCATTAGAGTTTTAACTGTGAAGGGGAATGGCTTTTAGAAGAGTTTTTGCCAACATGGGGTAAGTGTACAGAAAAACAAATTCAAAGTGATGGGTGCAGTTGGATGACCTGCTCTGCAGTGACCCAAAAAGAAACAGGACTATATAGAATTTGGATAAAAAGAGAAATGGTTGCCTCTGAGAAAGGAGGAAATGAGATATGTGATGCCTGTAATTGATTCATGTATGATAAATCTTTTTGCAAAAGGATAAGCTGACCCAGTATGTTCATGTACAACTAAAAGAATGGAACAAACAGTAAGGCTTTAAATAAACTTGCTTTCACTTTACAACAATGTATACACTGAGATTATGTTTTTTTAAAATAATTTGCCATGAGTTTTGCTCTCTCTGGATCTTGAACCCATTATCACAAGAGCATTGATGGGACTGAGCTTCTGGAAGTGACTGACAGATCTTGTACTTATGGTTGGTTAATGAATCACCCAGGAAGCACAAGAGACCAGGATGTTACCTCCTCCAGACCATAGTGCTTCCAGGCATCTGCCCTATCAGGCAGGCACATCTGCTTCTCCACATGAAGCAAACAAAGCCAAAATAGAGGGTTGGCTGGCAAAGCCACAGGTCAAGCCTTGGCCTCTCCTTCCTGGCTTCCTGCACAAACCTGGGACTGAGCTACATGACCTGACTTGCAGCAAGTCTGCACACCGCAGAAAGAACTGTGAGTTATTTCCCCTTCCCAAACCCCCAGAATGCTCTCTGATTCATTTACTCAAAACCTTAACAGGTCTCCTCTTATGTGTTAGACACTGCCTGGGCTCAGAAGAGACTGTAGTGGTGACAGAAAAACTTTTCCATGTAGTACCAATTGCCACAGTTCTTACACAGAGACTAATCATTTGTAAGGCCTCTTACTGTTTATCTAAACGGATACATCTGTAAATCTTGCTCAGCATATTGGATTACTGTTTACAGAGGGTGAGGTTGCTGTTTATTTCTTAGCATGGAAGATGCACAAGTTGTACTTTTCATTTACGAGGTACAGCTCAGAGGAAACAAAGCCTCAGAATAAATACTTCATTCGAAAACCACAAAGGCTGATGAGTGCCCAAACTGACATGTGTTCTAATTTTTACTATGCCCTTTGGGTTCAGGCTTCCAAACCTGTAAGAAGGCCAAGTGCAATATTAGAGATGACAAGTATATTGTGACATTACCTCAAATCTGCATTCTCATCCCTCCATCATTAACTTTCCAATTTGTCTTGTTACTACATTAGGATACACCGTCCAGGAATTAATTTAAAGTGATCTTAAAGTTTGTACATTTTACTAGAAGTGTAACATGGCTCATGGTTCTTAACACTGGCATCAATATTAATGGTTTTAAGCTAAATATGCTGCTATTTCTTTGGAAATTCTAGAGCAAAGTATGTTAATATTTTATTTATTGAATTGAAATCATGAATTTCATAATCCTTTACAGACAAAATATACAATGCTTTATTTTGCATTATAAACTTTTACTCATGTAGATATCTCTGTGTTGCTTTTTAAATACCTCTGAAGCACAGGGATTGAACAGTTTTCTGTAGCCTGCATGTACACCTTCCTCTTTTTCCTTATTTTTTAAATGTGTTATAATAAAAGCAACAACATACACAGATTTTGCCAACTAGTGGAAACCATGAGAAGCAAATTGTCTACAATAATATTTTATTTGCCCTTGCTTTTCTTAATGTGATACTACCAACTGGTCATTGAATTATTTCTATAATTTAAAACAATAACCAGGAAGCTATTTCTTAAATCAAGAGTACATATTTTAAAACAAATGATTTCCTCAAAGTCTTAGATATTGAAATTTGACACAAAGGATTGTAGACAGAATTTTTCACTTCAAAATGTTTGTACATTTAAAAATATTATATTATGTTCTTTCCGATGATGCAGGGTACAAATAGAACCCAGATTCTTAAATGATGTATGGCTTCCACTATGTTAACTACTATTCTGTAGTACTGTTTCCTAACACACATTGGGCATCACTATTCAGAAAATCTTAAATCACAAAATGCTATGGGCTTTAAAAAATGTGTAAATACTCCCAAATATGGAAACCTCTGAAATCTATGCTGTCAGACAAGACATACTTAACTCGCATTGCTGTGGTTGAACTTATATTCCAATATTCTATCCTGTTTTCCTCTCTCTGTTCCCATACACTATAAAATACATAACAAAGAAGGAAATATTTTAGTAAATATTTGCATAGTAAAATAACAAAATGCAATTGTCACCCTTTAAAATTTGTAAGCTTGTGAGTTCCCATCTATCTGTTTTCAGACTTTTTGCAGACTACTGAGTCCTGTTCTTTGATAAATTCTCACCAAATAGGATTTCATTATCACTTCCTGCCCATGTCTCTCCACAGAGTTCGAAATATGGATTTCAGGAGTAGGGAAATCCTTCTTGTCTAAAGAACATTGTGGTAGTTCCTGTTTATCTTGCTTCCCAGTCCTCTTTGTGACGAAAACTGTTTCTATGACTCTTCAGATGACCTACCAGGAAGTTTAGAAAAGCCTAGAACTGTGATTTTTAAATCACAATGCACTTATGGTGCCAAGAAAAATTCATTTTCTGTTCAGCAGGTCTGGAATAAATATTGCTGCAGTTAGTCTCAGGACAACACATTGAGTAGTGTGTGTATGTTCTCCTACTTAGCCATGACTTAGACACTATGTATCATGATGTACTATCACTCAAGAACTAACTGGTAGCCTCATCATTGAGGTCAAAACTTAGTGTCATTGGTTATTTAAAGAGGGGAGTCTGGCGATTGTGTTACCTTGCAGTAATATCAAAATCTGTACATAATGATTACAAGACAAAATAAGAAATACAGGCCATGTCACCAACTACTCAGCTGTTCCCTCTAGGGAACCAGTTCTCTATCACTGCCCTGCACCCTTGTTCCCAAAAGCAATGGGGAAGCTCCAAACTGTGGCTTGCTGCCACCTTATCCACTGTCCAAGAGAGCATATGACCCTTGGCCCCTGTTCTTATTGGGTCATGTATCCTCAGAGAAGACCATACCCATTGGACTAAGCTGCTCCAATACATTTGACTATTGTATCAAATTCCCACAACAGTTATTTTTCAGTACAAACTTTAAGGTATAGAAATAAAACATCTAGCTCAAATTCATGATGTAAGGATTAGATGAGATCTTAAATATAAAATATTACTTTCCCCTTCCATTGTAAATATTTTTAAATGATAGTAGTTGAAATTTCCATCATCCTAATCTCTAAAGTGCATTTTAAGCTCTTCTCTTTTTTCATTTGATCCAGTATGTCCCTGCCATTTCCCCATTTTCTCTAAAGCAGAATATAAATGAGTGCCTATTTAGATAAACATCACAGAAAAGTGAGGAGAGGCACATTATGGCAAGTGCCTTAAAATATTACCTGAATGTGCTAAACTGTAAAGTATTAGGTACATGTAGAAATAACAGTCAACATTGGGGAAGATTCATAGGCAAAACAAGGGCAAGCCTTTTGCCTGAGTTTGGTGACAAACTACTGGTTGTTGACAGATGTTTAATTATTTCTTAGCCAGATTCAATTCTATGGGCCAAGGCTGCATCCCATTCTTTGCATTTGTCAGTCATGGTTGCCAAAAGCAACTCGACTGTATCTACTATTATAAAACAGCGCTACATGCAGAAAAGTGGGGATATGTGTTAGGAAAATAGATTGAATAGTGTCTCTTATTTCCCTAATTGAGTGTATTTCAATTTTACTTTCCTTCCTTCAACCTTTCTGGAGGGTCTTTGTTTCAACTTACATAAAATTACCATATTTAAACATCATTTTATAAAGAGTAGTTAGATTTAAATTTATAGAGTCAATATCATTACTATGGTTATCAAAATTGTAATCTTCCTTGAGATAAACATTTATCTTTCTTGTGATGTCAGACTCAAGTGGTTCTCTCAGTATAGTTAATGAAAGAGGAAAGGTAAGATCAGAAACTTGGACATTTTTAATAGAAAATTAATCATAGGAACTGGAAAATGATTCAGTTGTTAAAGTTCTTGCTTCATAAACAAAAGGACCTGAGTTCAGATCCCAAGAACTCACACAAATATCTGGATGTGCACACACCCGTACTCTCAGCTCTGTGGAAGCAAGACAGGAGAATCCTGGGGTTTACTGGTCAGTCAGCCTTGCCTATTCCATGAGCTCTAATTTGGTGAAAGACCCTGTCCCTAAACATAAAGGTCTAGAGCAATAAAGGACACTTGATGTTGATCTTTGACATTCACATATACACATAAAAAGAAAATCAATCTCTGACTAAGGAGCCATTATAAAATACAATACTGTATTTGAAGAGACAATGTATTTTGTGATGATCTCCATAATTCAAATTTCACTGCAGTCTAAACTTTCCATTGACACTTCCACTGAGTTATATACAAACACCTGCTTAGACTGCAGTACTTACAGCAATGAAGATAAGAAATTGGATCTCAAGGCCTGACTTACACTTGCCCACTCTGGGATCTCCTGGCCTGGGGACTACAGGCAGGTCAACTCGCCCCTGGCAAAACAAGCAAACACAAGACTGCTGATATCCCTGGCTACTCCTGCTCCCACTCAGGGAAGAGGTGAGATTGAGCCCCTGTCTCGGAACTGACTTCTGCTTGCTTGCTCTAGAAACTCCTGGCCTGGGGACTTCAGGTAAGTCAACTTGCCCCTGGTGGATCAAGCAACCATGTGTCTGTTGATATCTCTGTGCTAGTCCTGCTCCCACCCACTGGGAGAGGGAGTGTCTCAGACTTGCCTGCACCCACTGCGAGACCCATCAGAGTATAGGAACTACTTGCATCCACCGGAAGAGAACCTTGGACATGTACCCACCAGGAGAGGAAGAGACCCCACCTGCACCTACTGAAAGAAGGGATGGGCAGATGACAATATAAGAACAAATTCAACAACAGAAAAACAATATGATGCCATCAGAGTCTAGGGAATCTACACCAGCAAGACCTAAACATCCCAACACATATGAAGCAGAAAAGAACGACCTTAAAAACAACTTCATAAAGATCATAGAGACCCTAAAAGAGGAAATGAGAAAATCCTTTAAAGAAATGGAAGAAAAGACAAACCAAAAAGTGCAAGAAACAATTCAAACAGTACATAGTTTTAAAGCTGAAATAGAGAAAATAAAAAAAAACAGTGTGAGGGAATGCTGGAATTAGAAAAGATGGGTAAATGATGAGGAACTGTAAACAACAGAATACAAGAGATGGAAGAGAGAATCTCAGGCGTTGAAGATACACTAGCAGAAATACATTCATCAACCAAAGAAAATTTTAAGTCCAACAAATCCCTAACACAAAATATCCAGGAAATATGGGAGACTGTGGAAATGCCAAACCTAAGAATAATAGGTATAGAAGGCGAAGAAACCCAACTCAAAAGTGCAGAAAACATATTCAACAAAATCATAGAAGAAAACTTTCCCAACCTAAAGAAAGACATGCCAATGAATGTACAAGAAGCTTAAGGAACACAAAATAGAGTGGACCACAAAAAAGTCCCCTCGTCACATAATAATCAAAACACCAAACATATAGAATAAAGAAAGAATATTAAGAGCAGCAAAGGAAAAAGGCCAAGTAACATGTAAAGGAAAAACTATCAGAATGATACCTGACTTCTCCATGCAAACTCTGAAAGCCAAAAGGTCCTGGATAGATATTCTACAAACACTAAGAGACCATGGATGCCAGCCCAGACTACTATACCCAGCAAAGTTTCAATCACTGAAGATAGGGAAAACAAGATATTCCATGACAAAACCAGACTTAAACAATACATATCTACTAATCCAGTCCTACAGAAATTACTGGAAGGAAAACTCCAACTTAAGGAAGTTAATTACACTCACAAAAACATAGGCAATAGATAATCCCACTTTACCAAAAGCCAAAACAAAAAGCGGGGTAAATCCACATACAATCCCAACAACAACAACAAATCAAAACGAGACAAGAATTAACACTCAGTAGTCCTTAGTTTCCTTCAATATTAATGGTCTTAATTTGCCTATAAAAAGATACAGGCTACCAGAGTGGATACAAAGACAGAATTCATCCTTTTGCTGCATACAAGAAACACACCTCAACTTCAAAGACAGACATTACCTCAGAGTAAAGGGTTGGGGTAAGATTTTCCAATCAAATGGACCCAAGCAAGAATTTGTGTAGCTATCCTAATATCTAACAAATTGGACTTCAAACTAAAATCAATCAAAAGAGATAAAGAAGGTCATTTCATATTCATCACAGGAAAAATACAACAGGAAGAAGGCTCAGTTCTTACATTTACACCCCAAATGAAAAGGCACTCACTTTCCTAAAAGAAACATTACTAAAACTCAAATCACACATAGGAATTCACACAGGTATACTGGGAGACTTCAACACCCCACTCTCACCACTAGACAGAACCATAAGAAACAAACTTCACAAAGAAACAAAGGAACTAACAGAAGTTATGACCCAACTGGGTTTAACAGACATCTATAGAACATTCCATCCATACATAAAAGAATATAACTTCTCATCGCCACAAGGAACCGTTTCTAAAATCGACCACGTACTCGGCAACATAGCAAACCTCAACAGGTACCAAAAATTGGAATAACCCACTTTATATTATGTGACCACCATGCTTTAAATTTAGAATTCAACAACAAGACAAATTGCAGAAGCCCTACAAACTCATGGAAAGTGAACAACAGTCAATTGCGCCATTCCTGGGTCAAGGAAAAAATAAAGAAAGAAATTCAAGACTTCCTAGAATTCGATGAAAATGAAGATACAACATACTCAAACTTATGAGACACTTGAAAGCAGTACTAAGAGGAAAGTTCATAGCACCAAGTGGCCACATGAAGAATCCAGAGAATAGTCACACTAGAGAATTAACAGCACAATGGAAAGCTCTAGAACAAAAAGAAGCAAACATCTTGGAGGAACAGACGCCAGGAAATAATCAAACTGTGGGCTGAAATCAATAAAATCAAAACAAAGAAAACAATAAAAAATCAATATAACAAAGAGTTTGTTCTTCCAGAAAATCAAGATAGACAAACCTTTATCAAAACTAACCAAAAGGCAGAGATAGAACATGCAAACTAACAAAATCAGAGATGAAACGGGGGACATAACAGACACTAAGGAAATCCAGAGAATCTTCAGGTCATACTTTGAAAACCTATACTCCATAAAATTAGAAAATTTAAAGGAAATGAATACTTTTCTGGATAGATATCACCTACCAAAATTAAATCAATAACAGATAAGCAATTTAAATAGACTTATAACCCCTAATGAAATAAAAGCAGTCATCAAAAGTCTCCCAAGCCAAAAAACTAAAAAAAAAACTCAGGGCTAAATAGCTTCAGTGCAGAATTCTACCAGAAATTCAAAGAAGAGCTAATACCAATACTCCTCAAATTGTTCTTCACATTAGAAGCAGAAGGTTCATTGCCAAACTCTTTTTATGAGGCTACAATTACCTCAGTACCAAAGCCACAAAAAGACACAACTAAGAAAGAAAACTACAGACCAATATCACTCATGAACATTGATGCAAAAATACTCAATAAAATACTGGCAAATGGAATCCAAGAACACATCAGAAAAATCATCCATCATGACAAGTAGGCTTCATCCCAGGGAGGCAAGGAGGATGCAACATACAAAAATCTATCAATGTATTCCACTATATAAACAAACACCAAGAGAAAAACCACATGATCATCTCACTAGATGCTGAAACATCCGTTGACAAAATTCAACAACCCTTCATGATTAAGGTGCTGGAGAGATCAGGGATAACAGGAACATACCTGAACATAATAAAAGCAATATACAGTAAACCAACAGTCAACATCAAACTAAATGGAGAGAAACTCTAAATTCAGAAACAAGACAAGGTTGTCCACTCTCTCCATATCTCTTCAGTATTGTACTCGAAGTTCTAGCTTGAGCAATAAGACAACAAAAGGAGATCAAGGGGGTACCATTTGGAAAGGAAGAAGTGAAACTTTCACTATTTACAGATGATATTATAGTTTACATAAGTGACCCGAAAAATTCAACCAGGGCACTCCTACACCTGACAAACACCTTCAGCAAAGTAGCAGGATGCAAGATTAACTAAAAAAGTCAGTAGCCCTACTAAATACAGACAATACATGGACTGAGAAAGAATCTGAGAAACACCACCATTTACAATAGCCAAAAACAACATAAAATATCTTGGGGTAATGTTAACCAAACAAGTGAAATACCTGTATAGCAAGACCTTTGAGTCTTTAAAGAAGGAAATTAAAGAAGATACCAGAAAATGGAAAGATCTCCCATGCTCCTGGATAGGTAGGATCAACATAAAAAGTGGCAATCTTGCCAAAAGCAATTTACAGATTCAATGCAATCCCCATCAAAATACCAGCACAATTTTTCACAGGCCCTGAAAGAACAATATTCAACTTTGTACAGAAAAACAAGAGACTATGAATTTTCAAAACAACCCTGTACAACAAAGAAACTTCCGGAGGTATCACCATCTCTGACTTCAAGCCCTATTATAGAGAATAAGTCCTGAAAATAGCTTGGTACAGTCACAAACCTACACAGGTACACAATGGAATCAAATTTAAAAACCCTGATATTAATCCACACACCTACAAACGCCTTATTTTTGACAAAGAAGCTAAAATTATACAATGGAAAATAGAAAGCATCTTCAACAAATCGTGCTGGCATAACTGGATACTGGCATGTAGAAGACTGCAGATAGGTCAATATCTATTGCCATGCACAAAACTTAAGTCCAAATGAATCAAAGACCTCAACATAAATCCAGTCACACTGAACCTCTTAGAAGAGAAAGTGGAAGGTATCCTTGAATGAGTTGGTACAGGAGTCTGCTTCCTGAATATAACACCAGTAGCACAGACACTGAGGTCGACAATTAATAAATGGGACCTCCTGAAACTAAGAAGCTTCTGTAAGGCAAAGGACAAGACAACAATACAAAAAGGTAGCCCAGAGAATAGGAAAAGATATTCACCAACCACACAAATGACAGAGGGCTTATTTCTAAAATACACAAAGAACTCAAGAAACTAGTCTTCAAAACTCCAACTAATCCAATAAAAAGTAGAGTATAGAACCAAATACTGAATTCTCAATAGAGGAATCTAAAATGACTGATAGACACTTAAGAAAGTGCTCAAAATCCTTAGGCATCAAGGAAATGCAAATCAAAACAACTCTGAGATACCATCTGACACCTGTCAGAATGGCTAAAATAAAAAACACCAACCACAGTTTATGCTGGAGAGGATGTGGAGAAATGGGAACACTCCTCCACTGCTGGTGGGTGTGCCACTTTGAAAAACAGTATGGTATGTCCATAGGAAAATGGGAATCAGTCTACCACAAGTTCTAGCAAGTCCACTCTTAGGCATATATCCAAAAGATGCACATTCATACAACAAGGGTATCTGTTCAAGTATATTCATAGCAGCAATATTTGTAGTAGCCAGAACCTGGAAGCAACCCAGATGCTCCTCAACTGAAGAATGGATAAAGGAAAGGTGGTACATTTACACAGTGTAGTACTACTTAGCAGGAAAAAATCTTGAAATTTGCAGGCAACTGGATGGGAATAGAAGAAACCATCCTGAGCAAGGTAACCCAGTCACAAAAAGACAAACATGGTATGTACTCATTCATATATGGATTTTAGATATAGAACAAAGGAGTACCAGACTACAATCCACACCGCCAGAGAAGCTAGGAAACAAGGCAGACCCTAAGAGAAACATACATGGTCCCCCAGAGAAGGGGATAGGGACAAGAGCATGGGGGAGGAAAGAGGTAGCTAAGAGAGAGAGTACTGGAGGACATGAGGGAGCAGGAAGGTTGAGTCAGGGGAAGGAATAGAGGAGAGCAAGATAAAATACACCATAATAGAAGGAGTCATTATATGTTTAAAGAGAAATCTGGCACTAGAGAAATGTCCAGAAATCTACAAGGATGACACGAACTAACAATCTAAGTAATAGTGGAGAGGCTACCTTAAATGCCCTTCCCCTATAATGAGATTGATGAGTACTATCCTAGAAACTTTATCCAGTAGCTGATGGAAGCAGAAGCAGACACAGCTAAACACTGAGTTGAACTCTGGAATTGAGTTGCAGAGAGGGAGGAGTGATGAGCAAAGGCGTCAAGACCAGGCTGGTGAAACCCACAGAAACAGCTGACCTGAACATGAACCCCAGACTGATAGCTGGGAAATCAGTATAGGACTGATCCAGACCCCCTGAATGTGGGTGTCGGGGAAGAAGCCTTGGCAATCTATGGGGCTCCTGATAGTGGATCAGTATTTATCCCTAGTGTACGAACAAACTTTGGGAGCACCTTCCACATAGAGGGATACTCTCTCAGCCTAGAAACATGGGGGAGAGCCTAGGTCCTGCTCCAAATGATATGACAGACTTTGAAGATCCCCATGAAAGGACTCACCCTCCCCGGAGAGCAGAAAGGGTATGGGATAAGGAATTAGTGGGGTGCAGGAGAGGAGAGAAGGGAGAGGGAACTGGGATTGACATTTAAAACAAGCTTGTTTCTAATTTAAATAAAAAATAGAAAAAAGAAGAAAATGGATCTCTTAAATGACAGCTCATTGAACTATTGGAAAGTGTCTTCCCAAGCACATCATGAGGTACACACTGACTACTGTGGCTCCACGTTTCATCAAATATGCTAATACTTGTCATTGAGGTAGGAGGGCGTTTTCAAAGAATATATAAAATATGCTTGTAATGAAGATTGACCCTATTCTCATACAATAGAAAAAAGAGACTACAGAGAAAATAGAACTAACAGATTTTTATTCTACTAGCGCTGCATTTGGCACTGACACATCTCATTTGGTACATAAATCTCAAAATTTCTTATCAAGGGAGAGAAATCATGAGCACACTACATTACCTGTTTGGAGTGGTGGCTGTTTTCTAGAAGATAGGCAGTGAGGATCTAGGCAGCATTAAAAGGAACCTGCTCCCTCATGTGTATCTCTTATCAATTTGGTTCAACAAATACACAGCCATTTATCCTCTAAGGCAGGGGTCAGCAAACTGCAAGGCACAGAACAAATCCAGCCAATCTCCTCTTAGTGTAAGTAAAGTTTAATGGAATCAATCACACACATTCATTCATATATTATCTATATCTATATGGAGAATTTTGACAGAAACCATGTAACTGGAAAGCCGAAAACACTTTACTATCCAATATAAATGAATTAAAATGTACAACACACACACACACACACACACACACGCCACAAAAAACAACCACAAGAAAATCCACTTGCCTTGAAATTTAACTTACTTGTTTTGAAATTTTCATAATATTGCAATAATTTAGAATTATTATAAACCTTAATAGTGGCTGTATGGAGCTGGCATATAGATATTATGACTGAAATTTTCTATACAAATTCTACAAATTCTCTTTAGTGCATGGTTAAGCTTTGCCAAATCAAGTAAACATTATCGGTTAGAAAGGGAATTCTTAATTTTATTCATTGGCATGTAAGTGGTGAAAGATACTATAAAGAAATATAGGGATGTTATGCTTCTTATTTCTATAAGTGTATCATAAAAGATATAGCAGCACTTCTGCTTATGTCCAACTCTTAAATATCTACATAAGAATTAGGAATAAGTGAACTGAACCACAAGAAATGTCTCCATAAAAGTTATTTACAATTTTGAGTGACATTTAATATATCTCGTTATATATTTTTAAACAACAAAAACATGCAATTATTTGAAGATATAAATCATATAAGGAAAATTATATTTAAATTAAGAAGATACTCATCTTTGTGTTCTGCTCTAGTAGATTTTAAGATGTGAATATTTACATTATTAAAACAAAAGAAGATAAATTAACTGCTGAGACCAGTTGTGCAACTTTCTAATACAGAATCTCTTTTCTCCTTCAGAGTCTTTTAAATATTTTCTTTGGTTGTATTACTAGAATGTATTGACACATGTAATTATACTAGAATGTATTGACACATGTAATTATAAACAAGCGGTAAATTCAACAAGATAATATTTCCCAATATGTATGTTATTTCCCTATTTTATATTACTATGTAAAAGTAGGCATTTCATCTTACAAGTATTTCTAATTATGAGCGATTCACTGTATATGAAGTGGATAAGGAATGCTTGCATTTAAAAGAAAACTTCATATTATAACTAGTACTTTGAACTCACATTCCTCATTTCTTGTACAATTTAAATAATAGCTAAAAATAATTAATGACTTAATTGGGATAGCGGTTTACCATTTCTGCTATGCTAAAAAGTCAAAAATTATTTTATAAATTTGAAAGCCAAAAGATTATTAAAGGAATAATTATCATGTAAAAGTTTGAAAAAATTATACAAATGCCATAAAACTATAGGTTCTATACATCCTGAAATACTTAATATCAACCTCTATAAATTCAACTTTATTTTACATGTATGAATGTTGTCTGCATATCTGCCTGTTACTACAGAGACCAGAAGAGAGTGTTGGATCCCCCTGGAACTGGAGTTACAGACAGTTGTGAGCTGCCATGTTGGTGTTGGGAATTGAACCCAAGTCCTTTGCAAGAACAGCAAGCACCCTTAACCACTGAAGACAATGACTGTTCTTCCCTCAAAATCTATCAGTAGCCAATAACTCAAAAGAAAGGAATAGGGCCCCTTGATCCCCTTATAGATCCATGATTAGCTTTTAATAGTCCCACTCCTCTTCAGACCTAGTATAGACAACAGCATTTGCTATAAGATCATGATTGCAATGACTCTATCCTTCCCTGAAAACATCTCACAGTCCTTCTTCCTATCTTCTCCCCAACCCAGTTAACATGTAGTGGGAGGCACAGAAGCTTCAATGGTGGCAACTAAGGGGTGTGGAACATGCAAACGCTTCAGGTGGTGGCAGCTAAGACTGGAATATGGGAAAGGGAATTTATAAGAAAGGGTGGGAGTGAGGGTAATAAGATCATATTACATATATGTATGAAATTGTCAACAACATTTCTTCAATAAAATATGAATATCAAAACTTCCTATCTTGTGACTCTTTCCACTTCTTCTGCAATGTTCCCTAAGCCTTAAAGGAGGAGGTTTAAATGTTCTGTTTAGGGGTTATAGATTTTTTTTCCTTTCTTCGTAAACATTGGGATTTAAAACTCTATCTTTATTAGTATTTTTAAAAGCTTATGGCTGGCAATACTCAATCCCAGAATACTCAGATGGAAGTAGGTGAAACAAAAGCCCAACATAGTCCAATGTGGTGAGTACAATGAAAACTAGACATGAAGCAAGAAATCTTGTTTTCTCCACTGTGAGGCAAAATAACCTTCTCAGTTTAATAAGAAACACAGGGAAGACCTCAGCAAAAGGGGAGAAAGTTGGGGAAGAGGACAGAGGGGAGGGGAAGGAGGGGACTAGGATGGAAGGAGAGGAGAGGGGAGGAAAGGAAAAGAGGTCGGGATTTGCTTAGATTTTTTAACTGAAGAACTTCCTAACTTAAAACTCATTGCCTATATGGATTTGAAAAATGGAAGGTCTGCATTTCAAGCATATAAATATCACAAAGGAAGTATCTTCTCTTGAGGAGTACATCTGTTTTTACACTGCGAATATGTGTCACTCTGGTTTAAGAAAAAGCTGAACAGCCAATAGCTAGGCAGGATTTGGGAGGCAGAGAGAACACTGAGAAGATGCTAGGACTCAGTGGAAGCAGCATGGGCAGTACAGAGTAAAGGTGATAAAGCCACAAGACAAAAAGTAGATTGATAGAGATGCGTTAATTTAAGGTATAAGAGCTTGTTAGTAACAAGCCTAAACTATTGGCCAAGATTTTATAAATAATAAGTCTCCATGTCATTTATATTGGTGCTGTCTGGCAGGATAGAGAAATGAGACTAGTTACAATCTTCAGTTTGTCAAATGATTCAAACCCAAAAAGGCAACATTTTGAAGGTCATACTTTCAGAATGGAAGTTTAGCAAAACAGCAATAAAGCTTACCCAGCTGTTCTTACTTGGGCCGTACTGGACTGCCATGATTGATTAAGTGTGAACACCTAGGTAACAGGGGATGTTAGGGAAGTCAGTTTGATTTGTGATTTAATTTCCCTTGGTAATATGTATGTATGAATGTATGTATGTATCACATGTTGTTTATAATAAAATAGGTTCAAAATTGGATTTAACCTATCATTGTTCTACACAAATATTAGCAACCATACACCAAGTTAACACTCCAATATGTTAGGTGTTTCTTATTGAGATCAATAAATTATCACCCTTTTGGCTATAATATATAATAACAGTTGTATGGAAATAATCTTAAGTTGCAAACACAACCTGAAGAGACAACTGTATAGCTAGGTCTGCTGAATGAAAGGACTAGAGTTCTTAAGCAAAGGGCCCTCTTTCCTGGAGTGATCACTGATGTATAGTTGTATTCTCTCTTGGAGTAGGCCCCGTAGTGGTCCAGACATAGTGTCTTGAAAATTCATAATAATATTCAGTATGGCTATAACTTATTTCTCCTGGAAGCTGCAACAGAAATAAGTTTTGAACCTCTGGGAATATACCCAAGGCCTAGCTTATGCTAGGTAAGCACACTTTCACTGAGCCATAGTCCCGCTGCAACTTGGAATACAAGGAAGCCTTAGAAAGTCAATCTTTCACTGGTGGTAGGCTCTAGGGCCGAGATTCAGTCTTTGGTCTTTGGAGAATTCAAACAATAGGGACTTGATGATTATGAAGAAAAATCACATGGCCAGGGAAGCATGTCAGTGCTTTGCTCAGCCATCATCAGAGAAACTTTCTCCTGCACCAGATGGAAACAAGTAAAAGGACCCATAGGCACGCATCGTGCAGAGTGCAGAGTGTGAGAGATCTCCATCACATCCCTCACCTGAGGGATCAGGGAACCCTGTAGAGGAGGCAGAAAGGGAATAAAAAGCCAGAAGGGATGGAGGACACCATGAAAACAAGGTCCTATAAATCAACAGGAATGCCAAATATATGAGGTAAAAGAGACGGAGGCAACATGCACAGGGCCTGCATGGGTGTGTGTGCCAGATGGTGTCCTATAGCTGAAAGAAGTGGAAACATTCTAACCAAGAAGCTATTTCCATTGGTAACCACTTGCAAATAAAAATTTTAATTTTCTCCAAGGGAGACTCACTGAGGAAACTACTCTTAAATGTATCCTGCAATCCAGCAGTACATGGCCAACAGAAAATAAACAAGAGCATCTTTGGAGGTTCCTTGTCTCAAAATGGCATGTCAGGGTTTTTCCTTTTAATTGTTTTTTAAACCTATCATGTTTTTAAGTATTTTATTTTATTTATATATTTTACCTCTTTTTGCCTTACAGGTCTTTTGCATATACATTATGGCTTCCAGTTAAATGTTTTTATGGAATTCCTAAGTGTGTGAATGAGTGGGTCTCTGCTTCTGTATCTTTTTCTTGGGTTCTTTTCCATCTGTTTGTTTAGTCCTATTGAATGTGTTACCTTTTGTTTTATATTACTGCATATTATATTATATCATATAATCCCTTGGAAGCCCAATTGTCTTCTAATGAGAGACAGAAAGAGGGATAAATTCAGAGGGGAGAGGAGGGGAGGGTGTAAAAGAGAGAGGAGAAACCATAGTCACGATATAATATGTGAGAAAAATCTATTTTCAATGAAAAGATAGGCACTTAAAAAAGAAAAATCTGAAAGGAAGATTTATACGGACAAAGTACTTTTCAAACATCTCTAGCATTATGAAGTTTCTAGTTGAACTATGCTGTATAGTTAGATCCTATAAAATTTAAGGTGTTAGAATTTTACAAAATTATCTTTTTCAAAAGCAGTTCTGCAGTCATTTGTTCTCTTAATTCCTTAGGTATTAGCAATCTCATACCACTTTTAGAGATTCTATTTTAATGGATAATTTTATGTTTGTTTAGTTGAATTGGAAAAACAAATAAATCTTCAAGAGTTTGTGTTCCTTACAGTGTGCAAAACTCTAGTTACTTTTGGCTACGTACAAGAACTTACACTAAAACCAAACAAGTTCTTCACATTAACCGACAAAAGGGTTGTGTCTGACTATCTAAATTGACTTCCCACACAGGAACCTAAGTGATAGCAAGCTGTTAACAATAGTTGACTCATCCTTTAAATATCAGCTTCCTGCTTAAGTCATATCTCTGATGAAATGTCACCTCTGAGAAAGCTTCCTAACAATTGAACCAACTCCCCTGCGTCAGTATAGCCTTCTATCTTGTTTTTTGCCAGCAGAAATGCTACACATCCATGAGTTTGTGATACTGTATATTCTATAATTTTTTCAAATGAACCATTTATTTTATTTATTGAAGCACCTATAATGTCTAGAACAGTATCTATATTTTATTAACTTTATATATTCTCTGTAAATGCTTCTAGAATGAATTTATAAACAAAACATCCAAAAGCTAGATACCGCATTACACACACACACACACACACACACACACACGCATGCACACACACGCACATACATGCATGTTCCTTGAGAAGAAAAACAGACTAGATCTTATTGTAAACATATGAGGTTTGTGACCTAAAAAGATGAAAGGCCTGAGTTATACATAAATTTCATTTCATTATCAAAGTTTATTCCCCCAAAGGTCTTAAATGAAAATTCTGCAATAATGTTCATTAAAATTCTGATATAGTCGGGTGTTGGTGGCACATGCCTTCAATTCCAGCACTCGGGAGGCAGAGGCAGGTGGATCTCTGTGAGTTCGAGACCAGCCTGTTCTAAAGAGCGAGTTCCAGGACAGCCTCCAAAACAATACAGAGAAATCATATCTCGAAAAAAAAAACCAAAAAAACCCCACAAAATTCTGATATAATACCCCCTCTATTAGAATCGTAGGAAAAATCCATAATATAAGAAAGCAATGATGTAGAGTACTTACATTTTATATGCTTGGTTATTAGTAACTGTTGTTGTGTATCAGAAAATTAATAACAAAAGACCTCATTCATACTAGATCATCTAGATTACTCCAAATTATATTCTAAGCATTGCTATTGAAGATACCTTTGAGTTTATATAGGTATGTACATGATTGTGTACCTTTATATAGGTATGCACATGATTGTGTACCTTTTGGGTTTTAAGGTGCTAGTGGGGGTTCAAAAGAGTTAAAGCTTGGTTGTACAGCACAGAGCCTCCTCAGGTGGATCTGTACAAGAATGGCTGTGGTTCTCAGCACCAATGGCTTTGTTCTGCTATGTCTGCTACCTCAGCTCCTCTGTTTGCCAAACTATTAACTGCACAGTCAAGGCTGAAGGAACCACAAAAGTTAAACAATGTGTGCCAGGAGAGATAAGAATTCTGGATGAGAGTGAGGGTTAAAAGGGGAAGAAGCTAGCTGGGAAAGGACAGAAAAAGACATTGGTTAACCCTGGGTAAAAAACAGAGCTCAAGTGGGCTTAAAGGAAAGTGATAAGCAAATTCAATTAGAGAGAAAAGAACAAGAAGATAAAAAGAAGTTCAAAACAGTCCCCAAATGCCAACTAATGTGGATTACAAAGAAAATGCTAAAGAGGAAAAAGTATTATAAAGATAAAAAGGAAAAGAAAAGGTACAAAACCAAGTGATAGCATAGAAACATGAAAACAAATGAGGGATATAAATATAGAAGAGAGAAATTACAGACATGATCATGTACACAAAAACAGAGTGGCATTCAGCTGGGGGTTGAATAATACCCCAAACTTGTGGATGGATAAACATTGTGTGGTAGGCACAATAATGTTCTCCAAAGATACCCACATACCAATTCCTAGAACCTATCAAAATGTTCCCATGTGTTGTAATAGAGGTTTTGCACATGTAACAAACATATTGCATGGACCTTAAAGGGAAGGTGTTCTGACCTGTACAGGTGGGACCAGTCTACTTCAATGGGTCTTTAAAAGAGAGAAATTTCCCCTACTGCAATCTGTCAGAGAGATAGAAATAAATGCACAAAAACCTATACAGATGCAGCTCAATGGTTGAGTACACACACACACACACACACACACACACACACACATGCTACATTTGTTGCTAAATAAACTTGTTCAAGTTTATTTAGCAACAAATTGATATATTGATAGAATTCAGCCTTCTTTTTTGTTGTTGTTGTTGTTGTTGTTTTGTTTTTTCGAGACAGGGTTTCTCTGTATTGTTTTGGAGGCTGTCCTGGAACTTACTTGGTAGATCAGGCTTGGTCTCGAACTCACAGAAATCCCCTGCCTCTGCCTCCTGAGTGCTGGGATTAAAGGCGTGCGCCACCACCGCCCAGACAGCCTTCTTTGATTTCCTTTGTCATTGGATGAGAATTCATCTACAATGTTCAACTCCACAATTCTCATGAGCACAAAAATATCTTGGTGTGCGCCTTTCAAGATTTGTCACATATTTGACATTAATTTTCCCACAAAAGTCATTGCCTTATCTCTCTCCTCCCACTATTGTGTTCTTTCTCTCTCTTAAACTTGCTTCCTAGACACTGTATCTAAAGAGATGGTTCTATAAAAAGTATGTTTTACATTCCTAGAGTTAATATTTACAGGCAACTGTGTTTTTATTCTCTTTAGCTATCATGAGAAGCAGATTGCTTTTCTATATTAAAATATGACATTAAAAAATAAAGGATAAAGATGATGAGGAAAGTAATCTTAAAGAAAGGTTAATATAATTTTATTACTGCTACTAGTATTTATGATAACTAAATTAGTTCAATGAGTCATAAATTTTTAAAAGGTGAATCAGTTATGAAAATTAGTATTTCTAAGTCAAGATGGCAGAGTAGATACTTGCATTTACTTTCCTTCTTTGCCAAGACCCATAGTAATAGAACACATTTTCAGGAAGGCTGAAATCAGAAGACCAGGAATTCCAAGAAGACAGTACATTGGCTACGTTTAAAGATTAAGTCACAGAACCTTGAGAGGTTCACTGTGTTTCAAAGGGGAGATTCAAAGAGATTGCAATGATGCTACTGACCAGCACTAAGACCAGAGACTGGCCTGGAGCAACTTGACAAGTTGAGAATTAATTACATTCAAAAGAGCCGAGACACACATATGTCCTGCTCACCATTCTCTTGTATATACAAGCATCTAGCAGGTATTAGCTATGATGTGAAGATTAAAACCCTTGACTTGTTAAGTGTGAGCATTGGAGTCTTAATTAAAAGAAATGGGTATCAGACTGTTGTCAAGGCAATAGGTCCACCAACTGAAAGCAAGGCCCCATTGCTGAAGGCAATATCCACACAACTCATTAAACATGGAGAAGTCAAGTTGCATGTTCTAGTGTCTATGGCACAGAAAGTTACTAAAAGAGAAACTGCAAGTTACTAAAAGAGAAAAGTAAGCACCAACCACAAAATCTTTGATCCACAATCTGTTCTGACTGCAAGATATGCTATGGCGATGGTGGAAAAAAACCTTGTGGGGGTACTTCATAAACTGGAAACCAAACCTGGCATTGCATGGGTGACCAAGAACCAGAGTCTAGACAGCCCAGAGACCTAAGCTAAAACCAAATACTTCTGGCCAAAACATGATAATAAAATGACTCCTAATTTTGTTATGCTCATAGACTGATATCTTATTCATCCATAATCAGACAGGCTTCATTCCACAGCAGATTGGAACAATATAGAGAAGAGAGAGAGAGAGAGAGAGAGAGAGAGAGAGAGAGAGAGAGAGAGAGAGAGAGAGAGAGAGATCTTGGAAACCACAGTTCTAAATGGGCTGTCTCCATCAAATCCTTCCCTTCAGAGCTCAGGGAACCCTATGGAAGAAGAGGCAGAAGGAGTGGCCAGGATAACAAGGCCCCCTCAAACAACTAAGCAAAGCTTACATGAACTCACAGAGATTGAAACAGCAATCACAGGGTCTACACAAGTCTACACCAGGTCCTCCGCATATGTACTATTGTTTTCAGTTAGCCCTTTTATGGAACTCCTGAGTGTGTGCCTTCTCTTGGGGATCTTTATTTTTTTCTGTTGGTTTGTCCTTTCCAAGTTTAACACAATGATTTTCATCTTATCTTATTATATATTATTTTATTATATTTTGTTGTTATTTCTTAGAAGACTGTTCTTTTCTAATGAGAGACAGAAAGGGAATGGATCTGGATGGAAAAAGACCTGGGAGAAGTAGAGAGAGGGAAAACTGTATTCAGATTATACCACGTGAGAAAACAATCTACGTTTAATAAAAGAGAAAAACATTAGAAAGCAATGCTTTATCACAAAATCAAAGTAATTAAAAAGGCACTTCTTCACGTTGGATAATGGTGGCATTTTCATCCATTCAAAAAATTTGTATTTTTAAGTTTTATGTATATATATATGTATGTATCTGTGTTTATGCACGTGTCAATACATTCTTTTGTCATTAAAAAGATATGGAATATGGGTATGAAGCAACTAACCTAATAATATTGAGAGAAACTCTCTCTTACACACATACACACACACGCACACACACAGAGCAATTATTAGACTTGTCTCCTTCAAATGATACACTGTTTAGTGACACATATTTACCCTTTGTGACAGACATGGCCATTAGGATATTCATACACAATTCCATATGATCTTTAGTAGAGGGCTGCTTTTGCTAGGAGCAGGAGGCAAAGAAAGGTGTAGCATTAGAAGAAATCCATCAGGTACTGGAATTATAGGTGCTGCGGTTACAGTTCTTGTGGACACTAAAATTAAGGTAGACAGACTATTGAACGGGAGTCAACAGCCTCTGCTCCCATCTTCAATAGAAGGTTCCCAAGCCTAGAGGGGCTTGGCCTTGCCCCAACCTTTACGTCAGACTTTGTTGACTCCTCATGGGAGTCCTTACCTGTGAGTAAGGAGTGGACTGGGGATTGGCTGTGAGGAGGTAAGGGGGGTGGGAAGGATAAAGGTGGTTGGAATGTAAAATGAAATTTGAAGCAATAAATAAATTATGTAAAGTAAAAAAGGCTCCCAGACCTGATGGATAATAGCAGCTGATTTGGGTATAAATGAATTGAGCTTCAAACTTCATTACGTCTATCCCTAATTTGCTGTTGACCTCAGCAAGTCACTCAAGTCTTTGATCTATTGTTTCTTCATACACAAAATAAAGTGAAATATATCCAACCCCAAATTATAATAGAATACCAAAGAAAACATTGCAAATGAAATACTGGAACCCAGTATCTGGCACTTCAGTAAAACCATTCATGTCACAGAATCATATCAATACTACATTCCTTTCAGTCTGCCTCCATATGTTCATGTGTTATATTATCTTGTGTGCCCTTCTTCCTAAGCTAAATTCACTCAGGAACCCCAAATACGTGTTATACCCCATTTCTGTGATGCCTTAAATCTTGATGTTTGTCTCATGTAACTCTTCGATCCCCAGAACTAAATAATGTTAAGGCTGTCCTTGTTTAAGAATGAAAAGAGGGAAACATTATATAAATCAGACGTCTTTAATATAAGGTGCCTACTTGGCAAAATAATGTTGCCAAGCATGAGGATCTGCAATCTTAGTGCTGGGGAAGTGGCAAGGGGAGACTCTCTAAAGTTCCAGGGACAGCTAGTCTTGCCAAGTAAGTGCATTCAATGTTTTGTGAGCATTCATGTCTCCAAAGTAAGGTGGTGTCAGGGTGGCCAAATGGTCTAAGGCACCAGACTCAAGTTTAATCTTCCTCGAGAGATGAAGGAAGGCAGGTGGGCCAACCTTTGGCCTCCACACACACAAGTGTATGTGCAGGAACACACACACACATACACACACACACACACACACACACACACACACACACCATTAACATCTGTCAATAAAATTAAAAGAAAATTGGAACCTATTTTTTAAGGTTTCAGAAAGTGGAGGCAAAAATTAATCAAAGGCCCTTCCTTCTTATGTTGGTTTTTTATTACAAGGTGACGTAACATCTATAAACCCTTAATGCCTCCTCTACTGACTAGGGTTACAAATGTGTCCTCCTCCATCCTACAAAGTAGAAATAGTTTGTATGTGTGTCACACAAGTAGGGTTATGTAAATTATACAGCCCTTCCTTGTGCAAAGTAAAATCTTGCCACTAATTACTGGGTCTAACTCACCCACTGGTCTTGTACTCACTGAACTGAATAAAATATTCTGCTGCTCAAATAATAAAACCATAACCCTGATGCAGGAGTTTGATCTCCTCACAATGGGAAATAAGTAAGTTGTTTGCTAGACTCGGCTCTTTTAAAATGTACTATCCAGAGATGCTGTCTCTAGACAGAGACCTTTATTATAGGTCAATTTTACTATAGATCAATACCCATGTTTGTGATCAAACACTGCTTTTCTTGTTCCTTAAACTACAAAATGAGTTGCTGATCTCCAATGAGTTATTTGAGGAAAACTATGTCCTTTAAAAATTAAAACCACTCATACTTTAAAGATCCCCCATGGAAGGCCTCACCCTCCCTGGTTAGTGGATGGGGGAGTGAAATAGGGGGGTTGGTGGGAGACATGGGAGGATGGGAGGGCGGGTGAAGGAGCTGAGATTGATATGTAAAATAAGATTGTTCCTAACTTAAATAAAAAGCTATAAAAAATTAAAGCCACTGATGGTTTTTATAGAAATAAGAAAACATCCAACTATCCTTCTTTTAAAATGCTCATTTCCATTAATTATCTTTTTTTTCCAGGCAGGGTTTCTCTGTGTTGCTTTGTAGACCAGGTTGGTCTCAAACTCACAGCCTCTACCTCCCAAGTGCTGGGATTAAAGCCGTGCACCACCACTGCCCACCATTAATTATCTTTCTTAAAGTATGCCCCACTTAAGTAGAAATTACCTAGAATCAACGGCCCTGTTACAGTGCTCATGATAAATTCCATTCTGCACAGCACACAGACTTTGAACATAAGAGCGAATGTAAGAGATATTGAGAAGCTTCATACAGAAGTACCATTTCGTTACCACAATTTCCTCTATTCAATGTGTTGTTTTTGCACTGAGACATTCTGTATTTTTCTCTATTTTGCCATCTGGGTTCCCTTGCATTGTTCCTTGGTCACTGTTGCATTTGGCATTGGAAAAGATAAAGTGTTCCAGAAGCTGGAATCTACCCTTCAAAGATGACAAGAAGGAATCTGCAAACAAATTATGTTCTCCGGAGTGTGGAATTCTATGAACTCACACCAGCTATAAAAATATGTGCCATCGGATTTCACAAATAAAATGCTTTAGCAACAAATGGCAATATTTATATTTTCAAGCCCTTTAAAAGTTGGGACAGAAATGCCTCCATTTATTCATTTGTCTGTTATTTAGTGACTCTAAGTACCCACAACGTGATCTTAAAACGGGAAGTAACACTAAAATTTTCTCATGAACTTTCTTCCCAAGATAGGGAAGCTCTGGGACACCCCTCGGGCCACAGTTGATGGGCTTCAAGTTGTGTTTATAAGTAAGGTTGCTTAATGAGCTGGTTATCTGGTTTCCTGTGGTAGCCTTCAACTTTGCCTTCAGTTAGAACCAAGCAGCAGGAATGTTGGAGCTGGGATGGAAGACTTTGATAGATAGGGAAAAGAAGAATGTCAGCATGTAATTGGGACTGGGCAAACATTCCCTTACACCTCTAGGCTCTCTGAAGGACTGGACTCCTCATTCACCAGAGTTGTGCTAAGTAACCTCCTCCACAGTTGAGGCTCCATCCGGATTCAGAATTCGGAAGGTTGTTGTGGATTCTAGATCCTCAAACACATCCACAGCGAGTTCTGTCCCCCAGTATACGGAGCTTATGGATCAGGCTCATTGGCAAAATAGTAGAAGTTTCAAATAGTAGAAGCTGGTTTCAGCCTTGGCTGTACCCAACCCTGAGGTAGATGTGTTGTAACTCATTGTTCTTACATGGGTACTTCACTTCACATGAAGTATGCTTTCAGATTTTGGTGTTAATAATTTTGAGGAAAATAGAGGACAGCCTTGAAGAAGAAGAAAACCAGTACAGTCATTTTCTTAGCAATCCCTTCTCACTGGAGGATCATTCTGGATCCTGTTTACTGGATTATGCCTATCTCCAAATTTTCAGCTTGTGAGGTGATCTGTCTCTTCTAATTTCACCTAACAGATTCATAGCATCATGCACAGAGTGAATAAGTCGAATTTCTGCACATATTTCACGGACTCATACTTCTGATTACTTACCCTAATGAAGCATTTACATAAAAGTTCGGTCATGAAATGAGGACGTCATAATTAAGATACATCCATTTAATTCTCTGATATTAAAAAAGGTTATTGATACTGGGATAAACTTGAAGTTTTGAAAAGTAGCATTTCTGTGCATTCCAACAATTGGGGTCCCAGTAGGAACTGCTGTGAGGCCCATCCCTCCTTGAGAGACCATTGGATGTTAATGGTTGTTGTGGAGGGAGGTTGCCATTTTCTTTAATGATATAGATATAGACTGTCCTTGCTCCAGTAAATAATCTCCCAAACACAGGTGAGAAATTAATTAAGCTCAGTGAGTGGGCCACATACAAAGAGAAGAAATGTGAGTAGGAGGGGGTGTGAGAGGAGAAAGGGTATGTGGGAAATGACTGAACTTCTCTATACATCTGTGACGCCATCAACAATAAACATTTAAAGCCTGCACAAATACAGAGGATACAAACCTATTTAGTAGTTGTCAATGAATCAGAAAATCAATGGGATTTCCAAATTTAATATCCTGTGGCTCCATCCTTTTCTGTGACTTATTAAATTAAATAATAATGTTAATTTTTTGATAGAACTCCAAACCAAATCTGTGTATATGTTGAAATTTTTGAGTCAAGGTTGAGTTTCTAAAACTTCCCTCCTTCAGTAGGAAAAGAATAACAAGAGGAAAAAGATTTGCCTTCTTAGATTTTCAACTGGGCGTGGTTCGTGGATTTGTAATTACACTGATTTCCCCATGAGTCACACTTGTTCCTAATATATGCCAGACTTTCCCCTCTTGGATCCTTGAAGAGAAACTTCTATGCAATAATGGAACACAAGAAAGTGATGAGGAAACCATGAAGGCTGTCCAGGTCACTCAGACACAAGACTGGCCTTTTGGAGTAGAGATTCCTGTGTGTGCATGCATGAGAAGAACCAAAGGGACTTGTAAGACATGTTTTCTCAGTCATTGCCCCAATGGGCATTTCCCAGAGTTGTGAGTTCACTGGGATTTTGATGGGGCCTTTGATTCAATATGTGTTGCAGATGCTGCTGCTCCACAGAACAAGCACATTTGCAACAGCATTGGCCTCTCAGTCTCAGTCTCAGCTACTGACTTTTGCACTCAGGGAGTCTTCATTACAGGATAATCAGTAGAATCCCGTGTACTCCAAACACTACATGCTTTAAGCATATCCTTTCAAAATGCTTCCACACAAGGTCAAATGGCCTCTGGGAACCAAGTCATGTTTACTGAGAGCTGCTGACTCACACTGACTTAGAGTACAGGCTCAAAAAAAGAGAAGAAACCTAAGGGAGAATGTGTTCTAACCATTCTACTACCCCTTGTGATTCTGAGAAGCAGAATGAATATGTTGTTACAGTAAGGGTGTTATTGCTCATTTCTCATAGTGCTATTGGAAGCATGGGTTAAATGGGGATATAGTTGACCATGTGACATGGGCCCCGGCCCCCAAATCAGCACTAGATAAAACTTTGTGAGTGTTGAATAAAAAAGACAGTCCTTGCTTGAGTCAACACCATCTAGATTCTGTGACCGTAGACAGGTAGTTTCTAGATTCTGGTTTTAAAAAAAAACCAAGAATTTGTACAAAGTATTTAGATTCACGTGAGAGGCAATAAGACAAACCAAGCATATATTTCTCTCATCACAAACTCTAAAGACTAGTTCCATGATTAGCATGTAGAAGATGTGATTGTGCTGAAGCTATCATGACTTAGAGACAGATGGATTTCTCCAGTTGTCCCTAAGGCCATGTGCTAAGCCAATTTTTCAAATCTCTATCATCACAACCACCCCAGGCGATAAGAATCATATGTTATTCAAAGAGCAAAAGCAACCAAAGAGACAATGAAATTTTGCAAGAAACTTGTCCAAAGGTTAAGGCAACATTCATCCCACATCTTATCAGTACCCCAACTTGAGGAGCACTGCTGTTAGTTTGACATTTAGCCACCAGGGGGAGCACAAAACTTTCTCACACAAGCAAAAACATTTATCAGACTGGAGTTACAGATGCTGGCCTACTAGAGTTGAATAAACCTTTTAGTTACTTCCTAACAGGATAAAAATATCTGCTGGCATGAATTCAGCAGCAAAGTCTGTACGAATCACTTCTGTATACAAAGTTTAAGCTTTTTTATTCCAAACACTGCAGTAACAGCAATTTTTAGATTCTGGAAGACAACAGATGACAAAGTTAATGTCTTGGTGTTCTGTCTTTCTGTGATTTTAAGATGAAACATTAGAAACGAGACAATTAAAAATTAATGTTGTGTAAGATAATGATCTGAGACCTGGACACTTCAAAACTAAATTACTAGTGGCCAACAGGTTTTTGTTTCAAGGAAATGGACAGACAATTGTGATTTGAAAGAATAGAAAGAAGTCTTTATTTAGCTTCTTGAAGCCAAGTATTAGATGATGACAAGGAAAATGAAAATGATGGTGATGACAATGATAGTTGATGAAATATAGGAGTTGGTTGGAGTAATGATGGCAACAATGAAGGTGGTGATGAGGGCAGAGAGTTCAGCTTAATCAAACCCTATTGCAATAAAATAGATCCTAGGTTACACTACTCACAGTAGTAGCTAATAAGACTCTCACTTTCATAGTAGGAAGAAACTAAAGAGATTGTCTTCATTAATTACAGAGATGTAATTTTAGATGTTCTCATTGGTCTCAAAAACCTTTCAATGCTCATCAAGGAAAAGATAAGTAAATAGATACACTTTTGTTAACAAGATATTAATGTTTATTTCATAGAGAATGCTTTTATGTTCAGACACAACTCCAAAGAACTGTATTTGTGAAAGTTGCCTCTACATCTTATGAGTTTTAGTCTATTTTCATTAACATCTGGGGAAAATAAGCCAAGAATATGTATACTATATGGATTATGTCATGTCATATTTTCATTATTATTGTTCACTACTTCTAATTCTTTCTATGGTTGCAACATTTTCACAGTGAGCAACCTAGGTTTGCTATATTAGAAGAGAAGATGTGGCTTCTCAGGACATGCTCAGAATAAATACCACCTACACAGATGAGTTTGAAACCTGCAGTCTATACATGTTAAACTATTAAGTCACCAGAGTCATTGAGCTCTGACCCAAACAAGTCAAAATACAAAGGAGACTATCACCAACAAAACCCAAGAATGAAAATGTACCTACACTGAAAAAGTAGTGAGACAAAAGCAGCTTATATTGACATCCCATGTCCCTTACATTCACTGGCTAGAAATATACCTGAATGGAGAAGTGTATGTGGGGCCTTCAGTCACTTTTCTACCAACAATAATTATTTTGGTGTCTGTATATGTAAACTCCGCATTGTTTATTATATATCAAGTTTTTTTCTTGGTGATAATCATTCTGAGCCTTGAGCCAAAGTCTCCTCTACATAAATGACATCAATCAGAATGGCATTCATCAGAACATTCCAAAATCAATAAGGCATGTCATTTTAAGAGCCTTTTTGCAGTCTATCTTTAGATCAGCCAATGAAGTTCTAAGGAGCAGGACTGGGAGTCCCACAAGGAAACATCAGGCTTCATGGTTCCCTGTGGAGAAAAAATCTGAAAACTCTCAAGGGGATCTTATTCTTGATCTAAAGTGACTTAAAAGGCCCAGGGGCAGGCCAGCAAGTTGGCTCCGTGGGTAAAGGCATTTGCCACGCAAGGCTGGCAACTTGACTTCCATCCTGATGATTCACAGTCAAAGGAAAGAATGGACTCCCAAAAAAATTTCTGCAACCCTTACTTGCCTGCTGTGGCACATGCATGACTGAATGCACACATACACATACAATAACAATATATGATTAAACAACAACCACAACAACAACTCAGGACTCCAAGGAAGAGCCGTTCTGGGATTGCAAGAGCTTATCTGATGTTTTCTTAAACGGAATGTCTAATTATGAAGAGTGAGATATGTGATCAAGCTGGAAAAGAATTCTGAAGGAAACTGCCTGGTTAGCTATATTCCCTTGTTTTTGTCATCCATAACTTTTCTATACACATCAGTTTAGGAAAAACACAAAACTCATGAAAAGAAATCTTTATTGCACAGGTTTTGGTTTTGAGACTTGGCCTTTAATGCTTGCTATAAGTGCATTTCATATTTAGATACCAACTTCTGATTCAGATGCTGAATCTTACACAAAAAAATTCAACTAGCATAGTAGTGGGGAAACTAGTTCTTTCCGAACTGCTTCATCTCTTTTTAAATGCCATCAAAGCAATCACTTTCTCTTATCTCACTTTGTGTATAAAATTCAGTTGGTTATGGTTTATGAAGAAATAGGCTAAGGAGTGATGACACTTCAAAATATGAGGACTAGAGGATGGCAAAATGAAATAGAGTTGGGGCCTGAAAAATAGAACAGGATGTTTCCACTTGCTTTTGAGCATAAACTAGAAAATATTAATACATAACTATCCTATTTCACAGCTGAATGGAAAAAGTAAATAAAGGAGTAATGACATTTTAATGATTAGAAAAAGTGCAAAGAAAAGATCAATATCAAAATTTTAAAGGATAAAAATATATAGGAAGAACATTGAGATGTATAAAATTATGTGAGTGAATTCAACACTTAGATTGTAGTCAAGATTATGAGTCCAAGCTCTCCATACTACCAACAACCTGATGTATCTCCCCTTCTCTCATATATGTGGCCAAAATGTATAGATGTACATGAAACTTTCTACACTCTCGTTAGTGTAGGAATCTCCAGAAACCATTTTGTGATATTGTAATACCCAATATAGGAGATACTGGCATAAACTTGACTAATGATTTTCCTTTGGATAAATTTTCCAGAAGAAACAAGATTTTCCTGATGTGGCATTATAGAAATTCACACAAGGACAGCAAGGTGTCAAAGGGTACTAGAAACACAGGGCTTGGGGAGAGGCCAGCTAGGTAGTTAGAGGGCAGGTGAGTAGCCCATCTTGTGGGAAGGGAAAAAGTGAATCCAGACATGGTGAGATGACTGAGGCCTAGGCTTGTTTGCCACGCCCAGATCCACTGACCATAATAGGAACCTTGGAGCCCTGCAGACATGAGGTGTCACATGTTAATGCTCAGGTTTTGCCACAGGACCATTTTAAATCACACAGAAACCAAGTACACAGTTCTGAAGAGAAAAATAACAGGCAGGTGGGAACTAAAATAGCAAACAGATCATGGTCAAGAAAATAAAATAGACTCTCCCAGTATCTTGAAACAAACTTAAGAATTCACAAAATTTGAGCATGTCATCTAAGGATGGAAAAATCAATAAGAGGAAGCACAAAGCAAAAGAAAATCTATAAATAGCAATAAGGAAAAAATAGAGGCGAGTGGTGATGGGAAACATAGCTGGGAACTGAGGATAATGATCTGTTGGCAGAGTGATAAATACCCATTCAAAAACAAGCAAGGTTTTTTCAGGTGGAATGAGGTTAACAGTTGCCATAAAGGCAACAATCGAAAGAAGGTCATGAATGAAGTAGACTGCATTGCACCAGCAGCTTCCTTACAAATACATCTAAATACAAGAAAAACACTTGGAGAAAACATTTGGTTAAAAAGTGTAAGAAGGGACAGGCTAGAGTTTGACAAGCATGCTGCTGGAGAAAGCAGCCTGGAGATGAAGGGGAGATGTGATCAAGGATGGCTAAAGGCACTGAACCAAGATAGAACTCCAGTAGTGGAGAACAAGCCTGATTGTACCCCAAAGCTCTAAATTTACCTGTACCTGACGCCGCACAATTAAGCAGGGCTCTTTGGGGCTTGGGTTTAAAAACTGGGTCACTTATAGCTGCACATGATTTCAACGTACAACCCTGGTCTCACATAACCCACTGCTTTGTATATTCAGAAAGAAAACTTGAAATAGCACATCAGTTAAGCATTAGGCCTAAGCAATCTCTTGCATATGAAGAGCCTCCAACCGCTACAGTCAGTAATTTCCTTATTTGACCTTGGCAGATAAATAGTTCATTTTTTCACCTGGCTTAAAGAACTTTGCAATTCAGAAAGAAGAATGCTTTCAGAAAGAAAGGAGGAAAATATGTTTGTGTGGTTTGTAAAGAAGCAATTATTTTATACATTTGGAGCTGTCTTTAAATAGAAATCCAATGTACCCATGCCTTTCACACTCACTGCAATTCACACAGACACAAAGGGAAATGAGTGGCAATGGAAGCTGTGACCATTTGGATGTGAAATGTCCCCTAGAAGGTCACATGCTTGAATATTTGGTCCACAGGTAGTAGAGCTGTTTGGAGAGGCTGTCGAGCATTTGCGGGGGTGGGGTCTATCTGGCAGGAGTAGGTCACTATGACAGGCCTTGAAGGCTGTGCCTGTCCCTGTTTCTGGGCTGTGCTTATCTGTCCCCATCATGTGAAGACCGCTGGCCACAATGCTCCCACTGCCACGGATGGAGCTACTCTGTCACCATGCCTTCCCTGCCATTATGAAATAAAATCCTATAAAATCATGATTGGAAAGAAAATATTTCCTCCAAATGAGTTCTTCCATCAGGTATTTTGTCATGGTGACAGAGAATTAGACAAAAACTGAGAGTGCCTTACTTAGGCTGTAAAATGTGGACAGATTATTTTTCTGTTTCCATCTATTCTCAAGATCAGTGACAATCAACTGGAGGCAATTTTGTTCTCTCAAAGGACTTTTGACAATATCCCAGACATTTTCTATTGTTATAAATGAGGTCTTGTACTGGCGCCTAATGGGTAGAATCCAGGGACATACTAAATAAACATCTTACAATACACAGACTATGCCGCAAAACAAATAATTATCTAGCTCGAAATGTTAATGGTACCTTGGATGATAAACCCTACTCTAGATAATATGGCTAATGTTTTTGCAGATAATAATAGATATTCCCTTCCTTTCATTTGAAACATGAATAAATAAGCTTCTCTGTGTACAATTTATATTCTGAGTTCAGGAAAATGAAAATGTCTCTTGTTGAAAACAAAATCACTAAGATTTACTTGTGGGTTTACAAAAATTCACAATCCAGGACTTCACAATCAGAACCTTGGACTGCCAGCATACTACAGTGAAAACTGCATTTGAAATTTAATTAAATTATTGGAGTAATGCTTATCTAAGATAAATTGGGATTTTTTGAAGGAAGACATCCAAAGAGAGTACTTTATTATCAATATTTAATAAATAATGTTAAAGTAAAATTTTCATGTTGAAAACTGTATCTTAAACTTCCTTAATCATATATTTCTAGAAATAATAGGGGCTTTTCAAAGAAAACTAATCATCTAAACACTTGATCTGTGGTGAGTCATCTTAAATAGGTACTAGAGAACAATTTTAAGGAAATATTTACACATTATTGAGGCTATTAATTCCAAGCCAGGCAACAGAGAAATATGAGAAGAGGTTCTAACATGGGCAATTTAAACATTTGTTTTCTCTGTATTTGATGATTATCAGTGACAGAGTGCCTAAAAATGGGAACAAGTAAGCTACTGACCAACTGAATGCTCTTACCAATTAATGATTGGAGCTTCCAAAAGCAAACAACAACAAAACATGAAAATTATGACTAGATTTCTTCCAAGACGAAATGAATAAAAATTTCTAGAAATAAGCCCAATTCTTGGCCCAATACTATAAGACGTGCCTTAAATTGCAGGTGGGACACCTTGGGGTCTTGTCTCAGATTTGGATTCAGATTGAGCAGTTCTAGAATTTGCCTGTGTTCTAAATTCCCAGATGGGAGCAGTGATGATGCAGAGACCATAATTTGAAGAGTGAGGTATGAAATATGATTGGATGATTCTGACATGCAGTTAGTGTTGAGAAACAACAATTTCTGAACACCTTTTGGGGGGTTAGGGCATATGTGGGCATAGAAACAAAATTGAACATATAAGTATTCCTCAAGTAAGGTATTACTCAACCCAAACTACTGGCATGCAATCCCCATATCTTTGGTTAACTTCCACAATAAAATAAAAAGTTTAGGCTTTTCTAAAGGGGGAACCAATTTAAGCCTGGTAACTCTTTTGGAAACAGGGCCCACTGGGTATTGGTCTTCCATTTGAACCTTTATCAGTGAGGACAGCGCAGCCTGGCCTTAGCTTTTACTGTTACCTTCTTTGTAAGACTCTTTCAGCAGAGCTCTGTTATGACTGGCTGCTTCTGGTCATTCGAAGCTCTTCTTGTGTTACCACTGCAAACATCCACCTATGACTTCTATTTCTTTAGCTTGGGTTTCTCATTTCATCACTACCTAACTTGACTCTCAGGAGAGAAATAAGACTGGCATTTAGGAAACTCTTTACATTCTGAGACTAATCTCACATCAGTTATCTCATTTGCCCACCAAAGGTAAAATTAATAAGGTGCAGTGGCAAATGCCCCCATTCTAAGGCAGAAAAATTGGGTTTTTAAGTAAAAAATTCATAGAAGTAAAATGAAAGGCAGACGTCTGGACCCAATGTCTAATGTCTCCCAAGTTCTTCTAGCAGCTTTCTTTATTTTTACAATATACCAAGAAACACATCCCTAGAATACACATATGCTTGACCTTGATCTTCAGAAAGAAAGTTGAACAAGTCACACTCTACAATGGGAAAGTAAAGGTCTACGAGGCTTTGTTGAGTTTGATTCAGTTATACTCCTCAGTTTGTCTGCTTTTTTAGGGTAGGCCCTTTTCCATTGTATGGATAGACAGCGCCAAGTACATCCTTTAAAAGACACAACCAAATTTAAAAATCAATCAGTGTTTATCATTTGTGATTGATAAAGCATTTTTTATTTCAAGGAAATTAGTTTAAATTTTATATATTACAAGCATTATAAAATGCCAGTCTATGCTATTATTTCACAATGATTGCAAATCTACTAAGTTAAAATTGGAAGTTCTATATTCGAAGAAAAAGAAATAAAACAGATAAAAATGACACCAATTATCCCTGGTTCTTGATTACCTGCTCTTTTAACTAGAAAAATATCCATTCTTGACCAAAGAACTCAAAGAAAAGATATCAGCAAAGAATCTGAATTTAAAAGCCATGAATTAAATTTTCTGAGAAAGAAACCAGGATGAAAACCCCATTCACAATATCCTTTAAAACTAAAATACCTGGGAACAAACCTAAACAAGATAATGCTTCTATAGTGAAAACTACAGGACGACGATCGAGAAAGCTAAAAGCACTAGACATTTGAAGAACCTCTATATTCAAGGACTGGCAGAGTTAATATGGTGATGGTGATTATAGTACCAAAAATAATAACCATTAATGATGCAATTTCCATAAAAATTCTAATGAAATTTCTCACAAAACTTAAAACATTAACCCTTAAATTAATATAAAAACACACATAAAAACCCTGAATAATTAAAGCAATTCTGAGCAATAGGAGCAATGTTGGAGGTATCACAATATCCCTTTGCAAATTATACTAAAGAGAATTTTAAAAACAAAATAATATTTTCACAAAATATACGATAGGCTGAAGGACTAGAACACAGGACCCAGAAATAAAACCACACAATTACAGCCAATTGATTCTTGGCAAAACTAAAGCACTACATAAGATAAAATGAGTCTTTTTCAACATTTCAGCTGGTGCTAGGAAAGCTGGATATCCACATACTGAGGAATGAAGCTAAATCCTTACCTCTCCCTATGCACAAAGTCATCAACTTGGGAGGGCACAGGGTGAGCATGCAAAGGATTAGAGGGAGGGAATGTGGATCAGGGAGAGAATGATGTAGTTTTATTTTTAAATTGCAAATAAAAATATTTTACATAGAAAATGTGGCATATATCCACAGTGGATTTATATTCAGCCACAAAGAATGAAATCACACTATTTCAAGAAAAAAGGGATAGAACCAAGAAACGAAAATAGCCTACGCGTCCATCAATTGATAAATAAATAACAAAAATATTGATGTGGTTATACAACAAAGTATTACACAGAGGATAAGAAAAATGAAATGTGCAGCTTTATGGCTGGAGCTGGAAACAATAACTTTGAGTGAGGTAATACAGACCTAGAGAGACAAATGTCACATTTTCTCTCATTCTTGGATGCCAGCTTTGAATCATTAGAAAGTGTGTTTCATTGGGAATACACACAGAGGTCAGGAAATTAGCAAGGGCCATGGGGGAGGGAAGGAGAACCTTGTGATATAAATGTGAATGGGAGAACAATGTAATAGGGAGGTTAAATGGGGCAGAGAATGGGGGCAAATGGTAAAGGAGGGAATACTGGGAAGAATAAATAAATTTAAGGATCTTGTGCAAAAACTACTACTGCAAAAGCTCTCTTAAATATAAGAATATACTTATACAAAAGGAGTTTAAATGGCATTACCTTATAATGCGAGAACAGTGCCCCTACCAGACACTGTAGGCTATCAAATAAAAAGACAAAAGTCAGCAATGGACTACCTCTATTGGAGTTGTATCCATAGACCACCTAAATATTTCAATCTATTGCCACTATTCTTGATCACCATCATGAATTTGATGGTAAGACCCTATTTCAGAAGACACCAAATACTTGGCTCATAGAACATGGAAAAATCAAGCTGGTATTGACCTGTCAGCTTCATCTGTACTGACTTTCACAGTGCTGGAAGGCACTATGCATATTACTGGAGGAGAAAAGTAATCATCTGTCTTCACCAGCTGGGAACCCTGTAAGCTATAGAATAATGACCTGACTGTCAGACCTGCTCACTGGGGCAGTAGTGGCATGAATGTTAGCTATATGTTTCCTATTCAAAAAGTTTGCCTTCATCAAAGAAGTTTTGTGCAGTATACAGTGGTTAATGCAGAAACACACAACTGATGAAAATGCAGAGTATGAGCATCAGTGGAGTATTCAGGTACAAATGAGAAATCACCTCCCAAGGCTTGCAGACCACTGACGAAAAAGAAGCAGAAAGAACATAAGAATCAGAGGTTAGGGAGGACTGGAGAGGTACAGCATCTTCTGAACATAACAGGACCACTGCACAAGCTGCTGTTGTGGTTACACACACAAGCGCAAACATGTCAATACTCTAGTAAAGAGGAGGTGAGGCTCATAAGGCCCCACTCCTAATCTAGAAACTGTCGATAGATGATGACATTTAGGGCAGGGAGACTTGATTTCCTTTAAGGGTGTGGTCCCAGTAGATTGAATACTCTTCAGTGGCTGAGCATACTCCCACGAGTATAAATGTAGCACAGATTGTATTTAGTGAGCTATTTAAAAACAAAAAGAGCATGTGAAGATGTGGCGGTAGATCTTGTAGGAGTCAGGATGAGTGATAGGGGATGAATATCATCAAAATATATTGTATGAAATTTTCAAAGAATTAATATATTCCACTAAAATTTTTCTGACCTTTTCATCCACATATATAATGCCCTCTGATTACTCTCCACCATCCTCTTTTCTCTGCCTTCCATCCTTATCATCACCAACTTCTTCCCTACAGATATCTTTCCCACATTCATGGCACTTTGTTGTTTAGTTTAATGTCACACTGAGGTTGACCCTAGCCATCTGGGTGACCATTGGCTTGGAACTATCGATTGGAGCCTGGTGGCTCACCAGCAGGTACAGAATGCAACACCTCACCTCCCCCTCTCCTGGAATCTGTTAGTTGGCAATAGTTAAACAGTACACAATAGGGCCCATGTGTCCCTCCTCTAGGGACAGATGACTGTTGACCAGGCTAGTCTTCTGCAGGGCCTGTGTCAGGAGGTACAATTACTGTGAGTTCATGATAGCCATGATTATGTCGTTCTTAGAAGACGGCATGTCACAGCTCTCTTCTCTCATGTCAGGCTCGTACGTTCTTTCTGTCTCCTCTTCTGAAACCATCCCTCAGCTTTAGTGGTTAGACAAAGTGAGTCCTAAAAGCAATGGCTCTCTAATTAAAAATTCTAATGCCAAGAGAGAAATAACATCATAGAAGTTACGACTCAGGGAAGCCACAGAAGTCCCCAAACAATTCCAACTTTCGTCATTACTCTTTTGCTGAACATAATTAGTTGATAAGCTCTGTTGCCAAAGACTCCAGATATATTGGATGTATGATACTTTTTAAGTCATATATTAAGCTGGGAATGTAGCTCAATGGTAGAGTGCTTAATATGTTTAAGGTCCTGAGTTCAGTTCCCAGTAATTTAAAATGCTAAACAAAGCATGTATTCATAAGACAATAAAAAGTCCTTACTTTTAAGTACAGAATTGAAAAACATTCTAACTTAAATATGTCTAACATTATATTATAACTTTTTCTTCTTATTCTGATTCCTTGAAGAAATAAAAATATAAGGAATGAGAAAAGACATCGTCTTTCAAGAACTTATTCAGAATTCCCTGTGATCTGAGCAAGTACCCATCTGTGGTTAATATAGTAACATCCCACTGATGTAAAAAACAGACTTCCAAAACATTCAACATTCTAAAATCAGAAGGAAAAAAGAGAAATTTGAATAACAGTCAGAACTGGCAACAGAACTTGAGGTTGGATCCCTAAGCAAAAGGAATAGGCAGGACTTCAGACCCAACAAAAATTAAGAAGTTTGGGATGGTGATAGCTGAGCAACTGCACATGTTACCTATTCACAAAACTGACAACTGAAGTAGCTGTTGCAAAGTTTCTGACTATGGCCATGAACTTTATATAATAACCTTATTCCCTACAAGAAGTAGTTGTGTGCAAATAAATTGTTTTAACTATGGTTCTCTAGAGGAAAGCCACAGTTTGGAGCATTTGTCAATTTCCATGTCATAAATATTCCTATTATGGCAGATTTTGAGGTATCAAGATAGGACATGGACCATGGGTCTTTGGAAAAATTTACACAATTGGTTCTTTAGGCAGTGCAAGCTGAAATGGGGGAAAACATTGGTTGCTACAGGAAATACAAGGCAGGCCTGAGGGCCAGGGGAAGAAATAAAATTCTCTTATAAAACATTTTGTTCCAAGGATTAGTGAAGACGGAAGGTAGCTGTTGCTATGTGCTAAAATAAGATATTAATTCCAGTGGCAAAATCATCTTGGATAATCAAAAATTGAGTACATAACTATTTCCCTTGTCATTTCCTTCCAAAAATAATTATCTCTGAGTGATTTCACTATTAAAGACTACATGTTTAAACAGCAACTACTTGTAAAAATATAAAAAATTAAAAACCCTGAAAACTGTGCCAGTGATGTTTTTATAAAAATTAATATTTGTTTTTAAAATGGAAGGCATGGCAAAGGAAAAATATTTCCTTTCTCCTGTCCTCGTGGTTTAGCCTATGAGTCATCCTGTAGGAGTGTTATCATCCCAGAGAGCTGGAAACTTCATTCTTTATAGTTTAGAAGCAGAATACTTCACTGCAGGTTCTATCACTTTCCATAGAAACAGGCACATACGTTAACATGTAATCATTTCAAATAATCACAGGCAAGCCTGAGAAACTCTATCCTAAGGAGTAGCTCCCACCTCATTTTGAAACCTCTCAAAAGTGAAGCAGCCTACCAAATTCTGGCTATCATTATGGCACTATGCGAGGCACATCCTGGATGGTCTCTAAAGTAGCAGGCATCTTGTGTACACAGTATGGTATGGATTTCAAAACTCCTCTTCAATTATCCTTCTTTCACACAGAGGCGACATAAATTTGAAATAGTGGTGCACCCATCCCCTACTCTAAAACGGGTAAAAGTGTTATCTTCTTTTACTACCTGATAAAACTAGTCAACCATTCTCTTTTCATTTTTTCCAAAGTATTTATTGAGTGCTTACTATATCCAAGATTATTTTATTATTTTTGCTAAGTATGCATACTAATTCTGACCTAGTACTTGGCAATATTCCGACCACATCACAGCTTGATTATAAATAAGCTCTAAAATTAATTCCAAGATAAATACATTATCTTAAATGAAGACTACCTAATTTTGATTATCATTTTTATATTTGTTTGATATAAGTTTATCTTTTAAAAATATATCTCAGAGCCTGTTTGGAGATGGTAAGCTTCTAGCCAGTCTTTTTTCTTACTTTATACTTTTCTACTACAAGCATATGTAATGTCCCACTGAATTTAAAAGATTCTAGTCAAGGACATTTAGAAATTTAATAGCATTTACTATTTTATCCCATTAAACATACACACAAACACGCACATGACTATTCACACACACACACACACACACACACACACACGGTGTCATTATAAAAAATTGTCACTGCTACAGTGGACTTGGAGGATGGATTAGTTGCTAAAGTGCTTACTTTGCATACATAAGGATCTGAGTTTCATTCCTAACACTTACAGAAAAGCAAACACTCAAGCTGCTCTGGTGGGAATCTGTAATCAGTTTGAGGCAAATGGAGACAAGCAGATCCCTGGAGTTTGCTAGTCAGCTTTGTTAGCTGAATTTCAAAGCACTAAGTTCATTCGCAAAAAGAAAAAAATAAGTTTAAGAGTAATTGAGGAAGACTCTCAACATTGACTTCTGGCCTCTGCAGGCGCAATACAACACACACACACACACACACACACACACACACACACTCAGATGGGGGGAGGGAAGGGAAGGGAAGGGAAGGGAAGGGAAGGGAAGGGAAAGGAAGGGAAGGAAAAGAAAGGAAAGGAAAACGGAAAGGAAAGAAAACTACTGTGGGATAGTCTCACTCATAACAATTTTAATGGAAAACTCCATTTAACAGAAGCTGCTGTCAGCATACAGAAGACAATGTTAGGATGTAAAGCTATGGATATATCTAAGGCCCTTGGATCTTTCTTTCACGAACCACCCATAGTATTTGGAGACAGCTTTACACTGTTAGAATTTTCAATATATGTCTTACCAAGAAGAAAGGATAATAACTTCCTGGAAAGCTAATGGCTTTGCAGTTCCTGGAAATCAGAGAGAGGAGCAGCAAGCACGGTGTGTGCACATTACCCAAGCTATGGAAAACACAAAGCAACAATAAAGCATTCATATGCAATATATGCATATAAGTAGATACGTGCATAAAGTACAGTACTACTATCGTGATATGAAAACATTTTTCAAAGATATTATCTATAATATATAATATTATGACATAGATAATCCATTGTATAGACCAGAGGTTCTCAACCTGTGGATTGTGACTCTTTTGGGGATAAAATGACCCTTTCACATGGGTCAAATATCAGATATCCTACATATAAGATATAAGATACGTTATGATTCAAAACAGTGGCAAAATTACAGCTATGGAGTAGCAACAAAATAATTTATTGGGGTCACCACAATATAAGGAACTATACTAAAGGGTTGCAATGTTAGGAAGCTTGAAAACCACTGATGTAGACCATAGAGCTTGTAGTTTAGAGTGTGTACTATCACTACCCATACTTAATTTCATTGCTGTGCTGGGATGTGAGAAAACCCCACAGCCAAGGTCCTTGTGAAATTTGGAATAATATCAGGCCTTTAGAACCCCACATTGGTTTAAACTCATAGATGCCTCTCTTTGGAAGAGACAGGAGCAATCGTTCTGTCACCAAATGACATGTGGTTACACTAACATCCTGGGTGAACTCAGGTAAATAACTGTAACACTTCAGTTTTTAAACTTCCATGTGCCCTAGGGCAGTGATGCACATTCAAGTAGGCAGGATTGTTAAAATTGTAAACCCACTGCTGAGTAACCAGCAAGTGATGGGTACGTACTGTGAAAGAAATCACATGGGAGTTCTTTGTTGTTAAATGTGCAAACAAGTAGTAAGGCTTTCCTTCCTCTTTATCTAATATAAACAAAACTCATTCTCAGTTTTTCTTGAATATAAACTTCTTTTCAAAGTGCAAGCAACCCATAGAACTTTCAAATAGTTGTTAAAGTTGACACGATATGCAAACTGGAATAAAAAAATGTCCTTGATCAGATAAGGCAATCCAAGATTTTCTTGCCTAAATATGAGGAACTCCTGTGCACACCTGCTTTGGGGTGGAGAATATTGACAGTTTTATGTTAAGTAGTTAAATACTCAGATGAAAACAATTTAATGCTATTAAATCACTTAAAGAGAAGAACATGAGGTATTCGTAAATTTACATGATTAGGTCTTCGTGTGGTATAACAAGGATTTCATTACAACAGTTTATAGCTTGATTCCTTTCATTTTTGACAATGCATAATTTCTCAATAACCCTGACTGGGAGTTATAGAAGACAAATATAAAATGCAATCACCTGTAGATGGACACAGCATATGGACAGTTTATTTTTGAATTAGTGAAATTAAAATTGTAAGAGGTGCCTATTGTCCGCTAGCCTAGAGTCACAAACAAGTTTTCAATCTACAAACCAAAAAGATTAGTATCTTTGATGACTCACTGCTTCAGAGCAACTCCCACTGTAAGCCCAAAGTTACTGTTCAAAATACTGCTGAGCTTTATTTCCTTAAGAATATTTGCTAAGTGGCATTAAAACGCGAAATCTCAAGAAAAACCAGAGCTTCCACATTTAGACTAAAAAGAGGACACACACAGAGATCTGTTCTTTCTCCAAAGTGGGATTTACTAAATAGTAGGCTTGAGTGGTGTTTGCAAGTACAGCATTGTGGGAGGGAGACAATCAATATGAATTATGGGAAGCCATGGCTGTACCTTGAGTAGGCTGTCATTATTGAACCTGCCACTCACAAATAGGCTGCTGCGAACTGCATTCACCTCCCCCGCTTAATAGAGCGCTTTCATATTCATAGCCTTGACACTTTATAAGTCTTGCCACAGAGTAGGTGATCAAGAAACATACTAAAATAAAAAGCAAATAAATGGACAATTATCCTAAGTTGCTTACAGGATAAATACATATGTGGGATAATTAATCTTCATGACAATAATGACATCAACAGTCTCATGCAGAACAAAATGTCAAAGAAGATGTAAAAACAATGAAATCTTTTCCCTTGGAGAAATGCAAAATGGTACACTCACTTTGGAAAGAGTCTATAGGTTCTTAAAATGTTAAACATGAAGTTACTATGTGAGCTAGCAAGTCTAGTCTTAGGTATACTTTATTGCATGAGAAATAAAAATAGGTCCACATAGAAATTCATACACAAATGTTCACAGTAGCATTACTCATAAAGATCAAATATGGATAGAAGTCTAGATGCCTAATAACCAATGAGTACATCAACCAAATATGTTATTATATATGATGGAAAGTTATTAGGCCACCAAAAAAACAGAAGTAGAATGAAGGCCTAATAGTGGCTGTAATGTAGATGAACCTTGAAATAGTTTTGCAAAGTGAAAAATATAAATAGGTGCAAAGTGCCACAAATAAAATTAACTGTCTATTAAAGGCAAAGCTATGGAGACATAAAGTAGTTAATGATTGGCAGGTTTCCTGAAAAGAAATGAAGGGATAACTGCTAATAAAAACATTTCCTTTTAGATGGGATGGTTTTCTTCTAGATTATGTGGTGATAGCTGCAATTATTCTGTAAGTATACTAAAACCACTGAATTGTCCATTTTAAGATGGAAAATTTAATGTATGTGAACTGCATCTTAATTAAAGTCACATACCAAAGAGTAGTCATTCCAGTGGGTCAGCAGAAAGGGAATGATTAATTATTAATAAATTTAGAAGACATTTAGAGACTTCCAAAAAGACGTGAGAACTGAAATAGGTTTTCAGGGGTGCACTGGGTTTATTTTTGTAGAGTTAAAGTGTTTTATCTGTGAGAAAGATGACAGTCAGTGAGATTGCAGTTCCAATCACAGGGAGAACCCACCTAAGAGAGATTGTCAATAAACTTGCACTCTGCGATGCTTACAAAGCATGGTTGTCTGCCTCTACTTCATATAGAATTCACAGCTAAAGAGCAAGCAGCCAAACTGAAAACACCCCAGATTGCACTATTTCCCAGACATGACTTCCCATTTTCTCTTTAAAGTAACAACTTTCTGAGTTCCAACCTACCAGAAAACATTGAAAGAAATCCCACATAGACTTAACCTCTACTGTACAGAGAGTGATGTTTAGCTCATGACCATGCAGTATTTTATTTGATGCTATGAATTTCAAGAAGGGGGTTGACTGTGTATCTAAGGAATGTGGAATAACTGTAGGAGCTTCTGTCCACTGTTACTTGTCTGGAAATCACTAGTGATGTTTCTCTTGTTAAGGTTTCAAGAGCTTACTATGTGATGTTTTGCATCATGTCTCCAATTTGTAACAAGCTCCATTCAGGAGATGGTTTCATGATGCTGCAGAGCAAATGCTATTTTAAAATAACATTTTCAGCACCATTCATCAACATTCCAAGAATACTCTCCTTGGCTCGGATGGTAGGATCTGAGAAAAGGCTAGCTGTGGTAGATATTTTTGAGGGAATCTTTGCTGAAACAGTGTTCTAATGAAAAAGAAAAGCATAGGCTTCCAGGAATTAGAAGGACATCTAAGAGTGAGTAATCCACCCACCAGATAATCAAATTCCTTCAGACATTCCTCACTAGGACTTTAGCACTTCCTCACTAGGACTTTAACACTTACAGCTTTATGTCCAACCAGCTTATGACTCGACAGTTTTTTATCTCAACAGTCCTCATGGCTTGGCCAAAACCACAAATGAAAACAGACATCATAAACCCTAAAAAATGCATACTATCAAGAGCATGCTTCTCATCCCAACAGTATAGACATCTGAGAATGGATAACTCTGTGTTACAGAGGTAACTTGTACACTGTAGGCTATGAAATAACACTCTTGGCCTCCATTCACCAGATATCACTAGCACTCTTTTCTAGTTGTGTCAACAAAAATTGTCTCCAGACATTTTCCAATGTCCATGGGGAACATGTATGAAGGAGAGTAAAAGTATCTCCAGAAGGGGCATAAAATTTTAAGAGCAATAAGAAGAAATGAATCACTTAGTGATAAATTGATAAAAAATGTACTCTTCATCCCCCAACAGTAAGTTTTTTTGTCATTACCTAAATTTATCAAATGTTTGTCAACATGAATAAAGAGATGATGGTACCTATTTCCTGTTTTAGAATGAGAATAATTCAGTTAAACAGTTACGACTTTAGGCATTTTCATTATATAAAGTGAATATAGCATATATAGTGAAAATATATAATACACTGGCATGTAATTGAAAGGCATCTGAAAGCATGCTAAGTGTAGAACAGAGTAACACTGTAGTTTGGCTTCTCTTTATTTTGAGCACTTTATCTACACTGTCCTACATCATTGTGACTTCAGCTCAGTGAGTTAGGTTTGCTGATGTGATTGTGGGATGATAACACTGATGCTCACAAAGAATTGGTTGAAAATTTCTCTGTTAATCAGTAGCCAAGTGAGGAGATCCTGCTCAATTCCAAAAGCAAAACACAGTAGCACCTTGAAACTCAGGACTTGATCACCAAGCCCTTGGCCAAAGGAGTATATTGTACATGATTATCCTAAGTCTGTCTCATGTTAAAGAATGATAAATATGAATAAGAACAACTCAAATACACAGGAAATTATTTTAATCCATTTTGGATCCACCTTCACTGGATATTTTCAAAACATGAAAGACTGTGAGTCACCCTTTGAGCCCATGCCTAATTTAAGCAAAACTGCATCACAAGTTAATTAGCAAAGCAGAAAGTTGCCTTGTGCTTCACACAGAGAACAGCATAGTAGCTTGTGTTGACAAGCTTTGTCATACAAGAGTCACTTATCTTCAAGGCTGACTTTGCTATAAGTTTGCTTGTATAGTAAAGTCTACAAATCTCTATTTCTTGCAGTTAAGCAAGGTACTGTGCTGACAGCATTAAAGCATGTTTGTGATACAACAAACTTTGCATATAGGAGCAAAAAGAACCTTCCCTCAAATGCACAGGAACAATGTTTGAAATATCCACTCCACGTTTGCCTTCCACATTTCTCTCTTCCCTGAGCCCTGTTACATAAAGGTTTAGGTGTTCTGGGGAATAATTGGGCATCAAGTGTGGCAGGGTGTGGGAGGATACTTAGTTACCTCCATTATTACACATTTTATTTAGGAGGTGGGCAATTCCTATTTATATCACCTCAGATGAAGATACACCCCAGCAATTTGGAAGGGGGGAGAGCACCAAAACAAATGGATAATTTCACCTGAACACCTTGTACTGAGTACAAATCTGATTAATTCCTTCATCTTCTTGGAAAGGAACATATAAGTATTGCGAACAACAGTATGTGTTAGCTGCTAACTGTGGGCCAGCCAAGAGATTAAAATTTAAAGCTGAGCAGAACAAATTATGCCATGCAATATGAACATGTGACCCCACACTTAACCCACGTATGAAGATGTAGCAGTGTATTTAAGAAGGAAACAAAACACTGCTACTGGGTGCCCAGGGCTAGGGTGACCATGTAGATAGACTGCTAAGCATCTCACTAATTGATGCCCTAGTGTCAAATCCCACATGGCTATTGAGTACCAGACATATAGATAGTTGAAACTGAGACATAATATAAAAGCAAAATACATGCCTGTATTTCAAATACTTGGTAAATAAACAATATATGTCATATGTCCTTTCACTAAATTTTCTAATGCTTGGGTATCAAAATAATATTTCAGATATATATTTAGTAAAATAAAGCATTATATTCCTTTTACACTTTTACTATCATTTAAACATGGGTATTAGAAAATTTTAAATTATATATGTGACTTAGTTCACATTTCTACTGGATGACCCTGTTCTCAAGATTAAAAGTTACTTTAGGGCATGATTTATGTTGAACTTGGAGGCACTTCCATGCAAAAGTGTTGCTTGACTGAACTTGGCTCCTGAAATACAAATGTTAACTTCAAACATACTTGAAAACTGAAATTTCATTCACTGCCTTCTTGGCAAAATCTGTTAGATAAACAAATCTATGCTTTTGAGACATGAAAAAGTAACTGTATTTTCTCCCTTTACAGATTTACTTAAACCATGTTAAAGTCAAGATGAAACAGGCTCTAATATTAAAATGGTTTCATAATAATGTGCTGATATCTACAATCTTGTAATGATTTACAAAGACACATGGATGGAGAAAGGCCAGGACTGCACAAGATGAGAGAGAAAATGTTGCCTGTAAGAACACACACATGTTACAGATAACTAAGTTTGACCACTCTGTTTTCCTGATACTATTATTTTTTCTTGGTTTTCTTATTTCTCCATTTTCACTACTATCACCTGATTAATTCACATCTTGTCACAAGGCTAGAGTCACCCTTCTCACAGTCTGCAGAGCTGTCTACATTCTTTTCATTTTCAGTTGCTAATTTGTCTTCGACCATACCACTGAAACTCTTTCTGAAAATTTGACTCAAAATATATCATAGCAGTAAACAGCCTTCAGATTTACATTAAGGCCAGTCCTACATTAAAGTTGTAAAACTACCAGCCGGGCGTTGCTGGTACATGCCTTTAATCCCAGCACTCAGGAGGCAGAGGCAGGTGGATCTCTGTGAGTTCGAGGCCAGCCTGGTCTACAGAGCGAGTTCCAGGACAGTTTCCAAAACAATACAGAGAAACTCTGTCTTGAAAAAACAAAACAAACAAACAAAAAAATTCAACACTACCTATGTCAGTTAAGCAATCAAGTTCAGATGAGAATGTGAATTATCTGTGATCAGATCTGCCAAGCTATTGAAGTCAACTCTCAGTCTTTGCAATGCAATATACAAGTTAAAAGTTTAAAAATAGAACCCTGGACTCTTGGGGGAGGGTCTAGGCATTGCCCTGGTTAAAAGACAGACTATGGACATCCCATGGAGGGCCTCATCCTCCCTGGGAAATGAAGGGGTACTGGGGGGTTGGTGGAAGGGCATGGGAGGAGGAGAGGGAAAGAGAGAGGGACCTGGGATCGACATGTTAAGCAACCTTGTTTCTAATTTAAATTCAAATTTAAAAATTAAAAAATTAAAAAATAGAAGCTGATGATGGATGTAAAAAAGACAAATTAAAATGAAACAAGAAATTATAAAACTAATCTTTTTCATTTCCTTGACTGATCCATCTAAAAATTATTCCACACCCTTAGAACGCAAAGGAAGTAACAATGTCTGCCAATAGAGACCAAGTTTTCTTTTCAGTTCAGAAGCTCCATGCCCCCTCTGTCTCATCTTAAGAAGTGTTGTGTTTGTGGGTGGTTATGGATTTTTTATGATCTACAGCTCAAAGAAAATAAGGTCAAAGAATACTGCTGTGGGTAACCTCAGGAAGGAAAAATGTCTACAAAAATATTAAAAAGAAAAGAGCAGGTCACTCCTTTTAAGGCAGGCCCAGTACAGTAAATCCTCCACCATTTGGGAATGAGTCACTCTAGATAAGCACACATCCTGCTCAGCTCAGGGTTAATGCTCTAACCATCTCCCATAAGAGTTTCATCACCCATCCATGACTTTTTTTAAGCCACTGAACCAATCTGTCTTATAGCTATAATTGCAGTAGAAACGCAGATCAAACGAAGATCTGAGTGAGTCTTACAGTAGTACCACATGAAGTAGATTTGGCTCCACACAATGACACTGACAATTCATTTGGATTCACACAACATTTCAGTAAGGTCCTTGGTGTCCTGATGGTCAAGCTGGGAGCAACCTCTGACTGCTTCCTCATGATCAGTGTTCTCTTTTCCACATTGTGGCCAGATCACTATTCCTCTGTAGATTATAACCTCTACTACCAAATCCCAGAAGCCCAGAACACCTAAATGCTGCTTCCACTGCCACAGTGCTCTTTTGTGCTTTCCACACATGCTCTCCTTCTAAAATGAGCTCATGAATCCGCCACATGTCTCCATATATAAGACACATCTGTGATTAAAGAAATACCTGGAGGAAAAGCATATCTGGATCCCAAGTCTATTTCTATGGAGAATTCACCCTTTTCTTTAGCAATAATAATAATAATAATAATAATAATAATAATAATAATAATAATAATAATAATAAAGAAACACTTAGTCATTCTTATCAGTAATAACCCTACACTCTAAGGTTCTACCATATGGCATATTATGTTCTTACAAATATATAAACAATATTTTTAAATTTTTAAGTGCTGAATCACTAACACAGAAATCAGAAATCCTCGGCTGCTGATTTATTGTACAAATTCTAGTCAAATAAGAATGCCTGTTTCCCTTCTCATTAACGATTAAATTTAAATCATAATATAGTATAAAGTCGGTCATTTCTCCTTGGGAAGATGACAAAAAAAGCTTAATATGATGGAGCCTGAGGACAGTGTTGTAATCAGATGTCATGAGTTCCAAACACAATTCAAACACATAGATCACTGTGACCTTAGGGAAGTCACTTAACTTCTCCAAGCCTCAGTTTCCTCAACAGGAAAATAGAACAAATAGATTCCACTAGAACGTTGCTGTAAAGGTTAGCTGGCATGCACATAAGGCATTAAGTAAAATATTTGATACAGAGTGAGTGAGAGAACTTCTTTAACCCATATTCTTGATCTTCTGGCAAGAGAAAACTACATTGAGATTTGTCTAGATAAAGCAATTTTTGAATAACTGAAAGCATTCAAGAATTCATTTTCCAAGATATTGATTTTTTTCCTTTTTGAAGTTCATAGTATTATTTTGCCTAAAGCAATCTGGCTGAGCTAGCAGTACATACACACACAGGGAGAGAGAGAGAGAGAGAGAGAGAGAGAGAGAGAGAGAGAGAGAGAGAGAGAGAGAGAGAGAGAGAGAGAGAGAGAGAGGGAGGGAGGGAGAGAGCATCCCCCACAACCACCACTACTAGGACTAAAATCACCACAGCAGCCACCGTGACTACTAGTTTGTTACATAGATCATAGTACACTTGCTTACAAATGCCCATGCAAAATGCATCCTCATTTCCTGTGGTTGGCAGTTGTGGCTGTCCCTAGCATACTGGTTCTGATTAATGTGTGGGATATGTGGGTTTGGGGGCATTAAAATATATCCCAGACTCCAGTAAAAGGCTAGACTACATTCATTTAAACAACCATTGCTCATTCTGTTTTGGTTTCTCAGGACATAAAATAAACTGGCTGTCAAATCCATATTGTAAGTAAACTGAAAATTTTCTTAGGCACATATATCGCGAAGCATCAAATGACAAGGTAACTGAGGAGCTTTCATTTCATAAGTAAATGTGCTTAGCCAGATTATTATCTTACGTAAAAGAGACCATTTAACTCTATCACTGGTTGAATTTATTTTTTACAATTAGTTTATTGATATATAATTCACCTAATATAAAACTCACACATTTCAGGTGTCAGTTCACTTACTGCTTACATATTCAGAGTTGTGCAACTCTCACCACAAACAATTTCAGAATATATTTTTCAGCTTGAAAAGAAACTTTATATCCATTCATTAACAGTTATTCCTTATTTTCTCCCTTCCACCCAACCCCTAGCCTCAGTTCAGGGGAAGCACCAATATATTTTCTGTATCAATGGTATTTATCAACTCTGGACATGCCATACAAACAGAATTTTATATCATGTGACTTTTCATATGATATAAATTCACTTCTTTCACTTAGTATAATATTATCGAGGCTTATCCATGTTGTAGAATACACTAGTACTTCAATTATTTTATCAATGAATAATGTTCCCTTTTAGGATTAGACCTCACTTTATGTATTCATCAATTGATGGAGAAGTTGTTTTCATTTTTTTGTATTATGAGTAATGCATACATGTTCATATACATATTTCTCTTGTTTAGTACTAGGAGTAGTACTATGAGATCATATAGTAACTCCATGTTTAAACCATTGTAGAACTGACAGACTATTTTCCAAACTAGCTATAGCATTTGAAATTCCCACCAGCAGTTTGTGAGCGTTCTAATTTCTTCACATCCTAGCCAACGCCTTATATTATCTTTCTCACTGTGGCCAGCCTAGTGGAGAAAAAACTAGTATTTCCTGTGATTTTCATTTACATTCTCTAATGAATAATATTTGGATTTTGTGCATGTTTATGTGCCCCATTGGTGAGCTTTATGTTTTGTTTAGGTTTGGTTTTGGTTTGTTTGTTTGGTTGGTTGGTTTTGATTTTTCCAGACAGGTTTCTCTGTATTGTTTTTGAGGCTGACCTGGAACTCACTCTGTGGACCAGGCTGGCCTCGAATTCACAGAGATTCGCCTGTCTCTGCCTCCCGAATACTGGGATTAAAGGTGTGCGCCACCAATTCCCGGCGAGCTTTATGTTTTTAAGAGCTATTGGCCATCTGGAGGGCCACTGGGAGGAGCTGTTGTGGAATTCAACAGAGTTTTGAAGGAATCAGATATAGGAATGACATTCTATAGGTGAATATTTTTTTTCTGCTAGCACAATGAACACCCTAAGGGACTTTTGAGTAGTTTCAATATTGATTGTGGACTTTGCTAGCTATCAATCACTGACCTAAACATGTTAGAATTATCTTACAATACAACTATAAGCTATGTATTCATTGGTCAAAGGTCTTATCACTGGCTTCTGAGTAAAAAATTAAGAACACATCCTGGCAGCCTATTAAGTAGAAAATGATGTGTGCATGTTTGTAGGTGGCTGGAAACAGGGAAAACAGGATGTTTTAATAACAAAAATGGTAACCAGGTTTCTAAAGCATGATATGTGACAAGTATTGGAAACAGTCAAAAATTGTGTAACTTTTAGCTAAAATATCTACCATTCTCTTCATAATTTTATTGCTCTTGGTGGAAGTTAGTTTTTCTGCAACAGAGAAAGGAAACAAAATCATTTCCACAACCATGGTCACCTCCTATTATGGATAGCAGCCATAGAGACTCCGTAAACATAAAACTCCACCTGGTATTTTGTAAAATGCTCTCTAATGTTGGATAATTGTCCCTAGTATGGCTCAAAAGCAATCCAATAGTTCCTAACTGACAGGGTTCTATAAGGAGATATGATGACAGAATTTGGTCAGCAGGGATGCTGTTGTTCAAATTTAAATAATAGGATCCTCTTTTGGCTATTTAACTGACAGGTGCAAAAATTGCTGTTCAGTACAAAGAGGCAGCTAAAAGCAGAGGGAAGCAGATTTACAGGATGTAGCATCTCACAATATGTATCAGTTAATTTTTCTGATGATGGTTGAGAAGATAACCAAAGTTGGAAATGGCACAGCCATCCCAGCAATATATAGACATACTAGAGTGTCTTCAATTTCATTGTCTTTAATAATATGAGAAAATTGATGAACACACTCCATACTTCACACCTCTTAGATATTTCATGCCTTCCCTTTGTTCCTGGATGTCAATCTTCATCTCGTGAGACATCCAAGGCTATCATTCTTCTTCCCCACCCCAACCCAGCTCTCCAAAGGCCTCTCAGGATACCTAGTCCTTCACTCACTCTGCTACTTTTTCTACTTACTTTCTTCCATCTTCTATGCCTTTTGGATCCTTGGGTTCTTTTCACAAATTTCTTCCTAGAGTGCATTCCTGTCTTCACCTATCTCCTGTCCCTTAGCCTATAGATTAGGTAGAGACATCAGTTTTCTAAGAATAACAGATACAATAAGGACCATAGCAAAATTGTAATGACTCTATGACCTGAAGGGAAAGGGGTGGAGTTTGCCTCAGGATGTATTCCATGATTCAGTGAATATCTATTCACAACCGAGAGCCTGTAGTCACATGCTTCTGACATCTCAGAGTACTGCTGCTAAGTACTGGGACAGAACTCTTGACTTAGGGGCCTTTGGCACTATCCCATAAGTGATATGAAGGCACACCAAGAAATCCATGTTCAGAGATACATGTTGCCAGATTTGAACAAGAGTAACAAGGAAGAGTGTGCCATTTACTTTGTGAAATGGATACTGCTAGAATATGTGCAAATTCCAGTGGTCTATTTTTACGATAAGGATTCTGTTTTTAAATACATAGGTGGTTTGACCATTTTTAAAAGGAGCACCACGGGAAATAGAGTTATAAACCATATGATCTTCTTTTAATGTGCCTTTGCCTTCAAAGAGAAAATAAGATGAGACCAAAAAAGAGTTTTCATAAACAAACAACTAGAATGGCTAGGATCAAAAAGACAAAGAGTCTGCACCTGTTGCTGAGAATGTGCAGAAACTGGACCTGTTGAGGATATGTAAAATGATGTAGTCAGTTTTAGAAACCACTCTGGCAGCTCCTCAAATGGGTGAATGGAGTCCCCATGATGACCCAGAAAGTCCACTTCTAGGGCTATATTCCTGAAAAATGAAAACATGCATCTACACAAAATACATAAACTTTCATAGCAGGAAAGGAGAAAGTGGAAGCAAGCCAAATGTCTGCTGCTTGATGAAAGAATAAACAAAATGGGTCATATCTATAAAATTGGAGAGTAGGGTCTGTAGAGAGCTTACCCAGTATGCACTTAAGTCCTGAGTTCCATCCTCAGTGCCACATAAAAGCAGGCATGATGGCACACACCTGTAATCCTAACACGCAGGATGTGGAGGCAGGACAATCAGAATTTCAAGGTCATCCCCACCTACATAATGAGTTCAAGGTCAGCTACTCTCTCTGTCTCTGTCTCTCTCTCTCTCACACACACATATGTATTTCATGACTATATCTATATATATGGAGAGAGAAATATATAGTCATTAAATTGAAAATGGCTTGACTATAAAAAGGAATTAAGTCCTGATAATATATTCCAACATGCATATACATTGAAAGCATGCTAACTGGAAGGAGTCAATGGCAAAGGATCATATATTATATGGACCCATTTATACAAAAATTCCATATTAAGCAGTTGAGAGGCAAAAAGCAAATTATTAGCTTTCAATGGCCTGAAGTGCTAGTTGTCATGGAGATGAATGAAGAATGACTGTTAACATGGAGTTACTTTGAGGAAGGAAATAGTACACTAAATTTTGTCAATTGATATAATTGATCACTCCTCATGAAACCAAACTCCATTAGCGTGCATATTCCTTTTTTTCTTTGTGCATCAAAACTTCTAGATAGGTTTAATATCCCTTAAATTTGTACCATAGACTAAATTGAAAAAAAGGAAATTTCTCACCATGACATTCTGTTCCACAGCTTTTCAAGAGCCCTAGAAAACTTCCTAGATATGAAACACTCTTTAAAGGTACTCTGAAATTGTGTCTCACTAGTCAAAAGGCCATGAGTTTTCCTAGCAACCTCATACTAATTCACATTTTCAGCTATATTTAACAACCTTATTAATAAAGATATTAAAAGCTGTTACTTTTTAAGAAACAGCAATTAACTGAGATCTTTTCATTGAATTACTGAGGGGATAATATGTAGCTTCCATAAAATAGCTGTTTTGCCCTTTAACAATCAGTGAAGAAAATTCTTGTGAAAATATATTATAAGTTATTTACCATTCCATATTCAACACTCTCTCTCACTCCCTCTCCCCCAAAACGTCATATTTCTCAAGAAAAGAAGATACTGTTTTCTAATTGTCTTTTCCATAGCGATCAAGTAACATTGATCAGCACGACACTACACAAACCTCAGTTATTTCCACATTGTCGTGCAGCACAGCACAACTGTGAAAGGAGGTAAGGGTGTTGGAGTCCGGGTTTGCACCACCCAATTACTTTCCTAAAAACCAAACCCTCTATCTAGAGTAATCCATAGGCTTCTGACAGTAGCCTTCACAAACCACAGGTTGCCAGTTTCTAAGTAGAGCATGCCATGGTTCTCACAAGGGTGCTGACCTGGTTTCTATTTTCAACTGGAATTTCCTCCTCTAGGGTCATTTGATCCCCGCCCTTAGGGACATTTTTCTAGCTCCCTGTTCCCACCCCACCTAGCCCCTTGCTTTGGATTCATAGAGAATTTCAAGCTCAGACTCCTGTCCAGTCTAATGATAAGACTCCAGGTCACTCTGCTTAAACTCTTGGGGGAGCTCAGACTGTGAGTCTATGGAGATCCTCTTAGAAGAAAGACACCAAGGTGACTTTTACTCAGGAAGCTGCTGAGATCTAAGGCAAGACCTGCAGGAAATGATAGCAGGAGGCCATGTTGTAGAGCAAAAGCTGTTAAGACGTCTCCATTCAAAGGGTCACAGGAATGTGAAAAAGTCAGCCAAAAGAAACATCAGAGAGTGGAAGGCCAGGCCACATCCCTTGGCAAAACACGGCTGCACTGGAAAGACCATGAGCTCACATCCACACACATCCAACTCTGTGGCAAGGTTTCTCTGTAAGCTAAGTATACAGAGTTGAAAGCACGGAACAGTTGTGTGTTCATCATGAGCCTTTAGAAGCTCTTTACAACCTCTCCTTTAGAGTTCTGGATACAGTGATGTTAAACCTCAAATGTAGAAACAAGAAGACACAGCATTCTAAATCAATAAAAGAATGACAGTTTTCACAGTTTAATTCTCCTCTTTGACAAGACAAAATTGTAACCCTTAAAACATTATTCTGCCTATAATATTTATCCACTAAGCCATGAAAAATTCCCATTTTGTTACATCCTTCCATTTATTTTTAACATCAGTTTTGTTTATGTGAAGTTGTACTTTTTTAAACATGAAAATACTTAATGTAACAGATGTTATCCTAAAGGTATAGTAAAATTATCATAAGTTCAGAAAACACATTTACCTGTTAGTCATTTTCTTTTGTTTGTTTGTTTTTTGAGACAGAGTTTCTCTGTGTAGCCTTGGCTATCCTGGAACTAGCTCTGTAGACCAGGCTGGGCTTGAACTCTCAGAGATCCGCCTACCTCTGCTGCCTCCCAAGTGATGGAATTAAAGGTGTATGCCACCATTTTTTCTTCTTTAGGTTAACTTTAACTTTTTTATTTTATGTGTATTGATGTTTTGATGGCATGTATGTCTATGTGAGGTTGTTCAATCCCCTGGATTGATTACAGACAATTGTGAGCTGCCATGTGGGTGCTGGGAATTTAACCCAGGTCCTATGGAAGAACAACCAGTGCTCTTGACCTCTGAGCCATCTCTCTGGCCCCACTAGTCAGTTTTTATGAATCAAATCTGATTTAAACTTCTCAAAACATCACTATTAAAGGAATCTCTAATATGCAGTATTGTAAACCAACAATAATAGCTATAATATACATAATTCAAGGAAGGTATTTATAAAATTCTGTGTCTCTAGGATTTTGGTCCAAAAAGAGTTGTACTTCTTGTACCTAAAGATTTATGAAATTTTATATGGTTTTAATGTTATAACATATCCTTTACAATTTTTATTTTTAATTACTTACACATGAGTATCTCTGTGTGGGTGTTTGCACATCAATAGAATGTTCATGGGGGCCAGAAGAGGGCATTGGAGCCCCTGGATCTAGATTTATAGGAAGTTGTGAGCCAAATTGGGTGCCAGAAGCACAATTTAAGTCCTCTGGGATAGCAGATGCACTTTTAACCACGGAGTTATCTGCTCAGCCCGTTTCCTTTGTTTTTCTTGAGACAAGGTCTCACTGTGTAGCCCTGGCTGACCTTGAACTCTCTGTGTAGATAAGACTGGCTTTGAAACTCATAGAGACTTGCCTGGCTCAGCTTCCTGAGTGCTGAGAGCAAAAGTGTGTACCAGCATGGCAGGCCTTGATTTTAATTTTTAAAATTACTATTTATATCTTAAATCCAAAGGATTTTCCAGTAATGTAGAAATTGGGCAAAGGAGATAAGCTTCACACACTTCAACCTATATACACATATGCATTACTTTTTATGCAAGAGATGACCTTGTTTTGTAACTTATATTTACAAAACACTAGACCTGTCTACAGAATCTATGATAGTATGAGACATCGTTTTAGACTAGAAATTTCCTTTAGCAATAAAGGGCCAGACAGCAAGGCTGTACATTCTTTTGCAAATATTTGATTTCCTATTGCATCCACAGATAATATGTAAATGAGTGGAGGTAGATGTGCTTTAATAAAACTTTATATATGGATCGAAAATAGTATTCTATATAATTTTACATGAGCTGAAATACCCCAATGTTTTTCCAACAATTTAAAAATGTAAAACTTGGGCTGTAGAGATGACTCAATGGTTAAGAGCACTGGCTGCTCCTATAGAGGACCCAGGTTGAATAGCCAGCATCCACATGGAAGTTCAGAACCATCTAGTTCCTGGGATCTGTCACCATCTTCTGACTTCCTTGGGTATCAGGGACAACCATGGTGCACAGATATAGATGCAGGCAAAATACTCATGCACACAAAATGATAAATAAAAAATGCAAGGTATTCTTAGTTCACAAGATACATATGAAGGAGCCAGTGGTCTGGACTGGTCCATGGGCTACAGCTTGCTAACGCTTGATCTAACAACTAATGTTCCAGTATCAGATATTTGACAGAACAAACTAGAAGAAAACGCAGTTAATGGCAGCTGTGCAATTAAATTGATATAATGAAGGAAAACAAGGCAACATTTTTAAACTTCAAAGACAAGAGATTTTATGTATCTACTTTATTTTTAATTTACTTTATTTATTTACATGTCAGGATGGATAATAAATTAGATTTTGAAAGAGGCTCTAAGGTTATAAAAACTGTTAAGTGACACTAATAGATAGAAGTAAATATAAAAATCTCTAGGGAGTTGTGTCAAAGGACACAAATGTTCAGTTAGAAAAGAGGAAAGTTTAAATTTTTTATTGTTAATACTAAGTGATGACTGTGTTTAAGAAAGCTATTATATATTTGAAAACTGCTAACATATAAAATGCAGTGTTCTTATCATAAGACACGTATAGGGAGTTATAATTCTGTTGGTCACCTTCTTCATCCATTCTAGAATGCTTACGTGCTTAAAACAATATTCCATATCATAAGCACAAACATTTTTGACTTTGTAGTTCTGGAGAGATGTCTCAGTGTTTAAGAGCTCTTCTGGATACAAAGGGACAGTTAAATGAGTCGCACAGAGTTGTATGATGTGAAAGACACAAAGAATATATATATATACACATATATATACATATATAATAAATACATATATATATAATAAAAGCATCGCTTCTGGAGGACCCAGGATCAATTTCCAGCACGCATATTGTGGCTGATAATAGTCCCTAACTCCAGTTTCAGGGGATATGAAGTCCTCTCCTGGCCTCCAAGGACACTATGCACATGTTGCACAGACATGCATACAAGCCAAACACAAATACAAATAAATTTATGTATAAAAAAGAAGAAACTTTGAGCCAGCTGTGTTGGTGCACAGCTGTAATTTCCGTATTCAAGAGGTAGGGGAAGAGGATTGTTACGAGTTTGAGAGCAGCCTAAAACATACAGTGAATTCCAGGGTGGTATAGGCTACAGACTGAGTTATCATTTCATAGATCATAGATAAATTTTAGATGGATAGATAGATAGATAGATAAATAGACACATAGATGTTTTGAAGTTTTATAGAAATTATGAGTGTCTCCCTTTTGCAAGTTTGAGGAACAAGAGCTGCTAAAAACAAAGAAACCAGGGAAGACTGTGCCAATTCTGCTTTATCAAGAACATTTCTATAATATTTTAAAAATGTATTATTGTCTTATTACTGTGGGCTTGGGTTAACTGATATCAGTGTGAGGAGATTCAAATTCTACCTCTGTTGTATAATTAGGTAATGATGAAATATATATAGTTTCACTACAGAAAGAATTCACTGACCAAGTTGAAGGAAAAAATAGGATAGAGAGATTTCTATCTTCTTAAAAACACTACTATCAGCAATTTGAGCAAACATTGCGGTGTGTGTGTGTGTGTGTGTGTGTGTGTGTGTGTGTGTGTGTGTGTGTGTAGAATGCATTCCTGCATTTCTTAATTTCATCCATTCACCTTTTCTGCAGCCCCATCTTGAAAGGAAATTATTTCCCTACCTAAGACAGTAGCCTTGTACATATGATTTGCTCTGGCCAATGGCAGTAAGAGGAAACAGAATTGTGGTATATTCCTGTATATGCCTGAGAGTACTTGATTGATTCTATTTGTTTTTTGTGCTCTTAACTATATGTGATTTTCTAGATAGATATCATCCTATGAGCTGAATTCCAGAATAAATACACATGGAGCAGAATTGTCAAAAGAGCCACTCTTTCTGCTACTGACTTTTGGATCTTCAGTTAAACAGCTGAGCTATACCTAGGTAAGGCAGCGCAGCTGACCTACTGATCCATAAAGATAGGTAATGTCTGTTTATGCCACTAAATGCCAGAGTAATATGTCAAATAGCATTAGTTTTCCAAAGATCATTTGAAAACATAGAAATTTACATTACGATTCATAACACTAGTCAAGCTACAGTTATTAAGTAGCAACAAAAATAATTTTATGTTTGGGGTCACCACAACATGAGAAACATATTAAGGGCAACAGCATTAGGAAGGGTGGGAACCATTGTCCTAGAATCCCAAAGTTCTTCAAATAAAAGCTGTCCTTAGGCTCCCTAGAACAGCCTAGGTTCTTTTTCAAATGTTTGCAATGAGTGATGATAAAAAGTTCTAAGAAATAGTCTTAGCTGCCTACCTTACTGAAAGGAGGAAGCTGAGTTCCATATATCTAAGTTGTAATAATCATAATAATAAAGTGAAACATCCCTAACTGAAGTCCCTAGTAGAAGTGTGCTTATGTTTGCAGAATAGGAAAGTATCAGCACTTGTGACACCTTTTTTTTTTCTAAATGGTGGGAACCAAATAAATGCAGGAAGTCTTTATATCTGTGTCCTAATGATAAGGTTTCACTCTGCAGCCATCCTGAAAGAAAAAACAGCAATTATGGGTTTTTTAAACCAGTTAATCTTGATAAGGGTCAATCCTTTCCCCAAGAGAGGACTATGAACTGCCACTCCCTTTAAAATGAATGAGTAAGAATGCATGTGTGCCATGAATGCCAGGGTTTCCATAATCACTGTACTGCCCAGAGCTGCTGGAAATACATGAGGGGCTTTTGTTTACTCTTGATCATAAATATTTTGGAAAATTTGATGAAAGAAGACTGCCAGTACATGTGTACTTTTTCCAGGTGGCTGAGAGTTCAACCATGTAGTGTCATTCCTGAAATGGATGTTCCATTAGAACAGTCGTTAATAAAGACAAGAGAAGCATTCAAGCATGGTTAAATTCTTCATGTTTTAATCAGAATCACTTTATTAGTCAGAATTACAAAATCATAACAATCAACTAAAATATCAAACACGGTGTTCATTGTTGGTAGTGGTGGTGGTGGCAGTGTGTGTGTGTGCTCGCGCGTGCACGTGTGTGTGTGTTGTTGTTGTCGTCGTCGTCATTGTTGTTGTTAACAGAATGCCACCATAATCATGCTGATCTCTATATCAGTTTATTTAGTTCTCTCCTGATGTTTCTGATCAATGATCAAAGGGTGCAGGGATATTGCCAGCATGGAAAAGGATGCAGAGGATACCTAGATTATAGAAGCATCTTTTTTAAGGATTAAGTAAAATGATATGTGTAGGCTATTCATGTCTTCATGAAAAGTACTCATCAAATATTGGATATTACTATTATTACGGCCAAGCTAAATATTTTTAAAAGTTCAAGAACTGTAAATCATTGATTAATCCTTTGACAGTAATGCATGTACCTACCACTCATCAGGCACATGCTACAAATGGCCAAGTAAACAGAGTCATGATATGGCTTGTGGTTTTGGTTTCTGTGTTTTAATATTTTCCAATGTTTTGCGCATATTGGCTTCAAGGAAACAATTAGAAACAAGACAGATGCTATAAAGTAGATGTACATGTACTTTAAGCTATTAGTTTCCTAAGCTGGGCTGACACATATTTATTTAGCCCTTTTCCTGAAAATGTTATTTTGCTTTTTTTGTGACTGCATAAAATTCCAATTGTGTACGTGTACATCATATCCATTTTCTACTTCTGGACAATTACACTGAATCCACTTTCTGGCTATCTTTAATAGTGCAACAATAAACATAGATGTGCAAGTGTTTCCTTGATATGTCAAATTAGAGTCCACAGGTTTATTCCTAGGGGTAGTATATCTGGGTCACATAGTAGTTTGTTTCTCTCTCTCTCTCTCTCTCTCTCTCTCTCTCTCTCTCTCTCTCTCTCTCTCTCTCTCTCTCTCTTTCCCACAGTGACTGCTCCAGTTTATTTTCTCACCAGCAGTGCATGAAGTTGCTCTTTCCATACATCTCAACAACATTTCTTGGCATTTGTTCTCTCTGTTGTTTGTTGTTCTGATCATAGTCATTCTGATTGGATGATTTTGTGATTAGTTTTACAGTCTTCATGTAACCTGAATATCAGTACCCTGTCTGATACATAGTTAGAAAAAATATCTTACACAGTAAAGGACATAATCACCAGTGAATAGCCAGCTCACAGAATGGGGTAAAAGATCTCTGAAATGGTAATTTTCTCTTTGCCAAATTAACTGCGCTGCAAAGAGGTTCAATTGCAGTCTTTGACTGCAATCAGTCCATAAACAGAAGAAATAAATAACAATACTTTTATGTTAAAAGTTGAAACTATACTTATTAATCATAAAAGGCTAAATCAATTATTTGTTTTTCACTGTTTATGAAACAAAATACATTAGACTATTCTCATTAGCTTAGAGTGAAAATTATCCATTCTAGTTTTCATTTATGGTAATACATTTAGATACTCAATAGTATTCTTCTAAGTTACATATGTAATTATATATGCAAACATAAATAAAATATCATAGTGTAATTGAAGATTAGATCCTTAATGAATACATGATATGAATATCTTTACTGGGATATTAGTACACATGGGTGGAGTTTGCATAATACATGAACAATGTAAATAATGCTAATTAAACACTTTAAGCAATTTGGGAGCACTTTAAAGGAATATAGGATCTTTTATTAGTAAGTAAACCCCAAGACTGCGTATACTGAGGTTGGTACTCTCTGTTTGCTGATGTCCTCCACTCAAGTTGATACTCTCTGTTTGCCAGCATCTTCCTTTCCGCATACACAATGAAAGGAAACAAAGCATCTGCCCTTCTGTATTCTGGGCTCTACCTTGCCACACTTATTTTACTAGAATGTCTGGGCTTGATTCAAGAAGGAGATGGGAAAAAACCTAGATGTCAGGGGATGAATTGTTGCAGTCTACTTTTACATCTCCCGATTTTACTGCCTGGACACATTTCTAGTATCCCTTCTAGTCAGTGTTGAGAGTCATTGGGTTGTCACACCATTGTTCCTTCCAAGACAAGAGTTTCACATAGCTAATCACTGAGCCCCTTGCCATCCTTCATTGCTTCCCTTACATCTGTCAACATGTCAGAAATAATTCACTCCTCAAGTTAAGCGCTTTGAGTGCCTTTTCTGTTTGGATCTGATTTCTCTGTTTCAATAGCTCAAAGTAAAAGAATGACCTGAATCTTTTGGGACAAAACCCAATATTTTTTGTTCATCCCATCATTTTAAATTTTGTTTTGACCATCAAGACCAGCATTATAACATCTGGTAGAGCACTGAAAGTCATATGCATATATAAGAAATAACACTGAGTGTTGCCATTTCAAATAATACTGCAACATGCCATCTTTTTACTACAGCTCTATATTCTGTGGGTGTAACTAAAGTGGTACCACTATAATAGGGATGTACACTACTGTCCATGGCTTTGTACATGTATGAAACAGTACACACCCAACATAAGCTTGCTTAGGAGACACAGAACTGGCCTCTCTCCATGCCAAAAAGGTGCCTTCAGATTGTTTATTACTTGTACTCATTTATACTTCAGTTATCTGTATAAAAGGGTCATCTAAAAATATTGTTAAAGTTAATCTTCAAAATTCAGTGTTTCCATAGTAACTTTCCTCCAAATTCTTCTGAAAAATTCTTTTCAGAAATCTAGTTGAGTTGACACCCCAAATGCTCACATTTTATTATAATTTTTAAATTAGAAAGTTCTAAGAATATATCAGCCAAGATGGAAAGGGAATTCTACTGGACTTTGATTTCAAAGGGTCACACATCTTTTAAGGAAAGCAGAAGTAAAACCGTATGTAAGTGGACACAATGATCATGTTTAAACTTATGGTCCAATTCCTGGTACTATGTCATATCCCTTATTCACATCAACTGCTATGGATGTACCTCAGTGGGTGAAGTACCATCCTGGCATACCATATTCACAGCAAGGTAACGTGCTTCAATCTACATAGAGAAAGCAGTACCGTGAAAGTGGTGATGACAACTCTTGTTCCTTTTGTCCTTTTGTTTATAAGAGAAAATTTGTGCTTGGGAAAACTAGTGACTGCTGTCCAAAATTTAGCAAGTTGCTAGTAACTCTATTTTCTCCTTGCCTATCATTGCAGAGCTTACATTTTCAAACAGGTCATGATAATTGTCATTAAGTGAATTGGTCTGAGGTTTAGAAATAGAAAAGATAAATCAACTAAGGCTACCGTGTGCTTGTCCATATGGGGTTGAGGAGGAAGAGTTGGGAGCCATAGTTTCCCTCCTTCCTTTTGCTCCTTTTAGTGCCTTGGCTCATAGCAAATGGTCTATGTTACATCTCCAGCCAATGGAACAAATAAACACACCCTCACTTCTTTCTTCCAGACTGCTCAAGATCTATTGTCCACCCATGAAGGTTTTCTGAGAATGCTTCACAATTTCTTTTAAGAATTATATCCTCAATTTTAACACACAGACTTAGCAGATTTGAACAACTGACATGCCTGCTAAGTCCAAACAGAGGGAGCACACCAGGTAAGGCTGGTAGATGTTAATGCCTAAAGAAAGAAACATTTTTCATCCCAGGATTTGGAAGAACATTGATACTGAGGAATCAAGAAGCAAAAGTCCCAAGGTGTCAAGACATCTATAATGACAATACCCTTTCCAGTGTCAGCACTTCGTGGCATAAAATATGCTGTATAGTTGTGACTCACATCTATCCAAGTGTATTTCTCGTTTTGTTAATACCATATCTTAAAACGCTGAAAAATATATATGATATGTTTTGATGTATGTCATGCAAAATGGTTCTTCAAACCTTAAAGATTTTGATTTCTATATAAAAATACTACTAGGGCTTCAGGTTCTCAGTACAATTGACACTTGGAACTGTGCAATTTCTCATTGGGTATGCTATATATTATAGGCTACATACCTGCACCTGAGGTCTCTACATACTAGATGACAGACACAACTCCTGTCAGTAGTAACTATCAAAAAACTGACTTGAGATGTTGTCAAATGACATTTCTTAGAGAACTACTGACTTAAATTAAAAATGAAAGTTAGGGACATATTGGCAGCCCACAATATGTACATAAAGAAGCATTTCTATGTCTCCATTATCCTTAGATGGTTTGGCTGAAATGAATACTAACCTCAATTACCAGGGACCTCTCTGAAAACCTGTACTCTATTTCTCTGGAGTCACTTGAATTATAACATTTTACTATCTAGAGTTGCTTTGTTGTTGATTCCTAGATTTTAGCATATTTGAAGTCTTGCTTGCTTCAGTAATAAGTGGTGAGCAAAGTAAGGTAGTATCAACTGTTTCCAAACATGGTTGATATCAGAATCACCTACAAAGGCTTTTCAGATTATTGATTTCTAGGCAGGTCCTTAGAGATGCTCATTTAGTAGGAATTGTGTAAAAAGATAAAGACAAATAATTTTACAGTGCCCTCTCTACCTCTAACCCACTAAATAATCAACAAAGAGTTCACTTTGGAAATCCCTGTTATATTCTATGTAAAAACAGAATCTAATTTGTCCCACTGCCTACTAAAGGCAGTAGAGAAAAGATGGGAATTGTATTATCGAATGCCTGAACAATCTTCCACATTAGTTAGATAAATGAGCACACAATATAAAATATGATAACAAACTCAATTGAAGCAAAAGATCATGAGGTATGATCAACAGTACCTGAGTGGGGTTAGAAACACTTTCAAGAAAGCCATCAAGGAAAGTGACTCTTTGCCCCTATAATGTGAAATCTGCAGAAGAGTGTGCCATACAAAGATTGTTCTCAGCATAAAGGGCAGGTACAAAGGCTCTGCAGGGATGAAGTGGTTAATGTTATAGATCAGAAAAGACTGTGGAAAGACTAGAGAAGTGTGATAAGAAGCAAGCAGCAGAGAAGATCATGTAAGAGGACTTAAAGGGTTAAGGTAAAGGATGAATACTATTCTGCATGTAATAGAAACAAACCAAAGAACTTTCAGAACTAAAATTAACTATATCATTTTATTATTAAAGGATTCTTCTTAATACACAGTCCTTAGCTGTTTTCTGAGATGGCAAAGTCTAGAAATATCAAGAAGGAAATGAGGAACCAAGAACACAGACAAGAATTCTTATGACTGGATCATACTCTCACAATGAAGTTGAAAATCACACCCATCCAGGATAGGGTTATCACAATATGGGGGAGAAAAATGCAAAATAAAATTAAGCATTTTGTAGTATCTGTTTCCAAACGATTGGCTGATATCATTACTATACAGCACCCGGTGGGAATCTGATTATCCAGTAGCAGTGATGCTTAATGAATAGCTTGAAAGATGGGAGCCACACTTTCTTTAAACAGTAGGGCTTCCAGACCAAAGAGGCTTCATCCAAGGAAGAATATAACAGAAAAAAGTTATCAAGCTGGGAAGACATGAGGTTTGGAAATGTATTTATAATTAGTAGAGGGGATTCAATAACCTCCCATTCATTTGTAAGTTGAAGTTTCTGCAGTTTGTTTTGGTTTTTACTTTTATCAGGAGACTGATGCTAAACAAACAGTAAAATCTGTGCCATTTCTTAGCTGTCTTACAGATTACAACTGATTCCTATGTCTACAGCCCTGCAGCAGGACCCAGCTTTTGGTATCCTCAGAACTAGCGAAGAGTATCCTGCATTCAACATTGCTGAATCATAAAGCAACCCTAACGAATTCAAAGCCTATGGAAAATAAATATGCATGGAAGGACCTCAAGGAAAGTTTTTTACTAAGACCTATGCATTTTGTGGGAAGAGAAGTCTCACTACCTAGGCAAAGGGCTTAATCCTCTGGGTGGGTTCCTTAGGACAGGGTTAAGTGGAGCTGGGTGTAGTCAACATCTGATTACAATGTTGTGGTCAAAAGTACAGATGGCAGCTTGTACGTACCAAACAGGAAGTAAAGTCTGGAATAGAGCTATTAAGAAGACTGCTGAGTGAAATGGCAGAGAGTGAACAGCTTAGAATGACTGAAATTAAGTCACACCTTCTGGATTCATGCAGCCTAACTATCACCATAAGTTCAATAAGCACCTACTAGGCTCCCAGCACTTTGCTGGACACCGGTATGATGGCAGGGACAAGACACACCCAGTAATTCACAGAGCTTTCAGTCTACCAATAACACAGAAATGAATGCTCTCAGTCCAGTGGCTTTTCATGTTGACTATACGAAGCATTTCAATCTCTTGTGCAACTCAAGGCACGCTCAAAAGAGAAAACTTGGAGAGTACTGCATGAAGCCATAGAGTTATTTTTCAAATACAAATATTTTTTCTAATGTCCTTTTGGGAAAATCAAGATGCTATGGCATTGAACTTCTTAGATATTTAAAATTTGAAATTTTGACTATACTAGTCAAATTTAGGAGGTATTTGGCCATGTGATTTGACAATATGGGTGACCATATCATGTCACTAAAAACCTTATATCTTGTTGTTACATCTTTACCATGACAGAAGGTATGAAAAGAGGAATAATTGGTTTTAATTGTTTCAACCATAAAAATGACACAGAAGATTTCTGTCAGGTCAGAGCACCCGAGTAATGTTTTTGGTTCTGTCACCAGCTATTTCTACACCACCTTTAACTCTCCTGCTCTTCCTTTTAATTTATTTAACAAGGAGATGGAAAAATCTGCATAATCCATCAGTTGGATTTGAGTCTGAAATTGACTCAGATTATGTCCAATCACTGAAATTTGAATGAGGTCTGATGATGCTATGATAGCCTGTAATTTCTCCAGAAATGTGGTCAAAAAACCAGTTTCATTCATGACATCTTTGTTATTTATACTCTATTCCACGTATACCCCATCCAAATAAGTCTGGTAGGTTTGATTTCTTAAGAAATTCACATGTCAACTGCTTGCCTTAATCATTTCTAGCTATTGTAAAACACAGGTCATCTTCTCCCATCTTTGTTAGAAGATAGGATACATTTTATTTTATTTTGGTTTTCAAGACAGGGTTTCTCTGTACCTTTGGAGGCTATCCTGGATGCTCAGTAGACCAGGCTGGCCTGGAACTCCCAGAGAGCCACCTGCCTCTGTCTCCTAGTGCTAGGATTAAAGGAATGAACCACCACCACCTGGCTGATAGGGTACATTTTAGATACACCTTATTTTGGAGCCCGAGCAGGCATCCCAAAATCTGATCAAGTCACCAAGATATATCAAGGACAACACCCAGCTATAATGGGTTAGCCATAAACTAAATGTGAGAAAACCATGGAGGGAACACTTTGAAAAAGAATAAGTTGCTATCATACATTCTGCTGTGAAGATAAAGAAAAGCATTGCTGTACCATACTTTGAAAAAATAACTGATATTGTAAATGTTCGATGCTCTTATCACTTATACATTTTCCCAGTGATGTTTCAAGTGGCTCTTAAGAGGTGAATGAAGTGTCCAGTGTCTGGGAAATTGTTCAAATACCTAACTACAATAGACACTCCACATATTTTTTGAGTGAATAAATGGTAAGCACTTGTTAGTATATGTAGTCCTGCTTTGGACATGAAATAGAAAGCTTTGAAGAAAGAATATTATCTATTTATCCCTGGGTTTTATTTTCACGGGAGTGAAGAAGTACTAAAGAGAGATGGATGGGAATTCTTTTCCAGAAGACCATAGTGCAGTCAAACTACACAGAGCAAAGCAAGTGGAATATTTGTGCTGAAATACAAAACAAGCCCCAAATTATTAAAAACACAAATGACTGAGGTAGACAGAGTTCAACACCGAATCATAAGCCCTGAAGGGTCTTGCTAATGTGAAAAACAACAGGTTGTGCTTCAAACCCCACCTATGGGGGTTTCAAAGCTGCGGAACACAACTGCTTTCTCATTATAGAGGATATATAGAAATATTCAGAGAGCCCCGGTGTTGTCTTTCAGAAATTCCCTCTAAAATATTACCTTTCTCAGTTTTAATACAAAATATATGTGCATGATGGCCTACGTTAGTACAAAGGGCTGTTTACCAGCAAATATTCAGAGCCTAGGACGAAATATTACCATGAGGTTGACTGTGAATTTATCATTTTAGGAAAGAGCTGAATTAAAATAATACAAAATTCTTGGATGGCATTAATATATTTGTATATGGTGACAATAACCATTCATTAAATGGGCACATGTATTTTTAAGTAAGGAGTCAGTTACCACCTGCCCTCCGGTTCCCACTATCTAAGGAGGAGCACAAAACGACTTGGAGTCACAACCCAAAAGACACCAGGACACAGCTTCTGGAGAATATGGTGAAGGCAGGTGACGAGAGAGCACAAATGGCACAGAATAGCAACCATTGCAGAAACCCAATTAGCCTTGAGACCGCTCTAAAAGGTCAATCCCAGAGCCACCGGTGTCTCTGCAGAAATGAACAAGCCTCAGTAACTGCACAAGTCTCACTTGACTTTTCCACACAAACAACTCTGGCTAAGCCAGAGAAAGAGATGTTTCTTGTTCCATGAACACCAGTCAATCTCACCTTCCCAGTGGAAGAAAGTGACATTCAAGAGGTGCTCCATTTGCCCCAGTGGCTGATGCAGAACCAACCCAGGCACCTCCTGGACCTCTGAGCTTACCACTCCCGTCCATATAAAATTCTTCCTCAGAATAAAAATTACAGTTTTAATGGAGGGAGGGGATTGGGAGAATGCGAATCCCAGACAGCCTTTGCCTTACTATAAATATTGATTTTTTTCTTGTCAGCTCTTTGTCTTGTCTGTTTCTCTCCAGTTTTTCAAATTGGCAGTAAGAGTGCTCCATCTCCACAGTGAAAAGCACGTCAAAGGAAGCTCAGTAAACTAGCAGACAACAGAACAATAATGATGTCTCATTTCAAAACTACACATCTTCAAAGTTGAAAATAAAATGTCCAAAACCTACTGCCTGTTCCCCTCCTGGCGATCCTCAGAAGTAGTGCTCATTCCTCAAATATCTTTCTTTTCTCCCTTGCTTTCTTTTCTTTTTCTCTCAAAAAAAGCCTAATCTAGGATCCTGTTTGGTTAGCCATTAACGAGAAACCTTGACTCCTTCAAAGGACACACGTTCCAGAAGCTTTCTGTATATTGCATATATTCGGTGGGTACCTGCAACGCCTAACATAATGTCCAGCACAAAATAAGTACCCAATAAATATTTTTGGGACATTGAAGTCAATAGAGAGAAGAGAGGTCACCAAGAGGTAAGGAAAGGTCCAACAGAGGACTCCCTGGATTAAGCAGACAGTTAGCAATCCTCTGTCCCTTTGCAAACTCCCAAGGAAGTGTACAAACTCTTTCCTAGGAATAAACTCGGTGCTCTCAAAGCTCCCTGAGACATTTCTCCAGCAACTCCGCTGGCCACACATCCAGGTCTGTGGGTACCCTTCACTTCTATCTAGCTCAATTCTACTCCTTCCATTATATCTGCTCCAAAACTGGCCAAGCCCCAGAAGTCTGAAATCTTAGCCCTAAGCAGCAAGGTAGCTATGGGGTCCAGCCACAGGTAGTGGACTCAGTGACCACTGTTCAAGCCAAGGGAACAGGGCCACTGAGTGCATGGACTCCTTTACTCAGGGATTTTGAGGAGCATGGAGCAGGTGCCTCTTTCGGGTGAGGTACCTGGCACACTCGATTCCCCAACCAAAAGACTTCTAGAGAGCTAGGGATCCCATCACCTCCACATAGTCCCATTCTTCGCCAGCCAAGTGGCGCCCCCTTTCGTCTTCGCGCCTGCCGGGACACTCACTTACCGCGTAGTGCAGTCGCGGCTTCTCGCTGTAGGACGGGTCTCCCATGTCCCTGCCTGGAGGAGCAGCAGGCTCTCCAGCTCAGCCTAGGGTCGCAGTGTCTCTCAGAGGTCCCCTTACTTCACTGCCATCTCAGAGCAAGCCCTGGGCGTCAGCCCTGCTGTGCTCTGTGCGCACTGAGCCCGAGCTTGGCTCAGAGAGTCGCTGGCACCAAGTCCCGAGGCAGAGCCTGTGGGGACCGGGAGGAGGAGGCAGCGAGCAGGGGGAGGGCGAGGAGGAGGGGTAGGAGGGAGCGGCCAAGTCTGATGAGATGGGCGGGCGTTTAATTCCTTCCGCTCCTGGCGGGTCCCTGCTGAGGCAGTAGCCACTGCCAGCTGTTGGAGGCTGCAGCCACTGAGGTCGCCCAAGACAGGTGTCAGGCTGGCCAATGTCCCGCCTCCTAGCACTTGGCACCTCCCTCGGCCCCCTAGACCTGACATTTAAGGCTGGGGCTTCAACACCTGCGCAGAGAAGCATTTAGGTTTCCAAGAGAGATTAATTTTGATTAACTTTGAAGGAACTGGGCGCCTGTTGCTGGAAGGCGATTCCCACCAGTCTCAAGGGAGTTGAGGGTTTTGGAAAGCCTTGATCTAAGCCTCAAAATGCTGGGACCCTCAGAGATCTCACGACCGAGAAAAGGATATGAACGACACTGTCTCTGGGACGTGTTGATGCTAGGAAGACGATTTGCAGGCTGGGCCAGAACGGCTAAAGGAGTTCGCACTAGCCAGGCGGTGTAAGGAAGCCCGAAGAACGAGTCCTAGAGAATTTGTTAGAACAGGAGTGAGTTTGCACTTCGGCTGGATCTGAGCATACACAGCAGGATAAGGGGCAGTGTTGAACAAGGAGCTGCCTTCTGTTTTCTTAAGTGCCAATAGGGAAAACAGATCTGCAAAGATTTAGAAATAAAAAGGAACCCTAATAGCAAACACTGCCAGGTCAATCAACTCTTTTCTAGCACACACTGGAACTGCACAGTAACTCATACAATCGACTTCTGCTCTACAATCCCTCCATGGAAACGTGTCCTTTAAAACACCTCATTAAAAAAAAAAGTCACCAAGTTTCCTCAGAGAGAAATGCAGACAAAGCCAGAGGTGAGAGAGGTTCTGGGGACAGAGTGGGGACTCCAGACTCATGAACACAACCAATCCGGGTGCCCAGATGGATAGCTGTGATGTGGAAAGTGGATTTGTGTGGCTTATGGTAATGCTTCAGCGTCCCGCTCCACTGAACTGTAGAAACCCCCTCTGCCAGATCTCTGCAAGGAGAGCAAAGCAGGATGCCGCCCCTGTCAAATTCATTTGGACAGGCCCGTTCACCAACAGACATATTACAACCAACAGTGGACATGGGAGCACAAAGGGGCACGAATCCTGGAGAATCCATCACTGGATAATCTCCCAATAGCCCTGGAAACCCGTACAGTTATACCGAAGCTGACTGCATGCCTGCCTTCTCATCCAACAATTCCACTTGTGCATCTATCTAGAATAATTTAAGTGTTCATCATGTTTTCAGGCATAGTTGCACACAATGTAAATAGTCCAAACATTTGTAAAATGGTGCATATAAATCATCTGTAGGTTATGTAGACAGTAGAATGATACTCAGATAGTCAGATGCGATCCATGGTGACAGAAGTCAGAATAGCAATTATAGAGATGGAGAATGTAGAATAGACCAGGAAGGGAGCACAGAGGAATCTGTGTTGTGGGTGCTAAAGATGGTCTGTGTTTTGACCTGTAAGACAGTTACTGGAGCATATTTGTGTGTAAACAGCCATTTCACCATAGACTGGTGCCACTTACATCCTTTACTGTGTGTACTTTACACTGTCATAAGATATATAAAATAAATTTAAAGTCAAGCCTCTTCTCAAACAGAAATCTGCAGCCAGAATGTTGCCTATCTTATGCGGAAGACACTCAGATGTTTATCTGTGTCTCTCATTCTCCCTGCAGTCGGCATTGCTCAAGTCCCCTACTCCTTTGTCGAAAAGGGAAGACAGACTCAACCCATTCAGTTTAGAGGCTTTCCTGCACAAACATGTCCAGACAGAGCTGGGCAAATGGCACACTAAAGTTCTCTCCTTTTACTTTCATTCTCATCTGCTGCTGAAAATGACCTTTAGAAGGAAGTCTTCAAAGAAAGTAGAGAACTACTGCTCACTTTACAACCTCCCACCCTTCAGACACTCACAATTGCCACAGCCTAGGGAGGATGTGTGTTTCAAAATGAGACTTGAGATGGACTAACTGTGATATGCTTGCTTTAAGGACGTTTGCTTTCACGGCTTTCTACCCAGATGAACTCTGTAGCAGGATATAATGGCTCCCTCTTGTAATCTCAGATTTTGGGAGGCTATGGCAAAAGGATGACCATGGATTTGAGATCACATAGTGAGGCCCTGTTTCAAACAAACAAACAAGACACTCTCTAGCTTCAGGAATTTTTCTTTTGTCATATACGATCAGAGTTTCAATTAAGCATCGTTTCTTTTTTTGTGAGGAATGTTACATTATCACTACTATAAACAAGAATCATTGAGTTTCTGCTTGATAAAAACCCTTCACGGAAGTCTTTTGATTATTACTTTTCATCAAGCCTCCTTTAAAAATTGGGTTGTCCCAGAATTTGCTTGTATTATAACCATGAAAATGTAGAAATTAAACAATTCGTGCTTCCCGATATGTGCGCATATATTTTAGACAGGACTTGTGTCTTCTAGAATATTTCTCTCTAAAGTGCTATTATTAAGTTGCCATGAAATTTTCAATCATGCTGGCTCCCTCACCCCATGCCAGAAGAATTTTGTGGATTAGGACAACCATTTAAGAAGATGAATATCTAGTCCTCCAGAAAAGACCCCTCATAAAAAAAAGCATCTGCTTATTCAAATCTCAGTACATGTGTTTAATGCTCAAGTAACAAAAAGGGACCTTAAAGATGATGCACAGCACTAAGAGGTCTGTTCCATATATAATAATTTAAATTCACAAATTATTTCTATTTAAGTACATTGCAAGGTCTACTGTTGAATCTCCAATTGTGAGTCTCTTCCCTCATTGTTCACTTTTCCAAACCCAGTTGTTTATTCCATACATTCAATGCATCAGCCCATATGTACTGGTACTGCTCTGGGTGATCTGGACTGTATCTTTTTGTGGCACAGGGTTTCAAAGCTCACATTTGATCATTTAGCATCATGGGAGAAACAAGAGGAAACAAGAAAAACAAGAAACTTTTCTGCTGGGCCCAAACTTCAATCCAGTCATTAGTTAAGGGCTGTTAGGCTAATATTCCTTTTCTTCTTTTATCGTGACACTAAAATTGAACCCAGGGCTTCATGCATGGTAGGCAATTACTTTTCTCCCCTGAGCTATAGCCCTAGGCCTGGTTCCATTTAAAAATAAATTTCTCTATATTTATAATTCTCCCCAGAGGAGACTCAAAAATAATCTCTGAGTTTTTCTAACAGCATCATCTCTGAGAGAAAATATGTGTGCCATGTTAATAGTACAGTGCCTGTTCATTCCTACCCCCAAACATCGTGGCACCTTGAACACTGAATCTTGTCTTCCAAAACATTTAACTTAAAATGGAGTCTGCCGGCCTATAAATTAAATTACAATTTTCCATATTTGGTAAAAAAATCAAGGGTGATTGATTACTGATGCTCAGGAAAACCATAATTACATTTGTGAAAGCAAATTAAACTGTGGAGTTTTGAAGGAGCCAAGAACACACCTGAGTGTGCTTAGCTCCATCACTGTTATATGGGATCTCCTTAAGTAGGGTATTCCTGATCCCAAATCCAATATTCCCACCTCTCCATCCTATTATCCTGACAACCCAGCCCTTTAAAGTAGTTTATCATTTTGAAACAGAAAAAAATACCATTTAAGCTGTCAATCACCTAATTTTTAAAAATGCAATAAATTCAGATTTAGTTCTTTTTAAAATTGTTTTATTATTTTATTTAAATTAGAAACAAGCTTGCTTCAAAAGTCAATCCCAGCTCCCCCTCCCTCCCCTCCTCCCCTGGCTCCTCAGCTCCCCCAGCCTCCCACCCAATCCCCACTCCATTCCACATGGAGGGTGAGGCCCTCCATGGGTGAATCTCCAGAGTCTGTCATTTGGTTCATGGCAGGGCCTGGGCTTTCCCCCCAAGAGTCCAGGCTGAGAGAGCATCCCTCATTGTGGAATAGGCACACAAAGTCCATTTGTATGCCAGGGATAAATACTACTCTACTACCTAAGGCCCCATAGATTGCCTAGGCCTCCTCACTGACACCCACATTCAGGGGGGTCTGGATCAGTCCCATGCTGGCCTCTCAGCCATTAGTCTGGGGTCCAACATTTTCCCCTTGTTCAGGATAGCTATTTCTGTGGGTTTCACCAGCCCAGTCTTGACCCATTTGCTTATCACTCCTCCCTCTCTGTTACTGGGTTCCAGGAGTTCAGTTCAGTGTTTAGCTGTGGGTGTCTGCCTCTGCTTCCATCAGTCACTGGATGAAGGTCCTAGGATGGCATATAAGGTAGTCGTCAAACTCATTATCAGGGAGGGGCATTTAAGGTAGCCTCTCCACTATTGCTTAGTTTACCACTTGGTATTATCCTTATAGATCTCTGGAAATCCCACTAGTGCCAGATCTCTCCTCAGAACTACAATGACTCCCTCTATTATGGTATCTGTCATCCTGCTCTGCTCTATTCTTCCCCTGACTCAACCTTCCTACTCCCCCATGTCCTCCTTTCCCCTTCTTTTATCCCCCTCTCTTTTTCCTGGCTCCCAATCTTCTCAGGAGATCTTGCCTCATTCCCCTTCTCTGGGGTACCATGCATATCTCTCTTAGGGTCCTTCCTCTTTTCCAGACTCTCTGGCAGTGGGATTGTAGGCTGGCACTCCCCTGATCCATGTCTAAAATCCATATGAACGAGTAATACCATGTTTGTCTTTTTGTGATTGTGTTACCTCACTCAGGATGGTTTCTTCTAGTGCCGTCCATTTGCCCGAAAATGTCAAGATTCCATTGTTTTATTCCACTGAGTTGTACTACATTGTGTAAATTTACTACATCTTCTCTATCCACTCTTCAGTTGAGGGGCATCTAGGTTGCTTCCAGGTTCTGGCTATTACAAATAATGCTGCCATGAACATACTGGAACAGACGTCCTTGTTGTATGATGTACATCTGTTGGATATATGTCTAATAGTGAAATTGCTGGGTCTGATTCCCAATAGACTGATTCCCATTTTCCTGAAGAATCTCCATACTGATTTCCAAAGTGGCTGTACGAGTTGGCACTCCCATCAGCAGTGGAGGAGTGTTCCCCTTTCTCCACATCCTCTACAGCATAAAGTGTCATTGGTGTTTTCATTTTAGCCATTCTGATAGGAGTAAGATGGTATCTCAGAGTTGTTTTGATTTGCATTTCACTGATGACTAGGGATGTGTACACCAATGGAATCTAATTGAAAACCCTGATATTAACTGATACACGTATGAACACTTGATCTTTGACAAAGAAGCTAAAATTATACAATGGGAAAGAGAAAGCATTTTCAGCAAATGGTGCTGGCATAACTGGATAGTGGCATGTAGAAGACTGCAGATAAATCCATGTCAATCGACATGCACAAAACTTGAGTCCAAATGGATCAAAGACCTCAGCATAAATCCAGCCACATTGAACCTCTTAGAAGAGAAATTGGGAAGTACCCTTGAATGAATTGGTACAGGAGACTGCTTCCTGAACATAACACCAGTAGCACAGACACTGAGATTGACAGTTAATAAATGGAACCTCCTGAAATTGAAAAGCTTCTGTAAGGCAAAGGACACAGTCAACAAGACAAAAAGGCAGTCCAGAGAATGAGAAAAGATATTCACTAACCCCACATCTGACAGAGGGCTGATCTCCAAAATTTACCAAGAACTCAAGAAGCAAGTCTCCAAAACATCAAAGGATGCAATTAAAAAATGGGGTACAGAACTAAATAGAGAATTCTCAATAGAGGAGTCTAAAATGACTGAGAGGCACTCAACTAATTTTTACAGAACATTTCTGCCTCTAGATTTCATCCAAATTAAGGATTGTAGTGCTGCTAACTCCAGATTTGCATCCCCTTGAATTCATAACCACACCCTCTTCCTGAAGTGGAAAACATCCTCCTATGTCTTATGATTTGTTTATTTTTATTTTATGTGTATAGGTGTTTTGCCTGCGTGTATGTCTGTACAGCATGTGTGTACAGTGCTTGTGGTGTCCAGAAGAAGTTGTGTGATACCCTGGAACTGGACTTACAGACAGTTGTTATTTACCATGTGGGTGCTTCAAAATAAATATTCTTAACTACTGAGCCATCTCTCCAGCCTCAACACTACCCTAGTTTTGATTGACTTAATTTCCTGCCTTCCTTTTTACACCATAGTTTTCAAATCCAGTGCCACTGACTTTTGGGAACTCATAATTCTTTGTTGTGGAGTAACCCTGTGTCCTATAGCATGTTTAGCAGCACCCCTTATCTTCACCACTAGATGCCAGTATTATTTGTCCTCCTCCAATTACAACAACCAAAACTGTCTCCAAATATTGCCAAATGTTCCTTGATGCAGGAGGACACAAGAAATCACACCTGTTGCAAAGCAACCATATTTTATGAAGCTAAATACCCAAAAATGCTAGAGTCATTTCTTAACTTTACATATACATATATACATGAACACATATATGGTTTAATTGCATCCAGTATCTTTTTGCTCAATACTATGTTTGAAGGTTCACCTTTATTGCTAAATGTCACTATAACCTGTCATACCCATTGCTGTGTGGCGTTTCATTGCATGTGATTACCATTGTTTATGTTTTGACTACTAATGAACATTTATAGTCATTCCAATTTAGGACTCGTGAAAACCACATGGCTTGAGTATCTTTATACATACCCACATGTGCACACATATATGCCTTTTTACAGGATAAGACACTAGAAATAGAGTTGCTGGACTGCAAGCATGCCTGAGTTTAATGTTACTGGATAGTGCCCTACAGTTTCCCAAATGGATTGTATTAATTAAAAGCTTTATTTACTCTGCCATATAAATAGACTGAACACAGTTTATATAAAGGCTGAACATAGTTTAGAGTTGACTCTCTTTTAGGTTTTCTCACAGAGCTACAAAAATGAAATTAAAGAAACCAAACCCCAGGATATAGAAGGAGAGCTAGGAAGTAGCTCCATGCCCCCCTTTTCCAAAATCATGTATCCTGGGATTCAAGGAGGGCCTTCCATCTCTGCTGGGGTCTTGGCATCAACAATGTCATTGTTGATTTCACCTACTCACAGGCAGGAACAAATAAGACACTAGGTATGCTTCAGATGGAGGAGATTTCATTTGGGTTAAGTTCAACTTACTTGGAGGGATGGCAATCTCAAAGAGCAAATTGTAACCATATGTGTCACTTCAGGAATGATCAGTTTCTCTATATTCCCAGTTCCTTACTTCACATCCTAAACCTCTAGGAGGGATTCGAAGAAGAACAAAGGGCCCTTGTTCCTTTCTACAACTCAGTTAAAGATTTAACCCTCAGCCTAAAGGCAGATCTGGGACCAAGACTAGTGCCTGAAGAATTCCTGATGGTCCCAAAAATATTGCCTGGAGCTGCAATCACATGGGAGAGATTAGAGAGAGGAACATGGCTTTGGCATAGTCTCAAGGTGCTGTCTGTGGTCTCAATCACCAGCACAAAGAACAACACAGAGTTTTGTGTCAATTATGAACCGTAACATAATAACCCAAGAATACAGGGGAGACGGCAAGCAACGGAGAGTTGGGGTAAATCGACTATTGCAATAGATTCAATTAAGATACCATTGGTTCTACTGTACTTGCTATCTGATATGTTCTCTGAAGAATTGCTACTCAGTGCCAAGGATCCCAAGAGAATGCCCTTTAAAAGAACCCACAGAGAGATGATTCTAAAATAAATGTTCTATTCAAGGGTTATTAATCAAAAAGGGAGAGGGCACAATCCCTCCAGCTATGACTTTCCGAACTGCAGCCTGAGAATCAAGAAATAGCATGGCCATTGCACTCTTGAGCTAACAGAAACTTCAATTACCTGTCAATGATCTTCACAAAACTTTGTCTGCCAACACCCTATCATGGAGAGGAGAGGAACTCATGAGGCCCAAACCCTCCCTGAGGATCTATAGGCAGTTAATGGTTCCTGGAAGAGGGAGAGACATTGTCTTTAGTGGTATAGCCACTGATAAGTTGCCTATGCTCTTTTCCTTATTTTTTCTTCTTCTAGAATATTTTTAGTTTTTGAAATTATAATATAATTATATCATTTCTCCCTTCCCTTTCCCCCTCCAAACCTTACTGTAGCTTCTCTTATACTTTCTCAAATTCATGGCCTCTGTCTCTTTAATATACATTCCTAAAAGCTCAGTCTTTTAATGTTCTTGTATCTATGTTCCCAGGACTGACTGTTAATATTGGATAACCAATTGGTGTGTTCTTCCCCGCAGAAGACTATTTCTACCACTCTCAGCAATGCTTGTTGACTATAGAGCTTAGGCTTCTTTGTCTTGTGAACTTCCCCTTATTGTGTTATGATGTTCTTTTAAATAACCCTTCACCTATACTCTAATAAAAAATCTCTATTTAAACCCATTGGGTAAAGAAGGGGAACAAGAGGAGAAACAAAGAAAGAAAAACCAAAAGTAGAAAAAAAACAGATATGGAAGTAGTAGAAAGAGAAAGGAAATGAGCAGAAATGGGAAGGGGACAGCAGAAGGGTTAATATGATTAAAATTTTTAAGCACTTTTATGAAAGGTCATAATGAAAACTGCTAGTATATATAATTAACACAAGTTGATGAAAAGAAAATGACTTTTCATTTATAGCCAGAATCAATGGTATTATATTTCTTTCTTTAATCCTAAACTTTCTTCATTGTCATTGTGGCTCAAGTGCCCAAACTCTGCAGAATGTCCAAGATTGTGATACCACTAGAAGAGGTAGAATGATTACTCTAAATAATATTGATTCCACTGTTTATTGAGCACCTGAATCAGGGGTTGTGTGGAAAAAACAAATAGGATCGTCATTACATTGATTTGAGGAAAACATGATTACTTTCGTTTTATTCAAGAGGACAGTTGTTGTGTACACATAATATATGGTACAGTCGAAATGTAAACAGAATGTTGGACACAAAACAACCTGTACAGTAATCAAGCAGGTTTCAAAGTAATTGTTATATTTTATGACTAATCATACTGATTCATTGAATTGCCAGTATCTCTCCCCCAGTCTCTTTGGTCAGTGATTCCAGCTGAAGAGGATTTTGTTCCCAAGGGGACATTTGGCAATGCCTAGAAATACCATGGCCTGTTACAAGCTGGAAGAAGTGCCAAAGAAGAGAAGGGAACTCCCATCACAAAGAATGATACAGCCCACAATACCAAGATTGCTGAGGTTGTGAAAACTTTCGTAGCCATAAGAAAGTCACTCTTCAAGATGTTCTACATAAGAGTAGTATATCTCCTACCCAAGACCATTGTTCCTCCTAAAGTACATGTTGTACCACCCAAGGATAAACATTCACATTGCAAAAAAGTATAACTGAACTGACACCTGGGAGCCACACAGCATGGCAGACTGTTGGAATGCCAGCAGATTGATTGACCATTTGTAGAGCCATTTGTTTCTTCAAATAAACCAAATTTGTTTTTGCTTTGTTTTGGTTTGGTTTTGGTCTTTGGTTTTTTGAGACAGGGTTTCTCTGTATTGTTTTGGAGGTTGTCCTGGAACTCGCTCTGTAGACCAGGCTGGCCTCAAACTCACAGAGATCTGCCTGCCTCTGCCTCCCGAGTGCTGGGATTAAAGGCGTGCACCACCAACGCCCTGCATAAACTAATTTTGTAAACTCAAAAATATCTTAGTGTCTAGGCCCAACAGTAGTACAAATGTGACACTGTGTTACTGTGGTGACTATAGTTTTCAAAACATTTTCCCATGTAGTGGTACTACCCCAATAAATCTATCTCATGATAGATCTCTTTTTATGATAACAAGGAGAACATAATTTTGTTGTCAGGCATCTAATAAAACAAGGAGAATGAAACACAATGCCCCTCTTCTGCCAAGACACTTAACCTATCTGGAGCCCATTAATCCAACAAATACGATGAGCCAGAGCATTCCAGAATCCTGAGGAATGTTTAACACACAAGGTCTGAGCACCAACAGTTGAACAGTTTCTTGCCTTGTAGCACAACAAAAACCAAACAAAGGAAACAAAGATTTCTTGAATTCTTTTGTTGTGGACCACATTTTATAAGCATGGTTCCCAACAGGAGTGAATTATCACACCCCTCCCCCCAGGCATATTTGGTAATATGGAGAAGCAGCTAGGGTTGTTGGCACCTGAAAGCAGGGAGAGCTGCTCCTGGCATCTAATGTGCCAATACCAAGAATGTTATTCAGTATCCTATTGTGAATACATGAGACTGCTTCACACACATAGCAAAAGACAGTCTGGCCACAAATATCCATAGCATAGAGGTTGAGAAATTCTAGTTTACATAAAAATTGCTTTGGTAAAAGGAGTTCTAATAAATGAGGATCTAGACTAGAATTTTTTCATTATTTTGCTTGTGGTTGTCATGTATCTTTGTATCCGTGCAAAGTATATATGAAAAAATATTACATGAAGATTTCTTCCATTTCAGCAGAAGATGGTACAAGAGGAAAGGGTCCAAGAAGAAGTGGCTAATTAGTAATCAAAATGCCCTTCAGGGCCACGGACATCAGCACACATTTGGATGTAGGTTTTAAAATTATTACTGTGAAAAAAAGCCCTCGAAACACACTGATCAGAATCACTTTAAGCACCAGCTCAGAACTGACATTTGAAACAAGATCTCTATGTACAGCACAGTTTGAGAAGCACAGAAATGGTAAGGAGATGCAGAAAATGATGCTTACAAAGGCTTGTCCTTGGTCAAGAGACTTGTGCAAGGACAAGTAGGTAATATGAGACAACATTGGAATCTACCCTAAGCCTTGGATATCATGTTTTAAAAGATGCAAAAATATACCTAGGCACATGACAAACCAACAAGCATCAGATCTACTGAAAAGCAACGAACATTACGTTTAACCCAGTCCAGTAGTACTCTGAGCCTACTAAATAACTGGCTTCATTTTCCTGTGACACCACCAAGATTTCTGCCTATTGTCTTCAGGTCACATGCTCTCTTCAAAGTTGTTAGGATGTTATTTTTCTCTGTCAGGAACAGACATTTTTTTCATATTAACATGTTAAGAAGTGACAAATGTCAGTATGAATTGACCAGTCCTTATGATTTTTCCAAAGGAAAAATCCTATTAGCATCTATTGAAGAGACTTGGTGCCTAGAAAGTGATTTTTTTCTCTCATCTTGGAAAATTAAAAATAATCCACCACTAATTCACTGCTGCTGATGTGAAAGCATTAGCTTTGGAACAAAAGAAAGCTGTTTTGTACATCATACCAGATACTGTAACAACTTCAAAGCTCTCCTTTTTTTACTCCTGTAAGTACGGTGTCTGCATTGGAATGATTAAGAGAACAGAAAAGAGTCAATCTGTAAAAGTTGAAGAAGGACGTGAAGACAATGATGAATGATTTGAATGGATGTCATGTTTAAGAAAGGAACGTCTTTGTTCCTTTTTCTAGAGAAACTTGGACAAAAACCAAGGGTGGAAGTTGTGAAGACTCGGGTTTTGGCTGTAGATAAGAAAGAAACCTTTGTATCTGCACTATCAATTCTAAGTATATAATCAAGCGAAATAAAAACACATATCCATATAAAAGCTGGTGCATAAATTGTCATAGCAGAATTATTCACAACAGTCAGAACAACTCAAATGTTCATCAGCTGATGAACAGACAAAGAAAATCTGTCTACTAAATAGAAGGTTACTTGGCCATAAAAGATATGAAGTGTTGCTACATGATACAATTTGAATACATCTTGAGCTATTGATGTAAGAAGCCCATCAGCAAAGATCACAGCTATAGGATTCTATTATATGAAATATGCAAGCAAGTAAACAAACACAAACCAAGAGTTCATTTGTGACTGCTGAGGGCTGGGCACTCAGTGGTTACTAAGTTAATTAGCTCTAGGGTACCATGCTTCTCTTAATGCTCATAAAATGGGACTGATCAAGACCCCCTGAATCTGGGTGTCAGTGAGGAGGCCTAGGTAATCTATTGAGCCTTGGGCAGCAGATCAGTACCCATCCTAAGTATACACACGGACTTTGGACTCCCATAGAACAATGTGAGGTGCACTCTCACCCTGAACTCTTGGGGAAGGGTCTAGGCCCTGCCCTATATGAAATGACAGACTATGCACACCCCCATGGAGGGCCTCACCCTCCCTGGGGGAATGAGGGGATAACGGGGGGGGGCTGGGGGAGGGCACGGGAGGAGGGAAGGGAAAGGGAGAGGGACCTGGAACTGACTTGTGAAGCAACCTTGTTTCTTATCTAAATTTAAACCGGAAAATAAAATATAAAAAAAATGTTCTCAAATGAACTGTAGAGATGGTTGCTTACTTTAAATGAGTGAGTTGCATGACATATAATTCTGTGGAAGGAAGGAATGTGGACAGAGAGAAGGAAGGCAGGACACACTGTTATCTTTTTCTTTGGCAATATTTAAACTGAGCTTGGAAGACATATAGCTGGAGATGCTGCACTACAGCGCAATGTCCCTAGTGGATTGTCATCTTTAAGATCTCTCAATGTTTCACCCTTTTCCTGTTTTCCCAGCCCAGCATGAGTGGCCCAAGGCTGAGGACTGGTTTCTATTATTTCACCCAAGCCATTCTTTCATTTACTCTTTCCATGATAACAGAATGCAAGGTCTTGTGCTATTTCTTTTTTTTCAATTTTAACAATTGTTTATTTTTAATATAAGATTCAATTTATATATGCAGCAATCATGACATCAATTAAATGATCTGATGAAAAATTAGTTTTATTCTTTTAAGGTATTATATATAAATACACACTCAAAGTTTATAAAGAACAAATGTTTCAAATGAGTTTTTTTATCTTACTATCATGACAGTAATCCAGACTTATGAGGAGGAAGCTATGTTTTGATCTTCAATAGTTTAAAATAAAAATTACAGACTCATGGGGAACACACCAGCTAAGCAGAGCAGGGAAACAGATAAACTAACCAAAGACTCTTACCACTCCCTCCCCCTGTCAAAATCCAGTCTCCTAATTCTTGGAGATAACACTGTACCAGAACACCAGCTGCAATATTCCTTTCCCCAAGCCCACATTTCCTATGGATCCCACAGTCAATCCTCTCCTAACTTTCCTCCCAGTACTTTGCCTCCCAGAAGGCATATCCTGCTGACCCACATGCCGTTCCTTCCAGCAAACTAGGTAGGCTGCCTGTAGACCTTCTCTTCTCTCTGTATTCCCCCAGATCAATCCCCCAGTATCATCCTCAGCTCTCTAGCAGAACACATTTGGCATCTTTCACTGCACACCTTCTCTCATCTCCTGTGGCTCTCATAGATCTTCCAGTGCTAATCTTCTTCCAGAATTCAGTACTTTTCCCCAGACTCCAACCCCAGTAGGCTTCCCCTGCTAACACAAGGGCTGCTTCTCCTAGGGTCTTGTGCTATTTCTTTATCTTACTTATGTCATTGCATATTTCCTTAGGTTACCCAGAAACATGATAGGGCAAAGACTGACACAGGGGTGATTTTCAAAAATGTGCTTCCAAGAGAAACTTTAAAGGATAGAAACAGATGTAGGAAATGGAAGAAGCCAATTACAGTAACGGTGCCTAGTGTTATCCCACACTTAGTCTGATCCTGATGGGAGAGATCTGGAGTATAAAGAAATCCCAGAGTTTGTTCCTCTTCAAGCCCAGGGAGCTCTGACTTAATAGTTTTCCTCCCACCAGCCACGGTCAACGGGATGTCCCAGGATGACAGAAACTCCCAGGAATTTCCTGTTCCTTGTGGATACAGGAAAGCTGCTCCAGAAGCCACAGAAAATCCTGTGGAGACCTTCAAGTGTTGTTCCCTAGAAGCTGAAGAATGACACAGAGAATTGGTGTGTGTGTGTTTGAGAGAGAGAGAGAGAGAGAGAGAGATTATATATAATTATAATGTTTATATATATATAATGTTTATGTCTGAGGGCATGCGGGGAAACAGGCACATTGTGTGTGTAGAAGCCAGAGGTTAACATCTGGCCTACTTCTGACTTGGTTTTTGACACAGGGTCTGTCACTGAACCTATTGCTCACCAGTTCAGCTAAGCTGGTTGGCCACAGAAGTCTAGTGATCTGCTTGTCTCTGCCTCCCCAGCACCAAAATTACAGGCATACACAGTCAATCCTGGATTTTTACATGGGTGCTGGGGTTCTGAACTCAGATCTTCATGATTATACATCAAGCCCAATGTGAAAAAAAAGGGGCCCAGTGAAAGCATCTCCCCAGCCCCACCCCACCCAGGAAGGAATTGGTTCAAATAAAAAGATCTAAGGCATTTTGAGCAGAACTCCAAAAAGGATCAGCACAGGATGGCCTGAAATATTTACACTGTTAAAAATGCTGTTTATTATTCTGGGCCTATCCCAGGCCCTGAACATGGTAGAAGCTTGCAGCATCTAGATGCATTTCCAGATTGTGTGGCTCAAGCTCCTCAGGCTTGGACTCTGTGTTTGTGTTGTTCTTGCTGATGACTGCTTTATCTGGCATCTATGCCCACATCACACTTGTTCCATTTCAGAGGCTGGAAATCTTCTGAAGTATCAGAGCTGCTGGCTTGCACTGCAGGCATTTCTCAGCAGCCTCAGCAACCTTATTTACCATTTCGCCACTTAGTTTAACGTGAGGCAGATTCCAAAGCTGCAAACCCATAGAAATACCTATGACGGGCTTGAGTTCTCCTGAATTAACAAAACTATTAGTATTCTGCTGGTCATCCCATCACATACACAAAGTCTCTCCGTTTTATCAATTTGTCAGTCATCACATTTGGGGTGGTACTGAGAATTTAGCCCAGAGCCTCACACATGCCAGGCGAACACTCCACCAGTGAGCTCTGTTCCTAGCCTAACATTATTTTGGTGGCGTTTAAGATAGTGTTTGATGCATGTATATCTAGAAACTCCCACACGTTTCCTGCTCCTTCTGTGTACAAGAAAACTGTTTCTGAACACCATAGGAATCCTTTGCAAAAGTTCAAATGCTATTCACAGAAGCTGCACAACACAGATGTAGTAGCGTTGGTGTATGTGGTGGGGCAGTGTGGGTATATGGTATATGTTGTATAAGTACAGATGGTCCTTAATTTGCGATTGTTTGACTTGCTGTTTTCCTGCTTCATTCTCGTTCAAACGTGAACAGGGATGGCACCAACACCTCTGCCAACATGATGGCATACTATGAGGCCTCAACCCAACAAAGAAATATACACAACTGTGGAATGCTGAGAGCGGGAGAAATAGTCTTCCTCAGGGAATAACACGCCGATTAGTCCAGTGCTAAATGGCCAGCCCTGAAGACATACATGTAAGCAACGTTATAAAGATTGAGAAAGTTGTATCTAGAGTGTGTGTGTGTGTGTGATACACATTAAATAGAAATAATCTGTTCAGCTTCAAAGACTTTTCCTTACTTGAAATAGATAGAACAAAACATTCTTAAGGTCAGCCAGCAGCGGCCAGCAAGGGCCCCTGGTCAGTCTTGCTGTCATGGGAAGGAACAAGAATTACTGCACCGTGTAGCATGTTCCTTAGCTAGAGGGGCTAGCAGGTTAAATATATTGCACACATAAATCTGTATTTGACTTGTGGCATTTTCAATATATGATGGATTTATTGGGATGTAACCTCCTTATAATTCAATAAACACATATACTTTTAAATGCATACTTAAAACACTACCAGGTACATATAAATTCTCTCTAGAAGCCCTTTTCCCAGAAGCATGTGCCTTCTCACAAGTTACATGACAGCATCTTTACCCTGAAAACTGTTCTGTTAACAGACTGTGACAGGTTTTCTGTGATACCTCAATTTTTACAAGTTGTTTCCACATTCTGCTACTTCTTATTGTACTTTTTCCCCTTCTCATGTCCCATGAGGGTATCACACAAGATGAGGTTTAACAGTAATGCAGTAAATATCTGATGGATTGAATAAGTGAGAAATCAAAACCATGAGGGAGTAGAAATAAAAGAGCTCTCAGAAGCTCTTGAAGCATATTTGGGTGGTAAGGAGTGAGCCAGAGGGCTTTGCTCCAGAGTCTGCTTTTGTTTGTATCTAGGAAAGTGCACGAGTTGAAATTCCATAAATAGAGGAGCTTCTGTACCACGTCCTATTGCTAATGTTTTCTTTTCCTCTGACGTCTGCCCTGAGCATTTCAGTTCATGGTGAGTGCTTCATAAATGCATGACGACTGGTGTTGGAAAGTGTCACAGGCACAAAAAGCATTTGAGAGAAACCTAGGAAAATACCAACGGAGGGGGGAGGGAATCATCATTCAATAAATTCTCCCAAACTTAAAAGGGCAAGGATGTTGTTTTTCAACCAGGAGTCTCTGAAAGAACAAACTTATGGGGAGATGTTTGTCTCAAATTTAGCACAGGAATGAGTTCATTTTTCAAATGGATTGGAAAAAAAATCAAAGGACTGTTATTACATGACGTGTGAAAACTATTTGAAATTCAAATTCTTGCCCCTATAATAAAGACTTCTTAGAACACAATCCTGCCCATCCAGTTAAGTATTTGTCTGTCCTGCTTTCTCCTCAATCTGGGAGTGCTGAGCAGCTGTTAGGGAGTCATTAAATGGCCCAGAAAATTTACAGGATCTGGCCCTTTACTGAAATGTTCACCGATTCTCAGATTTAAAAAGTGAAAGGACAGCTGCTTTCCTTTATTCTCTGTTTTGCCTACTTTGGGCTTTACAGTTCCCAAGAAAAGATTCTATCTTCCATATATTCACTTCTATGAACATCTCAATTGTTTATATCAGACTTAATCAAATCAAACACCCCTAGCCACATTTCTTCTAGAACAATCACAATCAACCACATGAAACACAATGCTCTTTTGTGACATTTACATTTCAAATCTCAACCATTTGACGGAGTCTTTTCTTCACTGGATGGTGTTTTAAGCTTTTTCTTGCTTCCTTTTTTCCTTGAAACTCTCATTCTACTTTTGAATTCCTGTTGGTCCCTTGGTGTTGAGCCAGGCTTGCTACTTATCTGTGCTGGATTGAACTTTCTAATGAGCAATGTGCTTTGAGACTAGAAAAGCAGAAGATAGGAACGCACACATGTCCTTACTTAATCCCTGGAGTCCTATGATTCTACCTTGTCATTTAAACCGTAGGACACTTACAAGAACCAAATTTGTTTTCTAAAATGTATTTTTATGTGATTAAGTTTTTAATAGGCTATGACTTTAGAGGAAGGCCATGTGTTTGTGTGTGTTTGTGTGTGTCCAGACGAGTCAAGATTCTGGGGGGTAGGTATTTAGAAATCCAGCTCACTTTCTATAACTAACTCAATATGCATAGCATCCTCACTATGCTCTGAATATTCCACAGTGCAGCCATGCACCTTCTTAGCTTTTTACACTCTGCAATTCAAGGTCACAATGTAACCAAGATTCCTTGTTTACAAGAGGAAATTTCTCTGCTTATCATGCACTTCTCCCACCATTGCATAGATCACTTCTCTTCCCTTCTACTTCTTCCATTTCTCCTTGACTACCATAACTCCGAAGAGCATCTCTGGAGTTGCTGGAGGGACAGTCCCTGACTCACATTACCACACTCTTGTAAGAGTCTCCGCAGTCTTCTTACTAGCACCTTTGCTAGAAGACCTATCTTACTTGTTTTGTTATGTTTCCCAAATAACATTCTCCTCAAAAAAAGACCTGCCAAATTAATCTTACTCAGAAGGTTGATCCCCTTCCTACTGAATAGCAATAACCTGCAGAATATTTGTTGAACACTTTTCTTAACTATGACTACAGGAGAAGGAAACAAATACCATTAGTGTTTACAGCTCCAAAAAATCTATAATGAGCTTGGAAAAGAATTAACTGCAACTACGGCAATTGTTCCTCAGAGTAGGCTGGTGATGATTACAACAGAAGCATTTCTTGGGCTCAGACTTGATGGACGCACATATACCTTGATCATTACAGATAGCTAGCAACTCTGTTTCAGATACTGGGATGTGGTGGTTCAAAAGAAAAACCCTCTAAAATCAGAATTATGTCCCTTCAGAAATAATACAGAATTTATTCAGAAAACTAAATCACAGAGCCTTTGTTACCTCAGCGCCACCATTTTGGTTATGAAATGTATTAAATGGTCTCCCACAAAGGAATTCAATGGATGCTACTTCCCACTTGCTGGCTAATCTCTTCAGATTTCAGGAGTCAACCTCAATTTGAATGCCCACTGAAACAGTATAATCTATGAAATCCCTTTCCAAAGGGCAACTTGATAACTCTGAGTTCTGTGCTTTGGTATTTGTGAGACCTATTTGTACATTCTGCCCTGTGCAACTCTGTCATCATAAATTAAGACGTAAGTCCCTACAATTCTACTCTGAAAGGCCATCCACAGACAGAGTAACTGAAGATAAAATTATCCAAATGCTTTGGTCCACAAAACAAAAATTTCACTTAGCCTTAGAGCATAGGAACTTAGCAATAGGATCACTGCTACAACATTCCCAATTGAACCAAATCCATTTCATTCTCAGGACCATGATGGAAAGAGAAGCAACTGTTTTCTAATGAGATGTCCTTGGAAACAACAGTAACCCAAACACTATGATCCAAGCAGCTGAACAACTGTCCCTTTACCTACTACTACTAGAGGACAATATTCACAAGAAAATTAACTATTCAGTTTTCTCCTAAACTAATTGTATGCCTTTGAATACATGGTCCGTTGAGATGCCTTAACTGATCTGAGAGGCTGAATGAAGATCATGTAAATCTGAGTGTCTAAGAAACAATCACCTTCAGTTACTTCTCATCACTTTCCAGGTAGCTTCAAGGATAGCAGTTCTAAAAATCATATGCATGTCTACCTATCACTATAATATATGTATATATATATATATATGTATATATAAAATGTGTGTATTAATGGTTATGTAATATACAGACAGTCTCAGTAAGAAAATGGTGTTATGTTTTTAAATAAAAGATTTTGAATAATCTAAATGTTAGCAAATATTACACATATACACAAACTTTTATACTGAGTAGATTTATTTACAGTTACTTAATTTTAGTTTATGGAAGTGTTATTTTTAAGAGGGGCAATCAATCAGTCTAATGCCTGGGTTATTACATCCCTCTCATTCATTTTTAGAATTTAATGTTGTTCTTTCTTTTATAACCCTTGACTTGAATACATGGGAGGAGATGAATTTAACTCAATATGTCAACCAATTATTTGAGCGACTCTTTTTAAACACTAAACTATTTCTTCTGGCCTTCTCCAAAAGAAAAAATAACCTGCCTCAAATTTCTCCTTGGGGAGCAATAACACTTAAGTCCTTTTGTAAAATCTAAAATTTTTCTTTGAAAAACACACACATTCTATTTGGACTCCTACAAAAGACTGGGCAGTCAGCCAAAATTCAAGAGTGCAATTGAGGCAGACAACATTCTGCATACAAACAGCTCACCCCAGTCTCCAGCATCTCTTTAAAATTTCTCCAAGTTAAGACTAAACAGAAGTGGAAAGATGCTATCGTTACAAATTACCTTCTCAGTCTCTATAAATCCCACCAGGCAGCTCTTTCTGGAGCCTTCAATGTCTCCTTTGGGCAAGCAAGCTTATAGGCATGAACTGTACTCAGGTAATTCATCATCTGTAGTTAGAACTCCACCTTCTTATGTTTGCCATGGGATACTTGATCTGGGAAGACCTGGTTTTTCATATGTAAGTTACAGAGATTGTCTAATGCAAATAAGTATTCTATTTGCCAAAAACAGTCCCAATCACAGGACCAGGCCTGTTGTTGGGTAGCCCTACATGGTTATTTTATGATCAATATGTCAGAATTAACATTTGTAGTATACTTGCTGAATGCTATGCTACTAGTTCTCCATCATGAAAAAGATGGGTGTTCTTTTAACTTGCCTTAGTTCTGTAATTTAAGCTTTATTGCAATCTAGTACCCAAGCAGGTAAGTGGTGAAGTAGTAATCAAACACATCAATGCATTTTTCAGAGTTGTCATCATCATCTAATGACCTTCTGAGTCATATAGGTCACAAATTCCAGATGTTACCACATCCTGACTTCCAGTTCCATTAGCTTGCTGGTCTGACTCTGAGCTTTAGTTCAATAGAATCACACAGCACATAGTAAACTATCTCCTTTCTCAGGCTTTTTTTCATCCATACTACATGTTGTGGCATGGAATTATACTTCATATTTACTGCTAAGAGGTATTCCATTGTATGAATAAAACATGGCTCTTTTCCTTTCTGCCTGCCAATAGACATCGGGTTGTTACCAGCTTGGGATGAATATTCTAGCTTATGGCTCTTGGTGAGCATTTGCAGTGTTTCTGTTGAATGCATAGGTGAGAGTGGAGCTGTTCCTCCACAGAGAATACCCATATGCCTCCCTAGTAGGTACTGACCAAAAGATTTCTATATTATTATACCAAGCTACACAGGTACCAACATACACACATATGATAAATAAAAACAAACAACATGCAAATAGTGAAGAACATCTTCCTTTGAGCAAAAATGACATCATGATTTATACTGGAAAGACAGTTAAAGAATGGCAACATTAGAGTAGGGCTTTATAGGCAAAAGATGAAACTGGGCAATATCTTCAGCAGAGTACTGTGAAACTAGTACTTTAAGGTTTGGAATTGTATATCAATACCTCCTTAGGAATATCTAGCATTCTTGCATATTTTGGCACACTAATGAGATACTGATTGATCTGACATTTTGAGTATGTTTATAATAAAGTTTCAGGTGGTATTAAAATGCTTTCTCTTACAAAAAAGAGTAAAAGGATAAAGTTTCTTGATTTTTTGCAGTTATATAGAATTGGCTCTTTGCCGTCTTAAAATGCTGCTTATTATCATACTATTCTAGATAACTGAAAACTATGAAACATTCTTCCCAAAGCATGATCCAGTTCGGTAATTTTAAAACAGTAACTTCTTAAATATTATCCCTAGACTTCCTACTAATTTTGAACCAATGACAGTTTTGGAGTGAATTATTTCATTAGAAAAAAATCTGGACAGGGAAATAACACATTGGCTAACTGCTATTGCAAAGTCAAATGAAAGAGCAACCAGAAATGAGGATTACATGGAGAAAACATTTCAGGAGACATGTATAGGCAAGGATGTTTTGAATAGCTAAGGAAATAGTACCAAGAATTCACCAATATTCTCATGAATAAAATAGTCTACTGTAGTTGAACCTTGTTCCGTCAATAGATTTGATGTAATAGCCACACCTTAACGTGAGGTTTCAGTGTTCAGATATGATCCCTTATAAGTAAGGGGGGGTCATTCATGCTCTCTCTTGGGTTGTGGTCAGAGCATTCTGAGGGACACATTGTGTCTCAAGGAGCAGAGGACCAGGGTGGTTATTTGCGATCATTGTGTGAGTGTTCCCCAAATAAATATCTGTTCATTCTTTATTCGGCATTCATGAATTTCCTTTAACCCATCTTCAGTCTTCTATTAACAATTCACAGTTGCAGGGAGAGGGAGGTCGAGCTGCCAACTACACTCAAGTAGATGGATGCCCACTCATCTATAAGGATATGGATTTTGATTGGTTAAAAATTTGGATTTGATGGGTTAAAAGAAGGACACAAAGTTTGGTTGGTCAGGTTGGAGAATGTATCTGGGAGAAGTTACAGAATGAATATGATCAAAAAACATTGTAAGGAATTATCATAAAACTAATTAGAAGTTTAATACTAAAAAGGTTTCTACCCTGTAAAGAAATCCAAACAATGAATAAGAGTGTAGAAGCCAGCAGGCAGAAAGTGAAGAAACATTTCTGAGTATTCATCTGTCCTACTTATAGTTCCTATTGCTGTGAAGAAACATTATGACAAAACCAATTCGGGGAGTTATTTGGCTTACACTTCCATATCACTGTTTATTATTGAAGGAAGTCAGGACAAGAACTCAAAGAAGGCAGGAACCTGGAGGCAGGAGTGGGTGTGGTGCAGAGGACATGGAGGGATGCTGCTTGCTGGTTTGCTCATCATGGCTTTCTTAGTCTCATTTTTATAGAATCCATGATCACCAGCTCATGGTGGCTCCACGCACAATATGCTGGCCCCTCCCTCATTAATCATTAACTAAGAAAATATTCTACAGTTGGATCATATGGAAACATTTCCACCTGATTCCTATCAGAATGGTTATCAGTAAGAAAATAGATAATGACAGATGTTGGTGAGGATGTAGGGTTGGGAGTACCAATCCCTAACTACAAAACGCTAAATAGAGCTATCATATATATGACCCAGATGTTTTGCTATTGAATATACACCTGTAATTTGGCAGCATGCTGAAGAATTACTTGCACATTCATATACATTGCTGCACTATTTGCAATAGCCAGGAAATGTCTACCAGCAGATGAATGGAGAAAGAAAATTACACACACACACACACACACACACACATGCACACACAAACACATGCATGCACACACATAAACACACAAAGAGAGAGAGATGGACAGACAGACAGAGAGAGAGAGAAAGAAAGAGAGACACAGAGAGAGACAGAGAGGGAGAGAGAGAGAGATTAAACCCACCATAAAGAAAAGTAAAATATGTCATTTGCAGGAAAATGGATAGAACATGATATTTTAAGTTAAGTCATATAAACCAGACTCATGGAGATGAGTATCATGTATTTTCTTTCATATTCAGAAATACATATTTACACATATTTGTACATGTATATGACATAAAAATAAATGGTTATTATTAGGAAAGTGGTTCAACAAATGGAGGAAAGCAATAAGAGAGGTGATGGGGGATGAATACGAGTAAAGAAAAAAATAACAAACAAAACCTGGAAGATCCCCTAAAACTATATGAAGGTAAAGAAATGAACTTGAGGATTTTAGAGAGAACATATAACTGCCATGCTAAGTTTGCATGGAGAAAACACTACAGTGTGAAGGGAAAGAGACTGAGGCGAAGACTTTTCGGTGGAGGCAGCCTGCTGGCCCTGAATTTTTTGAAAGGGATCTTCAACTTCAGTTCTCAAGACAAGGACTTTGTCTGAGTTAAAGAGCAGGAAAAGGATCACAAACTGCTGACAAAGAAAATGGTGCCTAAGATGGGGATTGCATGCCCAACATTTTTAAATGGGTTCCACAAAGTCCTATCACTTTAAATCCAAATGTGAGAAAGTCACTTAAATGGAGATATAAAAATTCCAGCTCTTTACACAGGGTAGGTCCTTAGATTGTCTTAGCTTTTTTCCAGGCTGAAGATCTTGTCTTCGCATTTTCAAGTGAGAGGCTGATTCTGATTACAGGTTCAAGTGCACATTACTACGCGAGAAATTTTTGTGTGCAGATTTTCATAGAATTACATTCCAGCGAGCAACACAATGCAAATGTCCACTCCAAGCTTTAATGGGCAGGCTTTACAACACATGACAGGGCTTAATGAGAAGGGAAAACATTTCCCCCTATTCTTAAGACCAAAAGAAAATGATTGTTTTTCAAACTACCACCTGGTTTCTTCAGCTCACTTGTCATGCAGCCTAGTCTGTTCTAAACATTTAAAAGTTTTCCATGCAGAAAGTCTGAGCCCAGCAATAACGAAATTGTAAAAGCAAATAAAAGAGCCATCAAACTCTACAGTAATTTCTTCTTTCTTAGAACTTTTGAATCTTTTTTTTAATTGGGCAAAGATCACTTATTCAAAAATACTGTTCTTTTCCTTTTTGTCTGCGTTCACTCTTCCCACGTTGAACAAAAACTAAAACCTCCAGGAAAGTGTTAAGGCTCAGAATTTGTGTATATAGCCCCTGCAGGTATCAGAATGATTACATTTTTAGACTGCTATTGCAAGAGGGAACAATATCTAAAACTTCCAATGAGTAAAAGAGGGGCTCACCGAGGTAGTAGGATTCCTTACAATTCTCTCCTATTACCAAAAGCTAAAACTGGTTCAGGTAAATTTCATCCTTCCCTGGACACTCTTCAGGGTTGTACTACTTCATAATTACATTAGGATGACAGACACAGACATAATTGTTTTAGGCAATCTAAAATTGTGGGCACTCTACACATATTACCTCTTCCTCTCCATACCGGACACAAAGCTGAGAACAAGGATGCAGAAATTATCCTAGAGGGGAGTCATGTGGTTATAGTTAATGGTTTTTCAGGACACCTGTGCTAAGTCTGAAGTAGCTAGAGAACTAGCTTCAACTAAGGTGATTCTATCCAGAGACACTGAGCAATATATGAAGGCATTTTGGTTGCTGTGGCTCTGAGTTAGAGAAAGAGACACCATTGACTTCTAGTAGGTATAAATCAGGGATAGTGCTAAACATCCTAATGTGAGGACAGTCCACACAACCAAGAATTACCCAGCCACAAATATCAACAATTCTAGGGCTGAGAAACCCTGAATAGAACAGGCAGAAAAATATATCAATAGATAGGATGGTTCATACCCATTACAAAGTTCATTTACATGGTACCTGAACTTGATGAGTGAAGCAAAAGAGATTGAGTCTCACAAGTTTTGCAAAGTTAATGTTACACCACACCCCAGTTGCTACATACAGAGGGAACAGAAGTTAGTATCCGGCTCTTATTACTGTATGTGTTCAAGTTACATTTCTAAATGGTCTGGATGATTTCATTCTGTGGTTCATTACTCTCAACGAACACTGAGTTATGGATGTAAATCTAGAAAAGATGGAGCCTTTGGACATTACTTTTTCAAGTCACCCTATCTGACCACTCTAAAGAGCATTTCTACATCCAGAGTGAGGAAAGCAAGTCATGACTTCTGGTATCTTCGTTCAAAGTGTGACCTGAATAAAGCTTATCCAAAGGAAAAGATTAGGAACTCGCTCTCCAATGAACAAAAAGAATACTGGTAATTCTACTTACAACCCACTTTGAATATGCACTGACATGGATGCAAGAAGCTCTGTGTATTCTCTACAGTTGGTTTTCACTTGACCATTTCTTCAGATAAATTGTCTATGTGACTCAGGTTGAAGGGAGAAAAATCTGAGAAACTTTCTTGCAGCCAGAAGAGTTTTGGCAGAAAACTAACATTCCGTTCTGTTCCTGTTTGACCAACGTACACACATTTAACTCCAAAGAATGACTGGTGAATTAAAAAAGAAAAAAACAGTTAACTCCAAAGAATGACTGGTGAATTAAAAAAGAAAAAAAAAAAACACCTCCCAGCCCTGAGTGTAGCGCCGAGGAACCTCAGATTGGCAGCTTAGATAATATATATTGAATAGGCCTTAATCATAAATACACAAATCAGGATACATTAAAACCATACAATTTTGATTAGACATTTTAAGGCATCCCTATTTTATTTGAGGATAAGTATCTTCCCACTTCACTATGTCATCTGAATCATAAAAACGATACTGATTCTTGAAATCTTGTCAGAGCTTATTTTGGTCATGCAGTATTTTTACCATGAAAAGTTGCACATTAATTAACAAAATTTTAGACCTATAGTAGTTTTCCTAGAATGCACTGAATTTTCATCAAGAAATTCCTTTGTCTATCGAATTTTTATCAAGAAACTCCTTTGTCTATCAATTACACAGCTGAAGAAAATGGTATTTCAGTTTAAGATCCCAAACTACAGAGGAAGTTTGTGGATATCAGTGAGTAAGTTAAGGCAGCAAACTGATGCCTATGACTTCAGACCATCAGCCCCTCTTAGGTTTACATAAACCCATCAGGAATTAGAAACATCCATGTGTCATAATGATTTACATGTTTCTTTTTTTAATTTTTAAATTTAAATTTAAATTAGAAACAAGGTTGCTTCACATGTCAATCCCAGGTCCTTCTCCCTTTCCCTCACCTCCTCCCACCTCCTCCCAACAGCCCCCTCAATACCCCCTCATTTCCCCAGGGAGGGTGAGGCCTTCTATGGGGGTGTCCATAGTTTCTTAAATGACAAAATTGAAAGGCAAACTTATTAAAATATGAATTTGATTTTCTCCTAAAATGATACAATCCACTAGAGCATTTTATTATCTTACATGAGAGGTCAACATTCTGCACTTTTTGAGCCAAATCCAACCATTGACTATTTTGATGAAGTTTTATTGGCACACAGCCACAACTTATTCACATATTGTCTATATAAAAGTAGAGTTGAGTAGCTATGGTAGATTCTCTAGTCTGACAATCTGGAACTATTTACTCTTTGAACCTTTATAGAAACAGTTTACTGACTCTTACTTTAGATCCCTGGACCTCTTCTAATGGACATTTTTACATAAAAGCATTTGTATATATAATTAATAATTAGAAAGAATGTTTTTTGCATACTTGGCAGCAAAATATACAAACAATCAAAAAGCAAGAACTCACAGTCCTAGCAAAAATATTTCTAAAATATGCTTACTCTGCAAAGCATTAGTTTAATCTAGTGAGGTTTGCATAAATAGCCCACATTTGCTATAAAGATTTTGGATGGAATATATACACTTCTTGATGCAAGGGTGTTTTGATGACTATGGTTAGTATTTGTAAACAATGGAGATAAAACATACTATATAACTATGGTAAAATACTTAAAATCACTGTAAGACAGCTTTCATGTCAAAGAAATTATTTATAACCAAAGTAGACTGCCAGAAGTAAGTAATACAAGAAGAAGGAATACCTGTTTCTCTATATTTATTCTTACAGATCAATTGGAATGCTTTTGATCTTCAACCCAACTTGGCCAGTCTCTCCCATGTGTCTACTCTCATTTTGAAACCTTCAATTCAACTATTCTAGTCTAGTCTGTGAATATAACTTTCAACCTTTCTTGCCTTGATTATCTTCCAAATAATCAGCTCTGTCTTGAATCTTATGCCTTTCTATCTAGCCTGGATGCCAAGGTTAGCTACAGAAACCAGTCTAGCCATTTGTTGTTTGACGGCAATGACTCAACAAAGTCTAATGCTGATCAGTATCAGACTACACTCCTCTCCCATGTGATGGATGTGAAGTCCATTGGCAAAAAATGCACAGCTATGCATACTGGACATAAGAATTTCTGGAACTTCCGCTTTTAGCTTAGCTTCCACTCTTCTTCCTAAATTCCCATTTCTATTTATACCATTTAATGCTACCTCCTCTCCTATAGAGGAACCAGCTCAGGTTCCCAAGAATTCTTTTTTTTTTAATCTACCTACCTGTGTCTGAAGCTATTGGTCTACAGACTAATGGAAATTTAACCCACAAAGACAGTCTATATGTTCCTCAAATTTACCATGCAAAATACCAAACACTGCCTATACCACCATTTTACTAAGGTGCCATTTTTGCTAAAATGTCTAACCTTTATTCAAACTTCTAACCCAGGAGACAGTTGATGACTCCAGAATTTGACACACAGTCTTTTGGAGATAGGAAACTGGGGAAAAGATTAGTTTGAGTTAGTTTCTATGCTTATCATGGGTGAAAAGGAACAAGACGCTTATTAAAAATTTGATCCTCCACCAGTCTTCTTTTGCTTCTGTCAATCAACATAACAACATCGTGACCTAGTTCAAAAAGGCTCAACATCAACTGATCTATATCATCATCTCCCAAATACATCACTTCCCTGTTATTATTACCAGCAATCCCTTCACTGGTCATTTTGGCCTCCCTATTCCACCTTCCCAAGCACAATCCATACATTCTTTCTCCTTAACAGAACCACCCTCTCTCAAATGATGTTTCAGTTAAACACTTATATCAGAAGTGAAATGCTGACAGTCTGATGGCCACTTGGTGTTGTTTTTGAGACCCTGGAAGATCCCACATTAGCCAATGTTTGCATTTGTAAATCCGTCTTCTTTTGTTTTCCTGGTCGTATTTGCTTTTATATGATAAACACTGAAGTGACATCAGTTCTGGTGATGCCTATCCTAACACCCAGAGTCCAATATGCACTGCCAGCATTGGGTAACCTCTGGATGTGTCTGTTCTTCAGTGAAATATTATCATTTGTTTTCCATATGTATCTCCTCCTTCACTTGGTTCTTCTGAATGCAGGAGAAGCAACTTTCTGAATTGGAGAGCCACACAGCTATTGCCATAGGGTACAGCACACAGCAGGCAGTATGCAGAACATATCTTCATGATGAAAGCATGAAAGTTGGGGTTTAGATTTAAGGATGGTTTATCTCTGGTTGACATGAGTGAGCATTTGTGCCTTGGGGAGATCTGTGAGAAAACATTTGTAGGCCAACATGGCATGAAGCCTTGGCATAGAGAGAGAAAAAAATGACAGGATGTCAAGTTCCACAGTGTCACTGGGAAACACTAGAAGACATGTACACAATTGTGATACCATTTCCTTATGACAGGTGAGCAATTCACCCACCCTGACAGCAATAGCTGATGAATGAGCATCTTACAGACCTGTGTAGTCTCACGGTTGTCATCAGAATGGCCTGTAGATACCAGGAAGGCAGTTTGTTCTTGATCCTTTGTAAGTGATCTTTCTAGAATAATAAAAAGTGTGCCAATATGTAGCTGATATTTGTATAGAAAATGGTAAGTGATTTATGCTTTAAGTGTCCTTTCTAGAACAAATAGTAAATTTGCGTGTGTGTGTGTGTGTGTGTGTTTGTGCATTTTCTTTTGATGTCTCTTGTGTGTATAATCCCAAGCTGATGAGAACAATGGGATTCTGTCTTTAATAAAGGCTACATTTCAGCAGTCTTGTTAATATACGATGCTCAATCTAAGTACAAGTATGCCATTTAGATGTGCTCTGGTAACCTAGGATAAATACTAAACAAGCACTATAAAGTGGAGCAAGAGGTATTTCTTGCTGATATTAAGGCCCTACTCTGGCAAACTTCTGATTCATCAAACTTGCAAAATGATCCATTTATGGCCAAGATCTTCCCACATGAGTCCTTTGTAAACCACATTCTTCCAAGATGGACTGTCTTTGAAAATAGTCCCCAAAAATCACAGAAAACTAAAAACCAAAAGAAAAATTCTGAAGAAATCCCTTTTACAGCATCATGTTCATACACAACTCAGCTATTACTTTCTGAATGTCAGCCATTCTGAAACATGAAATCATGGTCCAAGTGCTTTTTCTCAGGCACAGCACAATGAATATTTGAGGCTGAATAACTAAGTGATGGGGCACATTGCAATGATAGTGGCTGGCATACCTGGCCTCTACCTGCTCAGTATCATTTGCACTTCCCGTCACAGTTGTGATAGCCATAAACATATAAAAGCATTACAGATGCCCCATAGGGAAACAAAATCCTCCTCCACTTTTCCCCCTATGATGAGAATCACTGGTCCAAAGGATGGCATTTCGCTGAAAGCATAGGCAAGAAACTCAAATATCCCCACTCGTGGACTTGTAAGTACAACTGAGTTCACCCAATAAAGATCACCTACCCCACCCAGGACACACACCCTGTATTCCACACACATTAAATGTAGTTCTAAAGCCAAGGTCACGTGCAGTCTCAAGGAAGATTTATCCCAGTAGCTGCCCCTTCCAAGAGGCTGTCAACCAGAAGGGCAAACACCATGACACTGCCTTCATCTCTTTCTCCTTTTTGTTCGTAATTATCCAAATGGAAAGCATAACTATCCTGGAACCACTTGTTGCCATAGCAACAGAGCCAGAGAGTATTTCCTCTACCCTTGTGAGTTCACAGTGCAGGCTCCTGGTGCCACCTGACTTGATTTTCTAATTGCTTGAACAGAGCAATCCAGCCATCCAAGTACTGAAGTTCAAGGAAGAAAACCTTGATCACTAATGATGATAAGCTTCAAATACACACATACTTTTCAAGCTAAAAGGGTGCTTTCATTAAAACGAAACACCTCAAGGGGGATACATGAACACTGTAGGCTCTTTGTAGCTTGCTTGTGTCACTTCAGAATGAAAGCAGATCCAGCAATACAAGTAAAAGTTACAGGAAGAGAAATGTGGGGAACTTAGAACTCCGTTATCTGGACTCTTGGCTTCTGCTATTACTTCTGTCTGTAGCATCTTCCACACCTTGTGGTCATGTTAACTCTCTGATTCTTTTTCTCTATGACCCCCTTAACACCTTGTTAATTATTTGCTCCACTGCAATGAAATTATTTTACATATCTAAGTGTGTTGCTAGACTGGAAATTCCAGTCAACTGAATCGAGAAAACCACTTTCAGGTGAATTGAGAGGATCTGTTTTACTTGAGTCTTAAAGAAGCATAACAAAAGAAACTCACATAAAGATTTTGAAAATCAAGAATATATAAACTATTTACAAACCCAGACTTTCCGAGAGGATAATGAGAGGTAGTATAAATGATCAGAAGCCCTACGTGTTCCATTGATATGTTTAAAGTGTCTATGCCATTCATTCATTAAAGAAATGCTGTCACGTCCAGGGAGCCTGCATGGGACTGACCTAGAACCTCTACATATATGTGACAGTTGTGCAGCTTGATCTTCTTGCAGAACTCCAACTGTAAATGCAGGGGCTGTCTCTAACTCTTTGTCTGGATCTTGGAAACCTAGTTCTCATAAAGGGTTGCCTTGCCTAGCCTTAATACAAGGGAGGTGCTGATATGCCACATTTTGTTGATATCCTTGAGAAGTCTGTCCTTTTCTAAATAGAAACGGAGGAGTGGAGGGGGAGCAGAGGATAGAAAAAAAAAAGAAATGCTGTCTACTCTGTGCTAGGCATATGGCAGGCTAGAACAATACATCATGTTTCTATGATATTATATTCAATAATTATATATATATATTATATATATATATATCCTAATAAGAGAAATATCCAGAAATTTGTTCAGGGGTTAAATGTTCTAAGATATAAAAGTGACAGATCTGACTTTGATTCCAGATGTGATATTCATAGCTATTTTATAACCACTTCCATTCAGAAAGATAGCTCAGAAGAATGCATGCCTCTAAACAAAAAAAATTAAAATTGAAGTTTCTAAATGTTCAAAGTTGCACTTATCCAAGAAGCATGCTAGTGAATCAGAGTTTTGCTCTAGGGAGATTTTGTCATGGAAGCAGCCATTTCCACATAAGAACTTCCCCTATGACTAGTCCCTTGGGACCTTTCCAAGCCAGGAAGCCCACTGAGTTGTTAAGAGAAATAGCAAAGCAAACCATGCAGAAGCTAAATGAGTTCAACAATTATTTCTTTGCAAAATTGCCACTGCCAAGATCTCCAAAGTTACTACTCACTGGTGCACTCCAAGGGTTAGGTTAGAGATGCTTATAAGTAAACCCTGAAAACGCCTCTGTTTTGTTGTGTTGTGTTTTGTTTTGTTTTTCCAATGCAAGGTTTCTCTGTGTAACAGCTCTGGCTGTCCTAGAACTAGCTCTGTAGAACAGGCTGGTTTCGAACTCACAGAGATTTGCCTGCCTCTGCCTCCCGAGTGCTGGGATTAAAGGTGTGCACAACCACTACCTTGTTTTGCAAAATAAGTTTACACAAGCAAATTTTTAAAAGAGTAGGAACAAGTTACATTTGGGACATGCAGACCACAGAAGCAAGAAAGCTCCAAGTTCATACCGGATATTCTCAACTTGCGCGCGCGCGCGTGTGTGTGTGTGTGTGTGTGTGTGTGTGTGTACATTCTTGCATGTGTTTTACAAAGTTTAAGGGTGTACCTAGATATTATCCTTTCCAGAATAATAAACATCTTTTTTTTTTACCAGTCCAGCTTCAGTATGCTATGGCTTCCATGGGGGAACTCAGCCATTCAAAACTGGTTCTTGAGATTTCTGAGTGTTTGAGAGATGCTTGGGATCTGGTCATGGAGTATGGGGGTAGTACATGGGAGAGAATAGAAAACAGTATTTCTTGTTTTTGAACATTTTGCTATCCTGAAGAAGTTCATGTAGAAGACTTGACTTGTTTCAAAATTTCTTATGGTGGAGCCAACAGTAGTTTTCAACTCTTCAAAACTAAGCTCCATGAGTTACATGATATACCCCAATCCATTTAAAAGTATACTTCTCAAAAATCTACTTGTTTTGGATATTTCAGAGAAGAGTAAGCAAAGTTATATGTCAGCTCTTATTTTTGGTAATGTTTATATTTCAAGACAGGTTAACAGCGTATCTTCTGAGAAATCTCTTTATGCTGCTTACACCCCAGGTGTTATTTCATCTCCTTTCCTTGGTGCTGTTTCCTGCTGTCCCAGGAACCAAAAGAGCCCTTTATTGAAGGTTCATTTTGGAAATTACTAGTCTCACATGGAGCCTTCCAGAATGAAGCTCGTTTTCTGTAAAAGCTCATGTGAAATAGAGCAGTGGCAGTAGAGAAAAAAATAAGGGACATCTAAGAGAGTATCTTTTTTCTAAAGAAAATGAATACCTGAATAAGAAAAAAAAAGCAGTTTCCCCCCTTGAGGAGGTTTTCCAACAATCTGGCATTTGAATTCATTAGAGGCTTTCCTATAGTGAGTTTCCACATGGGCTTGCACTGGCAAGAATCAAGGAATGTGGTTTTCAGTTTTTGGAGTTGATTAGGCTTATGCTGTTTCAATTACTGATGGGATAGCCACTCACAGCTGGAAGTTCTGCTTATAAATCCTCAATTTCCATTTCCATGTGAAACAGATGATTCTATGGAAGTGAGAATTTTAGTCTACCTTGCCATGGAAAGGACCTCATGACACAGGCCAGAAATTATGCAAAATGTTTTCTATTCAAAATGTAGTCCTCAATTCAGGATTTTTTCTCGTGGTTGGAACCATCTCAGGTCATGGGTCAATAGTGAATTACCTTAGTTGGAATAGAAACTGATTATTTTCTTATACATTTTTCCCCCAGCACAAAATGGAGATTCATCAGAACTTTATTACAAAGATGGAAAACAATTGCTCTCCCATGAGTTTCTCTGATTGCCAACTAGGCAAAATCCAATATATTGACTGGGCATTGAAGATGAACCACGTTCTCCAAGGTGGTGGAAGAAATTCCTATGTTTACCAAATGGAAATTCCAACATTTGCTTTCCAGGTCGTCTTTTGAAAATAACCACAGAAAGAAATGGGATACACTACTCCTGGTTCCAAAATCTAAAGTACTTTAGCAGATTCTGCAGAATGAATACAAAAGTAATTGTGCTCTTCCACTGGAAATAATGGCTGCTGTAAACAGGACTAGACTCTTTGGTGACCTATTTGTCATCCTCTAAAGCATTGTGAGACATAACGATGATTACTGATACCAGCTCCTACAGCTTGCAACGTAACCACCTTAAACAGTAGCAGGTGATTTGATCACACTCATGTAAATATAGCCTCACCTCAGTAGCACTGGGACAAAACTGAGATAGTAAAGTTTATAAACATAGAAATTATATGGAATCTTGCAACCTGGAAAAATGGGGGAAAAGCATGTATAATCCCTGTGGATAATAAATCAAGACTTGGCTGAGTTATGCTATTTTGATGTTCACATGGCAACTGGAATTATTTTCTTCTTTTCCATCTACCCTCATGATACTGGCATCTCTCTGATTATAGTTTTCACCTCCTTTTTGGATGGTAATTTTAGGAGACAGAGGGCTGAGTGAATTTAGAATACAAAAGCCTAGATTTTTCTACATAAATCATTCAGCATGGTGAGGAGGCCTAGGGAATCTATTGAGCCTTTTGCAGCAGATCAGTACCCATCCCAAGTATACACACGGACTTTGGACTCCCATAGAACAATGTGAGGTGCACTCTCACCCTGAACTCTTGGGGAAGGGTCTAGGCCCTGCCCTATATGAAATGACAGACTATGGACACCCCCATGGAGGGCCTCACCCTCCCTGGGGGAATGAGGGGATAACGGGGGGGGTTGGGGGGAGGGCACGGGAGGAGGGGAGGGAATGGGAGAGGGACCTGGAACTGACTTGTGAAGCAACCTCGTTTCTTATCTAAATTTAAACTGGAAAAAAAAAATAAAATATTGAGCTACCTTGTACTTCTCTAAGAAATCTTAAAAAAATCATTCAGCATGTATTGCAGGTCACTTAAAATGTTGGGATCTATTTTCTAACTTCTAAAATGTGGCTGTTGATTGTTATGGAAGAATCAGATGTCATGATGGATGTAAAACTTTGGAAATCCTAAGCTGTAGTCATGATCTCCAGACAGTTCTGAAGTTAATATTTAAGTTCAGTTGTTTCGATGTACAAAACCAAATTGAATTTCTATGAACTTTCAGTCAGCAGTGGTAAACTATATTAGAAAATGTGCCTTTTATAATTGTGGAATCATGTGCAATTTTTTGCATTTTTTAATTTAAATTAGAAACAAAAAGCTTGCTTCACATGTCAATGCCAGCTCCTTCTCCTGCCCCACCCCCCTACCAGGCCCCCAAGCCACCCCCCAATCCCCACTCTGATCCATTACAAGGGTGAGGTCCTCCATAGGGGATCTCCAGAGTCTGTCATTTCATCCAGGGCAGGGCCTAGGCCCTCCCCCAAGAGTCAGGCAGAGAGATTATCCCTCATTGTGTGATGGGCACCCAAAGTCCATTTGTACGCCAGGGATAAATACTACCCAAGGTCCCACAGATTACCTAGGCCTCCTCACTGACACCCACATTCAGGGGGTCTGGGTCAGTCCTATGTTGGCCTCTCATCAATCTTGTGTCCAAGAGCTCCCCCTTGTTCAAGTCAGCTATTTCTGCTGGTTAAACCAGCCCAGTCTTGACCCCTTTGCTCATCAATCCTCCCTTTCTGTCACTGGATTGCAGGAGTTCCATTCAGTGTTTAGCTGTGGGTGTCTGTCTCTGTTTCCATCAGTCGCTGGATGAAGATTCTTTTTCCCAGACTCTACGGCAGTGGGATTGTAGGCTGGCACTCCCCTGATTCATATCTAAAATCCATATATGAGTGAGTACATACCATGTTTCTCTTTTGGTGTCTGGGTTAACTCACTCAGTATGGTTTCTTCTAGTGCCGTCCATTTGCCTGAAAATTTCAAGATTCCATTATTTTTTCCACTGAATAGTACTTCATTGTGTAAATGTACCACATTTTCTTTGTCCACTCTTCAGATGAGGAACATCTAAGTTGCTTCCAGGTTCTGGGTATTATAAATAATGCTGCTATGAATATAGTGGGACAGACATCCTTGTATGGTGTGCATCATTTGGGTATATGCCTAAGAGTGGAATTGCTGAGTCTTGTGGTAGACTGATTCGCATTTTCCTGAGGAATCTCCATACTGATTTCCAAAGCGGCTTTAAGAGTCAGCACTCCCACCAGGAGTAGAGGAGTGTTCCCCTTTCTCCACATCCTCTCCAGCATAAAGCGTCATTGATGTTTTTGATTTTAGCCATTCTGACAGGAGTAAGATGGTATCTCAGAGTTGTTTTGATTTGGATTTGCCTGATGGCTAAGGATGTTGAGCACTTTCTTAAGTGTCTCTCAGTCATTTTAGACTCCTCTATTGAGAATTCTCTATTTAGTTCTGTACCCCATTTTTAAATTGGATTCTTTGGTGTTTTGGAGACTTGCTTCTTGAGTTATTGGTAAATTTGGAGATCAGCCCTCTGTCAGGTGTGGGGTTAGTGAATATCTTTGCCCAATCTGTGGGGTGCCTTTTTGACTTGCTGACTGTGTACTTTGCCTTACAGAAGCTTCTCATTTTCAGGAGGTCCCATTTATTAATTGTCTGTCTCATTGTCTGTGCTACTGGTGTTATGTTCAGGAAGCAGTCTCCTGTACCAATTTGTTCAAGGGTACCTCCCACTTTCTCTTCTAAGAGTTTCAGTGTGGCTGGATTTATGTTTGGGTCTTTGATCCATCTGGATTTAATTTTTGTGCCTGGCAATATACATGGATCTATCTGCAGTCTTCTACATGTAAGCATCCAATTATGTCAGCACCATTTGTTGGAGATGCTATCTTTTTCCATTGCGTAATTTTAGCTTCCTTGTCAAAGATCAGGTGTTCATTCGTGTATGGTTAACATCAGGGTGTTCAATTAGATTCCATTGGTCTACCTGTCTATTTTTGTGGCAATACCAAGCTGTTTTCAGGACTATAGCTCTGTAATAGAGCTTGAAGTCAGGGATGATGATGCCTCTGGATGTTGCCTTGTTGAACAGGGTTGTTTTGGCTATCCTGGGTCTTTTGTTTTTCAAGGTAAAGTTTAGAATTCTTCTTTCAAGTTCTGTGAAGAATTGTGCTGGAATTTTAATTGGGGATTGCATAAAATCTGTATGTTGTTTTCAGCAAGATTGCCATTTTTGCCATGTTGATCCTACCTATCCAAGAGCATGGGAGATCTTTTCATTTGCTGGTGTCTTCTTTAATTTTTCTTTAAAGACTCAAAGTTCTTGCCATACAGGTTGTCACTTGTTTGGTTAGCATTACCCCAAGGTATTTTATGTTGTCTTTGGCTATTGTAAATGGTGATGGTTCTCTGATTTCTTTCTCAGCCATTTAGTTGTCTGTATAAAGTAGGGTTACTGATTTTCTTGAGTTGATCTTGTATCCTGACACTTTGCTGAAGGAATTTATCATCTGCAGGAGTTCCCTGGTAGTGTTTTTTGGGTCATTTATGTAAACTATCATATCATCTGCAAATAGTGCAAGTTTTACCTGTTTCTTTTCAATTTGTATCCCCTTGATCTCCTTTTGTTGTCTTATGGCTGTAGCTAGAACTTCAAGGACAATATTGAAAAGGTATGGAGAGAATGGACAGTGTTGTCTTGTTCCTGATATTAGAAGAATTGCATTGAGTTTCTGTACATTTAGTTTGATGTTGATTGTTGGTTAGCTGTATATAGCTTTTATTATGTTTAGGTAAGTTCCTGTTGTTCTGGATCACCCCAAGACCTTTTTCATTAAAGGGTGTTGGATTTTGTCAAAGGCTTTTTCAGCATTTAGTGAGATAATTATGTGATTTTTGTTTCTCAGCTTGTTTATATGGTGGATTACATTGATAGATTTTCATATGTTGAACCATCTCTGCATCCCTGGGATGAAACCTACTTGATCATATTGGATGAGTTAAATATGCAAGACTTTTAGGTAGGAAATTTAGCATTTTTGACTATTAAAAGATAACCAGGCTGGGTGGTGGTGATACATGCCTTTGTTCCCAGCACTCAAGAAGCAGAGGCAGGAGCATCTCTGAGTTGGAGGCCAGTCTGGACTACATAGTAAGTTCCGGGAGAGCCTGAACTTCACAGACAAACCCTGTTTCAAAAAAACCATGCCCCCAAACAGAAAAAGATACCTAGGAAACTAATTGAGAAAAATGCATATGAATATCAAAAATAATGTTGCCAATTCTTTTTAATTTTTGTGAATTTGATAAAATTTTAGTCAAATTTCCAATTGGTTATGGTCATGTAGGTTAATTAGAAAAAGATCAAGAATGGCCAAGATTTTCTTGAAAGAATACAAAAACAGGTAGAGAGAATTGTACTACCTTACCTAGTGGCATTAAGAAACTGTTACAAAGCTGGGTGTTGGTGGTACATGCCTTTAATCCCAGCACTCGGGAGGCAGAGGCAGGCAGATCTCTGTGTGTTCGAGGCCAGCCTGGTTTACAGAGTGAGTTCCAGGACAGCCTCCAAAACAATACAGAGAAACCCTGTCTCGAAAAACCAAAAAGAAAAAAAGAAGAAACTGTAACAAGGACAGTGGAAAGGACAAGGAAGACTTCAAAGCGGAGATGAGAATTTAGTTACAGACCTTGACAACTTGGAATGAAGAATTTCAATTACCCAGTCACGTTGACTAATGCAGAGGCTATGGTGGAAATAGCCCAGAAACCTAGACCCAAATGACTTTTGTTGCATGCCACAGAGTGTAAGAGCACTGATTGAAAATGGAAACATACCTATTGTCATTGCATAGTTTGGAAAACCTATACCAAGACAAAAAATGGATCCATGCTCAACTTCTAGTGTTCATGACTGACATTTTTGCTATGTGACAGACTGCTTTAGTGATTGCATGAAATAATATTTGGTATGAAACATTTTAGTATGAAAACACAAACATCAAACTCCTGTTACAAAATATAAACATAAACATTTCCTAAATATTTGGCATAATTTAATAAAAATAATAATAGCTATGCTCACCATCTAAAGAACATGTTACATCTCAAAATGAAAAAAACTTTCTGAAACTTGAAAAAATGAAAGACAGAATGCATATTCAATGAACAATAAATGGTTATGAACACATAGGCTACACTACCCCCAATATCTTTTTTTTCTTAAAATGGGCCTGGTAATACTTATCAGAATGCAATGTTAAGCTTTGGTGTTCAATCAAACATATAGGAGGAACAGACATTTGACACTAATACTGTTATTAATAGGGAGAAACAATGGGTATAGTAAACACTGCTAGAAACCCATCCATAGACCCTGAGTTTGCCCTAGATGTCTCCCAAAGCTATGAAATGTTTGATATTTCACCCTATTTGTAAGCCAATAAGTCGTCCTGTCATGGCTTCACAGATAATGGCAAAACACATGAGATCCCTGAATCAGAGACGATAGTACAGTTATTCACAGCAATAGCAAAAGCCAGAGTTCCATCACTTTTTCTATTTCTTCCAAGGTGACCTAAAGATCTGACAACGACTATTCACATGCTCATGGATTTCATTACAAGTGATGAATCCTGACATTAGGGAACTGAAATCTCATAACAGATGGTAACCCTGCCTAACCTTTGTCCCCAAGGGAGACGTTCTCTTTTATTAAACTGGATATCAAACAAACCCACCTTAAGTCTTCTTCAGTGCAGTGTCTGGCCAAAGGGGCGTGCTGGATCACCTACACACAGTAAGCTAGAAGTGCAGGGCGCAGGAAAGATTACAGACGATGGCATAAATGCACCTGTCTCATCATTTCTTACTGATATGTTTTCAGCAGACTCAGTAGAACTGAGTCCCAGTCAGCCTCAGAGCACTGACTCACTAATACCCTGATTGGCTTTCCTCCTGTGCCTGTCTCATCTCCATATTCCTTCAGTGTATTACTAGGATTGTCTACCAAACAAAATGCCTGCATTCAATTCCTGTTGTCATGTGTAGTTTTGGGAAACCCGTACAAAGACAGATAAAGAAATGAATCCACGCTGGATTTTCAGTGTCCATGACTGAAATTTTTATTATGTGGTAGGTGAAATTGGCCTCCAAAATAGGAGCAAACCATATTTGGTATGTATATTTTAGTATGAAAGCATAACTTTGGGCTGTCAAGACAGCTCAGAAGGTAAAAAGATGGCTGCCAAGCCTGAAGATCTGAGTTCAAACCCCAAAGCAGATGTGATGGAAGAAAAGAACTGACTTAATGAAAACTGTTATTTTCTGACTCCCATGTGTGTGCATGCCCACAGACACACATAGACACACCACACAATAAATAAATAAAATTTAACTTAAAAATATTAACAAAAAGTAAACACAGTCTTTCCTCTAACAGGATGGTTTCTGAGTCAGTGTTATTTTGATGATCCAAATCTTGACTCTTTTGGTATCTTAGTTGGCTTAAAACAAGATAATCATAAACTTGATGGAGCTCAACCTTATGCAATACATTCAATAGATTTACTGAAGACTTTAGCAAGGATTCAGGCCAGGAAATGAGCTCATCCTTCATAAATATGCCTCGGCATCTTGCCACTCGCATACTTTGAAATGCAACAGGACAAAAATAAGGAATTGGCTTGGCATAAGCCAATAAATCAAAAACCCAATGTGGGTAAACATACAAATTTCTGTGGGTTACTAGTGCTGGGCAATAATACCTGGCTCAGAAAATCTGCCCATCGAAGGCCCCATATAGCATCCTATAGATAAAAGTGTGTGTTTTGGAGTAGTGTCATCTATTATGTGTCCTTTGGCAAACTACAACATATCCAAGATTTGCTTTCTTCCTTCCTTTATTGAATGACAGTGTGCTATCTATATCTCATGATTGTGCTACAATGATTATGTATGATTGTACATATAAGTCCACAGATATAGATTTCTTTCTTTAGGCAAGTATTTACTGAGCATTGATTATATGCTATACTTTGCTCTAAGAGGCCAACATACAACCAAAATACTAAATAATAATTCCTAGTCCTGTGGAAGTTATATGATGATAAAAGGGAAATAGATAATTAAGAGTAAGTATAATACATAAATATTTTGGATGTCAGACAGTGATAAATACTAAAGGGAAAAAGTGGGGCAGGATGTTGAAACATCAGGAGGGAGGAAGTGGGATGAGGAGAGTCAAAACAAATTGCATCAAATGAAGTCATCAGAGTACATCTCAATCAGGTTGAGATTGAAGAGCATATAGAGATATATGAGGGTTATCATGGGCTCCATTCCTAGCCATTGAAATAAAGTAAATATAATGGTAAAGTCAATTGTGACATTTAAGAATTTCCAGTGTACATAAAACTTTGAGTTGTAGTATAATCTACAATAAGCCCAATAGCATTATGCATAAAGCAATGTACATACCTAATCTTAAAAGGTATTATTGATTTGAAAATGCCAATGATCATCTGAGCTGTGGGAGAGATGATATTGCCACAGTTCTTCAATTTGAAAAGAAATACAGACATAGTATTTTCAAAGCAGGATCAAGTAAAACATAAGCCAGAAGATTCAGAGACACCAATATAGTTCCACATACATTAAGTGTCTCCCAGTAGCCATATTCAAAGTCGTTTTGTAATTTGATTAAACTGCACTGATAATAAAAAGAAGAATATGTGTCAAACATCATTTAGGTTTATTTTTGTAAAAATATATATTTTATTACTTGAAATTACATGTAGGTGTGTGTGTGTGTGTGCATGTGAGTATGTGCACATGAGTGGAGGTGCCTGTGGAGGTCAGAGGTATAAAATCTTCTGGAGCTACAGTTACAGACTGTTGTGAGCTAATTAACATGCATGGTCTTCTGGAAAAGCAATAAGTTCTCTTAACTGTGGAACCATCTCTCCACACAATAGGTTTATTGTATATTAATTAAATTGAATTTCAAAGACATTTTTAAGGTATGTTCTCTATTGGTTTTGAAATGACAAAATTGAAGAAAAGGGAAATTAGTAAATGATCAACCCATTATTTGCATATTGCATGTGTATAATGTAATTACATGCAATATTTGCCTTTCTATTTTAATTATATATTAGTGGGGGATAACATACAAAATAATGTGTTCATTATGAAAATTTCATACTTTCATCACTGTACCCTTCCCAATCTCCCCTCACTTGTCTCCATTCTCTCCTCTAAATATTCCTTTTATTATTTCATGTCACATGTATGTCTGCACACATGCATGCTTGAAAATTCACCTAGATTCTACAAACAGGATAAAATATTGTATTTTTGTCTTCCTTCCCCAAGTATTCTCTTCACCTCCCTTTAGATCTCTTTCCTTCATAGTCCTCCTTCTCTTTTTGTGCAATATATATTTTTATATTTAAATATAGATTCTTTATACAGGAGAAAGTACATTTAAAAAATTCTAGGTATGGCTTATTTTGCTTAAAATGATGATCTCCAGTTCCATCCATTTTATTACAAATGATGGGATTCTGTTATACTTCATATCTAATTTTAGTTTTCTGAGAAACCTCCATACTAGTGGTTGGAGCAATTTGCATTCTACCAGCAGTATGCAGAATCCTCCTCACTAACATTTGGATTTTTGCTTGTTTGTTTTGCCTGTTTTCTTTTATTTTTTTTAGAATTTTTAATTTTTTTAAATTTATTTTTCAGTTTAAATTTAGATGAGAAACAAGGTTGCTTCACAAGTCAGTTCCAGGTCCCTCTCCCTTTCCCTCCCCTCCTCCCGTGCCCTGCCTCCAACCCCCCATTATCCCCTCATTTCCCCAGGGAGGCTGAGGCCCTCCATGGGGGTGTGCATAGTCTGTCATTTCATATAGGGCAGGGCCTAGACCCTTCCCCAAGAGTTCAGGGTGAGAGTGCATCTCACTTTGTTGGATGGGAGTCCAAAGTCCGTGTGTATACTCGGGATCGGTACTGATCTGCTGCCCAAGGCTCAATAGATTACCTAGGCCTCCTCACTGACACTCACATTCAGGGGGTCTTGATCAGTCCCATGCTGGATTCCCAGGCTGATGCCTGGGATTCAAGAGTTAATCCTTGTCAGGTCAGCTGTTTCTGGGGGTTGTGGCCAAAGTGAGATGGAATCTCAAAGCAGTTTGGGTTTGTTTTTCCCTGATGGCTAATGGTATTAGATACATTGTTATATAGTGGCCATTTCTAATTCATCTTTTAAGAACTCTGTTTGTTTCCTTTGCTCATTTATTGACTGCATTATTTGTATTTTGTGGATCAAATTCTTCATATATTTTAGATACTAATCCCCTGTCAGATGTATGCCTAATAAAAATTTTCTTCCCTTCGGTAGACTGTCTCTTTACTCTCGTTGCTTCAATTACTGTTCAAAACCTTATCATTTCGTGCAATCCCATTTATCAATACTTATTTCCCTAGCTGTTGGAAATATTTCCAGAGAGTTCTTGCCTGTACCTATATCTTGAAGTACTTTTGTATGTTTTCCTCGTGCAATTTTAAGATTTCAGGCCTAACATTAAAGTCATTAAAGTATCTACTTTCATTCTTTAACATGTGGGTATTTAGTTTTCCCAACACCATTTGTTAAAAATATTGTCTTTTCTCTATTGTAAGCTGTTTATACCTTTATTAAAACCAAATGGCTCTACTGTCATGAGTTTACTTTTGAATAATTTATCCCTGTGTTCACCTTGTTCTTTCTTGAGCTAGCATAAAAAAACCAATAACTTTTTTATATACTAATAATGATCATGCTGAGAAAGTGATCAGAAAACAATCACATTCCCAAGAGCTTCAAAAAGGAAAACCCATAGTAATAAGCCTAACCAAAGAACCAAAGAATTTTACAATGAAAACCTTAAAACACTAAAGGAGACACTAGGATATGGAGGTGTCCCATGCTCACAAATTGGCAGAATTAATATTATGAAAGTGGCTATATTATATAAAGTGATCTATACACTCAATATAATCTCTATAAAAATTCCAGTGGCAATCCTCACAACAGTAGGAAAAGAAAAATAAATTTCATATGGAAGTACTGAAGACTTCAAATGAGCCAAAGAACCTCAAATAAAAGAACAATGCAGAGTCATAAACCTAATTTCAATCTGCACATCTCTTTGTACTTAACCATGTTCCTAATTCATGGTAACCACAATTTTTGTGATTTGTCTTAGGTTCTCCACTTGTCCTTGACACATGACTTATATAGAGTATTCAATTTGTCCCTCCACAGACTTTAAGTCTGAATTATAAATTAAATGAGTGAATAGCCAATGAATTTGATTAACCACAAGGTGTAGCAACTTTTCCTTGTTCACTGGTTGTGTTGAGCAGAATTATAAGATGACCCACAAGGTCCTCTCCCCTTAGTTTACTGGTATTACCTCTTTTATAGAATGATGATAGACCATGGAATAAACAGGTCAGACTCTCCCTTAACTCAATTACCCGATATGGCCATATTATATAAACAAAAGTGACAGTTGACCCTAGACAATCTTTTACTGGGTTGGAAAGTAAAGGTCCAGATTGTAAGAACAAGTGTGAGATAGCCATATGGCAATGAACCTTAACATCCTCTAGAGGCTTAGTAAGGTCCTTATCTCACAATAGGAAAGGGGGCCTTAGGAAAAGGGACCTTAGATTAAGTTCTACAAAGAACTAAATTCAGTCAATGGTATAATTCCTTCAAAAGGATTCTGAGCTCAAGATCTCAAGGATGCCATCTTTAAGATCCTGAGTGGAGGACCCATTTAGGCATACCTGAATTACTGACCAAGAAACTGTGGAATAACACATTCATGCCATTTTATTACACTGGCTGTGGTACTCTGTTGTGCAAGCATGGAAACCAAATATATACTACTAACTTGTTTTGAAATTATACTGTATGTATCACCACAGAGAAGCTTCCCTATACTGGAAGTTTTCACTGTACTTCATTTGGTTTAATCCAATTACTTTACATGCTTCCCATCTGTGTTTCCCATGCATCTTACCATGGTTATTAGAACAAAATTATAGGAGGTGCATTACGGGAACTTGACTCTCAGTGCCGCTATTCACCAGCTGTGTACTTTACCAGTGAGTCACCACTTCCATGTGCCTCAGTGTCCTCATTTCTAAAATGGTGATAATAACATTCTCTACTTAATATGTGTGAGTCTTTTAATCAGAGTCAGTTAAATTCTGTTGGGGAGATGATTTGACCATGGAACTTTAGTGGCTTGTGGCTTGACCCAATGGAAATAATTTTCAGTGTTGCTGCAGATTTTAAATGGATGGGGGGTCTTCTACTTCTTTTGGTTGCCCATGAACTTCCACTGATGGAGAATATTCAAATTGATATGTCTCATATAACACTTACCAACATCTAGAGAGTCATTTACCACCTTGGCCAAGAAGGAATCTATATAGCTGCCTCTTGAACACTGTGTTACAAAACAGATTGCATGATCTAATCTAATTCACGTGAGTCAGGAAATACACAGAGAGGAAACTGCTGTGTGGAAGATTTCCCAGTTACCAATTATCAGATTCTGAGAAAGAAATAACCAATATATTCAAGGAAGAGTCCGAAGTCAAGTGGAATAGCTGGGGATGAGTAAGTATAAGAGTTGTAGAGAAAACAATTGGAGAAGTAGAATGGGGGCATGGTCATGATATGAGAGAAACAGAAACTAGTGTCCGGGCTGTTCTCTGTCTATTATGTGGGTGCATGCAGGGCATACCTGTGCTTTCTACATATATATCCTGAATGAGGAGCACATTTTCCAGGCACATAGCAGCAGCTCAAAGATGCTTTGCTTACTAAATGGCTTCTATATTAATGAGGTGATTGGGTGAGCAGACTTGTCTCACTAAATGATCTTTCCTCAGACCTTTCCAAAGTACAGATTGCTTCTTTAATATCACAGCCAGACTTTGGAAGTACATTTCAAGGATGATGAAACAAACAAATTATCTTGTATACAGGACAGCTCAGCAGAACCTTATCAAAGAAAATAACATTCCTGTCTTGTAGGTGAGGGATGAAGCTGAAAGATGTGATTGGAGTTTAGATTCCTGTAGCCACCAAAGCTTCCTTGATGCAGGCTCTGTTGGACAAGAACCAGAAAACACTGTCAAAGAGAAATAGATCAGGTCTGACCAGAAAGGGCCAGAAAAGACACCCTTCAGACAGGGACAGGAGAGAGGCTGGAGGTGAGACAGTAGCATCTCTGGGGGGTCAAAATATTTTTCTCTATTCAGTTGCCAATTTGCCAGGAGGGAAATTAACACAAAGCTACTTTCTTAGTTTAGGGAGAATATTTTCCTAGAAATATTTTATTTATGACACACAATAGGAACGAGTGTCATACAAAAGGTACCAGTGTCCCTGGCCTCTTAGTACACAGTAGATAGAACATTTCCTTGTAGTGCTTTTTGAAGAGGGTTATGGTTGTTTTTAAAGATACCCCAACTTTTAAAATTGCACACATGTATATCTGAGGTTAAGGACAAGAGGTGTGACCTGAGATGAGTCACATCTGGATCAAAGACAGTTGCTGCATCTCTTCACCCTCCACAGCAGTGCTTTCTTCATAAAAAAACATCCAACTGTGTTTGTCCCAGATTAACATCAAGACTCAGGATGATGTGGGAAAATGACCTTTGCTTTATTTGTACAGAGTAGTAATGGAGTCCTTGTGTTTCCTTCTTCCCAACCTCTGAAATCACTTTCCAAATTTATCTCAGCTGTGATAAAGGACCAAAACAAGAAGAATGTATTAGTGATTCTACACAGTAGTGTCTTAACTAAGAAGAAACGTTAACAGCTGTGCTGTTTGATGGTTTAATACAAATGGATCAACTGGGATTCTCTAATGAGATATGAGATGACATTCTTATCTCCAAGGTCACAAATCTACTACAAAGTATGAAATAGTATGGAATTTATATTTACAAGCCATGAAGTGAGAGCTCTGTAATGCATTTGCTCACAAGTCTCACTTTTTGACTGATGTACAACCACTGTAACAATGGATTTCATTAAGACACTTTTAGTCAAATGTATGTTCTTTGAGCATACTTGCCATCCTGTACTCTTCAATTTCTCTCCCTCATACTAGATTTCTTCTTTCCCACTAGACAATCTCACTTCTGATTTCAACACATATACACGTATATGTGTTTGGGTATACATACATACATACACACATACATACATTTATTTCTATGTATATATAAAATCAAGGAACCATACGTGAGAGAAGATATGTACTGTTTGCCTTTCTGAGTCTGATTTACTTTGATTAATATAGTAATGCCCACTTTTACCCATTTACCAAATGACATAATGTTTTTCTCTTTTCTGTTTACATAGAATTTCATTTTGTATATATACTGCATTTTCTTTACTCATTCATCAGATGACAGACAACTAAGCTGGTTTTGAATGGGTATACAAGCATCTCCATGGTGTGCTGAGTGACTTAGCTGGGCCATATGATAGCTCTAGTTTCAATTTTTCTGAGAAACCTCCATGCTGATTTTCACAATATCTGAACTAATTTACATTCCCACCAACTGTGTAGAAGGATTCCTCTTTCCCCTCATGAGAATTTGTTATTTATTTCCATAATGATACCCACTCTAATTATGGCTAAGATAGAATCTCAAAATAGTTTTAATTTGCACTTCCCAGATAGCTAAGGATGTTACACATTTTCCATATGTTTCTTGTTTCTCATTACTTTATCTTTTAGAAATTGTTCATTTCATTAGCACACTCATTGACTGTATTGTTTGCTTGGGTAATTGGGATTTTGTAACTTAGTTTAGTCTAGATATTAACCTGTGTCAGATATAAAGATTGTCTCCCCTACTGTAGGCTTTCAGTTCATTGAATGTTTCCTTTACTGTGCATAAGGATTTTAATGTCATGTAATATCATTTGCTAATTCTTGGTGTTATTTCTTTAGCTAATGGAGTCCTTGTCTGTGCCTATATCTTTCAGTGTTTCCCCTATGTTTTCCTGAAATCATTTCTATATTTCAGGACTTACACAAAGATCTTTGATACAGTTTCAATTGATTTTTGTTCAGGATGAGAGATGGCTTGCTTCCATTAAAGTAACAGCAAACAAAATATGTATGGCAACATAGATAGCCCCAGCAAAAGTTAGACCCCTCTGAGTGCTTTACTAGACTTTCCTAGGTAGTTCCACTAAAGTAATGGATGTCTCAAACCACTTTCAGAGTGCAGAAGTAAATTCCATGGAAATTTATGAGACTTCTTTCACTGCTTTCCTCTATCCTCACTGTTATCACAAAGCACTAAGATCAACAATTAATAAGTTGGACCTTGTGAAACTGAAAAGCTTCTGTAAGGCAAAGGACACTGTTAATCAGACAAAGTGGCAACCTACAGAACGGGAGAAGATTTTCACCAATTCCACATCTGATAAATGGCTAATGTCCAACATATATAAAGAACTCGAGAAACTAGATATTATGAAAACAAATAACCCAATTAAAAAGTGGAGTACTGATATAAACAGACAATTCTCAAAAGAGAAATCTCAAATGGATGAGAAGCACTTAAAGACGTAGGCAACATCCTTAGCCATCAGAAAAATGCAAGTCAAAATTACTTCAAGATTCCATCTTACACCTTTCAGAATAGGTAAGATCAATATCACAAGTGACAGCTCATGCTGATGATAATGTGGAGTAAGGGGAACTGGTGGGAATGCAAACTTTCATAGCTACTGTAAAATCAATATGGCCATTCCTCAGAAAATTGGAAATCAACCTACTTCAAGATCCAGCTGTAAAACGCTTGGGCATAAACCTAAAGAATGCTCCATTCTACTACAGAGACACTTGTTTAACTATGTTCATTGGTGCTCTATTCATAATAGTCAGAAATTGGACACATCCTAGATGTCTTTCAGCAGAAGGATGATAAAGACAAAGTGGTTCATTTACACAATGAAATGTTACACAGCCCTTTAAAAAGTGACATCATAAAATTTGCCAGTAAATGGGTTGGACCAGAAAAAAATCATCTTGAGTTATCCCAGACTCAGAAAGACAAATATGGCATATATTGTTTTATATGTGGATATTAGCTGTCAAGTCAATGATAAGCAAGCTACAAACCATAGAATTACAAAGGGTATTATAGAGTACAGATATATCTTGTTAAGAAAGGGAAATGGAATAGATAGTTATGGATGGATGGATGGATAGATGGATGGATGGAGGAATATCATGTCAGGTGAGAGAGTGGTACGGGGAGGATACAGAGAGATACAGCTAAAATTAAGGGAATTTTGAGGAATAGTAAGGAAACCTAATTAATAAATATATACTTATATGTAGGCAATCTAGATGAAATCACAAAATAATGGGGAGACAGAATCCCAAATGGCCATCTTTTATCACAAAACGAAACTTCCACTACTAGGATTGTGTTACATCTAATTGAGTTGTTGGACAAAGGGGTCCCATGGGAATCTCCAAACAATCTAGGCTGTTGCCAAGACTATAGGTTGCTCTCCACAAACTGACAACAAGGCCTCTTTTTTAAAGACAACACCTACAGAACTTATTGATCACGGAGAAGTCAGGCTGAAGATAACAGCTACACATGTCATTGATAAGGGAGATGTCAATCTGGTGCCTACATAGAACCTCCACCCCTACATTCCAGTGACTTTGGTATAGGAATATACTCTGCACACTCTCAAAAGATAAAGGTAAATGCCAAGCTAGTCACAAACTCTTTATCTACCATCTGTCCTGTCTGCAATATATGCTAGGGCAATGCACAAAGCTTGTGGGTGTTACTAACCAATGAGTAATTTGACTTAAGGCTCACTCCAGGAGATGGAACCCATACCCTGAACTACCTTGGTGACCAAGAACCTGAGATTAGATAGCCCAAGGATATAGGATAAAAACCAAGTACTTGTCTAAAATAAAAAAGAAGTAGTGATAAAATGAGTCTTAATGATATTCTGCTACACTCAAAACTCAATGCCTTGTTCATTCTTCCTGTAGCAGATGAGAACAAATACAGAGACACACAGCCAGACATTATTGAGAAAGTGAGTAACACTCATGCCTCAATGGGATGTCTTCATCAAATCTGTCCCCTCTGAAATCAGGGAACACCGTAGTATAGGAGGCATAAAGAGTGTAAGAACCAGAGGGGATGGAGAACAAGGGTCTCTAAATGAACATGAGCAAATCTCATATGAATTCGCAGCGACTGAGACAGCATGCACAGGGCCTGGATAGGTCTGCACCAGGTTTCTGTGTATATATTATGGCTTCCAGTTTAGTCGTTTTGTGGGCTTCACGAGTGTGGGAGCAAGTAGATCTCTGATTCTTATTATTTTCTTCTGCTGGTTTGTCTTGTCCAGCTTCAGTGTGATAGATTTTATCTTATTATATTTTATTTTGTTATATTAAAAACAAATGTATTAAAACCTAGACACTACAGTAAAGGTTAACAACTGAACTCACGGGAGAGGGAGCTGGGATTGACATGTGAAACAAGCTTGTTTCTAACTTAAATATAAAAAGGAAAAAAGGAAATAAAAAAAGATTGAACTCACTAATACCTGCTGGGAAATGGAAAATCAGTTGTCTCCAACAGAGTGACACTGGGTGTATTAATCACTCCAAGACAGGCCTTATATTCAGGAGTAGCTGACCAGAATATAATGTACTCCAAGGGTGGGTTTTTGTTGCTATTATTGTTTGTGTGTGTGTGTGTGTGAGTGTGTGTGAGTGTGTGTGTGTGTGTGTGTGTGTGTGTGCTTTTATTTGGTTATAGTTCGGTGGCTTTTGCTTTTTCTTTCTTTTTGGGTGTTGTTTTGTTTTCTTCCTTTTGGAGTATTTTGGTTTTGTATTGTTTTTTTTGTTTTTTTTGTTGCTTTTTTGTTTTTTTGTTCTTTTTTTTTTAGAAAGATTCTAAAATTGGTTAGGTAGAGATGAGGAAGGACAGGGGGAGGGGAAGAATATGATGAAAATACATTTAAATTTAAAAATTGTTTCAAAAAATGAAAACAATTAAAAAGAAATGTATTATCTGGGTCTGGAGAGATAGCTCAGTGGTGGGGCACTGGCTGCTCTTCCGTGGGTCTAGGTTCAATTTCCGGGACTAATGTGGAGGATCCCAGCCTTCTGTAACTCCAGTTGCAGAGGAACTGATGCCCTATTTTGGCTTCTGTGGGCTCTGAACACACAAGTGGTGCACAGAAAAACATGTTGGTAAAACACACTGATGTATAAAAATAAAAATAAGTAAGTTTTTTAAGAGGAAAGAAATACATTGGGCATAGTGGCACACACCCTTAATCCCAGCACTTGAGAGGCAGAGGTAGGCAGTTCTCTATGAGTTCAATGTTAGCCTGGTCTGCAGAATGAGTTCCTGGACAGTCAGAACTACAAAGTGAGGCCCTGTTTTAAAAAGAACAAAACCCCCTTTAAAAAAAAGAATGCATCCTTGGAACATGGTTCAAGAATGGAGCCATTTGAGAAGTCTGAGTGCTTGTGAGAAAACTTCCAGAAAGTGACCCAAGTTTCTTCAAAAATATGGAATTTTTCTTGGATTATTCTTTTGTGCTCCTCCCAGGTACAGCAGATAGGAGTGAGTTTGCATCAGATTATTCATTACAAATGGCTATTGTTATTTGTTTACATGACTCTATGGAAAAACATGTTTTTGCCACATGAAGCTTGTCTAACACACATGGATTTTCTTGTGATTGGGCACTTCACTCATGTGAATCTTAACCCATGGAGTATAAATTGTATGATGCTGTGAATACATTTCCTATGACATGAGACTTTAGTCTGCCTCATTTTGTAGCACAACTTTCCCAAGCTCATATCACCAACCAGAATGGTCAACAATGCACCATCTGTCTCAGCCTGAAGTCTGGACATCCATCTTTATATTGAATGATGGTGGAAGTTTGAGCACCTACCATTTGTGACATTGATGGAGTTCTGTCTTTCTGTGTTTAGTTCATGAGTATATTGTCTGTAGGAACTGAGCCCTACAGACAGGACCTGAGTAGTGGAAGGTAACATTGGGGAGTGTAATGGCCTGTGAAGCAGCAGGATTATATAAATTTATGAATTCATGAATGGGTGCTCAGGAAAAAGGAAGCAGGTGACCAGGTACATAAAAATAGTACAAGGGGTCCTTAAAAGGTGAGAGACATCATATGAGAAAGTATAATCATAACTTCAATATCAATTCCACAAAATAAATTGCATGCCATCATGCCCCCTCTGGATCACAAGGAACCTTAGGTTCAAAGATGAAGAGTTACAAGACACTACACACCATTCTTCCATGAGTACTAAATGTTGATCCTGCTTTACTCTGCCTCTGTGTGCCTCTCACAAAGCATCCTCTCTCAAGCTGAACTGGATTTGTCATTCACATTCTACCATCTTTTAAAACAGCATGGCCAACCACTCATGTAGTGCTGAAACACAGCCCCAGAGATTAGCTCCATGGACATATAATAAACCAATGGAGTGTTTGGAAGTGCAGGAAATGGGAAATCCCATCTTAGTTGGACTGAACAGCAGTAAGCTGTAAGTGGACCACAACATCTAACTTTGGCTTCAAATGGTTTCAAATGAAACTGAATAGTTTCTCAGAAAAATACAATGACCAGCATCCATGTGGCCAGAGTATATATTCAGGGTGATAGGCTGCATATGCCACTTATTTAGGACTATTCACTGTCCCTATTTGTTTTGTGGTTAGAGAATTCCACTCATTTGGGGAAGACATCATATTTAGCCAAAGTATATTCATTTTGTAAATCCTTTTTTTTCTTGTGTCTTAGTGTATCTATTGCTGTGATTAAACACCATGACTAAAAGCAACTTAGGGAGGAAAGGGTTTATTTGCCTTGTATTTCCATATCACCCACAATGGGGTGGGCCCTCCCTGACTGATCACTAATTAACAAAATGCTCTACAGCCTAGACTACAGCCTATGTTATGGAGGCATTTTCTTAATTGAGGATCTCTCCTCTCAGATGACCTTAACTTGTTTCAAGTTGATATAAAACTATTCAACACAGCCAGTTAATGAAATGTCACTAGGTTCTGGTCAGTAAATCACGATAAAAAATATTAGTGGATTCCTGAAAAGGACTCTAAGCTGACCCTTTAAGGAAGCTTCTCAGAAATCCAGCAATACAGACATTTCCTCCATTGTCTCTAATATGACTGTAATGGCTGTCATAACAACAGCTATCTTGGATGAGAAAGGTGTGTTCTAGGAAGAGGAGGAAATTTCATCCCAAAGCAGATATTTGCAAAGCTCCAAGTCAGCAGGAAGTATTAACTTCTCTTTATTTTTAAAACAAACTGACATGCATCCAATACAAATGCATCTTGCTGAGCTTTTCCTGTTCAGTGTATGAAGATCATAGGATTAATTTTACTGCCAGGCTAAAGCACACAGACACGGACATTAATCGAAATTAAGTCACAAGGAAATAAAATGTACACATAACTACATATCAAAAGAGAAAAGGAACAGATGTCCAAAACCTCAAACAAATACCCACTAACTCTAATTAGAGAGTGAAAGGCACAGGCTGTTCTTACCTGGCTTATAAAATGAACAACTCTTGCTCAAAGCTTCCTAATTTCTTATCTTCAGTAATTGCCAAACAAGTTTGACTGCAAAGCCAAAGAATTTTTCAATCTCTTTCCCAATTCTGCTTCTTTTTTATTTACTGTTCATTTTCTTTCTTTAGGAGTTCCTTAGACTTTTCTTCAGAAAATTACCCCTTTTCCTGCAACCACAAAAAAGGATTGCGTACAGAGAAAACACTAACATTTATGAGCAATTTCTCTTCCACTTCTTTCTATCAAGCCCCAAAATTGGCTGAAAAAGAATTGGCACAGCCATCTCTTTCAGATATGTAATTTTGCAGAAAAGAGGCATAACAGTTAAACTGGCTTCACACCTGAAGCCTGTCTATGAGAACAGAGCACAGTTAGAACAGCCTGCCAAGCCTAGAACAATTCTCTGGCTGAATACTCCCAGTTTTCACCTGTCTTGCTTCTCTTTTCTCAATCATGTTTGCCAATGCACCACATAACCTTCTTTACAGTTCACTAGTCCTTAGGTCTGTAATGCTCATAACTGTCTTTGCTATTTATTGCTGTATATAAACCAGACATATGGTCTGCACAGTTGTTTTTATGTCTTTAAATACAAGTATTAATATATAGTTATTGAGCTATTTGTTATTGAGGTAGCAGTAGCTTTGCATGCAACTCTAATATTGTCCTGTCAACACCTGGATGGTGTAAGAGACATAGGAAATAAGAAATCTTTATCTAAGAGAAATTAAGTAACTAGCAAAAAAAAAACTTCCCAAGATACCCTCACTGTATCTTCCAAATTTGTCTCTAGGGTAGCACTGTTTAATAGAAGTATGATACAAGCCACATGTATAATTTACAATGTCCCCACAGCCAAACTGAAAATGTAAAAATTAGTATGCTAGTAGGTGTGTATTTCATTTAATTTAAATATCCCAAATATTATCATTTTGACATGAAATCAATGTAAAAGAACTATGCAGTGCAAATATATTTTATATGGTACAGCACCTTTCAATTGAGACAATCAATTTTCATTAGCAATACTTCATCTCATCTTCCTTAGCCTTTTAGCTAAAAACAAGTGTAGAAATATGTGATCTGGATTTTGATTTCACAAAATGTATGGTTGAAATGTAGATTCCTTTAGCCAATGATTTCTGAAAGGGGAACACAGTATCGGTTTCATAAAACTAAAATAAGTTAAAACAGTTGTAATTCAGAAGCCAAGTGTTCAGTGGTCACATAGAGTCAGTGACAACCATGTTTGATGGTGAAAGTTTGTATCTATGAATGGATCTTCCAAACAAACTCAATCACTTATATGAACTCAGGCAATGAGCATGGCTCCTCTTCATTCTCCATGAAAATAGCTGGCTACTGCCAATCTGCCAAGAACCATCTCAAATGTCTCTTCTCACACTGAGCTTTTCCTGATCCATGCTAAGAAGGCAGCTTATCTAACTCTGAATTTGTGCAACACTTCCTCTGGTCCTCTTTAATGCTTGCAATCACATTTCTCTTGGTATAAAAGAGATTTTCTTTTATCAACACTTCATTGCCTCCACTTGTTCATGCACTCCTACTGTTAGAAGGCCATAAACGCCTACCACAAACCTATATTAAAAAGTAGCACCTCAAAAACAATTCACATGAATCACCAAGATCATTTGTGAGAGAAGAATTAAAAAGAGTCGTGCCCAATATTTTCAAATAAAATATTGACTCCCCACAAACAAAACAAGAAGAAAACTATTTTCATAAAAATCATCTCTTTTGTATACTTATAGAAATTTTGAAAGACTGTGAAATCTCAACAATATGATTGCTTAAACAAGACCTGCATAATGACATGCCAACGTGGATTGTGAAAATTTCACAAGGTTCCATCCCCAGATGAAGAGCAACAGATGATCAATGGCTGCTGAGATAGGGAGAGTAAGTTCTCTAAGGGATGAACCACCTGGAAGCATAGCCAATCCCTAGTGCTCAGTCCCAAACACATGTGCATACAAGCAATGCTAAGTGGGTTCAGTATGTTGTAACAAAAATAATTATAGGAGAGGTCATGAGTTTGTGAAACTTTGGGTGGGAATTGGAGAGAATAGAGTGATGGATGAAAATTATGTAAATACAGTGCTCATGTATGAAATTCTGAAAACATAAAGAAAGAATGTGGAGTAATAAAGATTAGCATGCCTTATTTTGATTAGTCATAAAATAGACATGTTGTTCTCACAGATGAATGAGCATTTTATCAAAATTATGTGCTCATATATATTTCTTTCAGTAAGACAGAATAAATAACCAGACTAATCTTCAATGGAAAACAACTAGGAATGTTAGTGTATTTTACAGCTCTGTTAAAGTTATGCATGAGTGGGTAAGAGAATTAAGAAACACTTAGGTCTCAAAACATTCAGAAAGGACATTGTAGCCCTACAGCCAATGCTTGCTTTGCAGTCATTTATTGCACCTAGTGACCTGGAGTTGAGCTTTCGTGGCATAATAGGACTAGCAAGGACAAAATACAAATACCAAGTTTATCCATAGTGATGAGCTGAATAGGACTTTTCTTTCTCTAATACTGAGACTCCAAGAATATATATCACTCTAGTAATAATGAATAGCCCACACTTAAACCAAAATCTTGAAAATCTCTTCCCTCAAACCCTGACTGTGGAAACAACTCTAAACTTCATCCATAGCAGAATGGCTGTGTTGTGAGATGCACAGTGGCCAAAATGCCACAGTGCAACAAGAAGCAATACATGTAAGTACAGCACTGGGTTGAAATTCCCTCAGCATGGTAACTAAAAGAAGAAGCAAGACAGTGTGAGTCTCCATTTATGGAAAGTACAAGAGTGAGCAAAACTAATCTATAGTGATAGGGGTTGGCATAATAGTTTGCCTTGGAATGGAAGGATTTAGATTTCAGTACTAGGCTTTCAAGAATCTAATTTTCAGGATGGTAGTCACACGAATATTACTATTTGGTGAAAAATAATTAAGCTGTACATATAATTTTTATGCCTTTGCATAGATGATCTATTGTAGTGATAATACAAAAAAGGCAAAGATCCAATAAAAAGCTTTGAAAGCAAATTTAGTATAGCTAAATCAATCATCCAGAGGATGATTTGAAAGAATTATGCAAAATGCAGCTTAGTTTCTGTTACTTCATTACAGATCACTCTTTCAAAATTCTGTAACCTTCCTTCTTTCATTGCCTCCTGACCCATGTGTTCCTTGAATCTTAGTGTCTTCTCATGCCCTACGCATGCATTCTTCCTCTCTTAATCATGAATTTCACTTGGTACCACATGGATATTTAGTAAAAGTAGTAATTTGAAAAGACATTTATCTAGGGTGGGCAGGTTTAATTTTAAAAAACCTACTAATCAAACTGTCCATATTTAATAGCAAGCAGAAATACTAAAAAATCTAAAATGACCTCAGTAAACATTTTCAAATCAGCATTTATTTTCCAATTTGAGACCATTTCTCCATGACAAAAATCCCAAACACAGAACTGATGCTAATTATATCGTAGTGTTATTATAGAATATTCATTCTGTGATCTATGTCCCTTCAAACTCCATGTGTTGAAGCTCTGATACACAATGTGATGATATTTGAATGTGGGGCCTTTTGGAGGTGGCTAAACCATGTAGATGCAACCTCTTGGATGGTGTTATAGCCTTTGTAAGAAGAGACAGCAAGAGGTGGTTATTTTCATAGGAGGGAGAGTTGTCCTAAGAAAGTCAGGGAGAAGTCCTTCACTAGACACCCAAATTGTTGAAACTTCTCTCTTGGACTTCACAGCCTCCAGAACTGTGTAAGTGTAGGTAACTGCAGTGAAGGCACAGCAGCTGGGACTGTCTAAGACACAGGGACTATTGAGCCTTCTAGAAAGTAGTATCTTTTATGTGACTATATCATTATTCTTTGAAGAGGATCTTGATGTCTCGAAATATTACAGTTTTATTCTTCATAAAGAAAAAAATGATTAAAATGTGATGATGCTAAGGATAAAAAATTCAATGCAATTCTATATCTTAAAGCATTTTGAACTTTACTCTTCTATTTGCTATACAAATGCAAACCAATTTTATAAAAAATACAAATATCACAATATTTTGAAATGCATTTATACCTGTATACTCCTGTGTATACACATCCATAAAATGTTGAAATAATCATCTCAAGGGTTTCTCAATTCAAATATATTGCAGACATCTAACAACTTCAACCCATTAAAATACACCCTAAAAATCCAAGCAACAATTACCTCTTTGTAAAGTATTAGGTATTCACATAATTGCACACAATGTCCATAAACAGGGAGTAAAATAAGTGCAGAACAAGGATGCCCCCATGACATTCTCATTGGTCACTTATGCATTTGCTATCAGTGACAGTCAGTTCCTAGAAGTCAGTGGAGAACCATCTGTGACTCAAAAGATCCTGGAGAGGTAGATGAGGGCATTTCTTTTACCTGATCAGATGCTATCCCATAGCCAAGCCAGTGTCTATATTATAAACACAGAAGAATGCATTACCACATCCACTGCAGAAGGGAAAGTAGGTTCTGTACAAATCATAGGCTATAAATGAATAGCTATCTTGTTAACACAGCCAAGCAAATACTATGATTGGACACTGTGCTATCAAATTTCAAAATGTAATCTGTTGCAGTTTGATTAGTAAGCAATGAATGAAGGTAAATCAATCCCCAGTTGTGTATTTTTCAGATACTTTTAAAGTCCCAATTTACTGAGATTTTTCACAGCTGATTTCCTCACAGATCCTTTTACAATCTCAGAACAAACAACCAGCGGATGAGTTCCCTTGTGAAAGTGCCCCATTTGGAGAAGTTAAATGGGTAAACCTGGTTAAGAAAATATAGTCACCAGAAGCCTCTGGGCATAAGGTACAGATTCCAAGAGCCCAAGAATTCTTGGCTACTTGTAAGTATTACTGGAAGATGCTCAAAACAAACACTGTTTTCCTGATCTTCAGCAAAGAAAATATCAGCCTGTATGAGCTAATGTGGATGTTATTTTAGAATTAGATGTGCTGCCATTTCAGTGTAGCTAATGCCATCGTCATTAACTCAAAGCCTTATGAGCTAGGATTTAGAAGGAAGGCAAGTTGCAGGGTTTGTGAATTGGAGTGCTCTAGGAAAACTCATGTAAGAGTTTTCCAGGAGAGTTTGTACAGGAGACTTGCTCTTAACTTGCAGAGTATTTGGACCATAGAGGAAGTTGAAACATAGGTAGGAACAGCAAGGGTATACTTCACAGGCAAGAAACGTGAAATTTATCTCCCAAGATGTTGTCCTCAAAAGGCTTTGTGCTGAGTTCAATATGCTGCTGCCAGAATCTTGAAATTCTTAATAATCTCCAACAAAGATCTCCGTACTTCATTTTGCAATGAGCCTCATGTGTTACGTATCAACTCTGGAATATCAAAGTGTCTTTTCTTCTAGCTAACCCCAAGACATCTTTCTTTCTTGTCAGTTGCAAATATGGGATTCTCTAATCATATTAAATTACAATTTTATCTTGTAGTGGCAGAGTCTTTTTGAAAGGATAAGAAAATGTCTCTAAAATTATAACATTAGAAGAAAAAAAAGAAAATAAGTGTAAGATTGACTTAGTTATTGTTCTATTGCTGTGAAGAGACACCATGGCCAAGGCAGCCTTTACAAAAGAAGTGATATAATTGGGGGCTTGATTACAGTTTCAGAGGGTAAGTTCGTTATCATCATGGTGGGGAGCATGGTGGTAGGCAAGTGTGGTCCTAGAGAAATAGCTAAGAGCTACATCCTGATCAGTAGGAAGAGTGGCAGAGAGAGAGAGAGAGAGAGAGAGAGAGAGAGAGAGAGAGAGAGAGAGAGAGAGAGAGAGAGGACTAAGACTAGCATGGGCACTTAAAACCTCAAATCCTACCCTCAGTGACACACTTCTTCCAACAATATCTCTAACAAGTTCACACTTATATGAGCCTATGTAGGCTGTTCTTATTCAAAACACCACAGATATATAGAAATAGTTTCTACATAATGTATTTTAATAAATCAAAAATTATTAATAGGTAAAGAAATCAATTCATCCTCAATTCAAGAAATAATATGGGTTCTTTAAAGAAACAATGGGAAGATAACCAAAAATTAAAGTAAGTCCTACATATTTGACAATTAAGAAGAAAAAGGAAATTATATTCTAAAAACCTGTATAAAACAGAAATTCTAACCATGACAATATAATTCAAGTGTTTATTTTTAAACCACTAAAGGATTTAATTAACATATTAAGCTATTCTTTTGTAAGCACCAATCCTTGTTGGGATATTTTTTTTCTGGTGACCAGAGAAAGTGGTGAGTTAACACAAGCCAGATCAGGCTTCTGCTTTCTTAGGATGTACATAAAAAAGAGAAGTATAACAATGGAGATAGAGAATACAACATCAATCAGTAAGTAAGGATTCCCCAGCCTTGATACTACTGATATTCAGGGCAGAATAATTTCTTTTTCTGAGGACTGTCCTGTGTACTATAGGATGTTTAGCTATTTCCTTGGTCTTTTTTCCACTTGATGCCAGCAACACTCTTTATCTTAGTTATAATAACAAGAATATCTTCAGGAATGCCTAAATGTGCCCTATGGAGCATCAGATCACTCTATATTGACAATCCTGGATATAAGTGAGTTCAACTATTTTAGGTAGCAATTAGCAAGATGAAGAAAATAAAATTGCATGGGAGATAAAAGATGGAAAAATACCAATTTAGAATGGAGCATTGCAGCAGATTATTCCAAGGATGGAAGGTCAAGAGGTTTGCATTGGTAAGTCAAGGAAAGAGTTCCAGTCTGTGCAAACAATAAGTGATAAGGTCTAGAGGTGCCAAGGAATTTGCTGTGTAAGAAGATCGTGAGGGAAGCAGAATGCTTGAGGTGTGATAGCACAGAGAGCATGGGCAGAGGCTAGATCACATGGCAATCTGTAACTTTTAATCGAAAAGATAGTTGAATTGTAGTGTGGTAAATGAGGAGGGTGGTGTAATGAGCAGGGTAAAAGGAGGTTTAGTAGTTGAGAAAAGACATCATGGGAGCTGGAATGAGATTTAGTAGGACAATAGGAAGATTTTGAACAGATTTAGTTTATAGTGATAGGAAACTAGCAGATTGGGACTGGATAAGTACTTTTTCCCACCAGGATGGGCCCCACTTTCCCTATCTAGCTGGAAATTCAGCCTAGTCCAGACTTGCCACATTTCAGTTTAGACTCAACCTCATATTTTTGGTTCCTCTTTGTACCCTCATCTTCTACTGGGTTATCTGACCTCTGTCCTAGTTAGCTCCATAGCCAGGAACTTCTTCCTTTAATCTTTCCACCATCCCCTCACATCCTCTTTCCCTCCAAGCACTGCCAGCATTCTGCCTCTTTTGGAAACTGGAATTGAACATCCTGTTTTTATGAAAGTAGTAATCCAGTATCTCCACTATGAATTCCAGAGAACAGGCCTAAGGGGTTCTGAGAGTCATCTTATGACCAAAATACAATATAGATGTCTCAGAAGTACAGAAGTGACTCAGTCTGAGCCTAGCATAGAATAGTCCAAGGAAGAATATATAAACAGTGACTTTTTACAGTATGTAAGCTTATAATGGATTGCATTCTGACTCCCCAAAGAGACATTCAAGTCCTAGCACCTCATACCTGTGTACATGACCATATTTTGAAATGCATTTAAGGTGGTCATGTCCAGTGACAGATGACATTCAAATAAATGAAAAGAACACAAACTGGCCTAAGTGCAAAGAGGAAATAAACATGTGTGACCATGGAGGCAGAGACTAGAGTAGCCAAAGAGTTCCAAGGATGGCAAAGAGCTAATAAAAGCTAGGAAAAGGTGGGTAGGAGTCTCTACTCTGGACTTCAGAAGGGTCATGGTTCATCTCAGACCATCATTTTAGATATTTAGTCTCTATAAACAAAGAACATAATATTCTCTTGTTTTAAATCCACTAGTTTGTGGTCATTTGCTTTTTAATCCCTGGAAAGTTAAAATAATATTCATTTGGATAGTTTAGCTTAACATATACATCTTACTTATATAATCTTAATGCTCAGTGCAAAGCTGTGGCATGGAGAACTTGACTGATGTAGTTCAATGAGAGGAATAATATCAGCAGTTTATCCTGCAGAATTAGGTTGATTGCAGGGACATCAGTCCTGACGATGTTGCCTTCCCAGTACCCCACTTTGCTTCTCAACTGATCCAGCAAAGCAAAGTTCCTGGGACCTAAACTCTCATGTGGGGCTGTTAGCACAATGAAGATCAACATGTAGTATTTGTTTCTTTAATCACAAGGATAGTGGTTTTGGAGGCACGGGAATACCTGACAGAATCGTTGCAGGTTCTGGTAAGCCTTCCCTATGGGAGACAGATAAACATTGCATCAAAAAGACCTAAAGTCTTCTCCCATTTTTTCTGAATCTGCCTCTGTAAAATGCCAGGAATTATACAGTAGTGGAATTCTCTAGTTCAATGGGAGTCTTGTCTATGGGAGTTTCTTCAATTCTCCACATCTCATTGAGAGGCAATAAATATTATTCAACTGCATGTTCATTTAATAAATGACACAAATTATCAGTGCTCAAATGATGGAATGCTGGATAGTAGTAAGAGAACTTTTCTGTATCGTGACACTCCTCTGTAATTTTTCCAAATACTGATTTCTTTTTTTCTCTTTGAGATGGTGTCTCATAGAGCTGAGGTTGGCTTTGAACTGGGTATGTAGCTGAGAATGACCTTAAACACCTGACCCTCTCCTTCTACCCCTCAGTATTGGGATTACTTGTTCATAGGCAAGAAACACTAAACTCAGATCAAGATTTCAATGCCTATATAATGAACCACATATTAATTTCCTTAGTCATACAATAAAATAGACAAGAAATTAAAGTGACAACTATTTAGTATAAAAGCACTGCAATTTTTTAACTTTATGACATATTTGGATGTGTCTTCTGTCATCTGCAAAAGCATAAAGATCCTCATTTCTTACATAGTCACATCTGTTGGTAATTTACCTCAAGGCTTCCTGTTTCCTCACACTCCTCAGTCTCCTAAAGTCAAGGATTTTACATTTTTTCTTGGAAAACATGTTCATTGTATTAAACTAAAGAAATCATTGAAACTAAACAAATGCAGATAAACATTCTTACCTGGGATAAATTATAACCACTTTTGTGTCTGGAGAGAGGTCAAAAGACAATCAACTGAAAAGCTAGATTTTACAATTTTCCCTTCAAAAATATTCATGAACACTATGCTAATGAACATTCTACAACATTATCTTCAGTGATTAGTCTTCCATGTCAGTGCTGTTTGATAGTTTAACCAATTCATTCTTACACACTATTTCTATTTTCATTTCTTTTTATTTAGAAGAAAAATAGAAGGCTGTGGTAACAAACCCTTGAAGCTGAATTTGGCACAGAACTGATATTATTTCCATGGAATAACTTTTAAAATATATCCCTGTGGGACCTCAGGAATTCTTTTTAAAGTTTTCAATAGCTACTGCTTGGACTTCTACTGTTGTATTTCACAACTACCAAAGCCAAAAGGCTGTATGCATGGGAATCTTCAATGGCATATCTATTTCTCACCAAATCCAAACACCTGAATTATAAATTAATTATACATTTTCAATTTTGTTAAATATACTCATGAAAATGGGAACAAGTCATGCAAATTAAAGAAACTAGGTATATGTATGCGTGTATAAAGTTTTTTTGTATGGTCATAAGAGCTAAAATTTTAGACAATTCTAGGAGAAAACAGAGGAAGCTAACTTGATGACTTTGAGCAAAAATTTGATAAACTTGACTTCATCTGATTTTTAAGAAGTCAATAACTGTTCCACATGAAGGACATCATTGCAGAAGTAAAAATGGGGTGAGGGTGCCACAGACCGGAGAAAAGTTTAAAAAATGTATATCCAACAGGATTTGTATTCAGACATATTTTTAATGTTCCAGATAGCAATAGCAGTGGAGAAAAGGGGGAAGAAACAGGTAATTTTTAACATTAAATAATGATTGCAAACATATAAAAGATGTTCAATAAAAATCCATATTAGAAGCCAGGCATAATTAACACATATCTTTAATTATTGCATTTGATAGGTGGATTCAGGTAGATCTCTGTGAGTTCAAAGCCAGCTTGATCTACTTAGAGAGGTCTAGGACAGCCAGAGCTATATTGTGGGATCCTGTCTCAGGAAAAAAAGGAGGAGGGAAGAGGGGGAATATGAGAAAAGGAGGAGGAAGAGAAAGAAAAGACAAAGAAATTTGGGAAGGGAAAACTTTGACCAAACTTTGTTGTATGAATTTTGAATCAGAGAGAGAGAGAGAATTCAAAGAACCATGTACACTTAGAAAACAGTAACTAAAAACAAAAAGAAATCCATATTGAAAATCAGGGGTTGGTCAGGGGTAGAGCACTTGCCTAGCAAGCTCAAGACCCTAGGTTTGGACATTATTATATGGCAAGCAAAACTAAAAAGGGTATGTACATCAGAAGCAAAGACGATAGTCAAAATTTACCTCCACATACATTCAATTACAAACTATATATGAAGAAAATACATAAATGAACACTCAAACTTTAAGTGGATTTGGCAAAGTCTATAAAATAAAAACAATTGCATTTCCATTTACTATTAATGAAGAAGTGAAAGAAGAAATTAGGAACATCATAAAACCTACAATTTAATCAAAGCAAATATGTCATTCAGAGATAAATTTAACCCAACATTTATCTGACCTTCAAACTGAAATCAATTAATATATCACAAGAAAAAGAAACAAGACAATCAAGCTTCAACTCCAACCAAAATTCTACCATCAGCTTTTCAGAAATTAACATTCTCTAAACATACGGAATGTCAACAATGCAAATTAGCCAATACTTCTTGAGTGAGGAAATGAACCTGAAAAGACTTGTACTACCTGACTTTAATATTTGCTATGACGCAGCAACAGTTCAAACAAGATAGCATTTACATTTAAGAGACCTAGAATATGGGATTGCACAGTGGTTAACAGAACATATTACTCTAGCAGAAGACATGAGTTTGGTTGCCAGTGTTGGGCAGCTAGCAACCATCTAACTCTAGCTCCAGAGGAATCTAGATCCTCTTCTGGCCTCTAAAGGTATCTACATGCACATGTTCTCACTTGCACACGCATGCGCGCGCGCGCGCACACACACACACACACACACACACACACACTTTGTTATTTTTTAATATGAATACCTGGAATAGTTAAATACAATAAAGTATCAACCACCTCCTATAATAGAGGCAACTGATTTCAATCATTGTGAAAAAGCAATTAAGGAGTTGAGAATAAAGCCTTAGGGATGGAGAGATGACTCAGAGATTAAGAGTGCTTGCTACTCTTGCAAAGCACCTGAGTTCAGTTTCCAGCACCCACATGGAAGCTCACAACCATCTGTAACTCCAGTTCCAAAGGATACAATGTCCTCATTTTGCCTCTGTGGCAATGATAATGAACTTGATGTCTATAATCATCCGGGAGCCTTCATCCAGTGACTGATGGAAGCAGAGGCACCCACAGTTAAACACTGAACTGAACCCAAGGAACCCAGTGACAGAGAGAGAGGAGCGATGAGCAAATTGGCAAAGAATGGGCTGGCAAAACCAGCAGAGACAGCTGATCTGAACAGGGAGAGCTCTTGGACCCTAGACTGACAGCAGGGAGGCCAGCATGGGACTGATCCAGACCCCCTGAATGTGAGAGTCAGTGAAGAGGCCTGGGCAACCTATGGGGCCCTGAGCAGTGGATCAGTTTATCCCTGGGATACAGACATCGTGTATCCATAGCACAAAGAGGGATGCTCTCTCAGCCTAGACTCTTAGGGGAGTGCCTGGACCCTACCCTGAGTGAAATGACAGACTCTAGATATCCCCTATGTGGAAGGAATTGGCAATAGGGTGGGAGGCTGGGGAAGATGGGGGGTGCGGGAGGAGGGGAGGGAGAGGGAACTGGGATTGACATGTAAAACAAGCTATTTAAAATTAAAATAACAAATTAAATATATAAAAAAAGATTTAATAAAATGCAAAAAAAGATAAAGTTTACAAATACTTAAAACCTGACTTATTCTTAGGATATGTAGGAGTCTTACAACTAAAAATTAGATAATAAGCAACCAGGATTTTTAAATTAGCAAAACATTCACTATTAATTATTAAAATGATTAATACTAACATAAAAATATGTAAGGAGACATGTGGCTGACCAAGAGAGAAAAATAAGGTGCTTGAATGAGGTGGAAGGTGAGAACCAACACCACCTGAGCTTGACCTCTGATCTCCAAATGCTTTCCCTAGTGTGCATATACCTGCACTGACAAATAGACACACATATTTACCTACCATGCAAGACATATTACATATATACTTATCATGTGACCTCATCGTTTTATCATGTGACATTGTCATTTTATTTCTAGGTGTTTAGGTAAGAAAAGGGAAAATGTCACCAAAAGAACTAAACACAAATTTATATATGTATACATATTATACGAATATATTCATGAGTATAATCATACATATATTACTGTATGTATATATATTCAAAACAACCACAAACTAGAATCAACCTAAGTGTACATCAATAGGGGAATAAGTAACAGATTATGCATATGAATATATATATATATATATGTACAAAGAGAGACTAAATATGACTCAACGAAAAAGAAACAAACTAAATATACACCATTTGTAGACCTCAAGAAGCATTGATCTGCTTCTGCTTGCCCACTCTGGGATCTCCTGGCCTGGGGACTTCAGGCAGGTCAACTCACACCCCCCCACAGTGGACCAAGCAACCTTGAGCCTGCTGAGAGCACTGGTCTACTCCCACCCCCACTCAGGCCTGACATACTTATGCTTGCCCACTCTGGGACCTCCAGGCTTGGGGATTGCAGGCAGGAAGACTCACCCCTCGCCCCGACTAAGCAACCATGAGCCTGCTGACAGCACTATCCTAATCCAGCTCCCAACTACCAGGAGAGGGAGTGCCTCAGCCCCATCTTCACCCACTGTGAGAACCATCAGAGTACTGGACCTGCATGCACCCACAGAAAGAGAACCTTGGACACGTACCCACCAGGAGAGGAAGAAACCCCACCTGCACCTACCAATATGACACCACCAGAGTCTAGGGACTCTATACCAGCAAAAGCTGAACATCCCAACACAGATCAAGCAGAAAATAAGGACCTCAAAAATAACTTCATGAAGTTGATAGAGACCCTAAAAGAGGAAATGACAAACAAAAATTCCAAGAAACAATTCACAAAGTGCAAGGGTTGAAAGCTGAAATAGACACAATTTTTTTTTAAAAAAAGCACAGTCTGAAGGAATGCTGGAATTAAAAAATGTGGGTAGATGATCAGAAACTACAGATGCAAGCATAACCAACAGAATACAAGAGATGGTAGAGAGAATCTCAGGCGTTGAAGATACATTAGCAGAATTACATTCATCGACCAAGGAAAATCTTAAGTCCAACAAATCCCTAAGACAAAATATCCTGGAAATATGGGACACTGTGTAAAGGACAAACATAAGAATAATAGGGATAGAAGAAGGTGAAGAAACCCAACTCAAAGATGCAGAAAACATATTCAACAAAATCATAGAAGAAAACTCCCAACATAAAGAAAGACATGCCAATGAAAGTACAAGAAGCCACCAAATCGAGTGGACCAGAAAAAATATCCCCTTGCCACATAATACATAAAACACCAAGCATACAAAATAAAGAAAGAATATTAAGAGCAACAGAGGAAAAAAACCCAAGTAACATATAAAGGCAAAACTATCATAATCACACCTGAATTCTCCACAGAAACTCTGAAAGCCAGAAGGTCCTGGATAGATATCCTACAAACACTGAGACCACGGATGCCAATCCAGACTACTATACCCAACAAACCTTTCAATCACTATAGATGGAAAAACAAGATATTCCACGACAAAACCAGATTTAAACAATACATATCCACTAATCCAGACCTACAGAAAGTACTGGGCGGAAAACTCCAAGCCAATTAAGATAACTACACTCACAAAAACATAGGCAATAGATAATCCCACTTTACCAAAGGCAAAAGAAAAAGCAGGGTAAATCCACAAACAATCCCAGCACCACCGCCAAATCAAAAACAAACAAGAATTAACACTCGATGGTCCTTAATTTCCCTCAATATTAATGGTAGCAATTTGCCTATAAAAGACACAGGCTAACAGAATGGATACAAAATGGATACAAAGACAGAATCCATCCTTCTGCTGCATACAAGAAACACACCCAGCGTCAAAGACAGACATGACCTCAGAGTAAAGGGTTGGGGATAAGATTTTCCAATAAAATGGACCCAAGAACCAAACTGGTATAGCTAATCTAATATATAGCAAATTTGACTTCAAACTAAAATCAATCAAAAGAGATGAAGAAGGTCATTTCATATTCATCACAGGAAAAATCCAAACAAGACCTCTCAATTCTGAATATCTATGCTCCAATTACAAAGGTACCCACATTCGTAAATGAAACATTACTAAAACTCAAATCACACATATGACCTCACAAAGTTATAGCAGGAGACTTCAACACCCCACTGACACCACTAGACAGCACCACGAGACAGAATCTTAACAAGGATACGAAGAAACAGAAGTTATGACCCAATTGGGATTAAGCCATCTATAGAACATTCCATCCAAACACAAAAAAGTATGCCTCTTCCCAGTGCCACATGGAACCTTCTCTAAAATTGACCACATACCAGCCAACTCATAGCAAACCTCAACACATAAAAAAAAATTAGAATAACCCTCTGTATCCTCTTGGATCACCATGGGTTAAACTTAGAATTCAACACCACAAATTGCAGAAACCCTACAAATTCATGGAAATTGAACAACGTACAATTGTACCATTCCTGTGTCAAGGAAGAAATAAAGAAAGAAATTCAATACTACCTAGAATTCAATGAAAATGAAAACACAACATATCCAAACTTATAGGACACTTTGAAAGCAGTACTAATAGGAAAGTTCATAGCACTAAGTGCTCACATGAAGAAACAAGATTAGTCAAAGTAGAGAATTAGCAGCAAGCCTGAAAGCTTTAGAACAAAAAGAAGTAGACTCACCCTGGAGGAGTAGACACCAGGAAATAATCAAATTGAAGACTGAAATCAATAAAGTAGAAATTAGGAAAACATTACAAAGAATCAATGCAACAAAGAATTGCTTCTTCGAGAAAATCAACAAGATAGACAAACTTTTATCCAAACTAACCAAAAGGCAGAGAGAGGGCATGCTAATTAACAAAATCAGGAAGGAAAAGGGGGACATAACAACTGACTCTGAGGAAATCCAGAGAATCTTCAGGTCATACTTTGAAAACCTTTACTCCACAAAATTCGAAAATCTAAAGGAAATAGACAAATTTTTGGATAGATATCATTTACCAAAATGTAATCAAGAACAGATAAGCAATTTAAACAGACATATAACCCCCAATGAAATAGAAGCAGTCATCAAAAGTCTTCCAATCAAAAAATAAGTCCAGGCCCAGATGGATTCAGTGCAGAATTCTACCAGAAATTAAGAGATAATACCAATAGTCCTCAAAGTGTTCCACACAATAGAAGCAGAAGGTTCATTGTCAAACTCTTTTTATGAGACTACAATTACATTGGTACCCAAGTCACACAAAGACACAACTAAGAAAGACAATACAGATTAAATTCGCTCATGAACATTGATGTAACAATACTCAATAAAATACTGACAAATAAAATCCAAGAACACATCAGAAACATCATCTAGCATGATCTAGTAAGCTTCATTCCAGGGATGCAGGGATGGTTCAACATACAAAAATCTATCAATGGAATCCAGCATATAAACAAAAGGAAAAAACACATGATCATCTCACTAGATGCTGAAAAATCCTTTGACAAAATCCAACACCCCTTCATGATAAAAGTCTTGGAGATATCAGGGATAACTGGAACATATCTGAACATAATAAAATCAATATACAGTAAACCAACAGCCAACATCAAACTAAATAGAAAAAAAAACTCAAAGCGATTCCTCTAAAATCAGGAATAAGACAAGGCTGTCTACTCTCTCCATATCTCTTCAATATTGTACTTGAAGTTCTAGCTAGAGCAATAACACAACAAAAGGAGATCAAGGGGATACAAATTGGAAAGGAAGAAGCCAAACTTTCACTATTTGCAGATATTATAGTTTACAGAAGTGACCCGAAAAACTCTACACAGGAACTCCTAGAGCTGATAAACACCTTCAGCAAAGTGGTAGGATACAAGATTAACCCAAAAAATCAGTAGCCCTACAATACTGACAATAAATTGACTGAGAAAGTATTCAGGGAAACATCACACTTTACAATAGCCACAAACAACATAAAATATCTTTGGGTAACGCTAACAAAACAAGTGAAAGACCCATAAAGCAAGATCTTTGAGTCTTTAAAGAAAGAAATTAAAGAAGATACCAGAAAATGGAAAGATCTCCCATGCTCTTGGACAGGTAGGATCAACATAGTAAAAATGGCAATCTTGCCAAAAGCAACCTACAGATTCAATGTAATCCCCATCAAAACACCAGCACAATTCTTCACAGACCTTGAAAGAACAATAATCAACTTTATATGGAAAAACAAAATACCCAGGATAGGCAAAACAACACTGTACAATAAAGGAACTTCCTGAGGCATCACCATTCCTGACTTCAAGTTCTATAATAGAGCTATAGTCCTGAAAACAGCTTGGTATTGGCACAAAAATAGACAAGCAGACAAATGGAATTGGATTGAAGACCCTGATATTAACCGACATACCTAGCAAAACCTGAACTTTGAAAAAGAAGCTAAAACTATACAACAGAAAAAAAGATAGCATCTTCAACAAATGGTGCTGGAGTAACTGGATGCTGGCATGTAAAAGACAGCAGATAGATCCATATCTATAACCATGCACAAAACTAAAGTCCGAATGGATCAAAGACCTTAACATAAATCCAGCCACACTGAAACTCTTAGAAGAGAAAGTGGGAAATACCCTTGAATGAATTGTTACAGGAGACAGCTTCCTGAACATAACACTAGTAGCACAGACAGTGAGATCGACAATTAATAAATAGGACCTCCTGAAACTAAAAACTTCTGTAAGGCAAAGTACACAGTCAAAAAGACAAAAAGGCAGCCCACAGAATGGGAAAAGATATCCACTAACCCCACATCTGACAGAGGACTGATCTCCAAAATTTACAAAGAACTGAAGAAGCTAGTCTCCAAAACACCACAGCATCCAATTAAAAAGTAGGATACAGAAATAAATAGAGAATTCTCCATAAGTGAGTCCAAAATGGCTGACAGACAATTAAGAAAGTCATCAACATCCTTAGCGATCAGGGAAATGCAAATCAAAAGAACTCTGGGCTACCATCTTACTGCTGTCAGAATGGGTAGAATCAAAAACACCAATGACAGTTTATGCTGTAGAGGATGTGGAGAGAGGGGAACACTTCTCTGTAAAGAGAATCCTTCCTGCCAGCCTGGTTCCAGAGCCACATCAGTCCCAAATAAACACAAGGAGTCTATATTAATTATGAAGCTGTTGACCTTGCTTGTTTCTTACTGGCTAGATCTGACTTAAGTATTTATCCCATAATTGTTAATCTAAGTATTTCTCTTACCGGAGAACTTTCCAGGCTTCTTATCCCTATGGCAGTTACATCTTGACTTTTTGTGTTTCTCCTTCCCAGCATACTCCTCGACTTCTAGTCCCACTTATCTTGCTTCCATATTAGCCAACAGTGTTTTATTGACATATACACAGGACTTCCCCCATCACTTCCCCACTTTGGAAATCAGTATGGTGGTTTCTCAGGAAAATGGAAATCAGTCTACCACAAGATCCAGCAATTCCACTCTTAAGCATATACCCAACAAGTACATCTGTTCCACTATGTTCATAGCATAATTATTTGTAATAGCCAACACATGTAAGCCACCTAGATGCCCCTCACCTGAAGACTGGATAGAGCAAATGTGATACATTTACACAATGGAGTACTACTCAGCAGAAAAAAAGAATGAAATCTTGAAATTCACAGGCAAATGAATGGTACTAGAAGAAACCATCCTGAGTGAGGTAACCCAGTCACAAAAAAAACAAACATGGTATGTACTCACTCATATATGGATTTTAGACATAGAGCAGGGGATTACCAGCCTACAGTCTTACTGCCAGAGAGTCTAGGAAACAGGGAGGACCCTAAGAGAGATATGCATGGTACCCCGGAGAAGAGGAATGGGACAGGATCTCCTGATCATATTTGGAGCATGGGGGGGGGGAGAGGGAGTAGGGAGAAAGACAGAGAGAGAATAGGAAGGGAGAAGAGTACTTGAGGGAGTAGGAAGGTTGTGTCTGGGGAAGAACAGAGAGCATGATGAGAGTGATCATAATAGAGGGAGTCATTATAGGTTTGAGGAGAGATTTGGCACTAGTGAGTTTTCCAGAGATCTACAAGGATGACACCAACTGGTACTTTAAGCAATAGGGTAGAGGCTACCTGAAATGCCCCTCCCTGATAATGAGTTTAATGACTACCTTATATGCCATCCTAGAACCTCCATCCAGTGGCTGATGGAAGCAGAAGCAGACACTCTCAGCTAAACACTGAACTGAACTCCTGGAACCAGGCTGCAGAGAGAGAGAGGAGTGATAAGTAAAGGGGTCAAGAATGGGTGTGTGAAACCCACAGAAACAGCTCATCTGAACAAGGGGGAGCTCTTGGACCCCAGACTGATGGCTGAGAGGCCAACATGGGACTGATCCAGACCCCCCCTATATTTGGATGTCAGTGAGAAGGTCTTGGCAATTTATGGGGCCTCGGGTAGTAGATCAGTATTTGTCTCTGGCATATGAATGGAATTGGGAGCCCATTCCACATGGAGGGAGGCTCTCTCAGCCTGAATGCATAGGGGTTGGCCTAGGCCCTGCCTTCGATGATATGACAGACTTTGGAGATCCCCCATGGAGGTCCTCACCCTCCCTAGGGAGCAGAGTATGGCTTGGGTCAGGGGGTAGGGGGTTAGGTGGGAGAAGGAAGAGGTGGGGAGGAAGAGGGAGATGGGTTTGACATGTGAAACAAGCTTGTTTCTAATTCAAATAAAAAAAGAAGCATGAATCCAACAAAAGCTAGGACAGAAAGCTCACATAAGATTTCAATTATAAGAAATTCTAGAAGCAACACTAGCCTATGGGGTCAGAAAGATCAATGGTTGCCTGGTACCAGATGCTGACTGAAACACTTAAGCTGAGAAGAAAGTCTTTGTGATAAAGAGAATATTTGATACCATAATTGTATTTAAATGTACAGATGAATATATGTTCCTTTGTATCTTCTTCAATCTGCACAGTTAAAGCAAAACATTTTATTGTGGACTAATCATATTTCAATATAGATTTTTTAAGAAAACATCATAATAAAATAGAATTATAATAACTGGCAAGCCTAAGAAACAGTGAGGACATAGAACAATTGGAATTCTTGTACATTAGTGGGAAATATTTTGGCAGTTAAAAATTAAATAAACCACTTTCCTATGACCCAGTGATTTCACTCTTTGCTTCATACCAACAGAAACAAACACATACATCTAACTAAAAGCCTGCACAAAACTCTTCATGGAAGTTTTATTTGTGGCCAAAGTCCAAGAATTACCTGAGGGGCCATAACAGGAAAACAAGTAAACAATTTGAAGTATGTTCATGCAATAGGAAACTACTAGGTAGTAAAGCAGCAAACAAAAGATGCTTACAACACAGACAGGTCTCAGGAATACTATGTTAAGTGAAAGACACATAATAGTATATACAGGGCCAAAGATACGGCTTGAAAAAAAGGAGACATGTTGAATGTTTAAATAAGAATGACCTCCATATGTTCATATATTTTCTTACTCATCAGGAAGTGGCACTATTTGAGAAGATTTAGAAGGATTAAGAGGTATGACTTTCTTGGAGTACTTGTGGTCTTGTTGGTGGAAGCATGTCACTGGCGGTGGGATTGAAAGTTTCAAAAAGATTATTCCAGGACCAGAGTGTCTATCTCTGTCTGTCTCTCTGCCTGTCTGTCTCTTTGTCTGCCACCTCCTACAGATCAGGATGTAGTGCTCTCATCTCTTTCTCCAGCATCCTTCTGCCTGACCTCATGGCCTCTGCCATGACGATAATTGACTAAACCTCTAGAGTTGTAGGTAAACCCTCAATTAAATGTTTTCCTTATTAAGAGTTGTCTTGGAGCCGGGCAGTGGTGGCGCACGCCTTTAATCTCAGCATTCGGGAGGCAGAGGCAGGCAGATCTCTGTGAGTTCGATGCCAGGCTGGACCGACAGCCTCCACTACAGAGAAACCCTGTCTCGTAAAACCAAAAAAAAAAAGAGTTGTCTTGGTCATGATGTCTCTTCACAGCAATAGAACAATGACTAAAACATGGGGGAAGTTAGAAGAGAAAAATACAGAGTGAATACCACCAAATGTCTTTTTATACATGTATGAAATGATCAGAATAAGGAAAAACATGATTTAAAAAAGATAATAAACAAATAAAATAAAATACATATAGGGACAGAGAGATGGGTCAGCAAGAAAAAAGACTTGGCTGTTCAAGTCTAATAACCTGAATTCAATCATCAGATAGGAGAAAATTGACTATACAAAATTGTTCTCTGACCTACATACATGCCTATTTTCACACATACATATAAGTATAATAAATTTTAAAAGAGGACCTACAGTATGATTCCATTTAGAAGGATTTCAGAAACAGGTAGTATTATTTTATATGGTTAGAAAACAAAGTGTTTGTAGCCTCTAGGTAGCATAACTAGTGGAAAGAGCACCCAAGAGAACTGTCTAGAATGGTGAAAATCTTTTGCATCTTTTTCATCCTTATCTTAGTATTGGGCATGCACATTTCTAAGAATTTATCAAACTGGGATACTTTGGTGAATCTCATGAACTACACATGATCTCATGATGAAACAGAAAAATGAAATTCAAAGCAGGAAGATGTGGATACTTTTAAGATACTGTGTTCATTTATACTTATTTTTCCATTTCTTAGATTTTGCAAAGATGTTAATTATCAAAAATACCCTTTACCAACAACAAAATTCCTCTGAGAGTGAAGCGACATGGAGCATGGAGCTCCAGTCCTCTGAGGACACAAAGAAACAAAAACATGAGCCTGCTGAGATGTAGAAGCTCAAATTCTTTGAACTCACAAAAGACAAGAGTCTAAATTGGGAACTCAAATGTTTTCTGTTTGCTTGCAGAAATGTTCATGCATACAGCACTTCATGCAGGCAATGAGCTATTGAAATGGCAATCTGGCCATCACAGTTGTCTTAAGAAGCATTTGAATCCACTCATTTCCCACTTTAAACAAATGTGGCTTTCTCCCAGAGTTACTCATAACAACTCATGTACCCTGTGGTCACAGTTAATCTGACTTGCAGGGTCCTGGGCTTGAGGGCTGTATATGTCAGAAGGTTTCTCATAGGCTTTTGAACAAACACTGCTTGCCACACAAGAAGCAATGCATCTCCCATAGCATTTTATTGTTGCAGTCATCATAAAATTTGGAGTGGTGTTTGGGAGGACCCACCCAAACAAGGGCAACGACCCAGTTCAGCTCCTCAGAACACAGCCTCAAAGAAATGGAATACTGGAGACACCAAGCGGCATGTTCATTTCTGGAAAGTAGCATCCCTGTGGTCCACAGGCCATTGTGTTCATTCAGTTGCTTAGAAAGCATCTGAAGATACAGAAATCTGACTAAAGGTTGGTTTGCTGTGGAATGTGTAATCAGGAAATTCACAGACTTTTCAGGGTTTACATTCTGTGCACAGAATCTGTGCAAAGGTTCCTTGTTCACATCTGCACTTGGTTGAATCCTCAGTCCTTCCCATTGTCTTGTAATTCTGTTTTTCAAAAGGAGCTTTCTGTTGTCTGTTTCTCACTAGGTTCTGCCAATTATGTAGCCAGCCCTACTATAAAGGTTTGACTTATTCATATTTTGAGATTTAAAAGGGAACTTTGGTTCTAATAATTTGATAATGAGTCAATCTATATATTTATTTGGTTCTTAAATCATTAGAGGATATCAGGACGGGAGAATCTGTGTATCGGACTCCCTTTGCATTGGGAAATCTGACAGGTACTGACCTTCCAGTTTGGTTTGACAAAAAGCCTTACATTGAAATACATGAACAGAGGTAACAGCTAGATACAGTGAAGAATAGAAGCTGCGGAAGAATGAAGTCAGGGGCATGAAAAAAGGAAAAGGAAACATACACATAAATGTCCAGTCTCTAATTCCTGTTTAGCTTTCTGCATCTAGTCTGTGACTGCTTTTCCTGCCCTTTCCTGCCTCTCTATCCACCCATCCCCCACCTCACTGCCACAATGGCATGTCTGAAATGTAGATGTAAGAATGCCTCTCTCATCTGAAGTTCTCACAAAATTCTCCACTAGGCCCAGATATAATGCTGATAACAATGCACACCAGGACTCTTGCAAAGAGCCTTCTGGTATTTTAGCCTCTTGTCTCTACCACTTCAGTCATGCTGAAAGCCTTCATAGAGCAGGAACCAGCCCCCTGCTTTCAAGGCTCCTTCCTTCCACTAGTTCCTTATTTATTGGCTTATGCAACTGCTCTTCAGAAATGATTCAGGCACCAACTCTGGCTCTGAGGAGTTCTTTCTGAATCTGTAGACCATCTCCTTTTACATACAAACTCTAAGGCTCACTAATGGCAACATGGAAGACCTACTTACAGGGTTGACAGGTACATATTTTATTAGGTGTTACATCTATAAATCTGTACTAAATGGCATAGAACTTCCTTCCTTCTTATGAAAATACCCAGGCTGAATGAAGAGTTTTTCCATAAGTGTCTCTGGGGTAGCAAGCTACTTAAAGATAAGACCCAACACACATGGCTAGAGATAGAAGTTGTAGTGATATTAATGCAAGCTAACATTTTTGGTGGACCTACCATGTTTCAGTCAATGAACTAAATGCTTTGCACCTCATAAATCATTTATAAGTCATAATATTCCTATAAATAAAGTATTAATAAGGCTCCACTTGACAAAGGAAGGCATTGAGGGCCAGATAGATAAATTGCCAATTAATGGGAAGACCAGGTTCTGACATTACAGTAATATCTGTCTACAGAACTCCGTGTTTAACTACTGGACAGCACTGCCTCCAGATGGGCAGAACAAACAGACTGGGAATTTTTTAAGGCATTGATTTGGGGCTCATATTTAGAGAAAACAGAGATAAGGTTGAATCTACCACTACTGCCATGCCTGAAACCAAGCTACCCTTAGCAACTGCCTCCATGTCCAGTGCAAGAAACGAACTTAAGATTTAAGCACAGGGGAAATAAAATAATGGTTGGAGTTAACAGAAGTATCCCATATATTATTTGTTGATACTCTTGGCAGTTTTAGCTTAAAAATATCTAATGACTGAACACAGAATATCGGACAAAGCAAAATAAAATAATAATAAAGCATGACGTCAATGAAAGGAAAAATAAAGACTTCTGTCATTTGCAATTTTGCCCAAACTCAAGCTTGATCTGAAACAGGGATACAAAAGCCATTTGCGTTTGCAAAAACATGAGCTGAAATTAACACGGAGGTCCTGGATTTTTGCATGCTAATGTGTCACTCTTAGGAAACATTATGATAGACAGTGACCTTGTCATTTGGTACCCATCATTAAATAATTTACCCCAGAGCATACTCAGTGAAATGACAGGGCAGAAATAATCACACCCTCTGCTCAACATGAGTACATTCATTTTAGTTGCGCTCCCAGTTTCCAAATTGGGTGCTGGAGCTACCCTGGAAGTTCACATTGATATGGCCCAAACATAAGATAGAAGAGAAAAAATATGAACCAGCTGTCCTACTACTGGATAAATCCAGCCAAAGCAATGCACTTCACATAATAATCACAGAGATGTCTACAGACCCATGTTGACTGCAGCACTATTTTGCAATCTCCAAAAGAGGAAATAAACCAAGATGTCCACTGTTTAAGTTTCACTTCTGTTGTTGTGATAAAACATGGTGACAGAAAGCATCTTCACGAAGAAAGGGTTCACTTAGCTTACCATTCCTGGTTACAGTCCATCACTGCAAAAATATTAAATTAAGTGATTTTATCTAAATGAAGGCAAAACAATATTGAAACAGTAATTAAAATGGAGTATTGGTTAAATGGTTCAGTGGGTAAAGCCACAAAGTTCAGATAGCCATCACCCACTAAATGCTAGGTAGGCATAGTGACCCACCTCATAGGAGACAGAGGCAGGTAATGTCCACAGCAAGTTGGCTAGGCAGACAAGCCAAAACAGATGAGTTCTGGGTTCAGCAAGAAATCCTGCCTCTATAAGATAGAAAGTGATTGAGGAAGCCATCCCACATCAATTTCAGTCTACATACCCACACCCACAGTAATGTATATGCACCTACACACATATATGCACACCACACATATGAATTTGCTAATAGTAATAATAACTATAGTTGCAGCATGTTAGATTAGCTATTTCCCACTACTATCCTCAGTCTCTTTTAGATGAATGAACCAAACTATTAAGGGAAAAATTAGCAATGTGTACATTCTTTCTTCTTCCTTTGCCACCAGACAAATAGCTCTAAGAGTGATTTGATTTTCTTGCATGTTTTGGGTTCAATACTTCCTCTTATATCTCTGCTGACATTTTTCTTAGCTACCAAACATTCAACCACATCCTTTCTGCTACACAATTAGCAAATCTCAGAAAGAAAATATCTTTTTTTCTTATTTGGGGGTTTGTTTTAATCAAACAAGTCAAAAGTCAACTGCTTTTTAAAAGGCATATTAGTAATAAAAATCTGTTAGTAATATCATCCTAGAGCTTAATATGGTGGCTCAGACCTCCAATCCTAGTACTTAGGAGGTTGAGGCAAGTGAATCATATGTTCAGGGCCAACAAAGAACACTAAGTGAGAACTTACTTTTGTAAAAAATTACCTTTTGAAGAATAATTTTTTCTTAGTCTTAATTAGACACTACTGGGACTGGAGAGGCGGATCAGCAGTTAAGAATGTGTAATGTTTTCCCAGAGTCTGGTTCTCAGTTTATAGCCTCCTGTAACTCCAACTTCAGAGCATCTGGTATTCTTTTCTGGCCTCTGAAAATTCACTCAGACATACATGCACATGCACGCACACAAATTAAAAGTGGAGGCAGGAGAGATAGCTCAGTAGTTAAGAGAAACTGCTGCTTTTCCACCGGACCCGAGGTTGATTCCTAGCATCAACATGGTGTCTTGCAACTATCTATAACTCCAGTTCTAGTGGATCTGATGCCCTCATTTGACCTCTGCAGGTACCAAGCACACAAAGTACACACACATGCATGTGGACAAAACATTCATACACATAAAATAAATCTTTTTAAAGGGAATAATATTTTAAAGCACAAACTATTAAGACATCTCCTAGGTGATTGGTTATTATTTTCAGAAAAAATTCCCTTGCCTCTAATATTTTCATGCCTATGCTGGCTGGAGGCTGTCAGAAGAGGGACTACTGTGGAATGCTGGAGAATTCCTTCCCCAGAACCCTTTGAAGCTCAATTACTCAGTTATTCCATTTCCATGAGCTTCTCTTCAGGGACAGTAATATTTTTTGCTTACACACATGCATACCCACACCCAATTGCTTCAGACCTTAAACCAAGATCATATGATGAACATGGGGAAGGAAGGACACAAAGCTCAAGAAAGGAAAGGACAGGGAGCCATGGGAAGTAGCAGTAATGTTTACAATGCTGCCATAGAAACAGACCAAGTTGTGGGGCTGTGGTGAGTGGTAAAAGCTAATCAGGCCACAGAATGAGTATTCCGTGGTTGAAGAATAAACTGAGCACACCAGGACACTCCAGAATTTAGTCATGGCAGGCATTTCCATAATGAAGTCCCTAGAGAAAAAACACATTCCAAGCACTGTTGCCAAACAAACCACATGACAGCCAGTTAAAATCAAAATTTCAGATAAAACAGGAATACTTTCATGGTGTCTTTCTTAAATATCACACTGGATACATTTATACTAAAACAGTATTTTTTCTGGAATTCAAAGTTAAATAGACATCATACATTTGTATTTGCAAGCCTAATTTCGAAAGAAGAAAGACTCAATTGAAGATGATAGCTGTGTAGTTTGAATGAGAATGGCCCAAAAGGTTCATTTGAATACATTCGAATACTTGGTCCCCAGCTGGTAGAACTGTTTGGGAAGGATTGTGAGGCATTGCCTTCTTGGAGGAAGTGTGTCACAGGGGGCAAGCTTTGAGGTTTCAAAGTTTATTCTATGGCTCCTGCTTGTGATCTGAGATGTGAGCTCTCAGCTGTTCCTGACACTATGCATTTTGTCTGTGACCATGGACTCTAATCCTCTGGAACCATAGGCACAATCAAATGCTTTCTTTTATAAGTTGCCTTGGCAATATGCAGTGTTTTATCACAGCAATAGAAAGGTAACTAAGACAACAGGTAAGTGTAAGAAAAAGAAGAAACCAAACATGGCCAATGTACTCTTCTATCCCCTAACATAGCAGAGAGAAGGCACACTGTTAAACTCACTCACTAGCTAACAAAGAATAAAACAATTGTGTCTTATTTGAAAAGTTTTCAGGAAGCCCATACATTCTACACTCAGAAAGAATTTCCTCCAGTTTAATAGGTAAAAACCTAGTACCCAGAATTATAGGGGATCAATGTTGTAAGTTAGTAGTTCTCAATCAGAGACAATTTTGAAAAGGCCCATGGAACATGTGTCATACGTGGTATATGTATATATTAACATCAAGTAGGTAGAAGTCATACTACTAACATTCTACATTGTTCAGGATAGTCACCCATAAGGAAGGGTAATATAGCCACAAATGCCAATAGTGCTTGATGTACAGAAAGGCTACATCCAGTTCAAGAGAGTCTGAAGAACCTAAATGAAGAAATGAGGAATAGCACTAGAAACCATCCCCAAGAGATGGAGTATACGAGTATCTCTGTTAGAATATGTGATACTACAGAGTACTTGTGCAACTATTGTCTGTGTGTAAAAATCCATTCTGAGGGATGCCATAATGAGTTAGAGGAACAGATGTGGGTATTAAGGGAGAATGAAAGGGTATTCTGAAATGAGAACCTCTTAGCATTTCCATTGAGTGAATGGAATGTCCTTGGTGCTTATATTGCCCTGGTTTACTTAGCAGTTAATAAGCCATTCTATCTTCAAGACTCTGGCAAAATGATACAGGTCTGGGTCCTCATGGACCTATTAATGAATTTCCTTAGAACTCTGCTCATCCTCCAAACCCTTCCAAGGTGTAATGCTTAAAATTTCTTGAATCTCCTGGTTTGGGTATGAGACTCAGACTTCTAGAACCATCTTTGCTCATACACATGGTAGACCAGAAGTTCCTAGAAATTCATCCCAAAACGATTAAAGAGCAGCCTTGATGGGAGGGAACACAGGATTCTACATGGTCCTCAGGGTTTAAGTTGCCCTCTAGGGGTCACGGTGGGGAAGAATTTGAGACCTATGATTTTTGTGAAGCCTCCATTACCTCCTCATCACACTTCACTCTCTACTTCTTCCCCTGAGAGTATTTCTTCATTAAGACCTGACATATTAATCATAGCCTTAGAAATGGAATCTCCACTGGGGGCATAACTGAAGACAATTCATCTCACTGTGCTCAGCAGGTCTGAGGTATGAGTGTGTAATCCAAATGGTTGAAGCAAACACTTACTTACTTTATCAACAGCAATATGCCCATAGTTCCACTCAGACTCTGTTCATCAAAAATTTGATGATTCTTGTAGTAGACATAAATCTTCTGGCCCCAGGAAAAGTTGGGCCTTCCCTTAGCCACAGAACCTGAGTCAGGGTGGCTTACAACCACTCACGGTAACTGCATTTAGTCATTACCAGTGACCTTTGTAGTTGACATGTGGCCTTTTTGTGGCAAATGTAATATAAATAAAAGTATACTGAGATTTTTATTCAGCATAGATCTACTGACACAGACAAAAAGAGTATTATGGCTATCAGTTGCTTTTCTATTCATGATAACTCACCATGACCAAAGCAACTAATAGAAGGAGTAGTTTATTTTGGCTTATGGTTCCAGAAGTATAAGAATGTTATGACAGGGAAACCTGGCAAAACATAGCAAGCATGTTGCTGGAGCAGAAGCTGGTGTCACATTTTGAATCTCAAGCATGAGACAGAGAGGGCATACTTCAAATGATGAGAGGCTTTGAAACATCAAAGTCTTCCCCCAGTGACATAATTCCTCCAGCAAGATTACACCTCCTAAAACTATCCAAACCAGGCTACCAATTGGAGACCAAATGTTTAAGCATCTGAGCCTATGGGGGGCAGTCACATCCAAACCACCACACTGTAAAGGAGGAAACTTTTATCCTTCTTTCTTCTTTATGACAGTAAGTAAAGAAGTGATTCCTTAGAGAGGCAACAAATTCCTGTAAGCACAATCAAAAACTCAAGATGTTCACAATACACTGTCTAGATCCTCATGTCACCGAGTCATCAAATCAACCCAAGACAGCCTTGGTCCAAAATTATAGATCAGTGACTTAATCTGAAGGTTTCTGTTCACTTAAGACACTGATAATCACTCTACTTGTCAATGAAAATATCCTGAGATGCCTGCTAATCAAGGTCCACCAAGGAAATTGCTTAGCAAATTGGATGCTGTGACAGGAAGGATTTCACTTCTTTTGGAGCCATGGACTATACAGATGGATGTTTCTCTTGGCTATAATTATCTTCCATGACTAGGAGAAAGGTATCTGTAGTGTAATAAAGTAAACCTACCAAGGAAATAAACTGAGCTGAGAGATTCTTCATAAGATAATACTGATTCTAATAGTGATACTGGTTTTGAACGCCTTATCTATAGGTGGGAATAATCATTCATACCATGCAGGACTTCACATTTGTGAAGTATCTGGTTCTACTTTTCTTAAAGTTGAAAAGCTCAGAGAATGAGTTATTCCATCTTTATCTATTAGGTTGCTATTTGGGTTACATACTAGAAGACAATATACCATAGGTTGAGAACTGGTGTCTCCTAAAAAGTCTGATCCAACTTTGCTGTAATATGTACAGTATCTATGATAAGAAATGTCAAAATATAAAAGGAAGAAGGGTGATGGAAAAGAAGAGAGAATGAGAGAAAGGGAAGAAGATAAAGATAAGAGAAAATATGTGATCCTACCACTTACTTGGAACCTATAGCAGAAGAATTGCAAGTATGAAGCCAGCCTGGGCCATGAAATGAGTTTAAGTCAGCCTGAAATACAGAGTAAGATTTTGTTGTTGCTTTTTGCTCTTATTATTATTTTTGAATGCCCCGCCTTAGGTTAGCTAGTTACTAGCCAGCTTTTCTTAACTTCAAATTAACCTGTCTACCTTTTCCCCCTGGGTTTTTATCTTTATTACTTATGTTTGTCTTACTTTCCTTCTTACTGGATGACTGGCTGGGTGGTTGGGTAGCTGGGTGGCTGGCCCCTGAAGTCTTTCTCCTCTTGTTCCCTTGCTATTCTCTTTTTTGGCATTTCTCCTTTATTTACACGCTCTGCCTGCCAGTTCCGCCTGTCCTTGGACCTGCCTTGCTATTGGCCATTCATCTCTTTATTAGACCAATCAGATGTTTTAGACAGGCACAGCAACACAGCTTCACAGAGTTAAACAAATGCAGAATAAACAAAAGTCACACACCTTAAAATAATATTCCCCAACAAGACTGTGTCTCAAAAGAAATGAAAAGGAAAACATAAAGGGATTAAATTAAAGGAATTACAAAAAGCATCATAGAACTTGCACTTCTCCATTGAAGCCCCACTCCATTCCTCAAAAGTAGCTACAATGTCCTTGCTATTTATTGTCACAAAATAAATCTGTTTAACCATACAATTGTGCTATTATGAATAACACTCAGAAAGAAAACAAATAAATATTAAATTTGTATTTTATACAAATACAAATTATTTGTATTTTACATTTGAGAAAACAAAAGCTCAGCAAAATTAGATCAGTTGCCCAGAGTGATCCCACTAAGTGGGCAGGAACTCATTCCAGGTGTGCCTAAGAACAATGTGGTACGCTCTCAGTGACACATTTGCAAAGATATATAGCATATGGTCCTGGATGTCACAATCTGAGCAGTGCAATTACCCAAATTCTGTACGTTTGAAATCTTTAATGTAAACATAAGCAAATGAAATGCATCATTTCTGTCTGAAAGTGCATGATGGTCTAGAATGGAAACATAGAGCAATGAACAACGATTGATTTTTAACAAATTCAGTGGAGAACCATTGCAATCATCATACAAAAGATGTTCTCCATGCCTGGTTTCCAAGGATGAGTGAGAAATTATCAGACATGAAAAGAAGAGAATTGCTCCCAAAAGGTGTACCAGGCATAAGGTATTTTGAGAAAGGTGAACAGCTGAATGCATTAGAAGTAAAATTGTAGGAAATGCCATTTAACTTCCCAAAATATTCTGAGCCTACATAATGTTCATCTCACTTCTCAGCCCCCATGGCAGTTCTTAGTCACTGAATAAACATATTTTGAGAATTCTCATCCACTTTAGTCTCACTTCCACATACATCACTAGTATGAACTTTAAAAGTGTGCAGTATTTGATAGCAATTTCCTAGTTTTTTCTTTTAAAATAATCAATTCTACTAAGTGCTAAATGACTGTAATTTTGCATTCCCTTGAAACACATTGCTCATTTTCCTTGTGACAAGTGGAGAGGGCAGTGAGCATAGCTGCTACATCCTCCCAATTTTTAGGTTTGTAAGGAGATTTTTCCCCAAGATTTTCAAGACATGGTGAGAGGATAAGAACACTGGACCCCGGGTCATCTGGGTGTCTAAGAGCCCCTTCTCACTGACTCATCCATACCAAATGCAGAAATAGTACACAATTCCTCCTTTTATGTGTCAAAGAATCTCCACTGAGCAGATATCTCATTTGATAGCCTAAGAAGAAGCAGCTGCTTTTGATCTCAGCCTATAGAAATCTCTGTCAGATCTAGTATTAAATCTGCACAGGGGTTGGTGGCAGAAGCCTGGAAGGCATGAAATGCAGGCTCTACACAAACTCACAAGGTACTTCCTAATAAGGACAAATGATGTTTTGGCCATTCTCTTACAGGGAAAAAAAAAGTCCGGGTTATAGTGACCTGAAAAGAAACTTGTATAGATGCCATGCTAGGTCAGGTAGAAAACTCAAAACAGTCATCGGGTTACCAGGACAAATTTGAGATTGAAAGTTGAGTAGGTTCAAGGGCAAAAGAATAGAAATATCAAAGGTGTTAAGATTTCCTTTTGAAAATACAGATACCTGAGGTTTTTCGTGTATTGCATTTGCCTATCTATTAGTTCATTAACTCACTTACCCATTCATAGCTTAATAATCTTTGAGTGCCTATTATAAAGAAGGTACTGTTCAGGTAACAAAGCAACAATTGAGCCAAGTCAAGAAAAGTAAATAGACAATAGATAAATAAATCAAAATTTCCCCATGGGAGAAGCACATGAAGTCCGTCCTTCCTCTCTTGAACAATTCATTCTAAGGGCCATGAAATGAGCTGTGGCAGATTGAAATAGTCTAAAGACACTTGGCATGCTAACTAAAAGCAATTTCATCATCTTAGACTGGGTCATTTTAAAATAAAGAAGACTACTGAGAAAACAGATGGATCCTGCATGACATTCAGACTACACGGTACTCATGTAGTAATATTATTACTATCCTTGCCTCAACCAAGCATAGTGACTATCCCCTATAATTCTAGCACCCCAGGGGCTGATACTGAAGGATTGCTCCAAGTTCAAAACTTTGGACAATTCTGGACTACAGAATAAGGCTTTGTTTCTAATAGACTTGATAGGATTAAATTTTTTAATTATTTATTTTTAAACTTAAATTTAAATTAGAAACAATGTTGTTTCATATGTCAATTCCAGGTCCCTCTCTGTTTCCCTCCCCTCTTCCCATGCCCTCCCACCAAACCCCCCAATATCCCCTCGTTTCCCCAGGGAGGGTGAGGCCCTCCATGGGGGTGTCCATAGTCTGTCATTTCATCCAGGTCAGGGCCTATACTCTCCCCCAAGAGTTCAGGATGAGGTGTATCTCACATAGAGATGGCTCAGAGGTTAAGATAGGATTAAATTTTTAAAACTACAAAACTATCTTTAAAAAACAAAAAAGAGAGAGAGGACCAAAAGTTGGGTGGGAAGGAACGTGAGGGTAGATCCAGGAAGAGTTGGGGGAAGATGATCAAAATATATTATATGAAATTCTCCAGTAATTAATGAAATTAAAAAATCAAACAATTCTTCATATTGATCATAGTATTTGTATCATTGTCTAGATAAGTATAATGTTAGTCAATCATCAATAAAAGTAGCATCAAATGAATGAAAAACTTCATTTTAATAGCAAAGTCATTCAACCAAGTCTCTACTTCCCAAATGGCTTTGGCCATTTCAACTGAGATGTAAAGTGTACAACACAATTCTTACTGACAGATATCTTTAACCTGTGGAAGATCTGGGGCTAATACAGGATAAAAGATTAAGTATTAACCAGATAATTGACAAGAGGTTCTAAATGAGTCACATACCTGAACCATGCAAAAACTGGGGAAAGACTTTAAGCTAAGTGTTTACTTTCAGCCTGTACAGAAAAGACCAGCTTCTACTGGAGAGCAGAAAGAAAGCCTACACAGAGGAACCTCTGATGCTAGGACAATAGCAAACTACCCAAAGACTTCAAAGCAGGAAAACTACTTAGCTCCTGGAGCCCAGCTAGGGAATGATCCTGTCAACTCCGAGATGTGTGACAAAAGAGTTAACAAGGTGAGCGATGGCGGAAAGAAATGACGATAAGGAATAGAGGTTGCCAGCATTTTAAATGAACAAAAAAGTGAGCTTCTTCCTCTTTCCTGAAAGTACAAGCTGACACATGGAAAGAGGCAGATACTAAGTATTTTCAGTGTTGTAAGCTAGACAGTGTCTTAGTTACAGTTTCTATTGCTGTGAAGAAACACCATGACCACTGTAATACTTATAAAGGGAAACATTTACATGGGGTGACTTACATTTACAGAGATTTAGTTTATTGTCATCATGGTGCAACATGATGGTATGCAGGCAGACATAGTGCTAGAGATGTAGGAAGTGGCCTTTCTCACTGGGCATAGCTTGACCTCAAAGACTGCCTCCACAGTGACACACTTCTTCCAACAAGGCCACACCTACTAATACTGCCAGTCCCTTTGAGGGTCATTTGTTTTTCAAACCACCTCTATAGAAGCCACCAAATTCTGTTGTTACAATCCAAGAAAATCCATAAAGGTCACATAAATAACCATGACTATACATCAAAGCAACTTTATTCTCAACAGCAAGCTTGTGGTCAGATGCGAGCCATGGGCCAGAGTTTGCCAATCTGCACTTTCGAGAAGTTCAAGATTGCTCTATGGGTTAGACTTCCAATGACAGGAATGTGCTGCTGAGTATAAAAGCCAGAAGGGGATATTTGGCACAACAGAGTCAGTGTCATTGTAGCACATGCCACATTTGAGCTCCAAAAGGAGAGAGCTGAGAAGGTCAAGTGGTTGGTGGTTTGACCACAAAGAAGACATAAAAAGATGCATTTTGTGGAGGTTTGTCAACTATGGGGTACACCTAGGACTATCCCTTGCCTCTGGAGTGCATTAACTTTGAAATGGCTCAGTTATTCCCTGGTTTTTTAATTTTCTGTTTGCTTTTCGAAGAGTGGGTGAATGGCAGAAGGAAACCATCCCGGAGTTACTTAATCACAAGGTTGACTTCATTGTGGATAAAATCTACTCATAGTACAGCAGCATCAAGGCCTCTGACAAAAAACTCTAACCATTTTACAAAAAGAAGAATATGTTGATGTTGTAATGCCAAAGATAACAGTGAAGAAGAGGGATGAAACAGTTAAGAGGTCAGAAGTAAAATGGGCATCATATTATTCTTCACCCGTCCTCGCCTCTTCTGAGGAATGTCAACAGTGCAAGAGCAAGCCAGTAACAGACGGCAGAGGAATTTAGACTTGTCTCCAGTTCTTGGAAAACAGAACACAAGTTGCAGTGTATCATTTTAACTGCCCTTGTTATTTAACAGTGTAATAATAAACAGAACAAATCAACAAGTTCTTACTAGACAATTCAAGAGAATTACAATTCTGGATCTGGATATGAATTTCTATATTAGAAAAAAGAATGTCTGAAACCAAGAAGCACCAATCAGCTATTCAAAGAACATTAACGGATATTGATCAAGTCCTGTATATGCCAAGCATTTAGCTAGCAGTTAAACAGAGTTAAGGGCCCTTGTAACGAGAAACGAGTCACACCAAGGATGCCTGGAAAAAGGTAGTTGGATATTTATTAAGATACAGAGAAGTAACTTACATGAAAAGCTGAGAACTGGTCAACACTCTATGGTATCTGAACCTCGGCCAGAATCCAAAAGGGAGCTTTTCTTTCTTTTTTTCCTTTTATTCCTCATCTTTCCCACGTATCCGTGTCCACGCCCCAAATGGGCGTGACCAGTGTCATGGGTACGTGAGTTCTCCCCTACAGGACCTAAAACACAACTTGAAAATATTTATACACTTGCTTTCTACAAGTCAGGAATATATAGCCTTTGCATTGGAGTTGATATAGCTACTTAAGAGGCATCTACCATAAATGTTATCAGAGAGCCTTCATCCAGTAATTGATGGAAGCAGATGCAGAGATCCACAGCTAAGTACTGACTGGGGTAAGCTCTGGGAGTACTGTTGAATTGAGAGAGGAAGGATTGTGTGAGTCAGGGGTGTCAAGGCTCATACCCAGACACAGATGACCTGAGCTCCTTGGACCTCAGGGACTCTGGATCCACAGCTAGGGAGCCTGCATGGGACTGACATAGGCACTCTGTATGTGTGTGACAGTTGTATAGCTTGGTCTGTTTGTTGGGAGACCAGCAGTGGGTCCAGGACTTGTCCATGGCTCTTGAGTTGTCTTTTGGGAACTTGTTCCCCATGCTGGGTTGCTTCACCCAGCCTTGATACAGGGGAGGAGCTTGGTCCTGCCTCAGTTTCATGTGCCGTGCTTTGTTGATGCCCATGGGAGGCCTGCCCATTTCTGAACGGAGAAGTGAATAGGGAAGTAGATGGGAGGCAAGAGAGGGCATAGGAGGAGAGAAGAGGAGGGGGCCAAATGTGATCAGTATATAAAATAAATGAAAAAAAGAGGTATATCCAACAGTTGTCTACCTATTGGTTGATTGTGTTTGAGTTCGGGATTGCCACTCAGGATATAAAAATCAGGAGCAGATTCCTGAAACTCTGAGAGTTGCTCGTCTGTAGGATCCAGACACAATAACCAAAAGAATTACACAGTGGAGAAATAGGACAAATGTGTGAAAATTTAGAAAGACTTGGGCTCTATGTCCAAATAGAAATATATTTAATAGAAAGTCCGACAGAACTGACAGAAAACTTTGTAATTTCCATACAAAACTGGATAGCAATTTTTACTATTCTTTGACTATTTTATATGCATATATGTAAAATGAATTTTGGTAATGTTGTCCCTCTCCCACTGAAATTGTTCTTCTCAACAAGCCCCCTTCTACTTTGAAATTCCCCCATTTTTATTCCCCACTTAATTTAATTACAGTTGCTCATTTTCTTCAGTGGGGTTGTGGCTGATAAGTTGTCCATACTCCAAGGAAGGACACCTCCCCTATGCTCATAGATAGCATTTCCTAAATGTACGTTTCAGAACTTTTCAAGTTGAATCATTTTTGTTGGAGGGATGACTATACACTATGCACTCTAGAGTATTTCTCAGCATCATTGGAGTGGTTCTAATATATGCTGGTAGTACACCCCTTGACCTCCTTCACTGTGACAACCCAAATCATCTCCAGATGTTGCCAGATGACCTGGGTTGGACAGAAAACCTTCCCTCTCACCAAGGCACTGAACACTGAACAAACTAATTTAAAAAATCACCACTTCCCTTCAAACTGATTTTCTTTTAATAATTCCACAAAATGATCAGACTGTTTGGGGCCATAACACAGCTTTGGCTCAGTTGGCTGATGTACCTGACAGACTTTACAAACTTGTGGCTAGTACATTTTGGAACATTACCAGAATTAAAGGAGATTATAGAAGCAAGGTTCAGGTGGCTGTGCCAAATGGACCTAATAAGTAGGATCCAATTGCAAAGAATAAATATTAGCTTATCCCCTTCCATCCAGATGCCCACCGGAAAATTATAGGATGGGAGGGTAGTAATTTTCCTCCTGCAAGTGAGAAAGAACTTCTTCAGGAAGAAAACACAGTATGACTGCTTACAGGAGCAGATCTGTTCAGATTGCTGTCACACTGAGGGCTGGCAGTCAGTTAAAGCTATGGTGACTGCAGTGGGTTCAGTTGGGGGAGTTGCTTTTCAGGCTTTGAAGAGCTTGGAGGGACAGCTGGAATTCCCATAGCCCAACGCACCAAAGGGTGAAAGTTCATTCTCTAATTACAGGGAGGTGTTTTTTTTTAAATCAACCCACCATCCTTTGAATACTTTTCTGGAAAAGTTTTCTGAAAAATTAACATCCATCAAAACCCCATACTATAACTGATATGTGTTTTCCTGATAATCTTTGCATGTCTAAAATATAAATTGGCTTAGATGCTTAGAAGTTAATGGTCCATAAAAGAGTCACTATTTTTTGTTGTTATTGTTGTTTTCTTTGAAAGACAGGATCTCTTTATATAACCTTGGCTGTCCTAGAGCTCACTATGTAGACAAGGCTGTCCTCAAACTCAGAAAGATACACATGTCCCTGACACCCAAGTGCTGGGATTAAAGGCACATGACATCTAGGGCATAGAGCTAGTTTTTTTTAATTTAATGAGCATATATATATATATCTATACATATATACACATATGTGTGTGTTTGTGTGTGGTATTACAATATTAATATATCTTTAAGGATTTCTTTTTCTATTGGAAATTAAACTTAGGGTCACATACATACTAGACAAGCACTCTATCACTAAGCTACATGCACAGCCTAGACCAAGGATATTTGTTTTTTCTTTTGTTTTACCAATATCAGAGTTTAATATAGTGCACTGATCACATTTACTCCATACTACCTGTCTCTGTCACTCCCACTTCTATCCAAGCCCAAATTTCCAAGTAGTCCCTCTCTGAGCACATACACACTATATGACTGGCATAATAACTTTAGGAAATGTTGGAAGAAGAGAATCACAATGGTAGAGAGTTTCAAGAAGCTTCAGGATCTAAGTTTCCATTTGTCCAAAAATATTTGAGTCACACAAAGACTCAATAATATCATAGCAGACGATATGAGTGTTCATCACAAGCAAGAATAGATTGAAAGGCAGAGAATCAGCTGCTGTGGAACACAGAGTGTTTAGGTAGGCCTTGCTGAAAAAAGCCTGTCCCTTAGTTACTGGTGGCTGTGTTGCATTTCATTTTTCCTCTATAGTAAATTCCCAACTTCTATTCCATATACTCATTTTTCACTGTGGCAGAAACTTACATTCCACTTAGTGCAAACATGCCAGATTATTAACCTTACTTTCCTAGACTCATGAGACTGTTGATATGGCCATGTGATCTGATTTTAACAAGTGTAAGCAGATGTTTGAAAAAGGTTTTCTTATTTATGTATTTATTTATATATTTATTCTCTAATATATTATATCCCAATGACAGTTTCCCCTCCCTCCATTGCTCCCAGTCCCTCCACTCATCTCTCCTAACACAGGTAAGCATGCCCTCTTTTTTATCCATGAGAACTGCTACATTTTCCCATGGCACTTGACAGTATCAGAGACACTCTCAGTGTAAAGGGAGACATTCCTCATCTAGATCACAGAAATGAACTACATCTAGGTTTTAGTTCTAAATTGAACTGGTTTTGAGTCCATGGTATGTTGACTGTAAAGTGACACCAAAGATTTTCCCCAACCCTGGTATTGATGACTTTGCATACTCCCTTTGAATGTGAGCATGCTTTTAACAAACAAAATACAACCTAGGTGATAGGGCATTATTTCCAATATAGCAACCTTTGTTTTAGTAGCTCACTCTGTTATTGTCTCCTTAGATTGAAGTGTTTGGCAATGTAAGCTGCCATGTTGGAGAAGCATATTTGGCATGGTATTAAGAGTAGTCTCCAGAAAATTTCCAGTGACAAAATGAGGCCTTTTGCCAAATGCCATTTAAATGATTAAATTCTGACAGGTACCAAAGAGAGCGCCTAAGTAGTGCTTTCCTTCTCTGGTCAATCTTCAGATAAGAGCCTAGCCTCAGGCTTCCACCTTGACTGCAGCCTCATCTCAACCCTGGAAAATGGGAATTTACTAAACTGTGTTAGAACTCCTGAGCCACAGAAATTGTGAGATAACAATTACATACACTTCAAAGTCAAAATGTCAGTGATAATGAGTTGCATGATAGTAGACAACTAAGGTAATGCCTACATGAGACTGAAGATTTCCTTACTTCTTAAAGGACTCACAGTCATCTTTTTGGTTACATGCATCCAAAAGCAATCTAGCTAAAGTGTAGCAAGCTTTCTTGTATAAATAATGTATTTTTAGACTGGCTATATTTAATTAGCATAACAATAAAGCCCTGCTTATTACAAGATTTATTATCTTATATATCTGCCATTACAATATTCCAGAGATGAGGGTTCTACTGTATTAACTTTATATATAAAAAACAAGTGAGATTTTGCAGAATTGCCATTAGCATTGACATTTGAGGGTGATTCATTTTGGTTAAATGAATCCTAATTATCTTCAACTAGCAAAAAAAGAATTATTGTACTTATTAATAACATTTCTACAGCTTTGAAATGAAAACATACATTTTCTACACTTCATTTTCTTATTAAAATCAAAGCACAGAGTTGGACCCAAGTCTTCCTTTTTCAACCATAAATCCATTGCTGGATTTTGGGAAAGCCAAAGCAGTCATCAAATGGAGTTAATTTTGCTAATGCACTGGTTTGCCCTGGTTATTGCAAATAGTGTTTGTTTTGATGAATAGATTTAGCAGCTGGTGGATATAGTGCAGAAAAGCATTGCACAAAACCATTGTCATCTAATAATTAAATACCTCTGTCCTGTATTTGAGAGCATCACAGAGCTGCCTAGTTTGAGAAGGTCTCTCATACATTGGCCCTATAATTGAAAAAGACTAATTTGGGGACAATTTTTCAGGATGCATATTTTAAAGCGTGCCTGTTTTCTGTGCTACAGGTACATAGATCTTACTGGTGAACAATCACCATGTTCTCTTTCCTCTACTTCAGCTTCTCTGAAGGAGAATGACTTCACTTTCGGAACTTTCTCTAAGAGCCACAAATGTCAATTCCTGTGTGCCAAGAAGTCCATATTTTAAGTCAGGTAATTGTGTCGGTGTAATTCTAACAGGAACTTAGCTGTATCATCTAGATAAACATTTTAAGCATAACAAGTTCATCCCTGGTTTAATATTTAACTATAGTGCAGTTAAGATTAGAATAAGTCAACATTGAGAGTCTGTTTTGAATTTAATGTTTTGTTCCTTCGCCCAAATCTATATGTTAATGCTCTACTGAACTCCTTCCATGTGATGGTATTTGCATACAGTGACATTGGAAAGTGATTAAGGTAAGACCACTAAGGTGAAGGGTGTGTGCTCTACAGCCTTAAAAGAACATAAACCAGAAGGCTTGCTCTGTGAGTCTACATCAAGAAGGTGGCCATGTGCACACCCTGATGAAAAGCTTCACCAGAAACCAAATTTGCCAGCATCCTGATCTTGGACTTCCTAGCCTTCAGAAATATGAGAAATAAATTCCCACCATTTAAATAAAAAAGTCAGTGTTATCTTACTATCACAAGTTGAGTTTTGTTTTGCTTTATTTTGTTTTGTTTTTCTGAGATAGGGTTTCTCTGTGTAGCCCTGGCTGTCCTAGAACTCACTATAGACCAGGCTGGCCTCAAACTCACAGAGATCCACCTACTGCTGCTTCCCAAGTGCTGGGATTAAAGGCATGCACCACCACCATCCACCTAGCAAGCTTTTTGTTTGTTTGTTAGTTAGTTAGTTTGTTTGTTTCTAAGGCTGAACTCATGAGAATTTTCCCTCACCATTAGTCATAATTTGAACAAACAACTTAACTTTAGATTGATGGTTCCCAACATTCTGGTAGTTTTTTTTTTTCATTTCAACACATGAAACAATGCTGGATGCCTCATCCATTACATTCTTCAATGAAGGGACAAACTCCAAGGTCATACACAATTGGTTGTAACCTTTTTATCTTGCATAAAACTTGGCATAAAATTATGTTAATGTGTCATTGTTGATGGAAATTTGAAAGTTCTATTATAATGTTAAATTTTATCAAAATTTGAGGCTCACCCACATTGACTAATTCACTTACTTTTATCAATCAAGGACAATCCATAAGCAATTTGACTAGTCTCAGATGAGGTAAGTTCTTTCCCATTTTCTTCTATTGCCAATAATGCTGCAATGAACATTCTCATGCAAGTGTGAACAATCAGTCCTCACTATGGTTGATGAACGCTGCCAGGACCCGCTTCATAAGGGATTTCAAAATCTATGAAAGGTAAAGTCCTTGAATACGATGGAAGAGTAGTCATAAATTACCTATCTAGTATTCCTACATCTTCAAATTATTTATTCATACTCTTTAGGTACTTAGCAAAGAACTGCTAATCTGTATCACTAGGGGGAATGACAAGAAAAAAGTCTGTATAGATACAATATTTACCATATAGTTTTGTCTCACTGTTGGTTTAATCCTCAGATGGAAAACCTGTGAACACAGAGAGCCAAATGTACATTCAGAAGTGGAGCTGAAGATCCAAGAGCCTAGCACCGCTCTAACTTTCCCAGACACAGCCACATTATTCTCCCCAGATGTGGTAACAATTTAATGCACAGGTGTAGTAGATAAGAAATTTCTTTGCAAGTGCAAAATAATACTATTTATGTAGACTTCCTTTTATTCCAAAAATGTACCTATGCCTCATATTTCTACCTCATTTCACTCTTGTCATTTGTGTGTTCAAATCTGTTACTGAATAGACATTAGTAGAGAGGCTGTTATATGCTCAGACCAATGGGGTATCAGAGAAGAAGACTCCTACAGTCTGAATAAATATTTGTGAACCCTCTCCCCTCCTTCTACAAGACCCCAGACCACTTCTCTGAACTTCTGTTTCATTATAATCAAAGTAGGTTAACACTCATCTTCCTTGGTAAACAGTCAAAAGTTAACTAGAGTTTAATTGTATTGAAACATTTGTAGAGAATTTTTTAAAGGACAAAGTAATGGCCAAGTTCTCAATAACACTTTCCCTGAACTAAAGCAATTATATCCATATACAGGAAAGAAAACCAATTTGTCTGGCATGCCCACACTTTAAAACCATTTGGCAAAAGATCAATCTCTGTAAGCATTTTTATATTATAAATTCTTTTAAATTTGCTTATGCTATTTTCTGTGCAATTATTCATAAAACATGTATAAAGCATTAGCCATCATAACATGAAGTTGTTTTGCCTGTGTGTTCACCATATCTGTGCCTAATGCCCACAGAACTCAGAAGAGGGCAAGAGAACCCCTGAAACTGTAGTTATGAGCCACCATATAATGATCCTAACTACTGAGCCATCTCCAGCCCTTCTGACAATACTTTAACACAAACTAAGCTTCATTTGATCAGGGTCTCTGGTAAGTTCCCCTAAAGAACCAGGGGCATCCATGCAACTGAGAAAATACTTGTCTTTCTCTGCTCCCCTCCCCCTCCCCATCACTAAAATACCATCCTTGAGCGAGGTGTTTCTGTTGTTGTAATATTTTCTGGCTGTGTCTATGGAATGCCAAAACAAGTGAAAGCGAAAACACACAGGCAAACCAGGTACTTGGCACTTTAAGAATTGCTTGTTTTATTGACTTCATTTTTGCCCTCCCTAATGCGTTGAGTCAAGCTGACTTTGGTGTGTAGACATAACTTCAGTGTTTATAGTTGAGTTGCAGGTCATTCATCTTTAGTCAGTCAGGCGTTTGATCTGAAGATATTTGCAAGGTTTACATTTATGAAAATGTTTTTCTCCACTTCAGCAAGCAGTTTTCCTTCCTTCTAAACACATCACAGAACATTTTTCTATGAATTCATTTATCTTCCAAATAGTTGTCCTGTGGTCCTCCGCTCTTTTCTTTCATAAACAAAATGCTGTCTCCTCATTCCTGCTCTCAATGTTCTTCCAGGGGCCTCTAAGATTCACGGATCTTCTGAGATTTTTGTTTCTTCAGTACTTTCTCTCCAGACAGTGCAACTTTTTCTCACTCTTGGGTGTTTATAAAATGAGCTGTTTTGTCACACCTCCTTGCTACTCTAGGTTCCAGGTTGCCTGACTGCTAGTTTTCCAATGTTAATATTCTCACTCACCCACCCCCCATCCCACTCTTTCTGCCTAAAGGAAGCCTGATTTCACTCTCTCCTAGGCAATACTAGGTTCAAATGGGAAGAGGAAGGAACAGCTTCAGGCTCTGCTTTTGGAGAAATGCCATCTTTACATTTTGAGGCATCCCAACTTGCCAAGTATGACTTAAGGTGGAAACTATCTGGAGGCAGGAAGACTTAAAGAGCTATATTCCTTGGTTTATGAGTGTTACAAGAGCATTCTCTACATGCATAGATCCTGGGTTGTTGTAGACTGCTTTGTGTAGTTACTTGATTTTTCTGTTGCTATTTTCCAATAGTCTACGGCACTGACGGCTATGCAAGAAAGGGGTAAACTGCTGAACACTATGCAAAAAAAAAGATCTCTATATGTGAATTAACAAAATGAAAAAGGTAGAAATAGTATTAATAATAAGTCAGCCCACCTTTCTATTTCTTGGTACCCAGTTAGTGTGTACTTAGGGAACCTTCCTTTCTTTGGAACACACCTTCCAGAGTACTCCATCACCTACCCAGATCTTCCCTTTGAAACTATACTCCACTGAAAATCAAATACTCTTCTCCAAGGACGGTTCCAAAACTTTTTACTAAACCCTACCAATTCACACACAAAGAAAATCAAAACACCTTTTTACCCCCCAAAAATGAAGTTACTATTACAGACTCTCTACAATATGCAAAGGTTTGACTTAGGAGTTTTTTAACTTCCAAAAGACAATATATGACACAGAATTCAGAAACACTTTAAGTTTCATATTTTGCTTTTTCCCCTAGGCTGGTTTTATGTGGTCAGATCCTTTGTCACTACACTGGTACACTGGGCAGCTCCCAGTCGGTCATTGTGTGATCATAAGGAGAAACAACAGATATTCCATAGTGTGAGATATTGATTGTTAAGCAATGATACTGAATTAAATGCATTTTTTTGGTTTTACAAAACAAGGTTTCTCTGTATTGTTTTGGAGGCTGTCGGTCCAGCCTGGCCTCGAACTCACAGAGATCTGCCTGCCTCTGCCTCCCGAGTGCTGGGATTAAAGGCGTGCGCCACCACCGCCCGGCGAATTAAATGCATTTTAACTGAAGATGTATTTAACTTTTGATAAGTTTATTGGAAGCATAACATTGTAAATTCATATTATGTAGAAAAATGCATTTAAAATTAAATATTAGGGATGGCATGTAGCTCTGTAGCTGAGTACTTTCTTAGTATGCATAAAACCTTGGGTTCCATCTCCAACATCACTAAAAAGAAACATCAAGGCTTGTCAGGGAGGATGTTAACAAGCTTCATGCTGGCTACCACATGTAAACATAATAATGACAACTTTTTCACACAGATCCAAATTATGATGTACCAAAGATTTCCATGGGGAAATGTACGTAGATGACATGATAATGTGAGATGTGAAAGATCCACAAGAACACCCATAAGAATAGCTGAGGTTGCTGTATTTACAATTATATCAAAAAATTCCAAGGCAAATAGATGGAACTAGAAAAAAAAATCATCCTCAGTGAGGTAACCCAGACCCAGAAAAACAAACATGATTGGTGCCTATCTCAGTATTCATCAGAGAGATTTCATGCAGCAACTGGTGGAAACAGATGAAGAACCACAGCTGAACATTAAGTTGAGCTCAGGGAATCCTGCTGCAGAGAGGGAGGAAGGCCAGAGGAATCAAGAACATCACAAGAAAACCCACAGAATCCACTAACCTGGGCTCATATCTCACAAAGACTGAACTGACAATCAGGGAGCCTGCATGGGACTGACCTAGGCCCTCTGCATATATGCTGTCTCTGACTCTTTTCCTGACTTTGGGGAACTGATTCCTCATGATGGATTGCCTTACCCAGCCTTAATGCAAGGTAAGGTACCTAGTCTTACTGCAACTGGATATGCCATGTTTTGTCCATATCCAGGGGAGACCTGCCCTTTTCTGAATAGAAACAGAGGAGGTAAGGATAGGGGACCAGAAGAGAGGGACTTGGAGGAGAGCGGGGAACTGCATTTGGGATGTAAAATAAATAAATATTTAAAAAGACTAGACAGTTTATCAAAAAAGAAAGAATAACTGAAGTGGTACAACAGGCAGCACGTATGAAGGTCAAGGTTGTGAGTTATTTTTAAAATTCTAACACGGGTTCTGTGAAGGGCTAGATTAGTAAATATTTTCTGCTTTGTAGGCCATATACTATCATTTTACACCTACTCCATTCTGTGTTTGTCTCAGGAAAACAAACATAGAGGATAAATAAAATTTGTGTTCCATTGATACCATTTATAAACACAGGCCTCATTCTGGACCATCATTTGCCAATTTCTACCAGTGAGAAGGAAAAATTGACCAAGCTAGTTGGAAAACTAAGACTGAATTATAAGTACATATATGTGTTAAATAGAATGTACTCTAAGTCTCAGCATTTCAATATCAATGAATATGACAGCAATATCTAAAAATGAACTTGTTAGGGAAACCGGTAAAAGAATTCACATGAGAGTAGGACTTCTAATATCCCCCAACTTAAAGTAATATGTATGTTACTCAGTAATACAATAGGTAAACTGTGGTATGTTCTGAATATGGAGAAATTACAAGACAGATGAATTTTGGGGAAAGGAGGAGGAGATATTTTAGGGGTCAGTGAGATGGCTCAATTGGTCAAAGTACTTGCTGCCAACCTTAATGACCTGAGTTCAAGTCCCAGAATCCTACAAATTGTCTGATCTGTACAAGCACACCACGACACACACACTAAATAAAAGGAAATAAAATCATTGTTGTAAAAAGTAATATTAAATTTAGATGAAACTAATATATACCATTATTGCATCATCTGAAATATTAAAATAAATCTATGTGGGAAGAAATGAATTTGGTTTCATGTATTTCAGTAAATTTATAGTGAAAATGGTTAACAGCCACCAATATTGTTAGAAAGAAAGTGACTGAGAAGTCTGGGTGATATCTATAGAACACACATTATTGACTCCAAGAACCTTTGAACCACTCAGGGATTGAAAGTTCAGGTACATATCTCCCAATGACCTTCTTTATGTACCTTCTGTTCATACCATGGTCCTGGAACTCAAAAACATCTCTATAACAATCTGATGCAGATGTACCAAATTCCTGAGCCAACTTATATCACACACACACACACACACACACACACACACACACACAGGCACACACAGGCACACACACCCACAATCACACATGCACCTGGTATGTTTTTGTTTAGTTTTGCTCTTCTTTGCTTTGTCTCTAAGATAATCAAAGCCAAGATGACCTGAACCTTCCCATGTGCCTCAGGCTGGCTTCGAATTCATGATCATCCAGCTTTAGCTCCCAAGTCCTGGGATCACAGGTATGTCACCATGCCTGCCTAATGATAAGATATTTTAAGCAAGACGGTTCACCCCCTACAATGTCAAGTAGCAGAGCATATTATAGTCTGAAATTCTCTCCCTATTCTTTATTTATTATTCATTGTATGTTAAAAAGCCCCTGAAAGTCTCACAGAATTCTTACTATCTAAAGAAAATCAAATTTGAGTATTTCATGTGGAAGGGTAGGAAGGAATGAGCATAGACTTGCATTCAAAAGCTTCAACCTACACAGGACTGATAGAAATATTTTAACTGAATCTCAACTTCTCTCAGGAAATCTGTTTTTGTGCTGTTATAGAACCTCAGAATCACACCACTGCTGAGTGTGGACTGGCTTTTCCTTTCATATGCACAGGAGAGAGCTAATTTCTCTCCCTGACTAATAAGTGGACCTTGCACCTTCCCTAGCCCCCTGATATTTTGTTGTACAAAGATGACTGCTCACTGATTGATGGCTTTAGTATATACTTGGTATCCATACTTTAAAGAAAGGGTGCATTGTTTTGAGAAATACCCTATACCATAAGTCACACATCCAAAATCCAGAAGGTTATCAGAAAAGAAGTCCAGAAAGTGAGAGAAGTTATGTAAATATAAGATACTTTGTCTTGTGCTAAAAGTTGCATCAATAAGTAGTGAATGGAAGGAATGTGGTTAAAGTCAAGAAAAGCTATGTTAAACAGTCCTCGCTTAGTGACGTGGGTACAGCCATTGTTAGGAAAGGGTCCAGTAATTTCATTCGCCTCACTTCCAGGAATAACTCTTTACATATCCCTGTAATCAGAAGCGCGAGCTTCTTGAGTAACAAGGAGCCTTCAGACTTCAAACAATGAAGATTCGCAGGCAGCAGTTGATGGCTCAAAATTCTCTAAAGAAAACTACTGAGTCAACGTTTCAACATATCAGATTAATGCATGGAATGTTTAGTCCACAACATATGTTCAATTTCCCATTCAAGATATATAGAATGAGAACAGAAACAGAAATGGACTTTCCTGCAAACGACTATGAGTAATAGTCATACAGGCTATTCTTTCCAGCAAGATAGGTTTTTCATTCTGTCTTTTCTGTCTCTAAAACATTTGGAGGAAAGATAAAATGGAAATCATTATATCTTTCAATGAAGAAAAGAGGTGAAAAAGAGGGAATTAATGGTACCCATTTGTCATAATTTTCTGGAGAGCTTAAAATAATACAAAAGTAAAAGTAGCAGATCTATGGGTTTCTGAATGTGTAACACAAGCTGCCTATTTTCTCACATTGTCAGGAATCCTTGAAGAAATTATTTTCCCTGTGCTTTGGTGGATGATTTTGCATCCAGATACAATGACTAAAACAGAGGTCAGAGACTTTCTTGCAATGTCTGTGGCTCTATCAGACTGGAAGTTACCCCCTACCCCCCACCCCCACCCCTTGCATTTGACTTCATATTAGATGACACTACTCTCAAAGGGGAGATGACAATCCATGGGTAAAAGTGACTTCCTTAATCCCTGTCAACATATGGGTCATACTTTGTACATCTTAATTTCCTTGTGCAAGGGTCTTGTATAGTTCTAGAACAATATAAAGTACTTGAAAAGCACATGCTGGTTGGCAATATCTCTGAAAGACAAAAGTTCTCTGGAAAGCAAATAATATTCATAATCTATAGCCATGATTTCTATGTCTGATATTACTATGAAGGAATGAGATACAGTGAAATCCCTGATATTTTTAGTCCATTCCAGAGCATCCTATGTGGTCCACCCCACTGGTGAATTATAGGTACATGGAGATGGTAGGCATTCATTCTTCAAACTAGACAGGTGGGACATAGAGAGGTCAGAGTCCCCAAGGCAAGTGCTCTAAACCATCAGTAGTTTTTCCTTCTACACTAATATGTCACAAGATACCAATTATATTCTGGATGTGCCATGACATGAAATTTGTTAGGATATACATGGGACAAGCTAAGTAAGGATTTAACTTACAAAGAAATTAGAAAAATCTGATAGCTGTATTTTTTAAATACAGAGAATGCATTATGATTTTTGAATTAAATTTTCTCTAAGTTAGTATGATAAAAATCACCTAAAATTATTTTACGATGGTTATTAATTGTTCTGGAGATGAAAATATTCCTAACTAAGTAAGTCAAGCTCAGCTTCCCTTCTTTCCATGTGCATGTAGGAGCCTCCTTCCAAGTGGTAGAGGATTGATTTTATTGATGCATCCAATTAATACCTTTTGCCCATCCATATTCTTTGAAAGGTAACTTTGCAACTTACTCTCATAAATTTGTCTGGGAGGGTATGTTGGAGGTGTTGGCAGATGGAAAGAGAGGGAAGAATGTGATTTCAACTAAAAGCATTAAAAAAACAATCAATTCATGCTTGTCTGTTTCCTTATACTTAAATCAAAATTGGTCTTGTACATTGCTTTGGCTATTAAATGGTGACTTTGATTTGAAAGATCCCAGACAAGATTGAAAACACAATGAAGATTACTTAAAGTTGATATGGGCAATACTAAATGTCTATTGTTAGAATTCACTAAGTTTCTGAGTAGTTTGTGTGAATGATTACTGATCTACAGGCACATTAAGAAGCAGATTCCTTCACACTGATGAAATGGAAAATTATTTCTCTCCTTTATACAAATATCCATTGATCTGTAAATTCAACAAAATGTTATTAGTCAGTGCCATGCATTAAGAGACCTGAAACCCTGGGATATGAGGTTGGGGAAGGAAAGAGTGAGTTTAAGGCCAACCTGGGCTACACACAGCAGTGAAACCCCCATCAAGTAATGATTGCTGTCCAACAACAACTCCAACACTGTACTCTTATCTAATGGGTTTGGAACCAGCTCTATTAGGATATTTATCATTACTGAAAACCTACCAATGTTCTAAGTCTTAAATTATCATCCTCCTACAGGAACCACCTCCCCCCAAAAATTGCCACCACTAACAACAAAGAAATCCCACAGATTTTGTTCTAAATTTCAGTCTTACATATCCATTCTTTCTTACATTAAAACGAGGGCCCAAGTGAGCTGAAATTTCAAAGAAGATTAATAGTCAAGGTCACTGTAAAGGGTCCATCAGACTTTCCATTAATGGCTTATTTGAACTCCATTTTACTGGTTTTTTTATTTCCAGCATTTTAGTTTTATTTGAGGATAATAGAAGCTTTAAGTGCAACAATCCCTCCTTTTTCTTTCTTTTTATTAAATTTTTTATTTCATTTTGCATTCCAACCAAAGTTCTATCTCCCACACCTCCTCCTGCAGCCCTCACTCTGCCATGGTCAGCTTTCATGCAGGGGGAGGGGCTTGTTCCTCCCCAACTTAGTGTGCCAGACTTTGTCAACTCCCCATGGGATCCATTTTACTTTCTAAATGAAACCTCTAAGCCTGATGTTGTCTTTCCACATCACTTATCCAGGCAAGTGACAGCATCCCACTGAATTCTTCCAACAGTTACCTAGCTGACCCCTGGATCCTTGTCACTACCACTCATCATGTGGCACAGACTGGCTAAGTGTATCATATCCAGTTTGTCTTTGGGGAAACAGTGCTAACCCACATCTCCCAACTAAGTACCTTGCATCTAGGTGGAATCCTGAAACTAATTCATCTCAAAAGACTATTGAGTGGAAAAGATGAGCCAAAGATGAGCCAGTCATGGTCCAAAAACAGGTAAGGGATTGTCTGTCATCCTCACACATTCACTGTCCTTCTCCTCCCGTATTTACTACATTGGCTAGACATTAAAGATAGTGGCTTTACATGATGAATGGAATTGCGTGAATTCCACATTGGCTACTTGAAGGATAACCACCTGAAACACCATTTTGGGTCTTTTTGTATGATTAATTCTTTGTTAAGTCACTGAAATTTAGTGATAAGTCATTATAACCTTGATGAGATAATTGCTTATTGTTGAATATTTGTCTGTGCATCATAGCATAGTTAGCAGCATTGCTGGCCTCCACCACGAGACATTAACAACAACCTCTGGCCCCACTTGTGACCACAAGGAATGTCTTCTTCAGACATTGACAAATGTCCCCTCCAGGGCCAAATCATTCCCATTTGAAGCTTACTATGCCAGACTTTTTCAACTCGAACTAGTACATTTCTAATTTATTTGGTATGGCCAGGGATCTCTTGTTCAGTGTGTGGAACAATTCTCTGTCCACATTTAGGCAGAGTGTTATATGTTAGTCTCCAGAGTTTCTTAATGTTGTCAGGTTTTTCAAGATAATTACTCTCCAATATATCTACTAACCATCTCAATTTATTTCTCCTTTCTGTCAGTGTCTGTGGCCACACAGATAACTACTGCGAGGGGAAACAATGGGTTTCATCTGACAGGAAAAAAATAACTTTTAGTAGCTGACAGGGGCTGTTGGAGCACTGAAAAATTAAGGCTACATATTTACTCTGTAGCATGTTGAAAGCAAAAAGTTACATCGGGTAGGGACTTGAAATAGCATGGCATCATCCACACCATCCTAGACACAGATTAGCTCTCCTTGCTCTTGGTGAACTTTTCCCTAGTCTGTTATAATTCTCTTAAAGGGAAGACCTGTATTTCTCCCTGAAAATAAATTGTTAATGTATAGGACATCAAGGGCACAGAGAAACACTTGAAATCAGTCCAATACCTGTTACTAATACACTAATTTGGAGCAAAAGTTGTCTCCAGATGCAGTCATTCCCATGGCCCCAGGTCAATTACACTGTCAAGTTTGCTTTTTTTCAATTATCAGTTTGAGTAGTAACTGGGGCATAAAATGTCCCTCCCCCTTTTTGTAACAACCACGCTTCTCTTCAATAATCTTGTCCAAAATTCTAAACTGGGCTTTAAAAACTATAGCCCATGGAAATGTATGCTTTATAAAATGCTTTTTAGACATTTGCCTCCTAAAAGTTTCACCTTTTAAAAATTCTTTTCAAACGTATTAAAAGAACCAAATGTGTCATTGTCGTGGGCACAAAATCATTTTGTTTATTACAAAGTGATTCATACAAATTAGTAATGGAAGAATTCTGTGCTCTTCAGAACAGTAAACAATCGGCACAAAACAGTCTGCAGAATTTATTGGAGCTTTATCTCAGAACCTTATTGGTTTGTGGAAATGTATGGCTAGTTCAAGAGCAAAAATATGAAGATTAAAAAGCTTGGAATGGAATCCAAACACCCCATGAAATTGTCACATTGCCTAAGCACCCCCTCAAATATGCAATCTCCAGTGGAGACTCACAACTTTCTTGTTGAAGGTGATTGTTGTCGGGTACACATAAGTCATCAGGGTTTCCTTCCGTGGAGTGGGGCTGTTTCTGTTTTAAGGCACCACTCTCAGCCTCTGGACTTAATATTTTCATTTATAAAAAGCTATGTCTCAGATCCAATATTCACTAATGGAGAAATAAGCCTTGTATTTTTTATTTTCAATGAGTTATATTTTTCATAATTTCCCTTCATTCATTGTCTTCTTTGTCTTTGTCTTTACTGTTATGTTTCTTTAATTAGAGCAATGGTTCTCAAGCTTCCTAATGCTGTGATCCTTTAATACAATACCTCATGTTGTGGTGACCCCCAACCATGAAATTATTTCATTGCTACTTCATAACTGTAATTTTGCTACTGTTATGAATTGTAATGTAACTATCTGATATGCAACCTCTGTGGGGGTCACAACCCACAGGTTGAAAACCACTGAATTAATATAGAACAGGAAAGTTACCATTTTAACCATTTTAAAAAGTGCAGTTTCAGGCTTGAGGTGAGTGTGGGCTCTGCTCAGACCCTAACTCCCACCATTACCCCCTCCTTGGATCTTCCTGGGTCTGCTCCTCAAGTAGAGTGGACCCGCTCAGGCAGGAAGGGCCACCCTGTGTTCGGCCATACCTCACTCTTGGTTCCCCCTCCACCCTCAGCAATCTGCTCGAGGTGAGTGTAGACTCTGATCTGGCCCCAACTCCTACCATCACCCTCTCCTTGGATCTTCCTGGGACTGCTCCTTTGGTAGAGCAGACTCATACAGGCAGGAATGACCATGGTGAGTTTGGCCACAACTCACTCTTGGTTCCCTCCTCCACTTTCTACCCTCCACTTGAGTCTTGGCCCCCCCATGCCCTCTTCTTGAGGGGAGGAGAATCCTAGGAGAGTCCAGATCATCCAGAGTTGCAGACACTGAAATCTTGGCCTACATACATTACTGGGAGACTAGAGGAGAGGGAGAGACACCACCTGAATCCACTGGAAGAAGGGATGGGAAGATGATAGTGTAAGAACATACTCAGCAACAAAAAGACTGGCTAAAATAAAAAACACCAATGACAGTCTACGCTGGAGAGAATGTGGAGAAAGAGGAACACTCCTTCATTGCTGGTGGGAGAGCAAACTTGTACATCCACGTTTGAAATCTGTACGTCAGTTTCTCCGGAAAATGGGAATCAGTCTACCTCAAGATCCTGCAATTCCTCTCTTGGGCATATACCCAAAGAATGCACATTCGTACAACAAGGACATATGTTCCACTATGTTCATAGCAGCATTGTTTGTAATAGCCAGCACCTGGAAACAACCTAGATGTCTCTCAACTGAGGAATGGATGGAGAAAATGTGGTGCTTTTACACAATAGAATATTACTCTGTGGAAAAAAAACAACGAAATTTTGAAATTTGCAGGCAAATGGATGGAACTGGAAGAAAACATCCTGAGTGAGGTAACCCAGTCACAGAAAGACATACAGGGAATGTACTCACTCATATATGGATATTAGACATAGAGCACTCATATATGGATATTAGACTTAGAGAAAAGGATTACCAGCCTATAACCCACACCACCAGAGAAAGCAGAAGCAGCCACCCACAGCTAAACACTGAGCCATACTCCTGGAATCCAGTTGCAGTGAAGGAGGAGGGTGGATGGAGCAAAGGAGCCAAGATGGAGCTGGAGAAACCAGCAAAAACAGTTGACCTGATCTAGTGAGAGCACAGAGACCCCAGTTGTAACGTTGTGGAACCTGTATTGGACTGAATCAAGTCCTCTGAATGTGGGTGCCAGCTAGGAAGCCTGGGCAGTATATGGGACCTCTAACAGTGCAGCCAGTGTTTATCTCTAGAGTACAAATGATCTTTGTGAGCCCATTCCCTATGGAGGGATACTATTGTAGCCCAGATACTGGAAGGAGGGTATGGTCCCTCCCCCAAATGATGTGACAGACTTTGACAGTCCCCTGTGGAGGGCCTCACTATCCCTGGGGAGTTTGTGGGGGTGGTTTAGGGGTGGATGGGGAGCTTGGGAGGATGGGAGAGCAAGGGATAGGGGAATTGATATGTAAATAAGAGTGCTTCTGAAGTAAAAAAAATAAAAAAGTGCAGTTTCAGTGGCTTTAGCTGCGTTTGCATTTACATTGCTGTGTAGTCATTAGGATGTTTTTCGTCTTCCCCAAATGAAACTGTCCCCATTAAACAACCTTACACTTTTTCCTCCCAGAGTCATAGCCTGCCTATTTCTTTTCTACTGAGAGTCATACTTTCCTATTTAAAATGTCATCTCCAGTCTGAGCCAGAGGGTGCAGGCAGTATTTTAGCCATCATACTTACTGAATGTTTTACACGATAGCTAATGTTTATTGAGCATTCTACTATATTACATTTAACATGTACTACAATAAGTACATTTATTACTAAAATAATAATTAACATAAGTCCCCCCTTTCCTCCATTTTGCAGATGAGAATACTGAGGCACAGGAAGCTTCAATTTCTTGTTTAAGGCCACATTGCTAATAAATGGTAAGGACGAGATTTAAACACAAGTTTTCTAGGTACAAAGCTATGGCCTCCTTTCGTTTTCCTGCACTATAGCTTTCTTTCTTTGTCATATTTTCCACTCTTCCTCAGAACTACAGATGTAAACACTTATAGGTTACACTCTAGCAGGGCCTCTCTTCTCTTTCACACCTCAGTTTTTACTTTCCAGGCCATAGTCTTCAATACATTTGTGCAGACTCCTCTGCAAAACTCAAAATTCATGACATACAAAAATGTGAACAACAAAAAAATTGTGACATTTCAGGAGTTCACCACACTAGAACAATAGGCATTAGGTTAGTTCATCCGTTTCCAAGTCGGCTGGGGCTAGCTGATCTAGGCTGGCCATACTCCACATATTACTCATCCTCCACTCAAGAAAGTGAGTTAGTCCAGGCAATTCTTTTTTGGCAGAGTCTCAAGAGAACAAGCAGGCTTGAAGCAAGCAAGGCCTCTTAGGGCTTGGACTTGAAACTGGCATGCTGTCACTTCTGCCTTATCTACCCGCCAAGGCAAGCGAAAGAGATGAAAGTCAAAGGACAAGGAATTCCTTACTGTTCTTATCAGGAATAGAAATTCAGGACCTCCAAAGGTGTGGACCCAGCAAGTATGACGAATTGGAACCTGTAGCACAATTGAAGTCACCAATTCCTTATCTTCTTCTCACCCCCCTTCCTGTATCTTGTCTTATCATGAATCCTATGTGCCTCCTTACCTTAAAATGTCTTGATAATATGAGGATAATATCCAAATGCATATCTTTAGTTCCCTGATTGACATAATCATGCAAATAGCCCTTCCCTCCACTATCTTAACCTAACATTTTCAAATCTAAAGCAGATGTTACCTGTCTCTCTTATGCATAACTAAAACCAATTCTTCTTGCTATCAGAAAGCATACTAAAGACGTCCATTATGTAGGAGTCCTTCCAATATACCTCAGTACACAAGACATTTTCCCAGCCCCAAATATCATTGGTGCTATCTGTTCAAAATACAGCAGTGAACTCCAGTTGTATCAGCCAAAGATGATTCTACCCTCTATTATCACCTGAGAAATGAGACACAGCACTGACCTAGTCTGTCCTGATCACAGATTCACATTCAGAGGTATTCACAGCTCTGCATGACCTCCTCCTCTTTCATGAGTAAGGGGGAATTACTAAGAAATCTTAAGATGTTGACATGGATTCATTATTTTGGATCCCTTTCTTCTCTGCATTTGACTTCTGGATCTTCTATTGGTTATTGGTATCAGAAGTATTTACTGGTGATGGGATTCTGAGAGATCACTTGGTTCATAAGGAAAATAGGACTGAGAAATGTTACAGGTCATACAGAAATCAGGACTTCCAGCCACCAATTTTCTTCTCTGCAATTCCTGGTCTGAGACTGGCTGGATACACTGTTCTGTTTAATTATTACATAACCTTCTCAGAAAATAAAATAATCCTATTTGTCTTTCACAGTTTAGTTCAAGGAGAAGGACAAAAATGCTGGGCAGAAAGCACTGAAGGACATCAGTTACTCACCATGTACTGTACAGAAAAGAAAATCTGTCAATTCTTTATTTACAATGTCTAAAATTTACAGGGGAAAAATCTGCACAAGAGGAATTAATCAATGTCAAGCTCTATTTACCACTGTTGTTAGTAACTAAATGGGGCCCTCTGTCACGCATTGATATTACTCAGGCTCACCAACCTGCTAGCTCTCCAAAGGCTGGGCTAATCTCAAGGCACAGCGCAACAGAAACAGAACTGAAAGGTCATTGTTTCTAGTACTGTCTTCCATGGTGGGGCACAAAAATCTAAAGCCTTCCCAGAGTTTTCGAGCACAGACTTTGAGAGGAGACCCAAAGAAACATTAGGAAAGGAGGGAAATCCAATAAAGATAAGAGGATAGATAATTTCCTGTGCATCTGAGAGCAGGTGGATATCTGGGGCTCAGTCCTGTTAGTGACTTTTGGGAGAGACTCAGTCATCCCACAAGCTAGTTGTGTTAAATGCACCTCCCTGCTGTTACCAAATTGCCTTGCTATGCTGCTAAGGGCTGAATATGAGGATAAGAATGACTAGGGAGGTGCAGCACTGAAAGCTGAGTCAAGAGATTCACATGTTGGCCATACAACCAATACCTTTATCTGAAAGAGAAAACAGTCCCAGAAGCACCTTATATTGTCCAAAGCAGAATCAATGGCTCTCTACATCCCTTGCTGTTAACTCCCCATCCACTGAGCATCTATAGTTCCTTTTCTTTTGAGCTCCTCTCTGTATTCAGGGAAAGGAAATTCCTTCATCTTGGGTCTTTGTAGCTTTTGTATAGAGGTTGCCCACCAACAGTCTATGGATTCTAGTGATCACTGTTGCTTGAGATCTCCTCCCAATTCAATCCCTTCCACACACATTCTCATCTCACCAGTTCCTCCCGAGAGAAAAAAATGGTCAGACAGGCTTTTACACTTTTGAACCCTGCTATAGATTCCAGTATTGAAAATGTGAACTCTTATTTCTTCGTTTGATATCTAATACATGGAAAATGAACTTAGCATAGCCTAGTGGGAGTGACAGGAATTTAACCTGTAGAAAAGAATCCAGAAATGTTTCTAAAACAGGAATCATGTTTTCAATTATTTATCTCAATGCATGTACTTTTACTGTTTTCCATGTGATACTTGGATGCTATTTTGAAAGCTGTGTTACAGTGTGATGCTTTTTAAAGTATGTGATGTGCTAATTCCTGTCATTATATGGATTTTAGGCAACAGGCTACAACTAATAAGTTGATTTATGAGAGGTTAGAATGGGGGACTCCATTAATGTCACTATTGTGTTGGATAGTTTTTTATGTCAACTTGACACAGGCTAGAGTCATTTTGAAAGAGGGAACTCCATTGAGAAAAATGCCCACCAGACTGGCCTGTGTATAAGCCTGTAGGGGCATTTTTTGACTGATGATTGATGTGAGAGTGCCCAGTTCACTGTGAGCAGTATCATCCCCATGATGGCGGTCCTGAGTGCTGTAAGAACAAGTCACAGGAAGCAAGCTAGTAAGCAGAACTCCTCCATAGCCTCTGCATCAGTGCCTGCCTTCCAGTTTCATGACTCGAGTATCTGTCCTGAACTCCCTCAGTGAGTTACTTATGATTTGAGTGGCATACGATGAAATAAACCCTTTCTTTCCCATTACTTTTGGTCATGGTGTTTTATCACAGCAATGGAAGCCCAACTGTTGTAAAAACACAAAAGAAAATTAGCCCTAATAATAATTTTACACAAGTGTGTGTGTGTGCTTCCTGTAGCTCATCTACTTCTAAAGTATTCTGAAATGTCACATGGACTATGCTTTGCTATTTATTAAGCTATTCATTAAGCAAATTATGCTCTTAATAGACTAAGAATATAGTTCCTTCTGAGGTTTATTTATATAAAGTATACCCATTAACCTTTCAGCACAGAGGGAAGGGGATCTTTTTTAGTGGGGTGAAGCCCAAGTAGATCAAGCTCACTTCCCATGCCACTCAGTCACACCCAGGTTCTCATGCTATGCAAGCACACACTGATGCTCATGTTTCATTGCACTGGTTCTGGAAGGAGGGCTGCTTAGCAGAGCCCTCTGGGTTTTCTAACAAAGCTATAGAAGTAGTTGTGTGCTGGCTAGTTTTATGTCACTGCAGAGGGGAGAGCCTTGATTGAGAAAATGCTTCCATAAGATCAGGCTGTGGGCAAGCCTGTGGGGCATTATCTTTACTAGTGATTGGTATGGGAAAGTCCAGCCTATCGTGGGTGGTGCCATCCTTTCGCTGGCAGTCCTGGGTTCTATAAGAAAGCAGGCCGAGCAAGCCATGGGAAGCAGAACTCCTCCGCAGCAGCATCTGCATCACCTCCTGCCTTCAGAATCCCGTCCCAACTTCGATGATGAACAGTGATGTGGAAACATAATCTAAATGACCCCTTTCCTGCCCAAGTTGCTTTGGCCATGGTATTGCATCACAGAACTAGTAACCCTAACTAGGATAGGTTGCCTGTCCTTTTAATCTCTAGAATGCTGTGAACGAAGATTCTTCAAATGCTTTGGAGGTCTTAAAGGACAAGGAGGCTATAAATCCCCAGGCGTCTAGCAAACATCTTTCCTGAGCTGCCCTAAAACGGAATCACCTTATCAAGGTCTTCACACAACAGATTCCAGGTCTGGAGTACTTCACCGGTTTATGTCTGCATATCAGTCAAGTGTGCCATGTGTCTTAAAGCTAAAGCTTCTATTCAATTTTGTGGACAAGTAAGTGAACAAATAACCCGAAACTCTTTGCCTTTCCTATACCACCTGGGTGGAATAGTGAGAGCTTCAATCACTTAAACATTTCGAAAACCAATGGCATAATGAAAGAGTGAATAGTCAAATCAGGAAAGTAGCAAAGAAGGGTTGGCGCCAGGCAGGCAACAGAGACATATGTCTGGACGAAGTGAGGCATAACCAGTCTCCTCACCCCAGTGACTTGTGCTTTTCTCAGCCCCTTCCTCTAGAGCATTGGTTCTCAACCTGTGGGCTCGCAACCCCCTTGGGGTTGAATGACCCTTTCTCAGGGGTCACCTAAGACCATCAGAAAACACAGCCATTTACATTATGACTCATAGCAATAGCAAAATGACAGTTATGAAGTAGCAACGAAAATACTTTTAACACTGGGGGTTACCACAGCATGAGGAACTGAATTAAAGGGTCGCAGCACTCAGTAGGTTCAGAACCACTATTCTAGGAGACATCTGCTGAGTCTTAACACAACTTTTGGAACATAAAAAGTACCCAATCAATGTCAGTTGTCAACACTATCAACAGAGATTGTAACCTGAAGTGTGACTCCAATTTGAGTGTCCTCTGGATGTCAGACTTTGGAGAACCATCAAGATTGTCCTATTTCAAAAAGAAAATATAGGCTCTTAAACTAGAATATAATGGATTTAGTCAATATGTTGACAATATCTGGCTCTCTTCTTGATGAGATATTACTATGGTATGTCAAAGTAATATATGTGATGTGAGAATTTATCTAGTAATATTTTTCTCAGGAGGAACTATCAAGTATTTATGCAAATGTTTAAATCTGTATTTTCCACAGAACACAGAATGTCAACAAGTAGACTTGTCTGCTCAAGAAATAGAACTAGGCTGGTGATGACCCAGTGGGTAAAAACTCTTTATATGCAAACATAAGGATCTGAGTCCAAATCCCCAGTGCCTGCATAAAATGTTGGGCACAACTGCACATGCTGTGGACCCCACTATCTCTCTGGCTAGCGAGTATAGCCTAACTGGCAAGCATCAGGTTAAGGGAGAGACGTTGTCTCCAGGCAACAAGACAGAAAGCTATGATTGACATGTTTCTCTGGCCTCTGTATGTGTGCACATGAATGTACACCCAAAACCTCATGCATGCATGACACACACACACACACACACGCACACACATCACAGTAAAAAAAAGTGGTTCTGTCAATACTACCATGTGGGTCATGGAGACATGTATGGGAATTTATTGTAAGCACAGACAAGCAAAAGTAATCACAAATACATAGGGCATTTGTTGAATACGGAAAAAAGCTGAGTGCTCTAAGTGATTAGAAAGAGGAAGCGTGAAGGGACAGTGGGAGAGGAGGGCACAACAAGGCACAACTATCCCCAGGAAATTCAAATCAAGCCTTACTACCAACCATACTGGTCAAATGGTTACAGCACAGCCACCCTATGTTTAGGCAATGTGTAATAGGCTATTGGAAAGATGAGTATGTGATACTCATCCCTGGGTTTCTGCATCCAGCACTAGAACATACGTAATGAATGGATGACCAAAGAATGAATGGACAAGTCCACAACTTTCCAAACATTTGTCATGTTTAAAACAGGAAGGCCTGGTAGTAGCCATTAATGTCACAGTTCTATCAGTTTGCCTGCAGAGTGGATTGAAAGAACATTCTAAATTCAGGACTTCTTTGAGTCCTAGTTTAGCCTTCTTTTATATACAGCAAGCTTCCATCTTGATGAACAGTTAGCTAGCTAGGTAGGTAATTTGTTTTATGTATGTATGTATGTATGCATATAATTTAAATAAGAAACAAGCTTGTTTTACATGTCAATCCATTTCCCTCTCCCTCCCCTCCTTTTCTGCCCCCCACTGACCCATCCCCTTTCTGCTCCCCAGGGAGGGTGAGGCCTTCCATGAGGGATCTTCAAAGACTGTCACATCATTTGGAGCAGGACCTAGACCCTCCCCCTGTGTCTAGGCTGAGAGAGTATCCCTCTATGTGGAGTGGGCTCCTAAAGTCCATTCATATACTAGGGATAAATACTGATCCACTACCAGAGGCCCCATAAATTAACTAGACCTCCAAACTGACACCCACGTTCAGGGGGTCTGGATTGGTCCTATGCTGGTTTCCCAGATATCAGTCTGGGGTCCATGAGCTGCCACTTGTTCAAGTCAGCTGTTTCTGTGTGTTTCTCCAGCCTGGTCTTGACCCCTTTGCTCATCACTCCTCCCTCTGCTCAGTGTTTAGCTGTGGGTGTCTGCTTCTGTTTCCATCAGTTACTGGATGAAGGCTCTAGGATGGCATTTAAGGTAGTCATCAGTCTCTTTATCGGAGAAGGACATTTAAGGTAGCCTCTAGACTATTGCTTAGGTTGTTAGTCGGGGTCAACCTTGTAGAGCAAGAAAAGAGATACCATAACAGAGGGAGCCATTATAGGTAATTTGTTTTTCAGAGAAAGTGCAAACAGGCCATTATCCTTTCTTGTGTAAGTCTTTGCTGCCCTCTGGTGGCAAAGGGAGCAAACAGGAAGCAAAAATGGCTTTCTGTAGGTACTGGCCAGAAATCTCTCCACGCCTCTCCCCACTGTTTCTTCTCTGTCCTTTCTATCCTGGACACACTTCCTTCTCCATCAGTTCTTCCTCATTACAAGGGTTAATGTATTTTTACCTAGAAGATTTCTTCCTCAAACCTAAACTGCATCATACGCTGAATAGATTTGAACACAGATTTGAATTTTGCTCCTGTAAACTTTATTACGGGGCCAATGAGCTGGCTCAGCAGATAAAATGTACTTGCTGGAAAGCCCGACAAGCAGAGTTCAGCCTCCAGGATTCACACTGTGGAAGCAGAGAACTCTGACCTCTACACATGTGCTGGTGTTCACGTGCACCCACATACACTGGTGCGCATTTACACACACAAACACACTTAACAAAGTGTTTTAATTTTAGCTACAATCCGTACTATATTAAGCTTTGAACTTTAGCCTGAAGTTGCAATCATTAAAACCAGGTGCACTTAAGATGACAGATGGAAAAACTTGATCTCTTGCTCCAACTACCACACACACACACAGACACCCACACACACACACACACACACACAAACACACAAAGAGAGAGAGAAAGAGGGAGGAGAGAGAGAGAGAGACAGAGAGAGAGAGAGAGAGAGAGAGAGAGAGAGAGAGAGAGAGAGAGAGAGTTTTCCCGTGGGTCAGGCTGACCTAACACTCACAGAAATCCCTCTACCCTGACCTGCTGGGCATACTGCTCTGACCCTTAGTACTCCTTGTGTGCTGCCTTGAGCAGCAAAAACAGAATCTGATACTAGACCCCCACAGGACTGTGTACACGCCAAGGATATCGCCAAGACAATAAGATCCTTTATCTAAACCATGTGAACACACAATCTCTCGCATAGTTTGCATGGTTTCTTCAAATATCCAGTTCTGTTAGTTCACTAATTTACTCTCAGTTAATGTCGTTTCTTAGCCACACCCCTTTGTTATTTATAACTTAAACCTGTTTCTGAACATGTCTTCTTGAAAACGTTGTCGTTAAACTCCATACCTGCAAACAGAGTGTGAAGAGTACAGTTTTCTTGAAATGGTATCAACTAGTTGTGAATAAGTTAATTACATTATAATGTGCAATTCGCTTGTTTGGTAGTCCAGGCTGACCTTGAAGTCACTATGTATCCCAGGCTGGGCTTGACCCTCATCTTCCTGCCTCAGCCTCCCAAGAGCTGGAACTCCAAGCCTGTGCCACTATACTCAGCAGAAACTGTACTTTGAAAGTCACAGAGTATACTTTAGCGGGGACTGTGGCTACCCTGCTATGTGGTCACTAAACTTTCCTTCCCCTGACTGAATCTAAGCATGCTACTGAGTTCTGAACAATGTTATGGAGTGTCTTTTCCAGGCTATTCCAGTAATCCTTTCAGATCCATTATTCAGCCCATTGTGATAGGAGAGGATGCCAGACCTCAGGGTGGGACATGACAAACTCCAGCCTGGATGCTAAGAATGATTTTTACAATTGAATAGTTGAAGAAAAGTCTGAAGGGAGGAGTGTTTTGTGAAAAATCATATGAAACTCAGATCCTGGCATTGAAAACTCAAGTCTCACTGGCACACAACCACACTTACTCATTTACATATTGCTTACAGCTGTTTTCACACTATTCCAGCAGAGGTGAAACAGTTGAGATAGAGACCAAATAGTCAACAAATACTGAAATATTTTCCATCTGGCCATTCGAAGAAAGTGAGATAACCTTTGCCCTCAAAACTGGCTGCCCAGTAAGCTGGGAGAAGCCTGGGCCCCTGGGTCATCAAAGTGAAGGTCTTCCACAAAAGAGACTCATTAGTAGCTTACGTGGAGAACAGAGCATTTTATATATGGCCATACCACTCAAATTGCACCTGATCTAAAAACACTAAGCTGTTAGTTTGTACTTGGATGGGAGAAAGTACCATTTACCAAGGTTCCTACTATATGCTGTCCAGAGGCAGGGGCAGAGTTCTAAACTAAGTAAAGAAGGTGTAAGAATATGCATATTTAAAGAAACAACATTTTGTATTTCGTATTCACACTTTTAAAAAAATCAGGCAAATTTCCAGTATCGTGTCTTAAAATACATTGTGCGAAATAGCAGCTTCTTGCCACCAGGTGGCGCGGAAATGCAATTTCAATAAAGTGGAACTATCCCAAGGTTCATGGTTCTACGGAAAAATACTAAAGAGATATAAATCAGAGACCTTCCAAAGAATTGGTCATTTGTAGATTTAGAGCCAAAATTGTGTAACTCTTTATCTAACTTCCAAATTAAAATCTTCTCATTCCTCAGGTGCCAGCCACCTTTTTTTTTTTTTTTTTTGAGGCATCACTTTTCTTAGCCTGGAATGTCCCGACAAGGATAGGCTGGCCTGCCAACAAGTCCCAGGAATCCACCTGTCTCTAATAGATTAATACCTTGCTCAACCATCATCAGAGAAGCTTCCTCCTGCAGCATATGGGAACAAATATAGAGACCACAGCTAGACTTGCAGAGAATGAGAGACCTTGAAATATTTGGGCCTAAATGGGGAGTCTCCATCATATCCTCCACTCAGAGCTCAGGGAACTCCATGGAAGAAGGGGTAGAAACAACCAGAGAAGATGTAGGACACCATGTGAACAAGGCCTTTTAAATCAACATAAACAAAGCTCATATGAACTCACAGAGACTGAAGCAGCATTATCTGACCCTGAACACAGGTCTACATACACCAGAATACATACATACAAAAATATATATTCCAGTTGAGTATGTTTATGGGATTCCAGAGTGTATGAATGAGTGGGTCTCTAATTCTTGTACCTTCTCTTGGCCTGTTTTCCTGCTTTGTCAAATTCTGAAGTGTTGGTTTTTATTTGTCTTATTTTATTATTATACCTTAAAAGTCTGTCTACTAATGAGACAGAAAGGACTAGGGATTCAAGTGGGAGGGGTTGTGGGGAGAAACTGAGAGGAGTAGCGGGAAGATAGTAGAGGATATACTGTGGGAGAAAAAAAATGTTAAAGAATGTTTAACCCTGTCTTGAAAAACCAAAGAAGGAGAATATTTTACAAATTAAAATAAGTATAAACTATCATTCTATGTTTTCTTACAAGGGTTCTGGGCATTAAACCCTAGTTCCCATACTTATGTGCAAGCATTTCATCAACTACTGTCTCTCCAGCCCCTGAACTGAGAGCATTTAAAACACAAGAATCGAATTCCTACAGGTATCAACATGATATCAACATGCCAGCACAGAGTCCCAGAAAAACTCCACTGAGAGAGTGAGAGGAAAAAGCACACATGATATTATGAAAACAGTTTGGGTTTTCTTAAAGCAGGACCTTATTGTATACCTCAGGCTGGCTGAGAAGTGGCTGTACAATCCAATGTGGCCCCCGAACTCAAAATTCTGGTGACTCAGCTTCCCAAGAGCTAGGATTACAGGATGCACCACTATGCCCAACTGAGAATAATCTTGGCTTCAAGAAACTCCTAAGAATAACAAATCCTCAAAACTCCTAAGAATAGCAAATCCCCAGGAGTTCCTCACACCACACTTGGAGAACTACAGACAGTCTGGTGCTCTTTGTGATAAAAAGGGGTCTCTTCCCTGTGTAAATATGTCCTCATTGCAGGGTATATGGACTGGATGGTTTTGTGTGTCACCTTGACAGAAGCCAGAATCATCAGAGAGGAAGGAACCTCAGTTGAGGAAATGCCTCCATGAGACCCACCTGTAAGGCATTTTCTCAATTAAAGATCAATGAAGGAGGGTCCAGTCCATTATGGGTGGTGCCATCCCTGGACTAGTGGTTCTGGGTTCTATAAGAAAGCAGGATGAACAAGACAGGGGAAGCAAGCTGGTTAGCAGCACCCCTCCACATCCTCTGTATCAGTTCCTGCCTCCAGGATCCTGCTCTGTTTGAGTTCCTGTCCTGACCTCCTTCAGTGATAAACAGTGATATGGAAGTATAAGCTGAACAAACCCTTTCCTCCTCCACAGCTTGCTTGTTGGTCATGGTGTGTCATCACAGCAAGAGAAACCCTAACTAAGACTGTATAGTAGCTCAATTTGTAATCTCAGTACCCAGGAGGCTGAAGCAGGAAGACACTAGTTCAAGACCAGTCTGGGCTCTCTCTCTCTCTCTCTCTCTCTGTCTCTCACACACACACCATGTATAAAATGATGGAGTAATGTTCTTTTATAGCTTCTCTACAGCACCAAATGCATACAAGTAACACCCACTTTTTGATATTTTTAATGCTGAACATGTGAGCTGAATCAGTGTATTGATCCTGGAGATCATTTGAAAAAGACATTCATTCCCTTTTTCTTCTTACCTGTGACATTCATAGCTACCGAATGAAATGGGTCTAGTGTCTCATGAGTACAACCCTAGTAAAGCTGGCAAGAAAGGGGGCCTTTGACATCCTAAAGTGTATCTCTCTCTGCTTTCCCTTGCCTGTCACAGTGGGACACCTGCCAATAAAATTTCCATCTGGGAGAAGGGCAATGCAAGCTCTCCTCACCAAAATCAATTGTCTATCGAAGCACTGTGGCTTCGTTTGCTTTCCTTATGATTTCAGGAGTAACTAAGTATTTCTGTAATTTTCCTATATTCAATAATATAGGAATACACATTCAAATCTCAGAATGTGTATAACAACAAACAAATATCGAATGTCTCCGATGTAGAATTATGTATTAGTGCAGAGTACTAGCCTCCAAGCAAGGCAGCCATTATCTTTTTCATCAAAGCAGCTGTGATTGTTCACAAGAGAGCCTCATGTTGTTCCCTTTTGATGTTCCCACACAGAAGGAAAGAATACAGGGCTCATTAGACTCTCAGCCCTCCCTTCCCCATCTCCATGACAGCTCTGTTTGTCCGAAGCTGTAAGTGGTGTTAGCAAGTGGTAGCGCATACAGCACAGAGGTTCTCAGCCTTCCTAATGCTGTGACCCTTTCATACAGTTCATCATGCTGTGGTAACCCCTGACCACACAATTATTTTGACACTTCATAACTGTAATTTTGCTATTGCGAATTGTAATGTAAATATCTGATATGCAAAATATCTGATATGTGACTCCTATGGAAGAGTCATTTGACCCCTAAAGGGGTCGCAACCCAAAGGTTGAGAACCATTGATACAGAGTGTGGGAGATTTATTGGAGGGAGATCCATCTATGCAAGTATGGAGAAGCTGTCATTAATGCTGGCTGAAGTGAGATTTCCCAGTGATGAGGCTGTTTGGGGGTCACTGATGCTCTTCTTAGTAATCCCTCACCCATGCTCTGTAAGTAAGCCCAAAAAACTCACCGGTTTCCCAAGCTGATCTTGGGTGGAATTGTTGCTTTCATCTGTCATTGGAACTTACATCTCCCCAAGAAAAGTTCATGCATCAAGAACACTCTCAGGATTAAGGTATCAATAAGTGGAAGCCAGTGGGCTTTTTGGGTAAGGATTCCATCTTTTAAATACTTAATTTTGATATTTTTAATTTACTTACCTTTTATTTTATGTGCATTGGTATCAGATGCCCTGGAACTGGAGTTATGACAGTTGTGAGTTGCCATGTGGGTATTGGGAATTGAACCCGGGTCCTCTGCAAGAGCAGCCAGTGCTCTTAACCGCCGAGCCATCTCCCCAGCCCCATTTTTAATATTCTTAAATACTGAATGTTTTCAAGATCTTTCATAACATCATTTTCTCTATTTACTCACTGTTGCACACCTAATTTTAGCATGACAGATCACTTAAAACTAAAGGAGTTTGAATGAGAAGTGGCCCCCACAAGCTCACATGGCTGAACAGCCTTCCTCCAGCAGGTTGATGCTTTGGGGTAGAATGCATGGCAGATGGCAGTTAGTCAATAGGAGGGCTCTTGTGAGAGTTACAGCCAGGTCCCTCTTGTGGCCCAAGCTCTCTGTTTTCTGGTCTAGAGCATGTGTTGCAAGTTCAGAAAGGAATCTGAGGTCATATTTTTTTCCTGTGGGGAGGGGTCCTGCCCCTCACCACCACTTTTTAGCCTCCAGTTATTTGCTCCAGGTTGTGGCAATCAAAATCGTCTCTAGGCTTTGCAAAATTAGCCTTGCTTCAGAATCACTGGTAGGCCCATCAGTTGAATAACTATGTGACAATTTGGTTTTTGAGGCAATGAACTTGGGAAGAGCATGCTACATTTGGGGTAGGTCCTCATAATAGCTTCTTTCATTACTAGGAATGGATTTAGAAAAGTTACAAAAAAATACAGAAAAGGAAACTTCCTTGACTGTGCAGAGTGACCCATCAAGAACAGATACCAGTCCCTTAGCTATCCACAGGGAGTCAGCTCAGATACTCAGAGGTAAGTAAGTGTCCCCATCATCTCAGGAAATTCATTCCAGACCCTGGATCAGAATTTCCACTCCTTAACTAGAATAAGCAATCTAAGCTCAAGAAGTACTCACACCAAAAAAATTTTAGCCGTACACTACTTTCAGGGTTCTGGGGATGAGAAAATAAAGGTGACTTTTTTCTGAACGTGGAGAATACAGGACCCCTAATCCCAGTGACCCTAATTTTATACTCCCCCCACCCCATTGTCAGCTACCTAACCCTATAAATGGCACTGTTGCAAGCGACTATGTAGAACAAAGCTCATTCAGCTTCATGAACAAAAATGACCAGGACAGATCATTAACTTAAGCTTTTGGGGGAAAGAAACAACTGCAATACTTCAGTTATCCTGGGAATTAATATTGTAGTTTCAGAGAGAAGCTAGTGTAGTGGGGAGGAGAGCAGGCTCTACATCGAGAAACCTCATGTTTCCTCCCATTCTTTATTCTAGAATCTTCTTCTCAGGAATCATGGTAAACTATCACCTTTGAGAGGAAAGTTTACAAGCTAAATTGCCCACGGGACAGATGACCATCCTTCCTTGGCCACGTACTAATTATCTTCACGTTAGTATGCTTTAGATAGTCTTCCAAAAGCGAGTGGATCTCACCCACTACTAGTGACTTCCTAGTGGGAGACGGTTCACAATGACTGTGACAAGATTCACAGGACAGTACCGAAGAACATCTTTTTAAAAAATGGCCCAGGGGCAGGAGTCACAGTTCACTCGGTAGAATGCCTGCCTAACATGCAGAAAGCCTCTGCATCAAGCAATCTAGCCATGGCACCTACATTTGTAATCTCAGCACTTGGGAGGTAGATGCAGGAGAATCAGCAATTCGGGGTCATGTTTGACTACATAGTAGGTTAAGGACCAGTCTTGGCTACATGAGACCCTGCTTTTACAAAAAGTGGGGGTAAAGGAGACAAAAAGGTCTTCCAGAGAAAGGAGACAGGAAACATGGTATTGCTAGTAGTTCATAATCAATGCTATCTAAGCAGTCTGATTTCTCTGGGCCACAATTTAAGAACAGCTTACAAGTCATCGCACATACTAGGCCACAAGGGAGCAAAACAGCAAAACTGTGTTTTATGTCACAGTGCAGAGGAGCTCTGAGAGGCTTAAAACAGTGTCTAGCTGAGGTCCCCTGCTGATCACCTGTGTGAAACTCTGTAGCGACACAACTGCTTCTAATTATAGCTGTTGCTGCTACTCATGTCTGATCAGGCTAACAATAGATTAGCAGCCAACTGACTTTGAACAGATAGTGTTGCTCCTAATTCCCAGAAGCAGGAGGCATGCCATACCAAGTAAGGCCACAGGGAGGCGCAGGGAAAAGCCAAAAGCACACACTTTGTTGAGGTTTCCGTGGAAAGGAATGGATCCGAAATCTGGCAAGGTAAACAGGTTTATGACTGTTTAATTGAACTTTACAGAGGTGACTGGAGTGGAGGAGATGCATCTATTGTCTGGTATGTGTCTTGGGGAGGTTAGGCATAGGAAAAGTGGCCTAGAGTTTGAGAGCTCTGTGAGAGTCCATGAATGAGGTCATTAGGGTTTGGCTAGACCCAGTATCTGGTATACGAATGATATGCCTTGGGGAGTTGTTGCCTATCTCTAGGAATTAACTAGCCCTGAAAGAACAGTTCCTCAGGAGTCAGTAAGTCTTCATATTGAATGTTTGGAAATCCCCACTTGACCACGCTTGTCAACCATTTAGCCATCTGTCCCTCCAAACTGTCTAGGGCTTAGCCCACTTTTGTGGTTGCTCAGTTTTGTCCGTCTTAACACATGCTAGCAGCATTCCTTAGATCATTCATTTAACCTCCCTATGTGCCCATATCTTTATTGGTGAAGAATAACAGAAACAATTCTTATAGTAATATAAGCCCCATGCAGTTGATATGGTGACCAAAGTGGTTAATGTTTATAAGACACATGGTAAACACCATGTCAACATTTGGTTTTCCAAATGTCAACTTAACTGAAGGGACAGCAGTATTGCCCTCTGGAATGGGAATAAAGAGATTTCTGTGAATGAATTCTATCTTCTAAGGTTGACTCTACATGTTTTCCTAATTGACTTTGGAGGATCAGTTGCTTTCTACAGCTGTGCATAATGGCTATGTAAACCATGGCATTATTTATATCTGTCCCCAAGGGGAGAATACAACTCAGCTCAGTTAGTGGCAGCCAGTGACATCTGAGACTCTTGTCCTGCCTTTGGAATCAGGAGACTGAGGGAAAAGGTATGGGTGGAGAACCTTTCGATAGTTTCTGGAAAGACCATGTCTATGACCTTGCCCCCAGTTCCCTAGTGCAAGCCACCAGCATAACTTCCAGTTCGAATTTGGTGGCAAGTCAGAAAAGTTTTATGGGAGGACAAGAAAGCTAATTCCAGTTCCTACGAATGAGATTCTGACTCCTTATCCTCTCCCCCACTTCCCCAGACACATACAGTCTGTCACTTCTTAGATCCTGATGGTGTGACAAGCCTCTCTGAAGTTCAGAATCTGAGTTGAGATGCAAGGTGAGAAAACCCTCCAGGCTTGATAAGTTACCCAGGAGGGCAAAGCTACGGATCATGTCACCTATCACACATTAATTTTCTGAGTCACCAACTTATTAACAGTCAAACAATACACAGATGCATAAGGATGCAGGATGGGAAGGCTGTCTCCAGGTTCAAAAGAAATATCCCAGTTGGGAATAAACGAAAGAATGGCTTTCATGACTTGGATTTCAAATGAGAGCTGGAGCAATGATATGAGAAACAGAGGTGGGGGTGTTTACACAGGGACAATTTCTTGTTAGACCCTAGCAACTTTTGGAGAGCAGTAAATACAGACATGAGGCCCTCGGGGATCCTCTAAGCTTCAGTTGTATGCAACTGCTCAGTGATTCCCCATTTGCTCTTCAGAGTCTTAGCTTACCTAACAAACCCTTGGACTTATCAAATAAAGGTGGCTACAGTTGTTCTCTGATTCACCTGTCAGTATGGAACTGCATACACAATGGTGAAATACCGGAACGATGACATAGCCCCTTTAGCAAACTGCATACACAATGGTGAAATACCGGGACGATGACATAGCCCCTTTAGCAAACAGCATCAGACTCCACCTTCTGTGATTTTAGAACAGTGGTCTCCAGCTGGGAAGTCTCTGAACCACAGGGGACACTTAGAGAGATGCTGGGACATTTTTCGGTTGCTATAACTTGGGTTTAGTCAAGAAGTGGTGCTAGAAATCCTACGGCACAGAGGACACGGCCTTGCCACATCAAAGAGTGACCTAGGCTCTGAAATGTCAATACTGCCAAAGTTAACAAATATTGGTTTAGACTATGCAAAAACATTTTTCTCTCATTATCTCACTAAGATCTTAATAATTTCAGAAGTATTCACTCCCCCTCTTGATACTAGTTTGAGTGTAGAGGATGCCACCAGAGAGTCTAGGCCTGACACTGATTCCATATGCTCAATGGGTGGCCCAGATGTCCTGTAAATTATCAGATTGTGACAATGAGGTTGTGTGTATGTAAGAAAAGGGATGAGAGAGTTTTAAATGCTAATCTAACTATTAAAATGCCTGTGCAACAGAGCAATGCAATTAAGGACATACTTCCTACCCAGATGCATTCTTTTACTTTCAAAGATCACAATAGAAAAAAAAATCTCCTTAATATTAACATTATATTCATTCAATCTTTGGCTATTTAGATGGAGTTTTTCTGCTGAAGAATCCATGTAACATTCTCTCTAAGTTCTTTCTTAATTAGTTTGTCTCTTTTTCATTTATTTCTCTGTGTGAGACATGGGATGACCTTGAACTTAAAATCCTTCTGATCTAGCTTCTCCAGTGTTGGGATCATAGACATGTATCACCACATCTTGACACTAAGAGGAATTTTCTAGTTTCTAGGCTGTTTCAAGAGATTCGGGCCATTTGGATAATAACCTTTCAAGAGATGAAGACAAACAAAACAGTAGTAAAAAATACCAGTACATGAATACAAGATATAAACAAACAGTGGTTGTCTACTGGCCTCATGTTTATTTAGCTGACACAGTTTGTTTGAAAGCTTAAAATTCATGGTATTACTTACCTTTTGCTTTACTGTGACAACAAAAAAATGTTTGACAAGAAACAACTTAAAGAAGAAAGGGTTTGTTTTAGCTTGCAGCTCTAGGGTGTACGGTTCATCATTGCAGGAAAGATGTAGTGACGGGACCCTGAGACCGCTGATCACACTGCAACCACAATCAGGAAGCAGGAAGACAGAACCTGAAACTGGGCGAAGCTGTAAGCTTTCAAAGCCTACCTCCAGCAGTGTACTTTTGTCAGCCAAGTTCTACCTCCTACAGGTTCCATAACCTTCCCAAACAATGCCCCAGCTGGGGACCAAGTGTTCAAACACATGAGACCATGGGCGACAATTCTCATTTGAACCACAGCATCCACATGTGCAGAACAGTCCACCAGTGGTTTGCTGCAGACTTACTGTGTCTGCAGTAAGCTGGTAAAAGTTGAAACTACACCAGGAATCTGAGTGGCTTTAAGAACATGACCAAGTCGGGAGGTCATGGCACATGTCTTTAATACTAGCAGTAGGGAGGCAGAGACAGGCGGATCTCTGTGAGTTCCAACCCAGCCTGGTCTACAGAGTGAGTCCCAGGAAAGGCTCCAAAGCTACAAAGAAAACCTGTCTCGAAAAACCAAAAAAAAAAAAATAACCAAAATTCCAATCAACCTTCAAGACTGGGTTATGACTAGCATTTTGACTAGCATTTTGAAATTAGTTTCATAATGATTTCATTTTTGAGGCTGAAAACTGTGACACGACACAACTCACCTTTTCAGTCATTGTTATGCTTTTTAATATCACATGTGGAGCAGAGTTTATTTGTTTCAAGTGGGGTCAGTCCTAGAATGGTCAGTTCTCTGGTGGAATTTAATTTCACACTGACATCTTGGTCACTCGAAAACTGTGGTTTCTGGATTATAAATAAGTTGATTCTCTATTAGCCTTGCAGATCCCAGTCTGGTCATATTCAGAGGAAAGGAGATCAGACATTTCAGCAAGTAAATGATATTATAAATATATTAGACTCACATAATGCAGCTTTCCCAACAGAATTGACGCTATTTGACAGAAATTAAAACTATCCTCAATAAACAAAATGTTGAAGAAATGATCTCATCACTCTCAACCTCCCTACCAAAATATGTAGCTAGCTAAGAATTTTGCTTAAAGGTTCAGCTGGAGAGCCTTCACAGTGTGGCCTGGACCACAACTCAGGTGGAATTCATCAGATGACGAGTGTCCCTGTGAGCAAAGGCCAACCCTTTCCTTATCTGGTGGCCTTAGCTACAAAAAGAAGGAGTTTGGCTTGCTCTTCCTTTGAGGAGAAATGGTTCTTAGAGAACACTATAGAATTTTCCAGAATATGAGGAAAAACTATTTGACAAAACAATGTTTCAATGTTAAAGAGATGTTGTATTTCTTTTTTTATTATTTATTTTTAAGTTTAAATTTAGATTAGAAACAAGGTTGCTTCACAAGTCAGTTCCAGGTCCCTCTCCCTTTCCCTCCCCTTCTCCCGTGCCCTCCCCTCACCCCCCCATTATACCCTCATTTCCCCAGGGAGGGTGAGGCCCTCCATGGGAGTGTCCATAGTCTGTCATTTCATCCAGGGCAGGGCCTAGACCCTCCCCCAAGAGTTCAGGGTGAGAGTGCATCTCACATTGTTGGATGGGAGTCCAAAGTCCGTGTGTATACTTGGGATGAGTACTCATCTACTGCCCAAGGCTCAATAGGTTACCTAGGACTCCTCACTGACACCCACATTCAGGGGGTCTTGATCAGTCCCATGCTGGATTCCCAGGCTGATGCCTGGGATTCAAGAGTTAACCTTTGTCAGGTCAGCTGTTTCTGGGGGTTAAACCAGCCCAGTCTTAATCCCTTTGGTCATCAGTCCTCCCTCTCTGTTACTGGCTTTCTTGAGTTCAGCTCAGTGCTTAGCCATGGGAGTGTGCCTCTTCTTCGATCAGCCACTAAATGAAGTTTCTGTTTCCCAGACTCTCTGGCCATAGGATTGTAGGCTGGCACTCTCCAGATCTATGTCTAAAATCCATATATGAGAGAGTACATGCCATGTTTCTCTTTTTGTGACTGGGTTACCTCACTCAGGATGGATTTTTCTAGTGCCATCCATTTGCCCGCAAATCTCAGGATTCCATTGCTTTTTTTCTGCTGAATAGTACTCCATTGTGTAAATGTACCACATTTTCTCTATCCACTCTTCGATCAATGACCCAAAGAACTCTACCAGGGAACTCTTACACCTTCAGCAAAGTGGCAGGCTACAAGATCAACTCAAGAAAATTAGTAGCCCTACTATAGACAGATGATAAAAGGGCTGAAAGAGAAATCAGAGAAACATCACCCTTTACAATTGCCACAAACAACATAAAATACCTTGGGGTAACGCTAACCAAACAAGTGAAAGACCTGTATCGCAAGAACTTTGAATCTTTAAAGAAAGAAATTAAAGAAGCCCTCAGAAAATGTAAAGATCTCCCATGCTCTTAGATAGGTAGGATCAATGTAGTAAAAATGGCAATCCTGCCTAAAGCAATCTACAGATTCAATGCAATCCCCATTAAAATCCCAGCACAATTCTTCACAGACCTTGAAAGAACAATAATCAATTTTGTATGGAAAAACAAAACACCCAGGGTAGCCAAAACAACCCTGTTCAAAAAAGCAACGTCCGGAGGCATCACCATCCCTGACCTCAAGCTCTATTATAGAGCTATAGTCCTGAAAACAGCTTGGTATTGGCACAAAAATAGACAGGCAGACCAATGGAATTGAATAGAAAACCCAGATATTAACCTACACACGTATGAACATCTGATCTTTGACAAAGAAGCTAAAAATATACAATGGAATAAAGAAAGCATCTTCAACAAATGGTGCTGGCATAACTGGAGGCTGGCATGTAGAAGAATGTGCATCCATCCATGTCTATCGCCATGCACAAAACTTAAGTCCAAATGGATCAAAGACCTCAACATAAATCCAGCCACACTGAACCTCTTAGAAGAGAAAGTGGGTGGTACCCTTGAACGAATTGGTACAGGAGACAACTTCCTGAACATAACACCAGTAGCACAGACAGTGAGATCAACAATTAATAAATGGGACCTCCTGAAACTGAGACGCTTCTGTCAGGCAAAGGACACAGTCAGCAAGACAAAAAGGCAGCCCACAGAATGGGAAAAATATTCACTAATCCCACATCTGACAGAGGGTTGATCTCCAAAATTTACAAAGAACTCAAGAAGCAAGTCTCCAAAACATCAAAGGATACAATTAAAAAGTGGGCTGCAGAACTAAATAGAGAATTTTCAATAGAGGAGTCTAAAATGGCTGAGAGGCACTTGAGAAAGTGCTCAACATCCTTAGCCATCCGGGAAATGCAAATCCAAACAACTCTGAGATACCATCTCACTCCTGTCAGGATGGCTAAAATCAAAAACACCAACAACAATTTATGCTGGAGAGGATGTGGTGAAAGGGGAACACTCCTCCATTGCTGGTGGGAGTGCCAACTTGTTCAGCCACTTTGGAAATCAGTATGGAGATTCCTCAGAAAAATGGGAATAAACCTACCACAAGACCCAGTAACTCCACTCTTAGGCATATATCCAAAAGATGCCCATTCATACAAGGATGTCTGTTTCACAATGTTCATAGCAGCATTATTTGTAATAGCCAGAACTTGGAAGCAACCTAAATGCCCCTCAACTGTTGTATTTCTTTGAAGTACAAATGCATTAATATTAATAACCTTGGATCTAAAACCACAAAACTTCAGGTAACTCAAGAAGGACATTTCTCAACCTGTGGGTTGTAACCCCTTTTTGGAGGTTGCCTAAGATGATGGGAAAACAGAGATATTTACATTACAACTCATAACAGTACTAAACGTACAGCTAGGAAGTAGCAACGAAAATAATTTTATGGTTGGGGCGGTTACCATATGAGGAACTATATTAAAGGGCAATGGCAGCGTTAGGAAGGTTGAAAACCACTGCATAGAGTGTATTTCCTTCACAGGTTTATACGACCGGCACTAAGGGTTTCAGCTAATACTATCTGCCTTCCCAACAAGGAAAGTTCCCAAATGGAGCCGTGAAATACAAGTCACCATCTTATTCACACTGTAAGCTACCCTAGCAGTAGCAGCACAGTTTCTACCAGTTAAAAAGTGAGCTGGAACAAAATGACTATGAATGTCCCCTTTTGTGAAAGGGCATTAAACTTCTCCCCATTGGGAAGGTGAATGATGATGGACAACGGGGGGTTCTTGGCCAAGGACTGCCTTAGCTGGTATTGGTATGTAACATGAGATTTTTAGTAAAATAAATTTTAAAATGTTAAAAACTATGAAAGGGGTGTTGTTGGTTTTTAACCTTTTGCTCTTTACTCTTTTGGCTCTTTGGGGGGCCCAATAAATCACACACAGAGGCTTATTCTTAATTATGAATGCCCGACCTTAGCTTGGCTTGTTACTAGCCAGCTTTTCTTAACTTAATTTATCCCATTTATCTTTTGTCTCTGGACTTTTATCTTTCTCTATTTCTGTATACCATGTTTTACTTCTTTTTCTGTGACTTGCTGTGCAGTTGGGTGGCTCACTCCTTGTGTCCCCTTTCCTTGTTCTTGCTTCTCCTTCATTTCCTCCCATGTTACTCCTCCTATTTATTCTCTCTGCCCACCAGCCCTGCCTATCCTTTCTCCTGCCTTGCTACTGGCTATTCATGTCTTTATCAGACCATCAGGTGTTTTAAACAGGCAAAGAATCACAGCTTCACAGAGTTAAAGAAATGCAGCATAAAAGAATGCAATACATCTTTGCATCATTAAAACAAATGTTCCACAGCATAAATGAATGTAACATACCTTAAAGTAATATTCTACAACAAAAGGGAGCTTTCTCCTACTGGAAGTATTAAGAAACCAAGTATGATTTAATGATTGCTTTCTTGGTTTTGAAGGATTGCTTCCTTATTTTCTGTGGCACTCTTGATGTTCAGAATGCTTTTGCTCTTCTACCCTGGGGTATTATCATATTTATGTTTATATATCTAATTCCTGGTACTTAGTGTATTTGCAAGAAAAGATGGGCAATTGTATACATAAACGTCTTTCTCTATTCCATAAGCCATGTTTAATCATTATACTGAGAATTTAATTATGTTTACAGTACTCTTTAAAGTTTACATCTTTAAGATACTACAAATATTATAATCCAGGCATGATTAGGGAAGTATTAAGCCTAAACTCATAACTATTCTTCCCCATATTCCACCAGATTGCTGTAAAGCAAATGATAAAGATGCCCATTTGAAAACCACTTTTGGTTAATTCTTGTGGATTTAAGTAAATTCCTTCTCTGTAGTGCTTTGTTCATTGAAGGAACATGTGTGTGTTGCTTTTTAGTTTTTACGTTTTCTCTTTCCAAATCAATGAATTGTCTTTGATGACTGCTGGCTTAATTGGTTAGCACTTTCTAGCAGATTCCAAATTCCTCTAACAAAAATGAGGAAACTTGGAGTTTGAGATGTAGCTCAGTAGTAGAATGTAAGGAGCCCTAGGTTCAATACCCAGTACTGCCAATACACATACACTCACCACGCACATGTATGTATTCTTCATAAATATATCCCTATGTATTTTCCTCATATACATATTTTTCTCACACATTTATTTTACACACACACTTCAATATCAATCATGTCATCCCTTTCCAGGTCTGTATTCCATATTTCTTCTCACCTCAAACTTCAAATAAAGCTGAAAATGAAGATAAGCATATGTTACACTTGTTGAACCTATTTTGGAGTCTATTCCCTTGATAAAACAGTATTGGTAAATGTGATGTGTCTTTGCAAATGAGAAGGGGAAAGCACAACCTACTTCTACGTCAGACATCAGTGATACATGGCTTTCATCATTTAGGAAAAAAAACACAGCTGAGCTCAACGGTGGATACCTAACACACATTTTCGAAAATAAAGAGTTATGAGAAAAATCTGAGATGCATCAGTTCTTTCAAGTCATTTGGATAGTGGAAGTTTGGCCTGTCCAGAAAAACTAAAAATAGTTTACGGCTCCACATGATGGCCTGTAGGTACTGTGTTTCCAGTGGAACAAGTCCCAACACTCCCACTATAGTATAGAAGTGATCTTTAAATGCCCAAGTGGAAAATAGTCCCAGACTCTCCATGGCTTCCCTTTGTGTCAACTTTACCTTCCCTAAAAGTTTACAAAACAAATCTCTGTTTCTCTCTGACTATTGCTTCTCAATCTTCAGTCTGTACAGCAATTATGTGAACACACTGATGATTCTACAGGTCTGCCTGGTACCTGCATTTCTAATTATCTAAGTGACTTTCTGATGCAGTAGCTGACCCATGATTCATGTTTTGAATAAGATAATGGGGTACATCCCCTTTTTTAAAAAACTTATCATTACTGTTTGTATCTACATAAACTCTCATGCCAGACCAGAGTACAATCACTTCTCTCTGTCCATCTTTACATGGGTTCCACGAATTGATCTCAGGTCAGAGATGCACAGCAGGTGCTTTGGCCTGATGACCTATTTCGCCAACCCCAACAATGGATTATTTCTAAATTCAGTCTGGTCTCCAGTCCTTACTCTTTGATTAACCAATTGGCTTACCGAGTAATCTGAACTCACACCAGAAGAAATTGAGACACTAGTGAGTTCAGGCAAGTAAATACAAGAAAAGACCTCGCTTACTGATAGTCCCCATATGTCTCTGTTACACTTTTGTCTGAGTTGGGGGGCAGGCTACATAGGGTAAGTTCCTCACATCTTTCTGAACTAGGTGAACTTCCCAGGGCCATTTTAAGTCATAAGACAAACTGACAAAGGTAGTATTGGCAGGCACTTTCCCACCATTAGGAAGAAAGTGTAAAGAAACATCAGTCACTCGTCAATGAGTAGTGGGAGCCAGCTGCATCCTTCTGTAATTCAGTGAAGGTACAGTGAAGTCATAGCCCCTGAAACTATCCACGTAGGTGCACCATCCAATTTCACAAACTGTCAGGAAACCAAAGTTGGAGAGCAGTCCATCTAAAGCTGCCTACCAGACAACTGCTCAGATGTGGTCAGAAACGCTAAGTGAGCATCTGAGGACCCAAGATAATTTGAGTATTAGAACAATGGATGGGCTGGCCATTTTCCGGGGCTCCCTCCCTTCCATCCTCCCCTTTTTCTTGTTATTTTGCCTTGTGCTGGTGGTCCCAGCTGCTCTAGATTCATGATAGCATCACCTACATCATATGCAGAAGACAGCACTCCACACTTCTCTCTAGTCCTCTGGTTCCCGCAGTCCCTTCCACTCCATATCCTGAAATGGTCTCTGAGACTTGTAAATGGTGACATGGTGTTCCATTTAATGATGAGCACTCAATGGTCACTTATTCTCAGAACTTTGACTCACTGGGGGGTTTTGCTTCGCCAGTCCAAATGGCAGAATTTTAAAATCTCTTACATGGACTCCAATATGAGATGAAGGATAATAGCCACTGCTATAGAGTGATGCCTCTTAGTCTGTCATATGCACACAGATCATCTGGAAATCTACTTAAAAGCCTGATCATAACTTAGCAGACTTGAGGAAGGGTCTGAGTCCGGCTGTTTTTCCAAAATTTTCTGCAGATGCCAGTGCTGCTGGTTTCCAAACCCTGCTTTGTCTACCAAGGATCTGAAACAGGTTCTCAAAGTATTACTTATGGATTAATACAGTCTGAAAGCTACCTATTGTCGTTTTGACCCTCTTACTGTACTCTGACGTTTCTGAATGCCCAAATGTGGAATTTTGTGGTTTGCAGAAGTAAAAGAGATTATAATAAAATATATAAATACAATCTATAAACCGCTTGTGGAGAAGAACATTCTTGCCACAGACATGAAAATTTAAGAACAGGAAGCACATATTATGAAGCAGGGAATGTCCACTTCTGTGATGAATGGATGCCTAAGAAATGTTGAATGAGTGACTGACTGTCTACCAAGTCAGTCCAAACCTTTAACACTGCAACACAATCTTGTTATCTGCAAAGTTCATGGTCAAGAACTGCATAACCACATGACCAAAAAAATCACACGTAAAAATTTCATATTTTAAGTATGGGTTGTACTCTTAGGTATTTTCAGGCCATGTGCTGGATATGCCTGAAACATCAACTAAAAGCTGAAATAGGAGGATTGCCCTGAGTTTGAAACCAGCTGAGCCACATAGTAAGTTCCAGGCCAGCCTAGGTTACAGACTGAGATTCTGTATCAAAGCAGCAAGAGAACATTAGCCATATAATTATGGTTAGGATTGAAAAAGTGGTAGACTTAATCTTAAGTTAGCACAGAGAGAAATGATGGAAAGTTAAGGCAGTTGAAATCCATCTTGGATTTCCAGCACTTGCTAAGAGTTTCTATATTAAACTCTAGAGATATGAAGACGATCAGAATATGGTCCAGAACTTGAGCAAGTTCATTTTATCACCCTTCTATACAAAAGGCAACCAGGAGTACACTAGTTGTTAGTAATCCAGCATCTTGGCTTGGTCCATACCTACTGAAACAGAACCTGTTCTTGAACAAGTGTATTAGTGATCCAATTGCAATCAGAGACATGGTGTTTTGAATAAGCTGTTCTCAATCCCAACTGAATAGACCACACTCCACACCAATCACATTAGCACTGCTAAAGTGATACCCAGGAAGCAGCAGTGTGTATTTGTCCCTGGGTATTTCAATGTACATGCAGGGCTGAGAACCTTAGGATGGGGTAATCTAAAAGTGAAATGTCATACCAGGAAGGCACTTGTTAAACTGGCAATGAAGGAGGGTCTTGGTAGATACTGAGTAACAAATTACATTCTCAGAATTACTCACTGAAAAGGTGAGATACTCATGAAGCCATCACAATACTGATCACTTGTTCTGCACTTTGCCTGGGAAGCACAGTGTAACTGCCCAGGTTGACAGGGGCACAGGTGAGCCATCCTGAGAATATGTGTAGCATGAAAAATAAAAGACCCAGAGACAGATATTGGAGTTCAACCTTCAAGCTGAAGATCAGAGAAGCAAAGCAGCCAGTCACTAGCTCTTACCTCTACCTTGGCTCAGACCAAAGGGGTGATCCTCAGACTGCTCCCGACTTCACTGCTCCTCAGAGTCACTCAGACTGCTATGCTCTCCTCAACATGGCTAGAGACTAACTCTCAGACTTAATAACTGTACCTTTGATACCTCTTGAGTCCTGGATTAAGGGATGAACTCTGATTCGCTCTCCGGTAGCCCAAGGTGGTCTTGGATTTAGAGATCCATCTACCTCTTAATCCTGAGTCCTGGGATTAAAGGTGTGTTCCTGGCTTCTGTGGCTAACAAGTGTGGCTGCTTTGCTATTTTGATCTCCATTGGCTTTAATAAATTCTAAATAATATATCATTGCAGCAAGAAGACAATATCTTCTTTTGGTGAATTCACTCACTTTGTGGAGAGACTAAAGAGCTGGTGTGGAGAGTTATTGGCAGTGGCAAAAGATGTCAGAGAGTTTCCTAAAAATTTAACCAAGAGGGAGCCAGTAAAGTTTATCTAATTTTTGAACAAATTGTTTTGCAGAACTAAATAGATAGAGAAGAGAAATGTAAATGTCCAAGAGCAGATGGTAGAAGCCCCATTTTTGAAACTGGAGGAGACCCAGGCAAATGCCTTAGATAACATCACAGTGTCTTGATTTCGCCATGATAGGCAGGCAGGTCCATGAAACACAATGTGGATCCAGATGACAGTTTCAAAGTCTGAAGAAAAACTAAACTATTCACATTTCAACACACACACATACACACACACACACACACACACACACACACACACACACACTCATCCTACTGGAAGATTCTCCAACTAATGTTTCACAATACCACCTGCATATTAACTGTTGGTAAAAGAGGAAATTCTGCTAGGACTCTTTCAACCTAATCAGTATCACTTATATCTAAAGAATCAAAGTACAGGATTTTGGAAGGAAGAAAGCATATTATTAAACTATGTCAATAATTTTATAATGAAATACCGTCTTAATAACCTCCAAGTTCCATGGTTCAAAGTATGAGCAATATGGGTAAAGCATGCCTTCTCAAGTTCCCAGCAATTCCAAATGTGACCTTATTTGGAAATAAGATCTATACAAAGGAAGTTAAACTGGACTGAGATCATTCAGGTGAGCCTTAAACCAAGATGACTAGCATCCTTATAAAATAAGTTTGAACATAGACTCACCCAAGGATATAGGGAGAATGTCATATTAGGATGAATAAATTGTTTAGGGTGAGTAAAGATAATGAATGCTAGTGAAGATGTGGGGGAAAGGACATACTTATAGTTCACTGGTAGAAAGGTGAATTTGTATAGTCATTATAGAAAATAGTGTGGACAGTCCTCCAAAAATTAAGTGTTATGTGATTCAGCAATGCTGTTGCTGGGAATATGCCCAAAGGAAATGAAACCAATATGCTTGTTACAGTACTACTCACAAGAGTCAACACTTGGAACCAAACTAAGTCTCCATATGATGAAAGTATGATACATGTACACAACGGAGGCACTACTAAAACTGGAAAAAAGGGTATCTAAAAATGAAAGAGAATAACACAGAGATCCAGAAGGCTTTTTTCAAAAGCAACAATATTAGCATAGGAAACAAAACAAGTTGGCAAATAGAAAGACTGGAACATACACACACACAAAACACACACACACACACACACACACACACGCACGCACACACACACACACCTATACCTCACATGCAAACACTCCAGCCCAAGGCTTTCTAGATAGGACCTTCTGGAGAAATTGGTAGAGATGCAGAGTCATTCCAGAGTACCAGAAGGTGACTTATGACTCACTATCATACTAAAAGACACACCGTAGACTAGAAATTTACATGTTAAAAGGGCACAGGATACATGATGTTATATGTGGAACTACACAAAACAGCATTTTCAAGAAAGTTGGTATTAGCTGGTCAGTGATGGCGCACACCTTTGATCCCAGCACTCGTGAGACAGAGGCAGATGGATCTTTGTGTGTTCAAGGCCACCCTGGTCTACAGAACAAGTTCCAGGACAGCCAGAACTACACAGAGAAACCCTGTCTTGAGAAACAAAAGAGAGAGAGAGAGACAGAGAGAGAGAGAGACAGAGAGAGACAGAGAGAGACAGAGACAGAGACAGAGACAGAGACAGAGAGAGAGAGACAGAGACAGAGAGAGACAGAGAGACAGAGACAGAGAGAGACAGAGAGACAGAGACAGAGACAGAGAGAGAGAGAGAGAGAGAGAGAGAGAGAGAGAGAGAGAGAGAGAGAGAGCTGATGCCAAGCAAATGGCCCACAAAGCTTGGATTACCTAACATAATAACCCAAGTCTGCATAGCAGGGGCCCTTGAGCTACTTACCTTTCTCTCTTTGTGCCAGCTGTCTTCTTCCCTTTGAAATGTATCTTTTTTGCAAATAAACTGACTCTGTTTCTTTTGAAACTGTGCTTCTCTGCTCCATTCTTTGTTCTACGACACAAGATCCTGGAATTCATCCAGAAATACCCACTGAACCCCAACATCAGTCCATATGAGGATATTAGTATGCAAAGTAAAATAATACAAAAGGGAGATTTCACACAAGCAGGGAGCAGAAATGGTAATTACCAGGGGCTAAGAATACAGGAGAAATTCAAGAGATATTAATTAAAGGATACCCAATATCAGACAGAGGAATAATTTCAAGATATTTATGACACATGCAGTGACTATAGTTAATAACAATGTATTATGTACTTGAAGATTTTGAACTGAACAGATTTTTTTTTTGGTTTTTCAAAACAGGGTTTCTCTGTGTAGCTTTGTAAATAAGGCTGGCCTTGAACTCACAGAGATCCACCTGCCTCTGCCTCCTAAGTGCTGGGATTAAAGGTATGCACCACCATTGCTTGGCAGAACTGAACAGATTTTGAATATGCTTACCACAAAAAAGAAAAAAATAATAACTATATGAAGTAATGTGAGCTAATAATCTTGATTTAGTCATTTCACTGAATATTTGCGATTTCAAACATAAAAAGCCTAAGGAAATATATTTGTTATGAAATTAAGACAGTGGTGATTAGTTGAGAATATCTTCTGTAAAGAAAGCTTCAAGAAAGTGTTTATTTAAAGTTTAGTCACAAAGAAGGATTGAAAGATAGAAAATCCAAAACTAAATGAGTAAGAAAAGAAATTACTTGCTTCAGATAGTATTGTTATGGTGATGGTTTTGGGGGTAGAACAGTTTGCTTAACTTTTAAGATAAATTCTCAAAGAGCCCCCACTAGCCTTGAAGTCACTAGGACCTTAAAAGTTCCTCCTGACTCCACCTCCCCAGCTGCTGAGATTTTAGGCATCACACAGAGCTCTGGCCAGTTTTGCAGGTTGCTGGAGATTGAACCCTGGGCCTCTTACATGCTAGGAAAGCACTCTGGCAACTGAGCTACATCCCCAGCCCTTGGATCTTTGTAATGAAAAACTTCAATCAAGAGAGAGATCCCAGAACCAAGAGCAACAACCTTTTCTCATTAGAAATGCACAGTCTTTACAATCCTGAAGCAATTCACCAAGTTGCTAAAGCAGATAATGGCTTCCCAAATTCCAAGGGGAGGGAATTGAGGGAGGCAGAGTGGGATGGGGGAAAGGAGGAAGGATCCAAATAGATGAATAAGGAAAGAAAGAAGAACAAGTAGATCAACATGTATTGTGCAACTAGTTCCTGAAAAAATGTGTCAGTAAGTCCCAGGGCAGCTGCAACTGGCAAGGAACTGTCCTCACTCCTCTGGGAAAGGGAAGCTGTGACACTGAGCAGAAGGTGATCGTCAAAATTGATTTAACCATTTCAGAAAGATTCATCAAGAGCATCAGCTCATAACATGTAGCATATTAAAAGATTCCTACAAACAAACATTCTGAACCACAAACTAACCAGAATAGCTTGAATGGAATCAGTGAAAAGTTGCTTGTAAAAATTATTCTATTCGATCTTTTGAAGTTCAGAATTTGTTTCTTTTTATAGAGAACCTGCATTTCATCAAAGGTCGAAAAAATACTATCTGGCTTTTATAGCCTTCTTGGTACTTGGTCTTTGGTGTATTGGTACGAATAATACAAGGCTAACTCGCATTCTCTGAGAAAAGATAGAATTGCTTTCATGTATTCTTCTCTTAAGATGTTTAACACACATGAAAGCACGCTGTGTGATGACATTCCAACAAAGCAAGATGGGAAATAAAGAGACTGAAAACTGATGAGGCAGAGCCAAGAAGAAAAGCTATCCCATTATACTGTGCCTCTTAGATAAGATAGCAACAAACACGTGTCCACTGAGCAACCACCGTGTGAGTCTGGGCTGGTCTCCACTTGGGAGAAGTATCTGATGGAATTTACATTATACATTCGGCCATACAATCTCCAGAATGAAGGGAAGACAGGACAGCCTGGAAGGAAATCCTGAAAGCATGTCTTATAAAGGTATAAACAAGTCACTGATTCCATTCAAAGTAGCATCTGTGCACCATGCTGTGTTCTAGGTTCTTGTAGAATAACTGGAGAAAACAAAGGTGTTAATCTCAGGAAATAATCCAATAGTGACAGTTGAGTCAGGGTACACATGAATACACACATAAATAAGACCGAGCATGGAAATATGTCAAAGGAAAATAAGACTATACCATGACTTAGAAAAAAGGAAGGATGGAGGAGGGGTGGGTGAGAGGGAGAAAGGAAGAGACAGGGTGCTTCTCTGAGAAGTGAACATTGGAGTGTAGGTTAGAGAAAGTAAGTAAGTGAGCCTTCTTGATCTTCTTGGGGAAAGCACTCCAGGTAGATGGAAGAGCATGTTCAGAAACCCTGAGTTTGGATTGTGGGAGAAAGAGTGTTGCAAGAAAAGTAAATCAGTGAAGAGATTATATCAGAGCATGGCCAGAGTATATAATTCAAAGCAAGAAATGTGGATGCTGGCCAGGTGGTGGTGACTCACACCTTTAGTCCCAGCACTCAGGAGGCAGAAGCAGGCAGATCTCTGTGAATTCAAGGTCAGCCTGGTCTATAGAGTGAGTTCCAGGACAGCCTCCAAAACAATACAGAGAAACCCTGTCTCAAAATATATATGGGGGTGTTATGCTCAGGAAACAGAAACCAACTGTGAGGTGTTGGGGTGCCTTCCTCTTAGTTGAATTTTAGGTGGGGAACACTGAGTGTTCACCACATCCTCAACAAACTTTTTGAAATCTCACCTCTGTGTTAAATACTAGGCTTACCGCCTTATCACTGTTGGTATTATCATTAAGATCACCAGTACCTGAGGCTGGAGAGATGGCTCAGCAGTTAACAGGACCCAGGTTGAGTTCCTAGCACCCACAAGGCAGCTCACCACTATTTTCAACTTCAGTTCCAGGAAATCTGACACTCTCTTCTGTGGACATGGCACAGACATACACGTAGCCAAAACATTCACATGTATGAATAAATATTTTTAAATTATTTTAAAAGATCATTAGCAGCTATGTAAATACCATTATAATCATCATCACCACCAGTCTTCAACATCATCATCACCATGACAATTACAAAATGTTGCTATTTTCAACATGACCAATGTTCAATGCAGTCTCCTGAGTAGTAGGTCATGATCCAAAACCATTTTCTTCTAGGAAGAACTGGATGTATGCAGTCAGAGTCAGGAGAACATCTAATTTCTGTGCAGCTGCCAGAGCTTTCAAGGCAACTTGACCAATGAGGACAAATCAACAGGCTAGGTCATTGTGTCAGATCAAACTGATAGACATGTGGCATACCATAGCAAGACAGCTACCTGACTAACCAATATACACAATAGGATAACTTCCTATTCTAGATCCACATTTGTGTATGAATTTCTTTAAAAAACCAGCACCCAACTCTCAGAATTAGTCTCTTTTCTGTGGTTCCTCATGAGGAAGTGGGTCTTTGAGGACTCAAGGAAAATAGTTCTTCTCTAGATCTATAGATAAGTTCCCACTGGGTCAAACTATTGGAGCTAATTATGTTATGATCTGATTATTTGTCCTTACTTTAGGGAATTTCATTTTAGAATTCCTCTCAGAAATAAAAATGATTCTCTTTCCATTGTCTCTGGCACTTTTAGAGCATCCTGTTTATTGTTTCCTATGTGACTATCTTCCTTCTCACTAGTTCTAAAATTCACAAGGACAGGGACCATGTCTCATCCATATCTGTACCCCCATAATTTGCTCACTAAATTTGACTCTCACTGAAATAAATTGCTGTTTGTTTTATCTGTAAGAAAGTTACAGTTATTATGTATTTTTGCATCGTCAGGCACTGGTAAAGAAAAGGACAAATACATCGTGATACTAAGGAAACATAAATGTACTGAAAATGGAGGGTTTTTATCATAAGCAAACAAGGAGGGAATGAGGAATAGGAGTCCTTGGTGACTGAAAAGTAGCTCCTTCCAAGGATGTGATACCTATTCTTTAGTTGACAATTCTCTCTATAACTCCTACCTCCCATGTCAAAGTCCTTTCTGGAAGCTGATCAAAGTTTTTCAGACAGTTTTACAGCTATGAATAGAACGCAGCATGGATGCAACATTACTCATGATGAAAAAGATAGCAGTCCCAACACAGCAACAGGAATAATATGCCAAGAGTTTATATGGGTGGCAAATGGTTTCAACAGCCTGTACGATTAGCACAATCACTCAAATTGCAAGTTTCTTTTTTATTTTTACTGAAAAGTTTCTTAAAGAACACAATGAAAAAGAGGTATTATGGGAGCTGACCCATGAACAGTGTTATTTCAAAAGTAACCCTTCTAAAATATAAGAGGAGGGGCACTGCCTCTTTCCAATGATGAGCCTCATGAGTCATTTCAGGGTTAATTATCATGGAATACCTTGAAATCACAAGTAATTTAGACTAGCAACTATTCCCATAATAAGTAGCATCATGTCAGCCTTACGTAAAATAGATATGACAGATGCCACAACAGAAAATGGGACTTTGAAATAAAATCACAAGAAAGGAAGCTTCTAACCTACAACCTGTTAACTAAACCCAGACTTCCTATGAGGCACATCCTAATCTCCAAATTGTACTGAAGGTTAATATGACTTCTAATGATGTGTAAGGATGAAAAATAACCCAGACCAGTACTAGCCTTTGTAAATTACTCAAGACTGAAGAGGAGGGTAGACCCAACACATTACATGGCAGATGACCAAGCTAAAAATCTGGATGGATCTACCATTCACAAGCCCTCATGCTCCACAGCATTCAGTGCCAAAATTAAAATGCAAGCAATCTGCCTGGGAAATGATGAAACCTGACCGTCATGGCACTTTAGAGGGGGCCCCAGCATGACCTTGAGGCATTATTTATTATTGGTGTTTGCTTACTTTCCCCCCAAAGACTGTGGTTTATCCATAACATCTGGGCTTCATCATTGACTGGAAAGCACGAGAGCCTTAGTGCTGAGTGAGGCAATGGAAACAGAAAAGGATGTCGGAAGATTGTCAACAGGCATTCAGACATTGCCAAATGTCATGTTCTTTTCCAAGGAACATTCAGGATGCAAATAAAAATCATATAACACTTCTCTTTGGCAAAGGAATGGGCAAAATTTGCTTTTTGCTTTCTTTTCTCTTGGTTTGAACTCGAACTGGGCTGCAGAGGATCAGGAAGACTTTATCAGATCTTGTTACTCTTCTAAGATAAAGGGATTGTGCTAATGTTTGAAAACCAGAAGTTTTATTCACTTCCATGAGGCTGTTCCCCCTCCTCCTACCATGGAGAATTCTGGAGTAAAGTTCCATAAATCTCTCCACCCGAAGATCTCCTGTTTGGGGATTTATTAGCACCTGTCATTCTTGATCTACCAATTTGTCTGCTGACCCCAAAGTTAATTTCAGCTTAAGTGACAGTTCTTCAGCCTCCCTCCCTTCAAAGAGATCAGAGATGGTACCTGATTCTCCAGCAGCAGCTACTACAGAACATCAGAGTCTTACATACTGTCACAACAGTCTCTAGCTCATGGGCACCTGGTGCTCTCTACTTGTACGGAAGAATGAGGTAATACTACTTGCACATCCTGAGTCCTCTTTATCTGTCCCGATGAAGCCCCATTATTTCTCTGTCATGTCTACTTCAATTGCCACAGTCTGTTTTCAAGGATTTAAGAGCTCAAAACCATTGTACCTGCAAAGTGTACCCTCTGCCTACCCAGAATACTTTCCTTTTTTTTGTCCAGTTTTTCAAAAACTTTATTTTCCCTATTCCGGAAAGACTTAGTTGTCCCCCAACATAATGTCCTACCACAACAGTGTCTCTCACCCCTCTCACTAATTGTAATCACTGATTTATTTATCTGTGTTAACCCCAAGCTTTCAAGTGCTTTTTTTTAACAGCAAGAAATCAAATATCTTTGCTTTTGTACTTCTAGCTTAAACATGGCTGGTGTTCATTTACTGTCTATTCAATAAATAATCTGTATTAGAAAGTCAAATTCATCCAACAACCTTATGTGTTCTATATATGCTAAGAGTTGGCAAATTTTAAGATCTCCATGCTGAAAAAATAATAATAGATAACACTTCCACAATTTCAGGAAAGAAGGCCCCAAATCCCCAAACTTGGAGAGGAAAAACTATAATTTCTAAAGAGGGGTTGGGAGGATTTTTCTATAAAAGATAAGGCAACAGATGTTTTGGTTCTTATGGGTTCAAGTTTACCAACATACTCAAGTAGTACATCAACAAAGGGTCATGATGATGTGGCAAAAAACAAAACAAACAAACAAACAAAATATAAATTCCCAAAACAATGGTGATTGTGTGGATTCAATCTCTGGACTCTTAGTTTACTGACCCCCTAATGAAAAGCTTGAAACAATTCAAAATTGTCTCACTTAATGTCTAATGAAAAGGGATGCCTGTTCCCTGAAATATAGGGCTCATAATAAGAGTCACAATGAGGGAATGTGGCACTCTACAGTGGTTATCCAGGGGGAAATGCTTACCTTCAGAACTGCCAATTGTTCACAATGAAATGACATTAGAACTGTGAGATACCCAGTTTAGTTAGAGAAACTGACTTTATTAGTGACACAGATGGATCATAGGGCAGCTTGGAAAATTTCAAAGAGTGATACTTGATGGAAGAGCACCATTAGCACCATTAGCAATAATGCTCATCCTTGTTCCATTATATAAACTCTTTCATCATTGTTGCCTACACTTAAAAATGAAGTCAAAGAACCATCTCAAGATGAAACTTTAACAAAAAAGTAGATTGCTCTTAAATTCAGGCATTCTCCATTTACTGCACTTTTTAATAACACTGTCTTTCAAATCTCTTGTTGTTTGGTGTTCTTTTCTCAGCAAATAGCCTATCAATCACTCAACAAGTACCTATTAAACATTTCCTGAAAGCCAGCCACGATGCTAGGAGCTATGACAGTGCTTCTCAAAATTGTCTGATCATTCAGAGTGACCATCTCTGGACTGCTGCCTGTTTGTGTCAATAACATTTGGCTGGTACAGAGCCACATCCATTCATTTATGTATTATGCGTGTCTACTTTCCATAGCCTGCAAAACCTCTAATATTTCACTCTACAAAAATGTTTGGCAATGCTAGACCCAAAGCAAAGAACCCTAAACAACAAAAATATAGATCAGTGGGGAGAGAGGCAGGTTAGATGAATTAAGGAATAACTATTGTGCAATTGATTTCCACAAAATAATTGCTATGAAGGTCTTACAAAAATGATGTATGTACATACTCAGGGATATGAAACTACCTTCAACATGTGTTAATGTAAGAAATTAGATGCATATAACTGATCAAAATTCAGACAGCACATGACCAGGTGATGCCCAGCCACAACTGATGTTCTACAACACAGTTCCTGCACCTAAGACTCATGAATCATAGAATATTCATGAGCATGCAGAAAGGTTGTAAAAGCCAGAGAAACAGAAAGTTTTTGGTGATATTTCATCTCCTAGAAATGTCGGAGAAGCCATACCAGGAAGTCTCTTCACCATGGCTATGTAAACAAGACCTGAACAAGGATGACACCAACAGACATTCTAACATGGAAGAAGAGAAGTTCATAGGGCCTGAACACTAAAAGAAGGAATGCAACTAAGAAATGTTGATAGATCAGGAGAAATAGTCTTCCCTAGGCAGTAGCCCTCAAATTAGTTATCTCATGCCAATTGTTCAGCCCTGAAATCATTTGTACACAAATAATATTATATGGACTAAAAAGTTGTACTTATATATTTAAGAATACATGTGGTGTGTGTGTGTGTGTGTGTATGTGTGTGTAAAAAGAAATAAAGGCCATGAACTTGAGCAAGAGCAAGAAAGGTGAACAGTAAGGGTTTGGAGGGAAGAGAAGGAAAGGGAGAAACAATATAATTATATTTTAATTTCAAAAACAAAAATATCTTGCTACATACTGTATACAACATTTTTATTAAAATGATATAGACATCAAAGGCTAATGCTCTATCCATCACATGGCAGTAGATACAGACATAGATATAGATTCATGAATGTGTTTAAATGCATATGACATCCAAGAATGGAAATGTATAGAATATATTAGTATCACTTGTTTTCTCTGGGTAAATAAAATTGTACTCTGAGGACTGAAATGGGAGAGATAACTTTAACAGAGTCATAAGTTTTTGTATAACTAGAATCTTTCATGGTCTACATATATTATCTATTCCCTACTAGTAAGTATATAATAATTTTAAAATTTATACACTAAATAAAACTAAGTTTGGCTTTTGCCCAAAAGAAATAAAATTCTCTTGGCCAGCTGAGACTTCCTGACACCTCTGGACAGAAGTAGACTAACAATTTCCCTATCCAACACCATTTTTCATGTCAAAGAAGAAAAGCTGCAGGAGGCTGGAGCCTGTTTTGATATCAGGAACTGGGAAGGATGGTGGCACCCTTCAAAGGGAATTAACATAGGTCTAGCACTGAAACTACTGCAACAGGAGACGCAGGAAGCCCTGGAGCACCTGAAGGAGGTTCTGACTCTGTCCACCAGCCACATGGAAATCACGCCTCCACCTTGACTACTTAGGAGGAGAAGAGATCAAGGGCAACAGAGACATTACTTTGGCCTGGATACAAAAGATAAGGATAAATAACAACAAAACTAATACCAACCACACTAGGAAAACTAAAGACAGTAGTGTGTGTGTGTGTGTGCATGTGTGTGTGTGTGTTTTAAAGAAGTGTCAGAAACTGTGAAGTGAAAATGGACTTTCAAAAGAGTTCATATGGGGAAGGATCTGCATTAATCGTCTATGAAACACCAGTCCAGCAATTTAGAATGGAAATGGCATTACCATTCCATGGAGATCTCAAGAATATTTTATTAATTCTTTGAGAATTTCATACAATGCATTTTGGGTCATGTCACCCCCTATTCCTTCTCCCACTTCCTCCTGAATCTAATCCCAACTCCCTATCCTCCCCCAACTTTGTGTCCTTCATTTTTCCTAAATAACCCATTGATCATGGAGAGATTTTTAAGATCCTGTTATTGCCAGTATCTACGATGTGCAGTTAAAAGGCAATGATCTCACACCAATCAGGTCCTGTCATTACTGGGAATCATTTCTCTTCACAATGAGAAGAATTTCATCATTTTTTGAATGTTGGGAAGATACAAGCAGCATTCAAAACTGTAATGCAGAAAGATTAAGATCATGAGGGCGGCTTTTTAAAAAGTAAACTTCCAAATCTAGGGCTATTTTACATTCATATCCCCACAGAAGAAACGACCATTTTATGACATCTAGCTAGAAATCTCAAAATAGAGTAGCAAGTACTAACCCAGACTGATTTCAAAGTGAAATCCCTTCTTTGTTGTCATTCCAATACCAAGAGCGACCTTCCCTCTGGCTCCCACCTTTGAAAGGCAATGTCACTCAAGGTTCAATGGCTATTTTGAGAATAAGTAAATCTAATTACCCAAGACTTTTGCAAACTCATGAAGCCCAGGACAAGTTAATGCATTTATTTTAATTCTAATCATTTTCCATTTTTGACATTTTATTATTTTGAACATGTGCCAGCTGTTATATTTCTAATTTAATCACCTAGTTGTGAAAATTTCTGTGCCATATTTGTTGGACTTCTGCTTTGAGGAGAAAAATCCACAACAAATAAAAATTATTGTTTAGAAGAACATTGAGTACTTGATATAAATGCATAATTATGATAACAGATTAATACCATTTTAAAAGCCTTGAGTTGTAGAAAGATGAGAAAAGATATACTTGTTTGAAAACACATAAGAAAACCAAAAGTTGGAACTTTGGATAAAATGTAAAATGAAATTAAAAATAAATAAATAAATATTAAGAAAAATGATTACCAAAACTTATATTAAATGAATTAATTTGAAATAAGTAATATCTTCAATATCAAAACTCCTTGAAGGCATAAACTATCAACTGTAATTATTGAGCTACATGTTAGAATATTCACTTATGAAAAAGGCATAAGGGAACACAATTTAATAATGATTTTTCAAGTTAATGTACATGAATAACTAGCACAGGACAGTAGACATAATGGAAACATGCCCTGAAAAAAAAGTATGTTGCTCTTGCTAGCTAATTTCAAATTATATGAAATTCCACACATTGTGTATAATGGAGAAGTGTATGCCTTTCTCCCTCTTACACGCATGCACACAATTATAAGGCTACATCGTCAGACTAGTCAGAAAGATTCTCCCTGGAGCCAAAACACAAGCTAGAAGAGCACATTTATAAAAAGGCACGCAACATTCATAAGGAAGAGCTTGATCACATCTAACAGTTCTCTTCATGATTGAGACCTACAAGGATTTGGCATGGATTTGTGTTTCTGTTTGCATTTACAATCAAGTCAAAGCTCAATTCTGCAGTATACACTGGTACTCCTGGTCTGTCCTAGAATGTGAATCATAATCACTTTGATAAGATGTTGCTGATTAACGGAACGGTTTTCATGTTGGCCTCACTTTCCATAATAGACCTTTTGTAGTAGTCTTCTTTTCAATTTGTCATATTTGTATTGGCCCAGAGGTCTGCAGCTTTGTGGATTAAAGATTATAAAGGGTTAGATGCAGCCACCAACTCGATTCTTTTATAAAGCATTTTGTTTGGAATTATTAGAAATGCATATGAAGCCTAAAAAGCACCTATACTCTAAGAAAAATTGAATGAGTGATAAGCAGAATAGATGAATTCAATGCAATTAAGTGACATTTACAGTATGTGGCCAATAGTGTTGTCAACTTGGGATCTAGAATCACCTGAGGAATAGGCCTCTTGTCTGGGCATGCTTCTGTGGGATTATTTGGGGACTGATGTAGGAATACCTACTAACTATCAGTTACACCATTTCCTGACTGGGATCCTGGACTGTATGCAAGGAAAAGGGGAACCGAGTAACAGTGTACAGTCAATGCTCTCTGCTTCCTAATAGTGGATGCGTCAAGCTCCTGCCACCTTGACTTTCCCTCAGTGATGCTCTGGACCCTTGAAGTGTGAACCAGAATAAACTGTTTCTCCTTTAAGTCAGTATGCTTTATCCCAACAACAAGGAAAGAAACTAAGGTGGTACATACATGTGAAAGCCTGTACCTTCCAATTAGCTAGCTGTATTTACTTTGGTAAATGCTATGTATGTATGTATGTATGTACATATATAAATATATATATAATTTAATGTTTTTATTATTAGCTTACTATGCCTTTCTGGTTGTTTATAGATATAAAAGAAACATAGTTTCAATATAAATGGTCTCTGAAATATTTTTCAATATATTTCTAAATCTTGAAAATAATATCAGTTATAATTCCTGATACTAGCTTTTTTGTTAATGAAATAGTAAATTTGAAGTTATTAATAGAATCTTATTGAATTAAACCCAGGGTCCAAAAATACATAGGTTTAATAGCTTTGATATAGCTTATTCAAGGGGGCGCTTTCACAGAGGCCTGGTTTTATAATATATTATTGGGGAAAAGATGAGCAGTTCTTTAATATTTACTAACTAATGAAATAAACAAGGTAAAATTTTCTCATAAAAACCTACTAATAAATATACAAAGATTATTTTTACCTCTTGATGAAATTGTTATTGACTTCCGCAATTTGATGAAAGATGAATCTGATGAGACTTTTAATACTTGGTAACATTTTTAGACATCATGGGGTCAATTTCATATATGCTTTATGCTTCCAGTCTTGAATCCTGGCCAAAAGCACAAGCTTCTGGAAGTAAACACTGTCAGTCAGATGGCAAGTAGAAGATGACACTGCAAGCGTCCCCAACAAAAGTTCTAGCAGTCCTGGCCAGGTCCTGAGCCTAATTTGGTAGAGCAGATGTCCAAAGAGAACTTTGTGGGTAATCCTCACTGCCTCTTGAGGACTGTTTCCAAGTCTGATTCTAGAGGAGCAGCCTTTTCCCTTGGCCTACAGAAGTAGAGCAGATACCCAGCCAACCAACTCAGGCACTCACTATTTTTATTTTTCTAACCAATCAGAAATATCTCAGAGCACTACTGTGCTGTTGTGCTTTAGATATGAAGTGGCCTACAAAAGGCTCATGTATTAGGAGATTTGTCCCCAGATGGTGGCAGTAATTTGAGGTTTCAGAAGTTTGGGGGACAAGAATATGTCACATAGAAAGAGTTCATGGGGGTCTGACATCTCAGGTATGCTCTTCTCTGAATGTACCTCTCTCACTTTCTCCCTCTCTCTTTCCTGTCTGTCATGAGATGAGTACCCTCTATTATAAGATCCTGCCACCATGAGGTCAAGAATTATCAATTGAACCCTCAGACCCATTAGCCAAAAAAACCATTTTCTTCCTTAAGTTGTTTATGTCACCAATTTTGTCACAGTGATGAGAAGAGTAACTAATTCAACTACTTGTAGTAAAATCAGAATGGCTTAATTTTCCTTGTAAATTTGTATATACCAAAGATCCCCATCTCCTCCTATTTCATAGCAACAACTAAAACTATCAATAGGTTTCATAGCATCTATCTATCACTACTAATAGAAATAGTCTAGGATTCATCATAATTTTACCCATCCCCGGTTGCCAGTTTTCCTGATTTCTGTCAGTAGTGTTCTCTTAGCAAATCCAGCATCCTTCCAGTTTTAGTTTCCTTGACTACCTCAGATAAGGTCTTAGTTCTTTTCTTCTATTGCTTCAATAGAACATCATGACCAATGCCACTTACAAAAAAATATGTTTAATGTGGTGCTTATGACTCCCAAGGATTAGTCCGTGAACACAATTGCTGGAAAAATGACAGTAAGAACAGCTGAGAGCTTACATCTTGATCCACAAATGTGAAGTAGAGGGAGAAACACTGGGAATTGTCTGTGTCTTTTTAAAACCTCAAAGTTTGCTCCTAGTGACACACCTCCTCCCACATGGCCATATCTCCCAAACCTTCCCAAATAGTTCCACCAACTAGGGACCAGGTATTCAAATACATGATTCTATGGGAGTCATACTCATTTAAACCAGCAGAGATAAATTTCAGAGCTAGATGAATGCCTGAACAAAGAGTACTCATAACCATGTACCCCAAGAACTATGAAACTACAGTTTCCATAGTTTCTCATTACAGTTCAAGATGAGGTTATGTAAATGAGATAACACTCGCAGGCAAAAGAGGATGAAAAGCTGGTGCACGTGTTTTGGCATATGGCTATTGGGAGGACTATCTTAGTAGGCCAAGTAACATATAAAGGCAGACCTATGCGAATTACACCTGACTTCTCAGTGAAAAACACGAAAGCCAAAAGATCCTGGACAGATGTCCTACAAACGCTAAGGGAACAAGGATGCCAGCCCAGACTACAATATCAAGCAAAGCTTTCACTCACCATAGATGGAGAAAACAAAATATTCCATGACAAAGCCAGATTTAAACAATATGTATCCATGAATCCAGCTCTACAGAAAATGCTAGAAGGAAAACCTAGACCCAACGAAGATAACTACATTCACAAAGACACAGACAATAGATAATCCCACTTTAACAAACATCAAAAGAAAAAGGAAGGAGAACCTACACACAATAACTCCACTACCAATAAATCAAGCACAAACAAGAATCATCAATCAATGGTCATTAATATCCCTCAATGTCAATGGCCTCAACTTGCCTATAAAAAGACACAGACTAGCAGAATGGATACGAAGTCAGAAACCATCCTTCTGCTGCATACAAGAATCACATCTCAACATCAAAGACAGACGTTACCTCAGAGAAAAGGGTTGGGAAAAGATTTTCCAATCAAACAGACCCAAGAAACAAGCAGGTGTAGCAATCCTAATATCTAACAAACTAGACTTCAAATTAAAATCAATCAAAAGAGATGAAGAAGGACATTTCATATTCATCACAGGAAAAGTCCATCAAGATGAAGTCTCAATTTTGAACATCTATGCCCCAAATACAAAGGCACCTACATCCATGAAAGAAACATTACTAAAGCTCAAATCGCACATAAAATCTCACACACTGATAGTAGGAGACTTCAGCACTCCACTCTCACCGCTAGACAGGACCTCCAGACAGAAAATTAACAAAGAAACAAAAGAACTAATAGAAGTTATGACCCAGCTGGGTTTAACAGACATGTATAGAACATTCCACCCAAACACAAAGGGATATACCTTCTTGTCAGTGCCACATGGAACCTTCTGTAAAATTGACCACATAATAGGAAACATAGCAAATCTCCACAGATATAAAAAAATGGAATAACCCCCTGTATCTTATCAGACCACCATGCATTAAAATTAGAATTCAACAATAACACAAATTGCAGAAACCCTACAAAATCATGGAAATTGAACAATGCACAATTGCACCATCCCTGGGTAAACGAAGAAATAAAAAAGAAATTAAAGACTTCCTGCAATTCAATGAGAATGGAGACACAACACACCCAAACTTGTGCGACACTCTGAAAGCAGTGCTGAGAGGAAATTTCATAGCACTAAGTGCCCACATGGAGAAACTGGAGAACAGTCACACTCGAGAATTAATAGCATAGCTGAATGTTCTAGAACAAAAAAAAGAAGCAAACTCACACAGGAGGAACAGACACCAGGAAATAATAAAATTGAGGGCTGAAATCAATCAAGTTGAAACCAGGAAAACATTGAGAAGAATCAATGAAACAAAGAGTTGGTTCTTTGAGAAAATCAAAAAAATAGACAAACCTCTGACCAAACTAACTAAAAGACAGAGAGAGAGCATGCTAATTAACAAAATCAGAAATGAAAAGGGGAACATAACAACGGACACTGAGGAAATCCAGAGAATCATCAGGGCATACTTCGAAAATCTGTATTCCACAAAATTCGAAAAATTAAAGGAAATGGACAATTTCCTGGTTAGATATCACTTGCCAAAACTAAACCAAGAACAGATAAACAATCTAAACAGACCTACAACCCTTAATGAAATAGAAGGAGTCATCAAAAGTTTCCCAACCAAAAAAAAGCCCAGGCCCCTATTGCTTCAGTGCAGAATTCTACCAGAAATTCAAAGAAGAGCTAATTCCAATACTCCTAAAAGTATTCCACACAATAGAAGCAGGAGGCTCACTGCCAAAATCTTTTTACTAGGCTACAATTACCTTGATACCCAAGCCACACAAAGACACAACTAAGAAGGAGAACTATAGACCAATTTCCCTCATGAACATCGATGCAAAAATACTCAATAAAATACTAGTAAACCAGATTCAAGAACACATCAGAAAAATCATCCACCATGATCAAGTAGGCTTCATCCCAGGAATGCAGGGATGGTTCAACATTAGAAAATCAATCAATGTAATCCTCCATATGAACAAACTGTGAAAGAAAAACCACATGATCATCTCACTAGATGCTGAAAAAATCCTTTGACAAAATCCAGCACCCCTTCATGATAAAGTCCTAGAGAGATCAGGAGTAACAGGAACATTCCTGAACATAATAAAAGCAATATACAATCAACCAACAGCTAACATCAAACTAAATGGAGAGAAACTCAACGCAATTCCGCTAAAATCAGGAACAAGACAAGGCTGTCAATATCTCTTCAATATTGTACTTGAAGTTCTGGCTACAGCAATAAGACAACAAAAGGAGATCAAGGGAATACAAATAGGAAAAGAAGAAGTCAAGCTTTCACTATTTGCAGGTGATATGATAGTTTACATAAGTGACCCGAAAAACTCCGCAAGGGAACTCCTAGAGCTGATAAACACCTTCAGCAAAGAGGCAGGATACGAGGTTAACTCAAAAAAATCAGTCGCCCTATTGTATACAGATGATGAAATGGCTGAGAAAGAAATCAGAGAAACATCATCCTTTACAATAGCCATAAACAGCATCAAATATCTGGGGATAATGTTAACCAAGGAAGTGAAAGACCTGTGTATCAAGAACTTTGAGTCTTTAAAGAAAGAAATCAAAGAGGATACCAGAAAATGGAAAGATCTCCCATGCTCTTGGATTGGTAGGATCAACATAATAAAAATGGCAATCTTGCCAAAAGCAGTCTACCGATTTAATGCAATCCCTATCAAAATTCTGGCACAATACTTCACAGACATTGAAAGAACAACAGTCAACTTTATATGGAAAAACAAAAGGCCCAGGATAGCCAAAACAACCCTATACAATAAAGGAAGTTCAGCAGGCATCAGCATACCTGACTTCAAGCTCTATTATTGAGCTATAGTCCTGAAAACAGCTTGGTATTGGCATAAAAATAGGCAGGTATACCAATGGAACTGAATTGAAAACCCTGACTTTACTTGATTGTTGTAAGCTGAAGATACACAGTCCACAACCTTTTCTAACCAGACATTCCATTTATAAGTATACACTCAAAGTTCTTCCATGTCTCTATATATTTTTAGGCTTAAAATCTTAATTTTAATCCTTGCACAATGTTCATTTGCATGCATATACCATAATTTGCTTATCTATCCTGATTTCATGTGAGAAAAAAATATTAAATCTATTATAAAATTATTATACAAAATTAAAAAAAAAAGAAAACCCTGACTTTAACCCACACACCTATGAACACTTGATTTTTGACAAAGAAGCTAAAATTATACAATGGAAAAGGGAAAGCATCTTCAACAAATGGTGCTGGCATAACTGGGTATTGGTATGCAGAAGACTGCAGATAGATCCATGTCTATCACCTTGTACAAAACTTAAGTCCAAATGGATTAAAGATCTCAACATAAATCCAACCACACTGAAACTCTTAGAAGAGAAAGTGGGAGATACTCTTCAACGAGTTGGTACAGGAGACCACTTCCTGAACATAACACCAGTGGCACAGACACTGAGATGGACAATTAACAAATGGGACCTCCTGAAACTAAAAAGCTTCTGTAAGACAAAGGACACAGTCAACAAGACAAAAAGGCAGTCCACAGAATGGGAAGAGATATTCACTAATCCCACATCTGACAGAGGTCTAATCTCCAAAATTTACAAAGAACTCAAGAAGCAAGTCTCCAAAACACCAATTAAATGGTGGAGTACAGAACTAAATACAGAATTCTCAATAGAGGAGGCTAAAATGGCCAAGAGACACTTAAGAAAGTGCTCAACATCCTTAGCCATCAGGGAAATGCAAATCAAAACGACTTTGAGATACCATCTTACTCCTGTCAGAATGGCTAAAATAAAAAACACCGAAGACAATTTATGCTTGGGAGGATGCGGAGAGAGGGGAACACTCCTCCACAGCTGGTGAAAATGCCAACTCGTACAGCCACTTTGGATATCAGTATGGAGATTCCTCAGGAAAATGGGAATCAATCTACCACAAGATCCAGCAATTCAACTCTTAGGCATATATCCAAAAGAGGCAAATTCATACAACAAGGACATCTGCTCCACTATATTCATAGCAGCATTATTTGTAATAGCTAGAACCTGGAAGCAACCTAGATTCCCCTCAACTGAAGAGTGGATAGAGAAAATATGGTACATTTACACAATAGAGTACCATTCAGCAGAAAAAACAATGGAATCTTGAATTTCGCAGGTAAATGGATGGCACTAGAAGAAACCATACCAAGTGAGGTAACCCAGTCACAAAAAGACAAACATGGTATGTACTCACTCATATATGGATTTTAGACATGGATCAGGATAGTGCGAGTCTGCACTTGCACTGACAGAGAGTCTGGGAAACAGGAAAGTACCTAAGAGAGATATGCATGTTACCCCAGAGAAGAGGAATGAGGCAAGATCTTCTGAACAGATTGGGAACACGGAGAGGGGTGGGGGGGATTGGGAGCTGGGAAGAAGAGAGGGCAAGAAGAGGAATAGAGTAGGTCATGGGGGAACAGGAAGGTTGATTGGGGGGTAGAATAGGGGGAAGAAGGAATCATAGGTTAGAAGACAGGTCTGGCACCAGTGAGACCTCTAGTGATCTAAAGGGATGACACAAACTGGCAAGCTAAACGATAGTGGAGAGACCACATTGAATGGCCATTTTTTGATAATGAACTTGATGTCTATAACCATCCTGGTGCCTTCATCCAGTGACTGATGGAAGCAGAGGCAAACACCCACAGTTAAACACTGAACTGAACCCAAGGAACCCAGTGACAGAGAGAGAGGAGCGATGAGCAAATTGGCAAAGAATGGGCTGGCAAAACCAGCAGAGACAGCTGATCTGAACAGAGGAGAGCTCTTGGACCCCAGACCGACAGCTGGGAGGCCAGCATGGGACTGATCCAGACCCCCTGAATGTGAGAGTCAGTGAGCAGGCCTGGGCAACCTATGGGCCCCTGGGCAATGGATCAGTGTTTATCCCTGGCATACAAACAGACTTCATGTGTCCATAACACAAAGAGGGATGATCTCTCAGCCTGGACTCTTGGGAGAGTGCCTGGACCCTGCCCTGAGTGAAATGACAGACTCTAAATATCCCCTATGTGGAAGGAAGTGGCGATAGGGTGGGAGGCTGGGGGGGATTGTGGGGGGTGCAGGAGGAGGGGAGGGAGAGGGTACTGGGATTGACATGTGAAACAAGCTATTTAAAATTAAAATAATAATAATAAAAACAGGGGGAAAATTTAATGGAATAGTGGTTTCAAAAATACAGTAATAGAAATTCTAGAGGTGTTTTGTTAATGAAGTCAGAACTTTCCACAAAAGTAACAAAATGCTGACTTATTAGAACTGGAAGCTACAGCAAATATATAATTGGTAAACCTATGTCCAGTGTGAGAAGATGGGAGATGTCCAACGATAGAACTTAAACTAGATGGAATTTATCAATGAATTGTTTCATGCAGGGAACACTGAGCTGAGTTTTAAAGAAAAAAAACAGGTAGTATATAGGATGGAGGTCATGTAAAGTTAGTTTTCAATGGCAGACAGTTCTGACCCTCACATGACAGGCAACAATGTACAGATATTTTTTGTTCATCTAGCTTACAGTAGGCCTTCTTACACCTAGCCAGAAGAGAAAAGGAGGCTATTAAACAGCCTATAATAAATAGGAGAGAAACTTGACACACAAAGTTTGTTGGTCCCTGTGATGGTTAATATTGTCAACTTAAAAGGATCTAGAGCAGTGGTTTTCAAGCTTCCTTATATTGATACAGTTCCTAATGTTGTGATAACTCCCAAACATAAAGATATTTTCATTGCTACCTCATAACTGTAATTTTGCTACTGTTATGAATGGTAAAATATCTGTGCTTTCTGATGGTCTTAGGTGACCCCTGTGAAAAGGTGATTTGGCTCCCAAAATGGTAGCAACCCACAGAATGAGAAACACTAATCTAGAATCACTGAAGAGAGAAGCTTCTGGGCACCTGAGGGACTTTCTAGGTTGGGTTACATGAGGTGAGAAGGTCCACCCTAAATATGAGCAGCACCACCCATGGGCTGGGCTCCTCCTAGACTATATAAAAAGAAGAACGTGAGCTGAGCACCAGCATTTATCTCTGTCCACTGACTGCAGATGCAATGTGACCAGGCTTCCTGGATTCCCACTATCATGCCTTCTCTGTCATGATGGACTGTACACTCAAACCATGAGCCTAAATAAGCCTTTTCTTCATTCAGTTGCTGTTAGCTGGTTTTTTGTCACTGCATCACATACAGTAACGCAGTCTTTAATGTCAGAAAGATTTGTGGGACATGGTCAAAGTCATAAACATGTGTGAGAAGTTCTTCATGAAACCCAATAATAGTGAATATATGCCAAGAATATACTCCTCTCTCTAGTCTTTAGTTTAATAACACATATGATCCATGTAAAGTGATTTAAAAAAACAAGAACGAAGCTCCAACTTTAATGTCAACTGGGGTGGGTGCAGGTCTGCAGCATGGTGGCTTTTCCTACCACTGTCTCCATCCTTATTAAGGTATGGAGAAGCCCACATTTTCTTGAGATTACACTGTTTAAAGACAGTCATGAAGAATTCCCTGAGTGCCTCTGCCCTTGATACCTCTTCATTCAAATTTCTGCTTAATTAACCTAGAGCCCTTATGCTTCTTTCCACAGAGGACACAGCAGACATTTGGTTGGCTTCCACAAAGCCTTCCTTCCATGGCATTTCTTTTTCTCACACTTAAAAGTTGGCTTTGTAGAAGCATAGGAATGTGGTAAAATTCAAAAAGAGAAAAGCTCTAAATAAAATGCAGAGGCAAAAATAAACCCTAAAAATAAATTTCTGGTTAGCAGCAAGCTGAAGTCTGGAGGAAAATGAAACATGTGTTAAAAATCTTCTAATAATGGATCATAATGTAGAGGTAAAAGAGAAACTGTAGAACAAGGAAGGCTCTGAAGGTGACACTGAGTGTCATAAGCAACACATGAAAACTAGACATGCTTACTTATTGAGTGAATTGAAAGCCTTCACATTCCAGGAGGAACACAAAAAATGCACCCTCCTTATTTATTTCCAATTCTCTCAAACATCAAAAATGGTGATATTTACTAATTTAAAACTGAGATTTTAGAAGCTAATACAAATTAAAACAATATCAGAAGAAAAATTATGTCTGCTCACCTGATGAATTAACATGATTGATCTTTAGGCTGTGGACATAAAATTGTAAAATATTTCATTCTATGTTAGTAGATAATAGGTGTCTCGGATGATGGTTGGCAATAATGACAACTGATGGTAATGTTGCTAATGTTAGCAATCAGACCTGTTAGCAAATACTGAATACTTCCAGTCAGGCACATGCTTGGAATTTCAGTACTTGGGAGACTGAAGCAGGAAGGTTACCATGAGGTGAAAATCTAGGGTGAATATATATATATATATATATATATATATATATATATATCCTTCATGGTTCATGTTAAAACTCCAAGGCGAGGCCTTTAGGGGAAAGGTGACATCATAAGTACAGAGTCATGGATGCCTGCCTTGTTGGCCTATTAGTTCCTCCTACTTTTAAGGATGGAACACAGACAGATCCGTACTAGATACTAGCCCTGCTGGCACTCCCCAGAAGGAACTTTACCTTCCTGATCTTTAAAATTTGAGGAATACATATTTCTGTTGTTTATAAATTACGTAGTCTGTGGCATTTTTCTATAGTACTAGAAATGGGCTAAAGTATGCTTCTAGGTTAGGAATTGGGGTTGGCCTTTCCTTCCAGGACAGTGCTTCTCAGCCTTCCCAATGCCATGATTCATTTATGCAGTTCCTCACTGCTAATTCATAACTGAAGTTTTGCTACCGTTGTAGATCATAGTATACATTTTTGATATGTAGGGATTGAGACCCACTGACTAAGAACCCACTTCTCTGGGACATTCTGTTGGGGGTAAGTTCCATTACTCATTTTAGTAGATGAATGGCCTGCTAGGTGGAAAGCATAGATTGTGATACCAGTTGACTCTATGCTTTGATTCTCTATAGCTGCATGTATTCAATTAACTTAGTTACTGTAGCTGTAGAAGTCTTAGGGTTGTCTCCAAGGCTTCCCATCCCATAGTTACTAAAGCAAGTAAGTGCTAATCAAAGTGCTGCTCTTAAGGGATTTCTCTGCGCCAATTAAAGCTTCAAAATATGGAGACTATCTAGTTTTGCCTTTTAAAAGGAAGACATCAGACAGATTGGAAGGATGAGAAGGATTGAACACACTATGACTGTCTTTGAAGATGGCAAGACCATGAGTCAAATAATGTTGGTAGTCTCTCAAAGCTGAGAGAGACCTGCAGTCAGTTGCCAACAATGAAACAGGAAGCACATTTGCACGGCCATAAGGAAATCAGATTGTATGTTCAAGGCCTGCCTGAACTAGAGTGAGTTCATGGCTAACCTGGGCAAATTAACGAGACTCTGTCTCAAAATAAAAAGTGAAAAGAGGCTTGTGGATATACTCATTGGTAGTGTTCTTGACTAGCTTATGCAACACTCTGGTTTTGATCCACAGTGCCCTAAAAAAGGGTGGGGTTAGCAGGAGGTAGGTTCAGTAAATTAGGTGCTAACATGAACTATCATGAGAAGCCAATGGTAGTGGGCAACAAAGTTTCTTTTAAGAAAACAGTTCCTTCCACTAAGCTACACATGTTAAGTTAAAGAGAACTCTACATGCTTACTCAAAATGCTACTATGTGGGTGATGACCAAGAAATGGTGCTAACCTGAGATTCACTTTTTTCTGACTCTCCAGCAGCTAGGATGGGGTCAGAGGATTGAAATCTAGTCAATGGAATAATCAACATCCAGGTCAGACTCATAGGATCTGTATTTCTTGAGCCATTCCATAGAACATGCATATTGAACCTTGAGGCTCCTCAAAATGGAAGAAACCTGAGTCCTTGAGTTCCTCACTGGAAGTGTACTCTACAAATGCGTGGTTCAAGTCCATTGTAACAAGAACTCAACTTGTATTATGTTAAGCTGCAGAAATGTCCATGTTATTTGTAGACATTTGACCACCATCATAGAGATATTTGAACTTTAAAGTGAGGCTTTGTGGTCGTCAAGACCTTCAGAACAGCCATCATGTAACAAGTAGAGAAGGATTAGATGTTAGAGGCTAGGTACTCAGATGGTTTATTTTCTGCAGTAATGAAGCACTCACTAAAACATTCACCTCTGATAACCTAGAGTGCCTTTAGAATCAAAGAGGTAGCATGTGTTGGCTGCTCTTGACCATATTTAGCAAGGGATTGCAAGGAAGGGGAAGGAAAATTGAAGACATTTTGGCCATTTTGCAATTGGAAATGAAAGGAACAGATTCCAGAATTTGAGTTTAAAAGCTTGGCAGGACTTCCTCTCCTAGGTGCCCAATGAAATAAAACAAAGAAAGGCTTGAGACCGAAGTATGTCCTGACATCCAGCAGCTGCCTGGTTTGAGAAGCTCCTGTGCCTGTTGTCGTGTAACAGTGGCAGTGGCAGTCCAAAGCAGTTAAATTTTTGTTTTAGGGTACATGATTTTATGAGGTGACAGACCTGGGATTTGAACTCATATCTTATGGATCTGACCTCAACTTTCTCTTAGTATATTTCACAGCCAAATTTCTGCATTACAATATCAGTTTTTTTCAAATTCACTGATGGCTCATGAACTAAACAATAGAGAATTTCCTTGGGAACAAAATAAACTTTCCATGTTTTCTATGGAACTCTAGAAGGTAAAATCAGTTCTCCAGATCCCTGAATTGTTCTCTCTTCAAAGTCCTTATTATCCATTTTTCCTGGTGACAAAAATTAAACTGGCCATTTAAAGGATGATAGTGTTATTTATCAAAAATTAAATTTGAGAAAGTTTTGATTATTTATGATAAATAACATTGTGTGTTGACATCTGTTTGATATGTACTGGCAAAGATGATGCTCTCATCAAGTTTCACAGCACATACTAAGACAATTTTTATATTTGCCTATTGAGAATATAGAGATCAACAGTATAATATATATGCTATAATATTCATGGCATTTATTTCCTTCATGTAGGGAAGGGCTGAATTCATTTATTCTTTGTTACTTTCTTTAGAGTACGTATTACAGATATACACAATAATTAATTGCTTGTTCAACATTTGGAAAACACTAGAATTTTAATTAAGATAGAAATAAACATACACATCAGACTGGGGAGTATCTTAATTTGGGTTCCCCCAGAAGCAGGTACTGAAGTGAAGATCTGTGAATACATTGTTTTTCAGGAGAAGTAGCAATTCCTTGATGGCCACAAATTCAGTGCTTTAAACACACACACACACACACACACACACACACAGGATCAAAGGCAGGTTAAACCATGCTAAAATAAAAATATAGGCAAGGATGCAATCCTTCCAGATTGTCTAAGAGAGAATCTCTATCTTAGAGTTTTCCAAAATTTAGAAGATCCTGCATTGCATGGCTTGTTGCCCTTTCCTCCATCTTCAAAGTTAACAAAGAAGAATCTTCCAGTCTCTCTCTACCTGTTTCTGTCTTCTTACCTCGAGTCTCAAATTGGCCTCCCCTGTGTCCTTCTGTTTACGGACGCATGTGATTGCTCTTGGCCTACATGAGTAATCTAGATTAATTTCCCCATTCCCAAATCATTTATTTAATCCCCATCTGCAAATTACCCTTTACCATGTATGGTGACCATATCCATTGGCTTAAGAACTAAGAGTCTGCTACTCTGCAAAGCACAGAAACAATAATGAGTGAGTAGAAAAGTAATACAGGAAAAGAAAAGTCACAAATAAAGCACACACACAAAAGGCAAATACTAGTGAGGACAACTTGTGCATGAAGAGTCAGGAAGACATGGTGAATATGCTGCAGAGTTATCTTGGAATTGACAGCTGTGCATTCATCACTGAGTGAGGACCATTCTCAGGGTTTGTAACTATCTTAAACTTCGATCCTTACCAGAGATAAAACACTAGAGAAAGGTTTGTAGATGTTTTTAGCAGGCACTTGCCATCAGGTGAATGTGGTAAAGATATGTTGATGGCACCAACAGTCTTTGCTGATGACAATGATTTATGCACTCAACTTATTCAAACTTATACCTTTTGAGAATACCTTTTGGAAGAGCAAACAGGAGTCCCAAATGATGAAAGAAATGCTGACCTCGAAGCATAAGACTAAGGGAATACATGAGGTTGACTTAGCATTCTATGCACGATACCGAAGGTTTTACATGAGCTTCCAGCTCTTACAATTTAACAAGACCCAAATGAAACTCTTTCTTCTTCTGTACACAACTATACTTTCTGCTTTATAGTCCCCAGCCAATGATTATCAAAGGGGCCCTGTGACAATTATCACCTCAGGAGACTAGTGTTCCAACACCCGATGAATTTTCTAAGCAAGTATTCTACCATTCCTACATACCATGGCATACTCTCCAGCATGGGTGAATGCCGTAATTAAGAAGGAAAGGAGAAAAGCAGAAAGGAAGCAAAGTAAACGCTTATATATTTGTTGTTGTTGTTTCTGCAGCTGCTCCTACTGTTGTAAAACAAGGTCTCACTGTGCAGGCCAGACTAGTCTGAAAGTCACTATGTAGCCCAGCCCAAGCTGGCCATGAACTCATAATACTACTACTTCAAACTTATGAGTGCTAAAATGACAAGTGGACATCATCTCACCCAAATTACACGTGTGTGTGTGTGTGTGTGTGTGTGTGTGTGTGTGTACTCACGCATGCTCGCATATGCATCCAAAATGTGAAAGCAACAGAGACCCAGAGGGGAAAAAACTATGTAAAGCCATTAGAACTGTTTTCAGGAAAGATGGAGTCCCAGGGTCCCAGCAGCCAGGTGTTGTGGGCACCTCTAAGTCACTTCCTAAGGCCAGTGGACACAAAGCAGAGATTTCCCAACCAGAATAATGGGATATTTCCCATTAGACTGTATAGATGGACCATTTGTTTTGCTTTCAAGATCAAAGAGGCTACTTCTTCTAGTCAAGGAAATTTTCCTTAAAAAACATTTAGGACATTGTTAGCCCATTGGAAAAAACAAACTAGTTTCAAAGGCAGATTAAAGCACATCTATCTTTGACTACTTTAAAAGGCATAGAGAATGTAACAAATGTGACCTATAGTGTTTCCTGTGTCTATTCCTATAATATCATTGTCCTATAATGTTATAAATAATGTTATTTAAGCAAAATAAGACCATAATGCTTTTCTTTAAAGTACCTTTTTTCAGCTTTATCAATGACTGCGTGATGAATGTGAACAATTAAAAGACCTAAGAAATGAGATCTTGATAAAATATCAATAAATCAATTCTCCTCTTACCTTGAGATACAGTGAATTTTCCAAGGGCCATTTACTTGCAGGCAAAGCTCTTTTACCTTGTCTAACTTCCAAAAATGCACAATGCAGAAAATTCCCACTGGGTCTAGCTGCCTAAAAGATATCTAAATGAATTATGATGATTCTTCACAGCTTGTGAGTTTGCTGTATTTTCTGTGGGAAATCTCAAATTCCAAATAGGGATGACTTCATCTGGGCAAATATTTTACTGTAAAAGGTACAGGGCTCAGCACTTGTGAAACTCTCATTCAAAACTGTGCCAGGAGACAAAAATCTCCATTAGGAGGAGCAGAGGAGATGTTGACAGGCCCATTGTGAGCTGTAACCATGTATGAACATCCCAAGAGCAATCATTTCTGGGTGCATATTTTCCATTTTAATGTCTCAACAACAGACTTGAAAGCATCTCAGAATTATATCACCACCCAGTGCAACTAGCATTAACCACTGCTATGTCTCATTAATTGTCAAGGAAAAAAATCCCTTGAATATAAAACAGTCTCTGGAAATAATACCATTGGATATCAGTAGGCTGTTTTCAGGACCACAGCCACATACATTTATGCCATACATGTTAGGCACTATTTCTACAACTCTAGCTGTCTCACCTGTAGTCTTATCCCATTTCTGCCTGTCTTACTTCACTGTAGGTGTCCCTTGAATGCATCTTAGCACACTAATTCTGATGCAAAGCTGTTCTTTGACTGAAAGAAAACATTTCCTTTGGTTTGTGTTTTGAAAAAACAACAACAACAACACAAATATGACTAGTTCTCATCTACCAGAAGGTAATCAATCTTTCAGTTAAAAATTAGCATTGTTACAAGTGATTGTTGAGAAATGAACAAAATTTTGAAATGGTCATAGGGTCTGAATAGATAGTTTCTTTAAAGATACATGAGCACACACACGAACACACATGCATGCACGCAAGCACGCACACATGCACAAACGCACATTTACTCCCTGGCTACAATAACATATCAGTCTTCTTCTAACATATGTCCCTTGCCATGAGACTGAAGTCCACAGACCCAGCTTAGCCTGAAACATTGAAACCATGAGCTAAAGCAAATCTTTTCTCCTTATACATTGTCTATGTAGCACATTCTGGTGCAGTAAAGAAAAGGCGACTGACACACAATATGAGATATTTTTGCTATTTGTGGATTAAAATATGTATATTTGAACATTTCATCTCCAAATAATGGTTCTGTTTGGGGATGTTCTGGAGTCTTTTGTAAATGTGACTCATTTGGCATACATTGGAGTCAGTAGGATTAGGTTGTGTATGTTATGTCAGCTTCTAACAGAAACTTCTGCTTCCAGGTCCAGCTACCATATGAGGGGATAAGACCATATTATCACCGTCATGGGGATGCTCAGCCATGCCTTCCCCAGAATGATGGACTGATATCCATGTGAAACCATGAACCAAATAAACTCCACCTTCCTTAGGTTACTTGTTAGCATTTTGTCATGGCAATGAGACTATTCATTAAGTCAGTATCAGAGAAATGGGACTGTTGTACAGCTAAACCTGTTCACATGGCTCACAGGCATTCAGAATTGACTCATGAGAGGAATTTGGAAGGCTTTACAACTATGGGCTAGAGAAGCCAAAGAATCCTGTAACGGGTCATTCTGATGGAAACCAGAATGCTACAATACCGACAACAGAGAAGACAGTAAAGACTGTGTCCAAGAAGTTTCAAGGAATCATGAAGATCCTATCAGGAACTGACTTAGAGGCCATATTAAAGACTGGCAAAAAAAATCTGACTACATTCTGCCCATGTCCTGAAAATTTGAATGGGGTTGAATTAATAAACAGTGAACTAATAAGCTCGGTGGAAAGAATGTCAAGAATTCATACCACTTCATCTGTGTCATGGTAAGAATACAGAACACAATGATGAGCACATACATAGGAAACATAAACTTTGACAAGGAAAAGAGAATGAGCACATGTACAATTGCAGGCAAGGTAGATATGGACAAAAGAGCTGCAATTGTTTAAAAAATTAGTACAATTAAAGAAAAGTTGGCACAACATGAAAGGTGCACTGAGAGCAAGGCCCCATCTTTCAAAGGCTCCACCTGTAAATTTGAGGGACTTACAATGAAAAAGAGTGCAGCCTGAGGTCCCCTCTGAGAAATGGCAGCCTAGGAAATCTTTTACCCAATGAAAGTCACACAAACACTTGGAAGTAAAAGACGACCCAGGTATATTTCAAGATAACAGCATAATTGGTATGTGTCATGGGGTTCTGGTTATATACATATGCAAAATTTGGGAGTTACTGGGTCCTGAGAGCTTTCTCCAAGGGTCTAGAAAAAGCTATGAGGAGAAGCAATGTGTAGTGGGATCAGATGCCCTGCAGGGAAGCCCCAAGGGACTGATGCTTGTAGCTATGAAGATGAAGCCTAAGTTGCCACAGAAACTCGACTATGCTGGAGATGCCAAAGACACGAAACATCTGCCAATGGAAGTTGCAGGCACTAGGAAGAGACAATCAAAGAGAGATGCTATGTGTGCAGAGAGCTAGGGAAAGGGATACTCAAAAACACTGGAACTCAGATTATGTGATCCTGTACCCTGAACATAAGACATAGAACTCCAAGATGATAAGATTATCCTGCTAGGTTTTGATCCAGCTTTAGCCTAATCTTTTCCTGCTATGCTACCATTTCTTCCTTTTGGAAGATGGAAGGTACTTTTGTCTGTACCATTGCATATTGAAGGAATGTGACTTGATTTCTCTAGTTTTACATGGAGTTCATGGCTTAAAGTCTGTCACGAGTCTCAGAAGAGTATGTCATATCTGTTAGGACTGTGGGTAAGTCTTGAAATTGGATAGAATGCATTTTTCATGGAGATGGTCATGAGCCGTTGTGAGGGTGAGATCCAGAATCTTTGATTTGAAATTTTTTAAAATACTCAATCTACTTTTGGCTATGCTGTTTTGGAAAACTGTGAGGCCTCTGAGACATGGGACCTAGCTGATGGAAGGTCATTAGAAGAAAGACCCAACGAGTACACCTGCTTCTGTTCTTCATTTGTATTCTGATCCTAGTATCATTACCAAGTGAGGTGCTCTACGATATGCCCTATCACCTCTAGGTTTAACATCTACAAAGATCTATAAAAATAAACAAACTACATTTAAATAGAAATGCAAATAATTCACATGTATCACATATAAAATACAATCTGTTGAGCACAATTTTATTTTTAAACTTTTAAAAACATATTTTGTTATTTTGTGTATGTGAGTGCTTTGTCCACATATGTCTGTGTACCATATGCATTCCTGGTGCTTGAAGAGGTGGTGAAACTTCATGTGCTTGCTGGGAATTGAACCCAGGTCCTTAAGAACAACAAGTGATCTTAAGCACTGAGCCAACTCTATAACTCATTATTAAGCACAAATTTAATTGCCTTATATTTCCTTATCTAATGTTATAATAATGCATGAGGAACTTTAAATAGTATCATTTCTCAATGACAAAACCATGAAATACAGTTTTCATGACTAGTCATCATCAGCACTGAGAAGCAAAGCCACAGAATTTATGTTCTCAACCTCTACACCATAGTAAGCATTATCTTGGAAAATAACTGAAATAAAAGGCTACTACTGCCTGCATGACCAGAGATTACCTGGCAAAGATTAATGCAGGACACTTACATCAAGTCCATTTCACATATGCAACTAGTCCCACAGGCCCCAAAAGGAATTTCAACATTAGTGATGCATGTTGCCCCTTAGGGGGATCTTGAACAGGTTATTTAAATGTACAAATAAGCAACAGGATTATACAACATTAAATGTCAGCTGAATTGCCAAAAGAGATACTGCCTACATACTAAGAAACAATCTCTTTTCTCTCTCTCTTATGATGAAATTTTGTAGCTCATGTAGACACAGAATGGAATTATTTAGAAAAATGAACAGTATGACCAACTAGGTAATTTGTGTGACAAGCTTTAATTTCAAACAACTTCAAGGTTCATTTGATATTTTGGTATACTCAGCCAAAGACATTTTTTATGGAGCATGATTATAAGCTAAGTAAATAAAGAACTCCATAATAATGAATCATGATCAAGTAGGTTTAATCCCAGGAATTCAAGGAAGTTCAACATTAGGAAAGCTATTAATGGAATTCACAGTGCATTTATACTAAAGGAAAAGGGAAAATGATCAATCATTCCAACAAATGCTAAGATAGATTTACAAAGTTTTAAAAGGATATCCAGATTGAAAGAAAATACAACTATTAGGAAGACACAATAAAAGGGGACTACTTTATAATGGTCAAGTTAAAAAGTGGCCCTTTTAAAAGATGCCCATGTTTAATATCATACCAGAAGTTTTCAATGTCATGTACTATAAGAACATGCAGAAGATCCCTAAACATAGAAAAACACTATGCCGAACCATGAATAGTAAGTACATAAATGACTTCCTATCTGCAAATTTAACCTTTTCAGCTTAAGGTTTCTTAGAACTAATGCGAAAGCATTGAGGTCACTTAAATAAGACCCATACACCCAAGTTAACAGATGTACACCATCAATAACCACATAGAGAACATATTGAAAAGCTAGATTCCATGTAACTAAGAAAAAATGACTAAGAAACAAGCAAAAATCTGTACAGTACTGGGGAACAAAGACCTGTCCATACACTGTTGTATATTCAAGTATTACAAACTGACCTACTGTTTCAACAATATAAGCACCTTCGTTTATGGCAACGGTATCTATTAAAACCATTTTGCTACCAAAATGGCCTTAATGTGCCAACCTGTGTATGTTCAGGTGTTTAACTCTAAAATGTTATGATTGTGATGAGTGCAGACATCACATGCAGCATAACATTTTGCAAAAATTATGAATTAATATTTTAGTTATGCATATGAAGGATGCATAAATCTCAAAAGGGAAAAAAGACTCTTGATTTAAGTTGAGTCACATAACTCATCTGAAATAATATACCTAAGTCAAGACTGGTTCAATGGTTCCAAGAGCTAAGAACAGGACTGATACTGAATGAAAGGAGACAAAAATTCAGTTATATGGATAAATAACTGCATATTTCTAAGCCATGTATTCTCAGTAATTTAAAGTGGTTAAGATTCTGGGTTGTTTGTAATAAAAATAGATATCACCAATAAAACAAATAATTATGAATAGTGGCCAGAATATGGACAAAGGAAACCCTTATTTACTGCTGGTAGGAATATGAACTAATCCAGCCACTCCTGAAATGAGTAAGTAGGCTCATCAAAAATCTGGGCAAATGGATAAGAACTACATATGCAAGCATAACTAACAGTATACAATATACAATAGATGGAAGAGAGAATCTCAGACATTGAAGATTCAATAGAGGAAATAGATACATTGATTAAAGAAAACGTTAAATCCAACAAATCCTTAACAAAAAGTCCAGGAAATCTGGAACACCAGGAGAAGACCAAATTTAAGAATAATAGGGATAAAAGAATTCCAGTTCAAAGGCACAGAAAATATATTCAATAAAATCATAGAAGAGAACTTTTCCAACCTAAAAAAGGATATGCCTATGAAGGTACAAGAAGCTTACAAAATGGCAAATACACTGGACCAAAAATAAAAAGTCCCCACATCACAGAATAATGAAAACAATAAACATACATAATAAAGAGCTGAAAAGGAAAAAGGTCAAGTAACATATAAAGGCAGACCAATCAGAATTACATCCAACTTCTCAATGGAAACTCTGAAAGCCAGAAGGTCCTCGACAGATGTTTTGCAACTACTAAGAGACCACAGATGCCAGCCAAGACTCCTATACCCAGGAAAGATTTCAACCACCATATACTAAGAAAACAAAATGTTACATGGCAAGCCCAGATTTAAACAATATCTATCCACAAATCCAGCCCTACAGAAAATCTAGAAAGGAAACTCCAACCCAAGGAACTTAGCTGAATCCACAAAAACACAGGCAATGTATAACCTCACACAAGCAAACCTCAAAGAAGGGAAACACACAAACACTACTACCACCACCACGAAAACAAACAAAATATAACAGGAATTAACAACCACTTTTCACTGTATCTCTTAATTCCAATGGTCTCAATTCATCTATAAAAAGACATAGGCTGTCAGAATGGAGAGGAAAACAGGACCCATCCTGCTGAATACAAGAAACACACCTGACCTTCAAAGACAAATGTTATCTCAGAGTCAAGGGTTGGGAAAACACTTTCCAATCAGGTCATTAAGACAGAAACTAAACAGAGAAATAAGAGAACTAAAAGATGACATGACTCAAATGGATTTAACAGGCATCCATAAAACATTCCAACTAAACATAAAAGTATATACTTCTTGTCAGCACCCCATGGAACATTCTCTTAAACTGACCACATACTTAGTAACAAAGCAAACCTCAACAGATAAAAAATGGAATAACTCCCTGTATCTTATCAGATCACAGTGGCTTAAAGTTACAACTCAACAACAATAACACTAATTGCAGAAAGCCTACAAACTCATGGAGACTGAATAATGCCCGGCTGAATCACCCCTGTGTCAAGGAAGAAATAAAGAAAGAAATTAAAGACTTTCTAGGGTTCAATGAAAATGAAAGCACAACATGCTCAGACTTATGGAACACTATGAAAGCGGTGCTAAGTTTGTAGTCATGGCTGAGAGGTTTGTAGTCGTGGCCGAGTGGTTTGTAATCATGGCCAAGTGGTTAAGGCAATGGAGGAGAAAGCAGTGCTAAGAGGCATGTTCACAGCACTAAATGCCTACATAAAGAACATGGAGAAATCTCACACTAGTGACTTAACAGCACACCTGAAAGTTCTAGTTCAAAAACAAGTAAATTCACCCAGGAGGAGTAGAAGACAAGAAACAATCAAATTGAGGGTCAAAACCAATAAAATATAAATAAAGAGAGCAATAAAAAGAATAAATGAAAGAAAGAGTTGGTTCTGCAAGAAAATCAACAAGATGGACAAACCCTTATCCAAACTAATCAAAGGGCCAAGAGAGAATATCCAAATTAAAGAATCAGAACTATGTTAATCTTAGTATGACAAGAGCTTTAAGTCTTTGAAGAAAGAAATTGAAGAAGATATCAGAAAATGGAAAGGTCTCCCATGCTTTTAGATAGGTAGGATCAACTAGTAAAAATGACAATATTACCAAAAGCAATCTACTGATTCAATGCAATCCCCATCAAAATTCCAACACAATTCTTCACAGACCTCAAAAAGACAATACTCAATTTCATAGGGGAAAACAACACACCCAAGAAAGCCTAAACAATTCTGCATAAGAAAGGGACTACCATAGGCATCACCATCCCTGACTTCAAGCTCTGCTATAGAGATATAGTAATAGAAACAACTTGTTATTGGCATAAAACCAGACAGGTGGATCGATGGAATTGAAATGACGACCCTGATAGTAATCCACAGACCTATGAACACCTGATTTTTTATAAAGAAGTCAAAATTGTAAAATGGAAAAAAGAAAGCATCTTCAACAAATGGTGTTGGCACAACTGGATTTAGATATGTAGAAGAATGCAAATAGATCCATATCTATCCACCTGCACAAAACTCCAGTGCAAGTGGATCAAAGACCTCAACAAAAATCCAGTTACACAGAACCTGATATAAGAGAAAGTGGGAAGTAGCATTGAACACATCAGCACAGGAGACCACTTCCTAAATATAACACCAGTAGCACAGACTCTAAGAGCAACAATCATAGATGGGACCTCTGGAAACTGAGAAGCTTCTGTAAGGAAAAGGATACAGTCAATAAGACAAAATGGCAGCCTGCCAAATGGGAAAAGTTCTTTACCAACCCTACATCTGACAGAGGGCTGATCTTCAAAATATATAAGGAACACAAGAAACTAGATACCAAAATGCAAATAATCCAAATAAAGATGGGATACAGATCTCAACACAGAATTCTCAACAGAAGAAACTCAAATTTCTAAAAGATGTTTAGGAATTTTTCAACATCTTTAGCCATCAGGGAAATGCAAATCAAAACATCTCTGACATACCATCTTACACCTATTAGAATGGTTAAGGTGAAAAACACCAATGACAGTTTATTCTGGATAGGATGTGGAGAAAGGGGAACACTCCTTCATTGGTGGATGTTCAAACTTGTACAGCCACTTTGGAAACAAGTATGGCCATTTCTCAGAAAATTGGGAATCAATCTACCTCAAGACCCAGCAAATCCACTCTTGAGCATATACCCAAAGGATGTTCAAGGACACCACAAGGACATTTGCACAACCATGTTCATAGCAGCATTATTTGTAATAGCCAGAACCTGGAAAAAAACTTGATGCCCATCAACTGAAGAATAGATAAAGAAAATGTGGTATATTTGCAAAAACTTTTTTTGAAATTAGAAGGCAAATGGATATAATTAGGAAAAACCATCCTGAATGATGTAACCCAGACACAGAAAGACATGGCATATATTCACTCATAAGTGGATATTACACATAGAGCAATGGATGTTTTTCTTGCCTATATTCCTCCTCTGAGGTAGCTCAAAGTTACCACAGTGGTCCATTTTACTTTTTATTTAAATTAGAAACAAACTTGCTTCACATGTCAATCCCAGCTCACTCTCCCTGCCCTCCTCTCCCACCACCCACTGACCCCCTAACTCCCCACTCAATCCCCTATGTGTCCAGGATGAGACAGCATCCCTCCATGTGGAATGGGGTCCCAAAGTCCATTCGTATAACAGGGATAAATAATGATCTACTATCCAAGGCCCCATATATTTCTGAGGCCTCCTCACTGACACCCACATTCAGTGGGACTAGGTCAGTCCCAGGCTGGCCTCTTAGCCATCAGTCTGGGGTCCAAGAGCTCCCCCTTGTTCAGGTTAGTTGTTTCTGTGGGTTTCACCAGCCTGGTCTTGACCCCTTTGCTCCTCCCTCTCTGCAACTTGTTTCCAGGAGTTCAGTTCAGTGTTTAGCTGTGAGTGTCTGCCTCTGCTTCCAGCAGCCACTGGATGCTCTAGGATGCTCTAGGATGGTATATAAGGTAGTCATCAATCTCAATATGGGGAAGGGCATTTAAGGTAGCCTCTCCACTATTGCTTAGATTGCCAGTTGGTGTCATCCTTGTAGATCCCTGGAAATTCCACTAGTGCCAGATCTCTCCTCAAACCTATAATGGTATCTTTCTATTATGGTATCTTTCATCTTGCTCTCTGTTCTTCCTCTGACTCAATCTTCCTGCTCCCCCATGTCCTATTCTCCCCTCCTCTTCTCCCTCTCTCTTTTTCCCTGCTCCCTCTCCCCTTCCCCCATACCCCCATTCTCTCAAGAGATCCTGTCCCATTCCCCTTCTCCAGGGTACCATGCATATCTCTCTTAGGGTACTCCCTGTTTCCCATACTCTCTGGTGGTGAGAATGCAGTCTGGCATTCCCCTGCTCCATGTCTAAAATCATATATGAATGCCATGTCTGTTTTTTTGTAACTGGGTTACATCACTCAGGATTGTTTCTTCTAATATCATCCATTTGCCTGCAAATTTCAAGATTCCTTTTTTTGCTGCATAGTACTCCATTGTGTAAATGTACCACATTTTATCTATTCACACCTCAGTTGAGGGTCATCTAGGTTGCTTCCAGTTTCTGGCTATTACAAATAATGCTGCTATGAACATAGATGTCCTTGTATGAATGTGCATCTTTTGGGTGTATTCCTAAGAGTGGAATTGCTGGATATTGTGGTAAACTGTTTTCCATTTTCCTGAGGAATCTCCATACTGATTGATCTCCAAAGTGGCTGTATGAGTTGGCACTCCCACCAGCAGTGGAGGAGTGTTCCTCTTTCTCCACTTCCTCTCCAGCACAAACTGTCATTGGTGTTTTTTATTTTAGCCATTCTGACAGGAGTAAGATGGTATTTCAGAGTTGTTTTTATTTGCATTTCCCTGACCGCTAAGGATTTTGAATACTTTCTTAAGTGTCTTTCCGGCATTTTAGATTCCTCTATTGAGAATTCTCTATTTAGTTCTGTACCCCACTGATGGGGAGAACTTGTTCTGTGTATATGTTGATAAATAAAACACTGTTGGCCAATAGAAAAGCAAGATAGGTGTGACTAGGAGTTGAGGAGAATTATGGGAAATGTGAAAGGTGGAGAGTTGCCATGGGACCCTGGCAGTAGAGGACGCAGGAACCTGGCGTCCTCAGTAAGACAAGCCCTTATAAAAATATAAATTAGTAATTATGGGTTAATAATTAAGTCAGAGCTAGCCACTAAGAAACCATAGCAATCGGCCAACAGCTTCATAATTAATATAGGGTCTGGTGTGTTATTTGGGGGCTGAGACAGTGGTGGGACCCAGGAATCTGGCGGGAAAGAATGCATGTCACACCCCATTTTTTATTTGGATCCTTTGGTGTTTTGGAGACTTGCTTCTTGAGTTCTTTGTAAATTTTGGAGATTAATTGTGGTGTTCCATTTTATTTTATCTTTTTTTAAATCACATGCTTGCCTTTCATGGTCCCAAACATCAGCTGCTTTGCATGACCCCCTCATTTCTTCAAAACCAGTACCAACTGCAAGCCTCTTATATATTTGTAGGTTTGGCTGCCATCACGAGATACAGCTTTGACACAGTTTGTGAGGGACTTGGTCCTGCCTCAAGGAAGGCCTTACCCTCTCTAAGGAGTGGATAAGGGATGGAATTGGGGAGGGAATACAAGAAGGGGAGGGAAAGGTAACTGTAGTTGGTACATAAAATGAAGAATAATGTTTTAAAATGAATGAATCTGGCTAGAAACAAACAAAGCTATTCATAAGAAAAAAATCTTAGTAGATAAACCATATGATCCAGCTATATGCTTCAAAAAATACTCATCAACCTAACACAGTACACCAGTGTTTATTACAGTCTTTAGTTTTCACAATAGCTAAGTTCTAGAACCAGACTAGGTGACCAGCAACAGAGGAATGGATAAAGAATCGAGTTTATTCAGCCATAAAGGAGAATGAAGTTATGTCATTTTCAGGAAACTGTGCACATCTGGAGATCATCATATTAAGTGAATTAAGTCAATTTCAGGAAGATAAATGTTGCATTTTTCTCTCACTTTGGGTTCCTAGCCTTTTATAGAGATACATAAACTCATATATGTATGTATATATATGTATATATATATTTATATGAGTTCAAACTAGAAGCAAAAGTATGTAGAGGGAAGGGGGAACTAATGGGAGGGAAGAGGGTAAAGGGGGAAGGGTAGAAGGCCTTGAGGGCAATATGATTATAGCACTGTGCACAGTCTCATAAAAAATGACCTACTTAAACCTCTATAATAAAAAGCAGTGTCTAGAGAGATGAACTATCAGGTAAAATGCTTGTTATGCAAGCCTGAAGACCTGAGTTCCATTCCCTAGACCCACACAAAGATGGAAAGAGAATGGGAGAAGAGGAGGGGGAGGAGAAACATGAGGAATCAGGAAGGTTGAGTTGGAAGATGAATAGAGGAGAGCAACAAAACAGATAACTTAATAGAGGGAGCCATTATAGGTTTGAAGAGAAATCTGGCACTAGGGAAATGTTCAGAGATCCACAAGGATGACCCCAAATAAGAATCTAGGTAGTAGTGGAGAGGCTGCCTTTGATTCCATTCCACTATAATGAGATTGGAGAGACCCACAGAAACAGCTGACCTGAACAAGGGAGAATCCATGGACCCCAGACTAATAGCTGGGAAACCAGCATAGAACTGTTCCAGACCATGGATGTCAGTTTGGAGGTCTGGGCAATCTATGGGATCTCTGGTAGTCGATCAGTATTTATCCGTAGCACACAAACGGACTTTGGGGGGGTGGTAACTAGGCCCTGCTCCAAATGAAATGACAAACTTTGAAGATTCCCTATGGAAAGCCTCACCCTCCCTGGGGAGCAGAAAGGGGATGAGATAGGGGGTCAGTGGGGTTAGCGGAGGAGGGGAGGGAGAGGTAACTGGGATTGATATGTAAAATAAGCATGTTTGTAATTTAAATTAAAAAGGAAAAAGAAAAAAAAGAAACCTCCATGTTCATCAAAGTTATTTGAACTCTAAATATTGAGCTATGATGCTGTCATAAGAATGGCTCTTGGAAAAAAGATTGCTAGAAATAATGACAACAAGTGTGCTGAGGAGTTAGCGATGTGAACCTCTCAATGGAAATTGAATTTTATAGAAGGAATTATTTAACTTGCTGCAAGATGGACAACATTGTAAACATCTGTGACACATCTGCCACCAAAAGAGTTCAAACAGAGAAGATATCCTCAGTAGAATTAGTCCTCATATTGGAATAAGTTTCTCTGGTTTAGCTTTGTTTTGTTGTTTGTTTGCTTGAGGTCCCGTGGGTGGAACATGGAGCATACTAAGGAAGGATTATGCCAAGAACCCTACAACATCTCTAGCACCAGTGATATGTTTCCTACATATTGAAGCATTTGTTCTGATTTCCAGAGTGATATGTGACCACTGTAGAATGAGTTGACAATTTCTACTGTTAAGAGCTAAAATGTTATGTTTGAATATGGTTTTTATACTTAATGGGTTGGCTCTTAGGGTGAAGAGTCTAAAGGTGGCACATTCATTACTGAGGTCCATACACTCAGCTTCCACATCTGTCATTAAAAATTCTTAAAGAATCTAAGAACCTCACTTCTAGAATGACCCAAAATTTTTAATGAGATCAGTTTAGCTTATGAATTCAGAGAAAATTTTAACATTTATGGCACCACTTCTGACATACAAATATAGGCAATCATTACATTAAAATTGTCTGAATCTGGGCAGTGGTGGAGCATACCTTTAATCCAAGCACTTGGGAAGCAGAGGCAGGAGGATCTCCAAGTGCCAGGCCAGCCTGGTCTACAGAGAGAGTTCCAAGACAGCCAGGAAAACACAGAGAAAGCCTGCCTCAAAAAGGAACAAAAAAAAGAAAGAGAGAAAAAGAAAAGAAGGAAGGAAGGAAAAAAGGAAGGAAGGAAAAATTGCCTGAGATTCTCAAAAGCTTAAAATGACAAAGTCACCACATGACTTGGTTCAGGGGAAATGAAAACACACTTCTATACCAATTTTTTCTCTTTATTATATTTTATATTATTTACAACAATCCTTAAATTTAAATATATTCGGATCTTATTCTTGCCCTCCCTCAAATGGTCCAAGATCCTTTCAAACTCCCTACCTATTCAACTTTACGTTCTTTCTAAAACAAACAAAAAAACCTGCCTCAAAACTTACAAAACAAAATAAAACAACTCTCAAACAGAAAAAAAACCACCAAACTATGTGGTTAAAAAAGCATCCACAAAAAAGTGGATTCCAATTATATGCCTGAATCTTGCTGTGGAGTGGTTGATATACTAGTGTTCCTCCACTGAAAAAAACTGATTTCCCCTCTCCATGTGGGTACAAATGAAAGTTCAATTGTTACTTTTTGTCCTAGAGGCTAGATATTCATTCATTCATTCATTCATTTAAAAAAGTATGTAAACAGAACAAGGCACTGATCTAGGAGTATAGCAGAATATCATTTAGAGTCATTTGTACCATATGTTTTATCTTTTTCTTTTCAGAACAGCAGTATTTGGTTTTTTCCGTAGGTCCCTGGGCTATCTAGTCTCTGGTTCTTGATCATACAAGTAGTGTCAAGTATGGGTTCCATCTCATGAAGTGGGCCTTAAGTCAAATCAGTTATTGGTTGGTTACTCCCACAAGCTTTGTGCCATCATTGCCTGAGCATATCTTGTTGCAGGCAATACCTTATTGTAGATTAAAGGGTTTGTGGCTGGCCTGGTACTTACATTTTTCTTTTGGTAGCATGCAGAATGCCTCCCTGTACCAAAGATACTGGAGTATAGGGATGGAGGCTCTATTTAGACACCAGCTTGACATATCCATGTTCAATGAGTTGTGTGTGTATTGTCTTCAGCAATGGGCCTTGCTGTCAGTTTCTTGAGAGCAATCTATAGTCTTGGCAACAGCCTGGTCTATACCAAAAATGTGCATAAATGTCATACCAGTATTATTTACATGAGCCAAAATGTTAGAAAAACTATCAGTGGAGTAAGACATAAACAAAATGTAAAGCATCCATACAACTGATTACTCTTCAACAAAAGGAAATGAAATACGGATACTACTAGGTCTTAAAACATTATGGTAAATAGAAGAAACCAATCCCAAAAGATCACAGGCTTCATGCTTTCATTTGTGTCCAGAATAGGTAAACACAAAGACACAGAAAGTAGATTAGCAAATTTGAGGAGCTAAAAAGGATTGAAGGAATGACGAGTGGCTGCAATTACATGAGTTTTATTAGGAAGGGTAATGGAACTATTCCAGATTACATGAGATCAGCCACATTTAAGATGGTACAACAATAGTCAAAATATTCTAAAACATATTCCAAATTAGATGATGATAGTAGCTGAATAAAGACACAAATACACTAAACTGTAGTTTATACAGTTTAAGAGACTAAACTGATATTATGTAAGTTATATAACTCAAAAGACTGTTATTGAAAATGATTCTTAAGTCTGAAGAGATGGCTTATTTCTTTAGAGCTCTTACCACTCGTGGAAGACTGGATATGGTTCCTAACATCACATGGCAGCTCACAACCATCTGAGTTTCAGTAGCATCAACGTCCTCTTCTGACCTCCACAGGCACCAGACAGACACATGTTACTCAGACATACATATAACCAAAACGATCATGCATATAAAATAAAAACAAAGAAATCTTATTTTAAAATTCTCTATTCTCTGATTTTGTCTGTAAACCTACTGTCAATAACTGAGTACAGAATAATGAAATACATTTGTCTGGTACAACAGTATTTAAATTGAGTGTCCCAACACATTTTAGTAATGAAGAACTTTTACCAAACAAATGTAACCATTTTTCATTTTCTCATGCACAGAGGAGTTAGAAGACTGCATACCAAGAGATACACTGTGGTGCTAGAAGTTTGTGGGGTTGAGATTAAGCTATAAAAAGCCTGAGAAAATGAACTCACTTGGAAAGTGTGCCTTTCAGAAGCCCTTCAGCAAGCTCTTCATGTTTTCTATAAAAACAAGGCACTTTTCTGAGTGTAGGAAAGAAGGTGTTCAGTTACTATCTGCTGAAATGCTGAGTTGAACAAAATTATCTAGTGGAGAAACTGATAGGCTGGTTTGAAGGGAAAGGCTGATACAGAAGAGTGACAAAATCCAGACCAGCCCACTCATGTGCTGATGTTTCCTTAAGAGACTGGTGGAAGAAAATTGACCTCATTGCAAAAACTTTTGCCCACACTTCCCAAGTCTGCCTTCATCTGAGCGAGCTTATCACTAGCCCACAAGAACCCTGAAACTCAGCAATGCCACACATCCATGCATGCTCTTGTTTGACTCTAACAGGCAATTAGGCAGCTGGGAAGGAAAACAAAAAGGCCAAGACTAATTAGCTATGCTTTTAAATACCTTTCTGTTTAAAGAAACAGAGTAATTGAGAAAGAAGAAAATGAGAAGGTCCGGAGAGAGAATGAAAAAACGTCAATCTAATTGGATTCTTTATACATTTATTTATCAAGGGGGGGCATGGTACTTGTTGATCATCACCCTCTTTGAATATATATGTATCTTTCATTCTTGACAGACTCTAGAAATCATGCATTTACGTCCAAAATGTGAGCACATAGAGAATAACAGTCTAAATTAAAGGATGGATGCTGCCTGTATCTCTTTAGGATTTGGAAGGAGTGACCAGTCAGTTAATAAGATCTTACAAATCAATGTGTGCCTTGAGCTGATTTGGAAATGTAATATAGCCAAAGAATGCCAGAATTTAAAAAAAGGATCATCCAGGCCTAGTGGTGCACATGCCTTTATTCCTAGCAATTGGAAGGCAGAGGCAGACAGATCTCTCAGAGTTTATGTTCATCCTGGTCTACATTACAGGTTACAGGCCAGGAAGAGCTACATAGCAAGAGAGCAAAGTACCGTCTCAAAAAATAGTCATTCCTATGTTTTTGGTTGTGAGCCTAGCCTTTAACAGCTGAGCCATCTCTTCAGCCAAAAAAAAATCAGTTAGAAGAAGCCACTCTAAAAATCCTGTGTATCATGTGACTTAAACAATGTTTGACACTATAATGGGGGATACAGAACATTATTTATTTTCCCAAATACATATAATGTACAACACAAAGAGTGAACTCCCAGCCACAGACTTTAAGTAATGAAGGTATGTCAATGGGGGCTGATCAGTGGTCCCTGGACCACTCTGGTACAGGGAAATATGGAGAGCTGGAGAAGCTGTGTTGTAGGGGCACATTATATTATGGGAACTCATTGTACTTTTCTCTCAATTTTGGTGCAAACCTGGAACTGCTCTAGAAAAATAACAGGAATTTTATTTAGCTTTTAAAAGCAGAGAATATTATCTTCTTAGTATCCAGTAATTTACTATGCCCCATTTATATAGAGTCATGCCTAGTATAAAGGTAGATAGTTGTAAATGCCTATTGCAAAATGAACATGTAGAGCCCTATGGTCAATATTTAAGAATTACAAGATGAGGCTAGGCATAGTGGCAAGTGCCTTTTGTCCCAGTACTTGAGAGACAGAGGCACTTGGATCTTTGAGTTCAAGGCGAGTCTAGTCTACAGAGCAAGTTACAGGACAACTAGGGATAAACAGAGAAACTATGTCTTGAAAATAAACAAACAAAAAAGAATTCCAAGTTGGAGACAACAGAGCATTTAATCAAGATGGGGTCTTTAAATACCAGGTTTTGTGCAAATATGAGTATCTCACAAGAATGAATTTTTCTCTGCCTTCAACATAATGTTGCCATGCCCTTGCAAAAAAACTTCTGAAAGTTCAAAAATAGTAAGGAAGTTATAAGTCATTAACTAGTTTGGCACGACCTTTATGCTTTGGATTTTATTTGTACTTCAAATGTCCATATATTGAGAACCTGATCCACAGTGCAGCACTGCGGGAACTCGTAGAACCTTTGAGAGATGGGGCTCCTAGTGGAGAAATAATGCCACATTTATCTCAGCAGTAACCAGCAGCATCTAACTGGACTTAAGGGGAGTGAATTCATGCCTGGTACCATAAACCTAGCCAACTGCCCATGGCTGAAGGGAACATAGAGCCTAGAGGAGAACCTACCACCACCATTTTCCTAAACCAATGTAATTTAAAACTGTATTCTAAACACTTACTGTTATACCCACAAATAAATGTTGCTCTCATACCTCATAAAAGAAGCTTCTTTTTGCAACAGAAGAAGACCATTGCACAGACACAGAGCTCCTCAGAATGCAAAGAATAGGTGACAGTGCAGTGCCAAGTCCCAGTTGATACATATACAATGTAACCCATATCTCTAAGGTTCGGGGAGTATCACAGAAGTGGGGGGGTGCAGAAAGATCCTGTGGGTCAGAGGACCAGGGTGCAAGATACTAACATTTTTTTAGATATGGCAGGGAGATGTCTGTGAAATATAAACAATAGGGTTACCTATACAAGACCTGCATAATTGCAACCCCAGTTGAAATGCCAGTGTGGATGGGAGAATGTCATAAGGCCCCACTCTGATATAAAGAGCTATAGGTAACTAATGGCTACAGAGAGAGAGAGAGAGAGAGAGAGAGACAGACATACAGACAGAGACAGACAGAGACAGAGACAGAGATACAGACAGACAGAGACAGAGAGAGACAGAGAGAAAGAATATCAATCTTCTCTAGGAATGAACTCCTTGATAGACTACCCAGTTCCAAGTGATCAGCCCTAAGCATATATACACTCAAGCAGAAATACAAAATGGACTTGGTATGTTGTATGGTGGAAATAAATACAGTTCTCATCTATTAAATTCTAAACACATGCTGGGCGTTGGTGGCACACGCCTTTAATCCCCGCACTCGGGAGGCAGAGGCAGGCGGATCTCTGTGAGTTCGAGGCCATCCTGGTCTACAAAGCGAGTTCCAGGACAGCCTCCAAAACAATACAGAGAAACCCTGTCTCGAAAAAACCAAAACACACACACACACACACACACACACACACACACACACACACACACACACACAATGTATAGATCATTGGAAGAGATAGTGGTAGAGTTCCCAAGTGAGTATGTTACATACACTTGAGTCCAACCCTACTCAGCTTTCTAGTTTCCTGTACTAAGATGAGGTCATTTGATCTCACATTGTTCCACCACTGCTATCCTCTGTATTATGAAACTACCAAGAAGTATCTCACCAGAACTGAACCAATGTATAGAAATCACATCCTTTTCCAAAACACCGAGCTAAATGAACCTCTTTTCTCACTAACAGAATGGTCCATCCAGCTCATTTCTGCTTCAGTTCGCACAGCCAGTCCATGATATCTATGTTATATCATCTGAGATCATTCATTAGGTTTATAGAATTTCCCACACTGACTTTGTCTCAGAGCCTTTGCATACACTCCATGATTTATGGAAAATTTTATTCTGATAAACCCACGACAAACTGAAAATATCGTCAGTTGAGCAAGAATTTAATGCACCTAACCTAACTGATGTTGTAGCTTAGCTACATTGCATGCTGCAGGTTTTGTTGCACTCGGACTATTTAAAATACCATTTACTTTAGAAATGAAAACACCTGTTAATACAAAAAGTCACCTATTTATTCAAGGAAATGTGGATTTTGCAAAGTAATTTTATATAAAATAAAAAAAGACCTGAAGTTTCTTCACATGATTTCACATCTTATTGTATTATTATTATTATTATTATTATTATTATTATTATTATTATTTCTCTATGTGTGTGCACATGGCAATTTATGCACGTGGGAGTTCGAGTCAACTTTGTGGAATTGGTTCTCTCCTTCCACCTCAAACATAAAGACTTTTACCCAGTGAGCCATCTCACTACCCCATGCCCCTGGTATTGTTTATTATTTTAAAAACATTTTATACTGTTTTGAAAGTTTTTTAAAGCCTTGGATAATGCTGTCTTTTTTAATTTTTATTTTCTGTGTATGGGTATTTTGCCTAAATGTTTATCTGTACACCACGTGTGTGCCTGGTGCTTGAGAAGACCTGAAAAAGGTATTGACTCTCATGGAATTGGAGTTATAGACAGCTGTGAGCTGCCATGGGAGCTGAAAGTAGGTCCTCTCTAAGAGCATCCAGTGCTCTTAACTATTATGCTATCTTCCCAGTCTCAATGATGTTGTCTATATGAGCACAGTTTCGGACATATTTCTCTGTCATCTTCAAAATAAGAGATACAAGAAAAAAGAAGACTACTTCTATAAAGATGACATTTTAAAATGTCTGTTTACTTTTATTTTATGTTTATGACTTTTGTTTGTGTGTCTGTAAACGATGTACATGTAGTGCTCTTGGAGGCTAGAAGAGAGGGCCAGATCCTCAGGAACAGGAGTTAGGACCAGTTGTTAGCATGTGGGTGCTGGTTACTGGACTTGGGTTCTCTACAAGTAACAAGAACTCTTAACTTCTGGATCATCTGTCCAATCCCTGAAACCATCATTATTATGATATTGCAACTTTTATTAAACATGTCTAAAATTACCCCAAATTAGTACCAAATCCATTGGGGAATAAAGCCTATCCACCAAGGTTGACATTTGAATGGTGTCAACTTTGGCCTTTTTGTAAAGTCTTAATCAAGTTTGAGTCCAGGTAATCTGTTGGTATCACAGCACACCATCTTTTTTTTTTCTTTCTAAGGAACCTACTTTTTTTTTATTTAGGTTAGAAACAATCTTGTTTCACATGTCAATCCCAGCTCCCTCTCCCTTCCCTCCTGCCCAGCCCTCCCCACCAGGTCCCCCAGTCCCCTACCCAGTCTCCACTCTGATCCCCAAAGAGGGTGAGGCCCTCCATGGTGGATCTCCAGTAACTGTCATTTCATCCAGGGCAGGGCCCAGGCCCTCCCCCAAGAGTCCCGGCTGAGAGAGCCTCCCATATTGTGGCATGGGCACTCAAAGTCTATTTGTACACCAGGGATAAATACTACACAAGGCCCCATAGATTACCTAGGCCTCCTCACTGACACCCACATTCAGTGGGCCTGGATCAGTCCCATGCTTTCCACATAGCCGTCAATCTGGAGTTCAAGAGCTCCCCCTTGTTCAGGTCAACTGTTTTTGTGGGTTAAACCAGCCCACCATCAGTTGTCTCTTTCTGACACTGGATTCCAGGAGTTCAGCTCAGTGTTTGTCTGCAGCACACCATCTTTGATCATGCCGTTTTCCTAGCTTTACTCATCTGATGAAAGCATTTCATAAATAATTTTTGTTTAAAACACAAATCAAGCTGGAGAGATGGCTCAGAGGTTAAGAGCACTGACTCTTTTTCCAGAGGTCCTGAGTTCAATTCCCAGAAACCACATGGTGGCTTACAACCATCTGTAGTGAGATCTGATGCCCTCTTCTGGCCCGAAGGCATATGTGCAGGCCGAACACTGAATACAAAATAAATATACATCTTTAAATAAAAAAGCCAAATCTGTGGCATTTTTCATCAAACAATCCAAGTTATTAACTTATTATCTAACTACTATGACAAACCAACTAGTCCTGGTTTTTCCCAGACTAGCTTCTGGCTTTCCCTTTAAAAATCTTGTATCTTAGGACTCCCTACCCCCATCTTCAGTTGGGAGCGCACTAGGATATTTGCTCACCCTTTCTACTTGGACACAAATGATAAGCTTATCTGTGTCCTTCACAGGCTTACAACAGGGCTTTCAGTATAACATTTATTCAAAAGTACTTTGATTAATTTCAAATACATGTATTTTTTGTCACTGTGCTTTAAACTTATTTCCAAAACAAGGTTTTCTGTGTATTAACCATAAAGTTCAGGCACTGTTAGAATTCGGGAAACTGCTCTATGGGTTCCTGACATCCTCAACATGAAGAGAGAAATAAAAAAATGTTCAAAGCCAAAATGTTAATAGCTTTTAAAAAATACAGTAGAGCTAGAAAAATCCTTATGGACTGAGTTTACATTTATCTGTAACCATGGAGGAATGAGTTTAGAGTTTATGGCCAGATGAATAGAACTGATTAACATCTACTCTAACACTTTTTTTCTTGGTGGTGACTGTCAAGTACTGAATCTGTCCTTTCTTTTTTGTTAAATGCACTGCATTAAAAATTACTTGGAATCCCTACGAGGGAAGCAAATATCATTCTGTAAGCTGTGAGGAATTATGGAGTTTATCATTGCTAATATAAAAAGCAAAGCCAAAATCAACATTTTTAATCAAAACCCGACAGCAGGTCAAGGCCTTTACTTGGCTCTTGAAAAACACAAGCAATCAAGACTTCAATAATGTTCTAGACAGAGGGCAGAGCATGAGCAAAGCCACAAAGGAGAAACAAATAATTGTATTCAAGGAGCAGAAAGAGGTTATTCTCCATTTGAAAGAATTTGAAGAGGTGATAGCTAATTGGGGACATTGTCAAAGAAAGTGAGGTAGATTAAGATCCCATGGGGTCCTAAAAACAAGACCAAGATTTTAGACTTGACTCTAACAGCAATGCAGAAGCATCCAACATTTCCTGTAGATGCTAGGGCTTCATTTTCCAAAAGTCTCCTCCATGATAAAAGGAAAGCATACATTCTTTATAGGTCAAATTCAATGTCATCTAATAAGGAACACCTCAGTTGATTAACTAGTAGTGTAGTGATGTGGGGAGACAAAGGCTACAACTAAGATCCATGTAGTTTCAGTAATCAGTGGAAGTAATGTCCCTTCTTCACAAAGATGGGAACTCTGTGTGAGGGATGAGTGGGGTTTAGGAAAGACAATCAATTCAACTATCTCATACACTGACCCACAAATGGATGAAACTCTAAAGCCTACAAAAAGCACTGGTTTACATTGTCATGTCTATAATTCACATTGTTTGAAATTCCCTTGCTTTTCAGGATAAGTAATATTCCATTGCTTAGTACTGTGTTGATTGATTCATTCACCTGTGGACATTTCTATGTCTTCGCTAAGGTGAATAACACTACACCAAACATGAGAGTACAGTTAATCCTTTGACAGCCTGATTTCAAATCCTTTGGATAAATACCAGGAAACAAGATTGTTGGTAAAGATTTTTTTTTGAGAAATCACAATATTAAATGGGCTATTACACCTAGTGAAATGATTCAGATACAAAGACTATGGTGATTATAAGCAATACACATGAACATGGACACACACACACACACACACACTCGAGCTGTGGGTATGATAATCAACCAGAGTATAATAACAATTACCAATGTGCAAATCTACCAAATTAAGAAAAAGAAAGGGGGCAGAATAATCAAATGTGTCATTTCAAAACAAATGTCACCAGATATGCAACATAAAGAAGGCAGAGTTTGTAATAAATCTGAATTTTCAGTGATAAACACCCGTGGTCTAGTATACTGATCATATTTATAATTCTTGTGACCAAATGTCTGACAAAAAGGAACTTCCAAAAAAAAGAGTTTACAGCCAGTCGGTGGTGGTGCGCACCTTTAATCTCAGCCCTTGGGAGGCAGAGTCGAGTGTATCTCTGTGAGTTGAGGCCAGCCTTCTCTGAATAATGAGTTCTAGGACATCCACCCCCAGGGCTACACAGAGGAACACTGTTTCAAAAAAATGGTTTAGTTTGAGGCAGCTGCTCATAGTCAGGATAGAGAGGAAATAGGGCCAGGCTCCAAAAGCTCTGCAGTGGTAATGAAGATACCATTAAAAAATGGGCCCAGTGTGCCTGGCATTCATGGGAGGAGAAGCAACCTGCAAAAAAATGGTTTCCAGGAAGAGTGTTGTAACCCAGGCTATATACAACTCCCAAAGCCTATTTGGATGATAACACACTAGCTCGACCAGATTGTCCAGATCCAAATGGGGGAAAACAGTGCTGGAATTCTATTTCAAAGACTACAAACCTAGGAACAAGTAGGACAAAAATAAAGAAAAGAAAAGAAACCCTCAGTCACTATGATGTAGCAACATCTTTTAGAAAACGAAACTATACAGCAGATATTCTTGATGCCTCACCCTTGACCTTCACTTCTGCCTGTTGAAGCTTGCACATGGCAAGCACCTGTAAATCTCTGCCTAAGGGCCTTTTTTCCTGGCTGAAGGAGCAACATGTCCTCATGCAGGGCTACTGAAAATACCAGAAAGTTAAAATGCCCCTGCAAGCAGCTTTTAGCTATGACAAAAAATTAAATTAGGGGTGGGGGTGAAATATACCAGCCTCCCCTTCCCTGGTTGCTGTAGTTCTGAAGCCATATTTTATACTGTCCCAACCTGGCAGGATGGATCCCAAAAGTCAATAGACAAGGCTATAAGTGCATGCAGTTTAGCTTGGTGGTGTTCCCAGGAAATACTAGTAGAAGAGTGTGAAGTGAACCAGAGAAGGGAAGGAAGCCAGTAGCACAGATTACCAATATGCTCAACTGGGCTTTAAGCCTGCTGGGGACCTTGGGAAACTATGAAGAGCATGCAGAGTTCTCCGTACAAAGTTAGGGAAACTAGTTTATTTATGCACCCATGTTGCTTGGATGGGGATATAGATTGAACCTGGCAAAGGAAGGCTGCTTGGCCAGGCAATCCATAGAGTCCATAAAGGCATATCCAGAGGGGGAACCTGTGCTGGGGAATGGAAGTCAAGAATCGGGCTACAGAGGAATGGCGAATGCCAAAGGGACCCAACAGTATCCATTGCTGAGTGACACAAACACTGATAGGCCTGCCAGCATCGGCTCCTAGTGACTGATGGAAGTTCTGAAGGACAAATAAGGGCTAGTGGGATTCAGGAGAGGGCAGTGAAAGACACAAGTGCAGTAGATGGGAGAATAGTTGTTCTGAAGGAAGATCTACTAAACAGAAGATTGCTGGACCTATTCAAGAAGGCACTGGTGCAGGCATAATGCCAGGGAGAGGGAGGAGAGCTGATGAGGGGAGCTGATGAGTAATATGAAGTAAATGATCATGGAAAGAGAGTGAGATCTACCTCAAGACCATGTAATTGCATCATTCATTGTGCCAGGGACTCAGGCAGACAAATCATTCATGCCACAGAGGGAGCATCATGATTTGATTTTCAATGTGTTGAATGTCATGTCTCTATTATTCTCTTTTCTCATCACTGTGACAAAATACCTGGCAAAAAACTAAGGGAGGAAGGGTTTCTTTTGCTTCCTAGTTCAGAGAAATGTAGCCCATTATGGTCAGAAATGCATGGCAGTTGGAGCTTGGGGTGGCTGTGGCAGCTGGAAGTTGTTCATATCGTGGTGAAGCAGGAAGCAAAGAGAGAAGATTGTTGGCACTCAGCTTTTCCCTTTTTATTCAGGCCAGGATCATAGCCCATGGTAGCAGTCCCATGCAAGACAGGCCTTCCCTCCTCAATTCAAATCTTCTCTAGAACTGTCCTCCCAGACATATATACCCAAAGGCATGTCTCCTAGCAGATTCTATATCTGAGTTGGTTGACAGTGCAGATTAACCATCATAAAGATGGGCAATCCAGAAGCAATATGTGCTAAAGACTGATCTGATATCATCAAATATATGAAGCAAAACTGATTCAATAGAGTCTTTAATGTCCTCTGTATGCCAGGTACTGTGTTAGCCCCTAGAGCTAAGCACTGACAAGTGCAACAGGAGGGAAGAAGTCATTTCTCTCTTGGAGCATATAGCTCACTCCAGTGCAGTTTCCAGCAAACATAAATGTTGGCAGAACCATGGTAACAGACAAGACAGGTGCCCCTGGAGAGTGTAAGCATTGAAAAACAGAGGTGCTCAAAGCAACCACAGTCTTTCACGGACAACCAGAAGGAAAACATTTTTAATGAACTAGGAACAAATGGCAAGAGAAATTTGAAAGAAACTTTTTTAAGACAAAATAATCTAGAAGAATTGGGTGTTTTTATGGTGACTGTTATTTGCATTGAGGTAGCAGGGGCCACTTAGCAGACATGATAGTGTACTTCATTCTAGAAAAGATTAAAGATGAATAAGAACTAAGGCTATTTATAGTATCTTGGTGTCATAAATATACCCTGCCACTAGACAAGAAGATATAAGTCTCAATTTGGATCCTTCGTAAATAGTTTTTGTTTGTTCCCTTGATTCTGATATCTCAGAAGAAAAGTGCTTTCAAGTTTATCACATAAGATGTATCTCTGGGTACTTGGCAGGGTGCTTGGTTGAAAGTAATAGAAATCTGATTCTAAGTTAAAATAATTGTAATGTATTGGAGAGATGCCAACATTTTCTAGCAGTCAAGCTTGGGAAACACACAAGGGAAAAGAGAGAATAGGTAATAAATGTGTGCCTCTTGGATGCCTGGTACTGCCACAGTGTCATGGTCCACCGAGTCAACTCCCCCTTGCCTCAGATCTCCGGACCCCTTTTCTTTTTCTCTGTCACACTCAAGAGACCAAGCTCAGGGAGATATATCTAACTGCCTGAGGCTAGGTAACACGCACTGTCTTTGTCCACCTGAGGACTAGAGAGGAAATATCCCGACTCCCACCCTACCCCACCTCATTAGTCCCATACAGAGGAAGATGGAATCTGCCTCTAATCCTAACTCATACAATGGAGAGAAGACAGGTTCTGTGCAAAAGACATTGTTAGGATCATGATCTTGGTTCTGAAATAGGCGGTTGTGTTCCTACGCTGGAAAATAACGCCAAGATGGGTGAAACTGCAAAACTTGACTTGTCAGGCAAGTGAGTCTTTTCAGAATATAATTTTTGTCTTTGGAAATCGCAATTGCTATTCAGATGAAGAGAGTGGATAGATGAGAACATTCTGGTCTTTTTTTTTAAAGTTGTTTTCAGTCAACATAGCTTCAATAGCAAGGTCTCTTTGCTCAAAACATAAAACGAGGTACAAACTAATGTTCCAGAATGTGTGTGCTTTCCATCAGTTTCTTCTTTGGATCACATATCTATGGGTGACCAAGCGGTGTGTGCAGGAGATGGGGAGGGCAGGGAATGGTTTTTAAAATGTCAGATTGGAGACAACGATGTGTTCATGGCTTCTTGACTCTATTTCATATTATTTGTGATTTGTTAATGATATTTTCCTTTATTATTGTCATGGGAAAAGAATGATTATATTTCTGAATATAGTTTACCAAGAAAATGAAGCAATTTTACACTATAAAACAAAAACAAGATTGTGGATAGAAAGGACCTAGGAAGATAGCCTCAGTCTGTAAAGAACTTGCCACAAAAGTACAGGGATCTGAGTTCAGTCCAGTACCCATGTAAAAAGCCAGGCATATTGGCACACATATGTGATCCTGGTGGAAGAAGGTAAAAATCCTGGAATGGAGGGGCTTGATGGCCAGTTGGCTTAGTCAAATTCCTGAGCCTCAGGTCCTAAGGTGAATACCACCTAATGACAAACACGTAGTGGCAACCTCTGGTCTCCCAAGGCATGTGCCCATGCATGTGCCACACATGTTCACATATATAAACACACATAGAGTTGAAAATAATTTTCTAGTATGTATACTGCTACTTCCATTTTAATGAAAGGAGAGAATATAATAAATCAAGATGGAAATGAAAGAGCTCACAAATAAATTTATGTGGAGCCTTTAAAATGGTAAGGCAAATTATTGACTTACTGCATCCAGCAGTGAGCAGCCCCATTCAAATCTATTTAGTGGCTCTTTCTCAGGCTGCCCTAATCTATGATTGTTTCTAGACTTCAGTATTGTCCATGGTTTGTTTCATAAATCTGGGGTGAAAGGAGAAGAGAAACCCGAGGCATGCTATAATCTTGGCAATTTTAGGAGACCACAGCCTAAGCCTCACTATGCAAGCATATAGAACATCTGTACTTGTATCATAGATGCTAACTTTCCATTGGTTAGCAAGTCATATGGCTAACATGCATGACTACCTGAAAATACCCTAGACACTCTACAATACCAGATGATCATTCTAGGTGGATTGGAGTAAGGAGCTAAGAACACAATCAACCTATCACACCATACAAGGAGCCTATTACTATGGTCCTAAAGGAGTTGAGCTTGAGCACCTAAAGCACATTTGATAAAGAACATCCTCATGTAGAAAATAGTTATGGTTCCTTTGTCACAGAATTAAACCACAAATCAAGCCCACACTGCATGTGAGAGTTAAGAGGCTGGGTTCTCCAGACCTCTGGAAAGATTCATAGCCACATAGTCTATGCAACATATACCTGTTACTTACTAAGTAACTGAACTGAAAACCTATCCTATTTGCTGCTTCTTCTAAGACCACCATCTCCTCAAATCCCAGCAATTACTGCATCTTAACTTAGGAAAAGCTGTTGGAAAAGTGGCTGAGTCACATAGTTACATGTAGGTTTATTAAAAAATCTTCTTTGGTGCTGAGGACAATTCAAATGAAGAGCAGAGTTGTTGGCCATCTGTAGACACCAATAACAGTAGTGAGAGTTCAGTTGTTCCATTTCTCTCCTGCCTCCTCATGTCCTGAACGCCCACATACACAACTAAGGTTTTGGTATGAGTTCTGTGATGGGGGATTTCCTTCTGGGTATATGTTTCTCTTATTGGTTGATGAATAAAACACTGTGCTTAAGCATCAGGATCTCCATGAGAGAACCATCACATAAGCAGAGTTGAAGTGACAAAGCTGAGTAGCTGCCTACCATTTCCTACTTCTATATAGAAGCCAGCAGATGCAAAAGACCACAGATTAGGGAACACCTGGTGACAGAGATGCCAAGATTTTTCTTAAAAGCAGTGCTTGGATGAAATAGCCTTGAGAACAAAAGCCAAGAATCGATGTTATGGTTAGTTTTTCAACTTAAAATAGAATGACTTAGGAAAAGAGTACCGAAGAGGAACTGTCAGATTGACCCATGGACACATCTGTCAGAGATTGCATTAGTTATCATAATCGATATGAGAAGACCCATACTGAAATTGGGTACCTGCATTCTCTGGTTTGAGACCTGGACTGTATGAAAACAGAGCAAGTGAGCTGAGCACTAGTCATGTGTACCTTGTCTCTGTTCTTGGAATTTCTGCCTTGCCTTCCCTGCCATGATGGGTGGTAATCTGGAATTGTAGGCTAGCAAAACCCTTTCTCCGTGAGTTGCTTTCTGTCAGGGACTTTTATCACAGCAACAGGGAAGAAATTAGAACAGAACAGGAAAAGAATGAGAAGCAGTAGTCATGTCAACTAATCAGTCTGTGGGATTTATGTGATACCTCTCTTCACACCCTTCGAATGGCAAGAGCACTTTCCAAAATCTCTTTCCATGCAGAGAGCATAGGCATGCAGGCACCTGGGCACCAGATTTTTTTCTGTTAAACGATTTAAGGGAATTTTGAACTTCAAGAGCATATCCTTGAATCCAGATACCTCATAAGTCTTGAGAAATCTAAGATTATGGCTCCCAGACATACTTCATAAAACTAATGTGACAGAGTAGACATAATAATAACATTTGAATATTTACAGTTACCCCCACCAGTCTCCAAGAAAATAGTCTCTCTCTCTCTCTCTCTCTCTCTCTCTCTCTCTCTCTCTCTCTCTCTCTCTCTCTCTCTCTCTCTCTCTTTGTGTGTGTGTGTGTGTGTGTGCGCGCGAGCGCACGCGCGCGTGCGTGTTTCTTTCTTCTCTCCCTCCAGTGCTGACAATTAAAACTAGACAGACCAGTTCCCTGCTACAATTCTATAACTCCAGACTGGCAGGGGTCTCCTTTGATTGCAGAGCACACAGTCTAGCCTTTATTTGTATGATCTTCTATTGACTGAAAGGATGAACTAGACAAGCCTGGAGAAGATAGAATCACTGTTATGAAGCCAAGAGCAACTGCACCTCAGGGAGAAAAGAACTGGTGCAGAAAGGAAGCTAGGGAGGCAGTGCTGAGATAGACAAGAACGTGAGTGGGCTGATTAGGGAGGGGAAAAAGGAAGAGAATGGAGGAAAGCAGAGAGCAAGAGAAAAGAAACAAAATTTCGCAAATCCAGATAATGAAAGTTTTACAGGGTGTCTTTCTGTGTGCTGTGTAATCTGATCTTGCCTTAAAGAATTCTGCAACAAAGATTTCACGTTTATCTTTCAACTTTTGAAGGTTACTGAATTTGTGATTGTTTAGCTGTGGCATTCACTTGATTGAGACAAGAAGTTAGCTTTCTCCAAGTTTTTCAAAGGAAAAAAGACAACTAATAAAAAGATTTGTCAGGTTAGAAACCCTATGGTTTCCTTGGTATAGGTACCAAAGGGCTGTCTCACATTCTAATTAAGGTCTTTGGTTGTTATCTATGTATAGAAAAACTCATAGGCTCTTTTTTCTTGTAGTGACATTTATTCATCTTATGCACATGACTTACGACCTCTTTAAAGGCAAGGGCTGTCCATGGAGATACCAAGAACTTATCAGTCCATACTAGATCAATAAATGAAACGTTTGAGAATAAGAGTGGATCCTGATGGTGTCCCACAATTAGCAAAAGTGAAAATGAAATTAATACCATCCTCCTAGGAACCCATATGAAAAACCCATAGGAACTATCTTTGTAACATAAAAGACATAGTCCTTAAATTACTTTTTGAGCACTTGAAGCTCAGTTTAATTTTTGTCAGTCTGAAATCTCCACCTGGACCCCAAAGGTAAATGTATTCATTGTTTAATGTAGGAACTATTTGCACTTTCAAATTAAACCTGTCACGAGTAATTTAAAAGCTTAAATGGGTTAGGAAGACCCCTTAGAGAATCCTTGCTTAAAACATAGTGATTATGAGTGCTATACTGAGAAACCACTAGCTGGGTGTGGTAGCACCTGCCTTTAATCCCAGCATCCCAGAGGTAGGAGCAAGTGGTGGATCTGCATGAGTTCAAAGCCAGAATGGTCTACACAGTGAGTTCCAAGCCAGATAGGTCTACAGTCAGACCCCATCTCAGATACAGACAAATGTACCTCATTCATGGTTTAATTCTCTCAAGTCTGTTTCGCATGTCCTTTGTACAAATACTTCCTCAGTCAGGATTACTTTGGTTAAATGGATCTTTGTGCTTAGAGTTACTAATTCACAAACGATATTCACACTTCCCATTCATTTTTAATGTTAAAAACACTGTGTCTTCATTATAAACTTTGCATACTTAGCCACTAAAATGGTAAATATAGGGGGGTAGAAAGATGATATTCTGTATCCCAGGTTTGTTGGGGGGATATTTGATCATACTCTGAAACCTGAGTTTGTATTTGTGTTAATTAAGCAAAATTAACTTTGGCTGAATTAGCACCTAGTTGACAGAAAATAATCATAGAACATCAGAGGGTTTTTGGAAGAAATAGAGAGACATTCTGGAAATAGACAGGGATTTTGAATAGTGTGGCTTTTTTGTTTTGGAAGAGGGGAATGATGGGCATTTTTGTGAGACACCAGAAAGGAGATAAAGTTAGTTAATTGCCTTTTATGCCCACTGTAATCCTCAATCAGGAACAACTTTGTCCCCCAAGGGAAACATTTTTCATTGTCATGAGGTGGGGCAGATGTCAAGAGTTGTTACTGGCATCCAGTGATGCCAGAGATGTTGTCAAACAATCTACAAAGCAGAGAACATCCCTTGATCATCTAGAATTCTCTGGTTTAGAATGGCAATAATGCTGAGATTTACAAACCCTGCTCTCACCCAAAGTTTCAGTTAACACATCATTGAATGAACAACCTAAATTATAATAAAATATTTGGCTAGGGTAAGGCCTGTAACTCAATTGTTACAGTAAGTACCTAGCACACTTGTAGCCCATGCTTGCCTAGCATGCTTGTAACCTTGGATTGAACCTCCTGACTCTCATAAACTGGGCATGCCAGTGCATGTTTGTGATCACAACACTCAGGAGGTAGAGACAAGAGACACAGAAATTTAATGTTATTCATCTTCAGCTACACAGCAACTTAAATCCCAGACTGAGATACCTGATGTCTCAAAAAAAATGAAAATCACTTTGGCTCTAATGCTGAGCAACTAGCAGTAGCACATAAAATATTGGGTTGTGCTACAAATTTAGGAGACATTCTGAGGCTTGAAAACAGTGCAAAATATGAACATCTGATTAATTTTCTACATTGACTATATGTTGAACAGATAATAATTTGTATCTACTGTATTTGAGTAAACTATAGAAGTGAATTTTATCTGACTCCTTTTGCTAACTAAATGAGGCTACTAGAAAATTTAAAGTTCCAGATGTAGCTCAAAAATATGGTTGGTATTATATTTCTATGGCCATAGATGCTACAGAGAATGCTTCTATAGTAAATATTTAGGGTTGTAGCCTGGTTATGCTTCACTTTAAAGCTAATATACAAGTGTGAATGAATACATACATATTTGTCTTTCTGTGGCTGCGTTACCTCAATAAGGATGTTTTTTTTTCTAGTTCCATGCCTTTGCCTGTAAATTTTAAGATGTCATTTTTTTAAAACCATTGAGTAAATTTTCTTTATCCATTCTTTGGTTGATGGGCATCTAGGTTGCTTCCGGGTTCTGGCTACTAAGAACAATGCTGCTATGAACATAGTTGAGCAAATGTCCTTGTGATGTGAGTGTGCATCCTTTGGTTATATGCCCAAGAGTGGTCTTGTGGGAGATTGATTCCCAGTTTTCTGAGAAACCGACATACTGATTTCCAAAGTGGTTGTACAAGTTTGTACTCCCACCAGCAATGACAACTCCAGATAAGCTAGGTAAAAAGGGGTATCCTAAGAGGGACACAAATGGAGGGCCCCAGGAATGGAAAAGAGTTGCCAAGTAAACTGGGAGGGACTGGGGGATAGGAACATGAGGGATCAAGAAGACCAAGTTGGGGGAGGGATGGAGGGGGAGAGCAATGAAAGAGATAACTTGATAGAGGCAGCCACTGTTGGGTTAGGAAAAATCCTGTTGCTAGAGAAATTCTCAGTAATACAAGGATGACACCTGCTAAGACTCCTAGCAATAGTGGAGAGGGTGTCTGAATGGGCTTTTCCCTTTACTCAGATTAGTGACTATCCTAATTGTCATCACAGAACTTACATCCAGGAACTGATGGAAGCAGATGCAGTAATCCACAGCCAAGCCCTGGGCTGAGCTCCTGGAATTCAGTTGAAGTGAGGAAAGAGAGATCATGTGAACAAGGGGGTCAAGATCATGATGGAGAAAAACCACAGAAACAGCTGACCCAAGCTAGTGGGAGTTCATAGACTAAGGACTGACAGCTAGGGAACCTGCAGGGGACCGAACTAAACACTCTGAATGTGGGTGACAGTTATGTCATCTGTTGAGGGGGTGCTGGCAGTGGGACCAGGTACATGAACTGGCATTTTGGAGCCCATTTCCTATAGTGGGATACCTTGCTCAGCTTTGACACAATGGAGGAAGGGCTTGATCCTGCCTCAATTTGGTATGCCAGACTTTGTTGACTCCCCAAAGAAGGCCTTATCCCCTCGATGGGGCAGGGGCAGGGGTAAGGGGGAGCTGCAGTTGGTATGTAAAATAAAAAATGTTTTAAATAAAATTACTTTAAAAAGAAATATTTAGGAGCAGCAGGATGGCTCTTGCTGTACAAGGCTGCTGACCTAGGTTCAATTCACAGAACAAACGAAAAGGTCAAAAGAAAAAACCATTTCTACAATGTTGTCCTCTGACACAAACATGAGTGCAATGACATGCATATCCCACCACACACACACACACACACACACACACACACACACACATACACACACCATATACGTATATATATACACATAAATGACAGAGGGTTGATCTCCAAAATTTACAAAGAACTCAAGAAGCAAGTCTCCAAAACATCAAAGGACCCAATTAAAAAGTGCAGAACTAAATGGAGAATTTTCAATAGAGGAGTCTAAAATGGCTGAGAGGCACTTGAGAAAGTGCTCAACATCCTTAGCCATCCGGGAAATACAAATCAAAACAACTCTGAGATACAATCTCACTCCTGTCTGAATGGCTAAAATCAAAAACACCAATGACCATTTATGCTGGAGAGGATGTGGTGAAAGGGGGACACTCCTCCATTGCTGGTGGGAGTGCCAACTGGTTCAGCCACTTTGGAAATCAGTATGGAGATTCCTCAGAAAAATGGGAATAAACCTACCACAAGATCCAGCAACTCCACTCTTAGGCATATATCCAAAAGATGCCCATTCATACAACAAAGATGTCTGTTCCACTATGTTCATAGCAGCATTATTTGTAATAGCTAGAACTTGGAAGCAACCTAGATGTCCCTCAACCGAAGAGTGGATAGAGAAAATGTGGTACATTTACACAATGGAGTACTATTCAGCAGAAAAAAAACAATGGAATCTTGAGATTTGCAGGCAAATGGATGGCACTAGAAGAAACCATCCTGAGTGAGGTAACCCAGTCACAAAAAGAGAAACATGGCATGTACTCTCTCATATATGGATTTTAGACATAGATCTGGGGAGTGCCAGCCTACAATCCCATGGCCAGAGAGTCTGGGAAACAGAAACTTCATTCAGTGGCTGATCGAAGAAGAGGCAGACTCCCTCAGTTAAATACTGAGCTGAACTCAAGAAAGCCCGTGTCAGAGAGGGAGGACTGATGACCAAAGGGATTAAGACTGGGCTGGTTTAACCCCCAGAAACAGCTGACCTGACAAGGGTTAACTCTTGAATCCCAGGCATCAGCCTGGGAATCCAGCATGGGACTGATCAAGACCCCCTGAATGTGAGTGTCAGTGAGGAGGCCTAGGTAATCTATTGAGCCTTGGGCAGCAGATCAGTACCCATCCCAAGTATACACATGGACTTTGGACTCCCATCCAACAAAGTGAGGTGCACTCTCACCCTGAACTCATGGGGAAGGTTCTAGACCCTGCCCTATATGAAATGACAGACTATGGACACCCCCATGGAGGGCGTCACCCTCCCTGGGGAAATGAGTGGATAATGGGGGGGTTGGGGGAGGGCATGGGAGGAGGGGAGGGAAAGGGAGAGGGACCTGGAACTGACTTGTGAAGCAACCTTGTTTCTTATCTAAATTTAAACTGAAAAATAAATAAATAAATAAATAAATAAAATAATAATTGCCAAATAAATTTCACAAATATTTAAGTAGCACTTGACCTATCCATTATACAAACTAGAATGAGGGCAGGTTATATTTTTATTTCAATTTTTTTCATACACTATGTTGTGACTATGTTTTGCCTCCCCAAATCTTCCGGGAACCTCCCCACCTCCTTAACCACCCAAATTTAGGTTCTCTGTCTCTGTCTCTATCACTCTGTGTCTTTCTGTCTCTGTATCTCTATTTCTTTCAAAAATAACAACAAAGAAAAAACAAACAAAATGAAACTCAAGTAAAGGAGAATCATGATAGTATCCACAGACCCAGACAGGCTAAGTAACAAAGAGCACTCAGTTGGGGGTATGTGTGGATCTTCCTGGCAAGGGGCAATAGAATAGAACTTTCAGGTGGACTGGGAAAGGGTGGGGATGGGAACAGGAGGGATCAGATGAGGAGGAAGAGAGTACTGGGAGAGATGATTGAAACTGGGGGCATCTGGGGGCAATGTAGAAACCTAGTGCAATGAACACTCCCTGGAATCTGTAAGAGTGTCCACAACGAAGTCTCCTTGTAATGGGGGACACACACTCAGAACCAGACATCTTCTATAATCTGGTAATACGTCCAGCAAAGGGACCAGGACACCAAACCAGCTACAGAACCTTCAGTCAACAATATGTCCTGCCTACAAGAGTTTCTGGGGTAATGGCACAGAATTTATGGAGGGGCCAATCCATGACTGGTCCAACTTGAGGCCCATGCCAGGAAAGTGAAACCATACCTAACACTGCCTGGATGGTCAGGAACCAGAGTCTGTTTAGCCCAGAGACTCAGAAAAGAATAAATATGACAGGCAAAACAAAATCAATGAAATTTTTCTTAATGATATATTGGTGCATAGCCCAATTTTCATCAGAGAAGCTTCATCCATTATGTGACAGGAACAGATGCAGAGACCACAGCCAAACCCCAGGTGAAGCCAGAGAAACCCCAAAGAATAGTAGGAAATTCTGGGAGGCAGAGAATTTGGGGACACCATAAGAACATAGCCCACATAATCAACTAAACAGGGCTCATAAGGGTTCACAGAGACAGAACCATCATAGATCCTGCATGGATCCACACTAGGTCCTCTGCATATATGTTATGGTCGTGTAGCTTGGTGTTCTTGTGGGACTCCTATTAGAAGAAATGGGGGTGTATCTGACTCTTTTGCCTTCTCTTGGGACCCTCTCCTCCTACTGGATTGCCTCATCTAGCCTTGATATGAGGATTTGTGCCTTGTCTTATTGCATCTTGTTATCTTGTTATGCCATGTTATGCTGTTATCCCTGGGAAGCGTGCTTTTGTTTTATTTTGTTTTTGCTTTTACTTTTTTGAAAGAGAAAGGGAGGAGGAATGGATCTAGGGGAGAGAGAAGGTAAGAGGGAACTGGGAGGATGGGAGGTAGGGAAACATCAGTCAGGATGTAATGTATGCAAAGAGTAAAAATTACAATTAAAAAGTGAAACTCAAACAGATAAAAATCCAATAAGAAAAAAATGTTACAACAAAGTAAAAGGAAACAAATGTCCTAAAAGAATATCATTGAGTTTATTTGCATTGGCCATTCACTTCTTAGCATGGGGCCTATCCTGGAGTAAGGTTGATTTACCCAGTGGCACTTCATTGGAGAGATTTTCCCTTTGCCAGTAGGTGTCAATTACACAGGACTGATTGATTATGGGTGGGACCCTGTGTCCACTTTCCTTTGTCAGTGCTGGGACCTTGTCTGACTTGATCCTGTGCAGGTCTTGTGTATGCTGCCACAGTCTCTGTGGGTTCGCATGTTCATCAGTTCTATTGTGTCTTGAAGATTCTGGGGATGTTTTGAGATGCTACCACTGCTTCTGACAATCTCTCCACATCCTCTTCTGCACATCATCTCCAACAGCTTCCCTGAAAGATTTTACCCAGTGAATCATTCTGAGTTGGACTTGCCTCAGCTGTATTTCACTGACTTGAACAAATAGAAATCACGAAGGAGAAAAAGAAAAGGTTAAGAAGTAAAATAGTGTAACAGAGTTTCGCCACACAGAATATCATGATGCATACATAGACAGATGGTCATTGCCCAACCTATGCTATGGAGATACTAACATAGAAGCAAGTTGCTGTGTGTTAATTATCACATATGCAGAGGGGAAAATAATTTATTCAGCCCTACTAGTAACTAGAAATCACTCTTCCTTGATCTAATACTGAAAGTCAATCCCTATTCCCAGTCTTCTGTGTTTTGAATGCATAACTGGCATTCAGAAAGTTTCTAAAGTTAATCCTTTAGAAAATATCACACTTCAAAAACAATGGGTTTCCATTTTTAAAAAATGTTTTGAAATATGCTTGGAAAAATATGTTTCAAAAAGGTATGTTTCAAAAATGTTTGAAGGGGGATTAATAATATACTAATCTGCTTAGTAACTGAAATTAATTTATAATAACTATAAATGTTAACCTATTTCCAACTTTAAAAGGTGAGAACATAACATTTATAAGCAGATTAGTGTATTTATGACTAGGCACCCAAATTAAAATAGACTGTCTTCCAGGAAGAAGGGCCAAGATTTAGTCCCAGATCTGTGTTAGAGGTACTGTCCAGCCCTCTGATATTCATTTTCTTCTATGTGATATTACAACTTTGAAGTCACTAGGGAAGTCTAAGACTTTTTACAATTTAAAAACAAACTATACTTAAGCCTGAACTCAAGCTTGCTTTATTAATATTATTTTGGTAACAATAAAAATCTAACTCACAAAGACATTTAAATCTTGGGTTATATCTTTGACAAGTGGCGAGGACTCGATGAAAAAGTGCAGAACGATTAGTCTTATAGTCTACACAGTATTTAGGGATTTCATGTCTTCACTTGGATGGTAATGAAAATGTGGACACAGATTATTGGCCTCCAATAAAACTAATATTTATTGTACTTGGCAAGAAACGTGTGTGTGCCAAAGGGGTCCAAACAACAGACACACATGTCAGCTTGTGCAGTTTTGCCACCCCCTGCCCTCCAGCAGTCCCCTCTGCCTTCCCTACCTCTGTCCAACATCATTAATCAAAACACAGGCTTAACTATAAATAGGCCCTGGAATTGACTTCAACATAGTGGGGAAGGACTGGGGTAAGTTCCAGTTTGGCTGCATTTCACTTCATTCCTGAAGATTTTCCAGCAAGGTCTAAGCCTCCTGCTGCCTTCCTTTTCCCAGTAGTCACCATCCTTCACATTAAAACTATAGGCAACACCTCCCTTTGCTTTCACTTTGGACAGTTCCCTCACTATTTTCATTGCCACATGTAATACCTGTGCTTGGTGCCAAAAGATGATAGAGTCATAAAGAGATATCTATAAATAGCAGTCAAAAGTACCTGGAGGTTTTAGTGTGATCAATATTCCAAATATAGAATTTCACTAAGACTGAAACAGGTTTGTAGAGATTTCGTTATGTGAATACAAGAAGATAAATAGGTCGAGGAAGAAGAGGAAGAAGAGAGAGGAGAAAAGAGGAAAAGGACGATAAAGAGGAGAGGGGAACACAGAAGAGAACAGTGGAGGAGAGTGTATGAGGAGGAAAAAGAGAGAGGAGAAAGAAAGGAGAAGAAAACAGAATGAGAAGTATGGGCAGGAAAGGAAAAAGAAGGAAGAAAAGAGAGAGACAGGTTAGTAAGAAAAGGAAGGGATGAACAGGATGAGAATAGATAGCATGGGAGAAAAAGAAAGAAGGAAGGACTGTGAGGACGGAGGAAGAAGTAAAAGAAAGAAGAAGAAAAGGGGGAGAATGTGAAGAAGAAGAGGAACAGGAGGAGATAGAAGGTAGAAAGTTGAAGAGAGGAGAAAGAGGAGGAGAGGGAAATGGGGAAGTAGAGGCACCACTTCAAGGCAGAAGGTAACAAGAAGTCATTTAAAGGAGTCGAGAACAAGGACAAGTTTCCATTTTCTGTAAAACCTCTAACCCACAGTTTTAAGTTCATATGCCTTGTCCATTCTGCTTTAAACATGGAGCCATGAGTATGATAACATAAAGGAATACTGAAAATATTACAATACTCACACTAGAATAAATATTAATCTATATATTCTTAAGGATTTACAAGAGCAGGCAGAACCAAAGTGTACTGCATCCAGAGCCCCACAGAAAGCAGTGAGTGGAGCTCAAATTTTTCTTTCCATTGGGTAATTTCCAGTCCTTTTTAAAGACCTAATATTAAATTCAGACTGAATTTATGACACTATGCTTGTTAAAGGAAGCTAAAATCAGGCATTGACAACTGGTTGCAGGATTTACAGAATTTATCTTTGCTTAACAAGGGGCAGCAAATCATTTTATTTTCCAGAGAAGGTTTTACAGTATCTAGAAATAGCATTGGTTTTCCTAACTGTAGGGAAATGAATGGTACTCATATCTACTGAGTAGATACCAGGGATACAACTAAATACCTATAGTATATAAGTGCCTCTATTGAGAAATCCTGAGTTATATGTGGCTGAGGACCTACAGACAGTGAGGGTTTCAATAAAATATTTGTCTAGACAAAGATCTGAGCGCAGCTGTTACTGATTATGCATTATATCTAATTAACTACGGGAAAGGTACTTCAAACATCACACTAGATATGGTGGTGTAAAAGTCAGCTGAAAAATTCCAGATGTGAGGTGATTCTAAAAAGGAGGGAAGGAAGATGGAAGGGGAGGCAAGGGAGGAGGGGGGAAGAAGAGGGAAGGGACACAGAATCAGAATGAATCAAAGTAATAAAACAAGAAGGGGAGGTAGAAAATCAAACTGGCTGGGATGAATCTCTGGGTAAAAAATTAGTCATGCAATTGTGAGGGCCTGAGTTTGAGAACCCAGAACCCATGTAAGGCTGGGCACTGAAGGGTGCATTTGTACTCCCATTGTCCAATGATGACTAACTTTCCCTAATCTCATTGGTTAGCTACACTAGCATATGCAATAGTGAACAACAAAATAAAGTGGAAGGCAAGGATCAATATCTAGGGTTGTCTTTGAACTTGTACAGCCCATGCTGGCATGTACATATATACATCATATCTGCACTCACATATGTATCATAAACATGCTCACATATACATATATCATACTCACATATACATCACAAACACATATATAATGTACACATAAATATATATCATAAACACATATATAATATACACACATATGCACATATCATGCCTAAACCTATAATATATACTGTACACACATACACATATACATATATTGTACAAACTTAAATGATATACACATATAACATACATACACACATATAATACAAACATATGCACGTATATCATACACAAACATAAAATATACACTATACACACATACACATATACATCATACACACATATATAAATCAGACACACTTATGAATATACATCATATATAAACATGTATGTTATACAAACATACATATATGCATATATATAATACACACATATATACATATACCTCACATTCATATACATATATATATATCACCCAGAAACATACACACTGTACATAGATACACACATACATATACATCATATACATGTATTATATACATGTATGTATATAAATTATATATACACATATATAATACAAACACACAAATTTTTAAAAAGGAACACCACAAACCAAAAAAAAAACCTACTTACAATTAGCCTACTACACTCAGATTTTTACCTTTCACTCTATTCCTCCAAGTGCAATCCCCCAGTCTCATCCCAAGATTTGTAGCAGAACACTTTCAGAAGCATACACACACACTTCATCTCTAGTGGAGTCTAAAGATCTTCCCCCCACAACTTCTGTCTTCCAACTCCTTGCTTTTTCCCAGCATCCAACTCCAACAGGCACTCTCTGGGAACCCACAGACCACTATAGGAAGAGAAACTGGTAGGCTAATTACATATATTCACTTCCCCTTTTGCCCCTCCAAGTCAAATGCCCCAGCCTCATCCCCAGCCCTGCAACAGAACACCAGCTGCAGCCTCTCTTCCCCCCTTCCCGCATCTCCAGTGGATTGCACAGATATTCCCCTCCAAACTTCGTTCTCCCCATCCATTGCTGTATCCAAGCCTCCAAATCAAGCAGGTACTCCTTGGGAACCCATAGGCCATTCCAACCAGGGAAACAAGTAGGCTAACTGTTGTGGAATATTATTTTAACTAGGCACAGATGTGTTGCATTTGTTATGCCGTGGAATATTACTTTAACTGTGTAAAGGTGTGCTACATTTGTTTGTGTTGAATTTGTTTAATTATATAAAGATGTGTTGCGGTTTCTCCTTGCCTGCCCAAGGCACCTGATTAGTCTACTAAACAGCTGAACAGCCAATAGCTAGTCAGGAGAGGAATAGGTAGAGCTGGTGAGCAGAGAGAATAAGTAGGAGGAGGAATCTAGGCTCAAGAGGAGGAAGAAGGAGAAGAGAATGAGGGAGGGAGGGACAAGCCCAGGGCCAGAAGCCAGGCAGCCTCCAGCCAGCCAGATACTGGAGGAAGCAGGAAAGTAAGAAGAAAGAAAAAAGGAAGAGGGGGTAAAATGCCCTGAGACAAAATGTAGTTGAAGAGAAACAGGTTAAGTTATAAGAGCAAGAAATGAGCATAACATTAGGCTGAGCATTCATAACTAATAATACATCTCCATATCATGATTTGGGAGCTGGCTGGTAGCCCAAAAGAAAGTCTGATATAGCTAACTGCAGTTCTTCACCTCTCCCTCCAAGTCAAATTCCCCAGTCTCATTCTCAGTTCTGTAGCACCAGATTCTGGTGGAACACCCTTATTTCCCCACTCCTGCGAAGACCCTCAACAGCTCCAGCCCATCCCCATTCCTAAGGGTCAGATCTCAATGCTCAGCAACATGTTTTACATGGAAGCTACAGTGCCCATACCTATCAGCACCCCAGAAGATTTTCCTAAGAACCAGAGAGGAAAAGGAAACCAGGGAACAAAGCACCCACTCAACAAAGGCAGGGCCAGGTATCAATGTGTAGAATTATAGTGTTCCCAAACCCTGATATCTAGATGCATAAAATAAAATCAGTAAGAGCCAGGACAATGTGTCTCTACTAGAGTCCTAGCAATCCTACCACAGCAGGTTCTAAGCATACCAATACAGCTGATCACAAGAAAAACCTTAAAACAGCCTTTATGAATATGATAGAGGTCCTTAAAGTGGTAATGAACATCCCTTAAAGAAATCATGAAAATACAAACAGTGAAAGGAAATGAATAAACTGTAGTAGACCTGAAAGTGCAAATATAATAAAGTTAACTCAAAATGAGGGAATTCTGGAAAAGAAAAACTTAGGCGTTCCAAAAGAAACTACAGAGGCAAGCTTCACCAATAGAATACAAGACACGGAAGAGAGAATCTCAGGTGTTGAAGATATGATAGAAAAAATGGAGAGATCTCATACTAGCCACTTAACTGCACACCAGAAAGCTCTAGAATGAAAATAATAAATCACACCCAAAAGGATTAGATGGCAAGAAGCAAACTCTGAACTGAAATCAATAAAATAGAAACAAATAAACAAAAACTACGAAGAATCAATAAAACAATTATTTATCTGAGAAAATCAATTAAGGATTGACAAATCATTATGCAAATTAACTAAAAGGTAGAGAGAGACTAACCAAAGTAACAAATTGGAAATAAAAAGTAGACATAACAATAGAGACTGAGGAAATCCAGAGAATCATAAGGACATACTTTATAAATCTGTACTCAAACAAATGGGAAAATGTAAAAGAAATGGATAATTTTTGATAATTCCACTTATCAAAGTTAGATCAAAATCAGATAAATAATTTTATGGACCTATAATCACCAGTGATTTAGAAGCAAGCATTAAATGTCTCCCAAACAAAAAGCCCTGGGCTAGATGGTTTTACCACAAATTTCTACCAGACTTTCAAAGAAGAGTTAACACCAATATTCCTCAAATTATTCCACGAAATATAAAATATACACTGGAGGAACATTTCTCAATTCATTTTACAATACCACAGTTATCCAGATACCTAAACCACACAAAGACCCAACAAAGAATCACAGAACAATTTCCCCTATGACTATATACACAAAAACACTCAACAAAATACTTTCAAAGCAAGTCCAAGAACACATAAAAAGATCATCATTATTATCATCATCATCATCACCATCATCATCATCATCATCTCCACCAGAGAGATGCAGGTATTATTCATATGTAAATTGATAAGTATAATCCACCATATAAGCAAATTGAAAGAAAAGGCCACATGATCATCTCAATAGATTCAGAAAACCCCTTTGACAACACCCCTTCATGATCAATGTCCTGGAGAGATTAGTCATACAAGGAATATACATCAATGTAATAAAGGCAGTTTACAGAAAGACCATAGCCAATATCCGCATAAATGGAAAGAAACTGAAAACAATTCCACGAAACTAGAAAAAGAGAAGGCTGTCCACTCTCTCCATATCTATTCAATATAAGAATTGAAATCTTAGCTAGAGCCATAAGGCAAATGTTCTTGTTTTGGGGATATTGTTTTTGTTGGTTTTTGTTTTTGTTTTTTGACACAGGGTTTCTCTGTAATGTTTTGGAGCCTGTCCTGAAACTCGATCTGTAGACCAAGCTGGCCTCAAACTCACAGAGATTCGCCTGCCTCTGCCTCCCAAGTGCTGGGATTAACGGAATGCGCCACCAACACCCAGCTGAAATTTGAGTTTAAAACAATGTTTACCAAACCAGAGTGTGGCAGCACACATCTTTGTCAGAAGCTGGCAATTGTTGGGGGTTCAAGGCCAACCTAGACTACACAGTAAGACCTGAGCTTAACAACAAATAAGCAGGCAAACAAATAAATAAAATGTTTACCTAGATAAAGGATGAAATCACAGCTACAAAAAATAAAGACACAAAGTCAAGAAGAAAGAAATTGGGAACCTGCGGCATTGTTAACAATGATTAAGCTGTTCCACTCCTATAAATGTCAATAGTTCCTTAAGTCTTGAGTCCAGTCATCTTCATATTTATTTTTATAATCTCTACTTCAGCTCTTCAGCATATTGCTCCTTATTTTTGTTGTTGTTGTTGTTGTTGTTGTTGGTGGTGGTGGTGGTGGTGGTGGTGGTGGTGGTGTTCTTTTTTTTGCTGAGTCAGGAATTCCCTTGTATATTTTAGACTGGCCTTGAACTCAATATCCTTTATTTTCTTTAAATATTTTGTTTGAAAATTTCAAATGTAAGTACCGTGATCACATCATTTTCACCCCTCCCTGGCTCTTAAACTCCTTCTGTATCTCCTCCCTCTCAGATATATGACCACTTCTATAACTAGTATTGTGATATTAGTAACACACACACACACACACACACACACATACCCCCACTGAATCAATTTAGCATTGCTAGTAGACATGCATAATGACAACACCAATTGACATGCTAATGTAAAGGAGGAAATTTCACAAGGTCATACCCCTGGATGAAAAGCTCCATCTATCAATGGCTGCTGAGAGTTGATGCTGTGTTTTCTACAGGACTGAACCCCCTGATAGTTTATCCAGTCTCAAGATCCTTTCAGTGAGTCCTTTCACATATTGTTAAAGATACTTGTCACCACCATACTCAGCACAATATTCTGCTTTTAGTTTTACCAAACAAGTGGATGAGGATCAATACAGTTCTTCACAAACTGGCCAATAAAAGAACAAGAGACTACAAAATGCTCAGCCCTATATGCAGAATATAAAACACCACCACTGTCACTCCCTGAAAAGACAAAGGGTTCACTGGGGAAGAGAGGAAGCAGGAAGAGTATAGGAGTCAGAAATTGGGTGGGTTATTAGAAGGAAACAATGTCTTCCAGACACAACAAGGCAACTGCACATATGAATTCAAGGTGGTTGTGACAGCAAACATAAGACCTGTGCAATCTTAAACCAGACCAAATCACAGCATGGAAAAGGGTGTTGGGCAAAATATCCTACCCATAGCCCAGGAACTATTGACAACTGTTAATTACTAGGAGAGAAAGGGTCAGTTTTCTCTAACACCATAATCCCTGAGGAGTCATCCAGTCTACTGGAAGGCCACACTTGCAATACTATTTGGTCAGCACCAACTGACCTTGATAGGGGGGAAAATGCCACAAAGTTGGATGAAAAAGCAAAGAAGGGTAGATCTGGGAAGAGTTGGGAGGGGATGATCAAAACACATTGTATAAAATTCTCAAAGAACTAGCAAAAATGTTTCTTTAAAAGTAACAAAGACAAACATTCAGGGACTAATAGAAACTTTAAGTTATGTGAACAAATCAGTCAAACACAGTGACAAACAATGTACCAAAGAAAGGGAAAGATTATTTGGAAAAAAAAGTTATCAAAGCACATTGGGGAAATGAGTTAGGTGAAGGAAGAGATTGGAGTTACCAAGAAGTGAAAAGAAGAACATTATATCTGGACTTGATTGTACAAAAAGACCATGATTGCCTTAACAGTTTACTCTACAAAATAAGAATTTGGAGGAATTCTTGTCTTTGATCCTTGAAGGAAGATGTTTGTTACTCTAAAAGATGGCTAAGGTATACTTAACATGTTATCCAGCAGTTTCAACTATAAAATCTTAGCCTTAAAATATGAAATATGGATTGAACTTTTAAGTTTTCTCAGAAAATATTTTGCATTTCTCCATGGCTCAAGTTCAAGTTCCTCAGAGTAGATGTTCAACAAAGACTGTGAAAACAAAATCAGAAAGTTATCAACAATCCAGGCAAAATCTTAATATTTATAATTCAGAGAAGCCTGTTGTACATTACCTTTAACATTTGTTGATAAAATTGAAAAAGAATCATTGAATTGTTAATCCTGCAATTTCTAAAGTTTGATATTAGCTTTGCTTTATGCCAAATGTTAAACAGTGCCTGGCTTATAATATGTCAAGATATTCTCATGAATACATATAATAAAAATTGCAAAAAATCCTGAAGAAATAGAAAACAAAGTTTATTATTGGTATGTAGACTCAATAAGTAATGTTTTGCAAACAATTTAACTAATAAAATTGAAAACCATATACAATATATGCCAAGAGAATATATGTACAATATTTAGAATGAAAAATTCAATTGCAGTCAATTATTAGTCATAAAATAAAATACAAACCTAATGCTGTAACACTTAAAATTTAAGTAAGATATATTCTTTCCAAGAAGCATATAAGTTATATTATTTAAGAGGCAGCCTAAGACCAGAAGAAACCAATAACTATCAGAGAAATGTAGACGGCAATTTGAAGCCTGCCTTTCAAACTGGCAATCAGGCCCCAATGGTTTGGCAGTTTACACAAACTATTTCAGAAGTTGAGGGTGAAATTCCTGAAAGAATCTAGAACATCTTCTTACCAATGTGAAAAGTCCTATAGGAGAATTTAACATTAGAGATCTACCCAACTATGACCACAGGCACCCAAGTCTGAAAGAAACCATGATAGATTGGTTTTCCATCAACTATGTATGTCAAGAACTCAAGGATTTGAAAGTCATGAGTCAGGGAAGGGACTAGAGAAGAGGATGATAAGAACTAGAGAAAACCAGATGTGGTGGTGCCCATGCCTTTAATCCCAGAACTTGGGAAGTAGATGCAGGTGGAACTCTGAGTTCAAGGCTAGCCTGGTCTACAAAGTGAGTTCCAGGATGTCCAGGGGCTATTACTAGAGAAACCCTGTCTCGAAAAACCAAAAGGAAAAAAGAAAAAGAAAAGAAAAGAATGAAAGAATGAGAGGGTAACAAGACAAGACAAAAGGGGAAGGAATCAGAATGCACTGTATATGTGTATGAAACTGTCAAATTCAAGACAGTTTAAACAAGTTTAAAACAGAATGTAATGATGCGTCAAAGAAAAGAACCCTAAAAGAATAATATACCACAACAGTGATTCAAAGATGGAAGGCTATGCCTTCAAGGTTACCCTAGACCTCCCTCAGTGATGGACTGTGACCTGGTGTTGTAAAGAAAAGTAAGGCCCTTTCACCCTTAAGGCGCTTTCAGTGAACGTATTCTCTCCCAGCAACAGAAACGGAACTAGAAAAAAGACGAAGTACCTTTACTTCTATGCCTCATTCAGTGCCTGAGAAGTAGTAACTTCTCATTAAATGATAATTATGAAGGTTTTCCTAGTACCCATTTCCCTTGTAGAGTGCAGAGACTATGACATTTACAGTCTTCATGCACCATTCAGAATCATATTGTCTCCACAAAACTCATAATTCACGACAACTTTTCCATGTTGCTTTGGCCTCTGTGTTTAGACCTGCAGGCAGACTTTCATTCTCAGTATCACAGGAAAGTGTATCTTTAGCATCCCTGTACATTGGAGGACAGTGTGAAACAAACATGAGGCATTTTATTCTCAACAAATCATTTCACTAGCCAATTGCTTTCTGAGCCAGAACTTTTTTAAAGGCCTGTTTTGTGTAATATTTGATATTTTAGAGGAAAACAAAATGTCCTAGGTGGAACCAACTGTCATCTAAAATGTTTGACAGAGGGAAAATATTTATGATCATGCTGTCATGACTAAGCTTCTGAAATAGAAATCATAAAATGATTTTGCAGATGATTGTTTGGAAACTACAGAGAAAATTGCATTGCTGTTATGCTTGAAAAGCAACTGACTCCCAACATCAGCTTCTGATTCAGTAAAAATAGAAGAGACCTGAAGAACAAGAAGGATTGCATTATCCATGCCCAAGGAACTGAAGCAGTTCTTATCGAAAACCTGGTAGTCTCATTTGACCAAAACTTCACTCTTAAAAAGCTATATTCTTTGTACATTTGCATGTTTGCCAATGGAAGCAAGACTATATTCTTCTCAGATATTTTCCAGGATGTTGGAATATGAAGACAGAAAGAAATTCTAACCATATAACATTATGCACTTCTATAAACTAGGATGACAATGAAAAATAAATAATAAATAGTATTTAAAAAAAAACTTCCCCCAAGGCTTCCCTATAACCATCACCAAAATAGCTCTGTCAAAGCAAGATGGCAATGAGCATACCTACTACTGCTCAGCCTTTTCCATAAAATGAATGTAAAAATAGTTCTGGAGAGGAGGGGGATGATTCAGCTGGTTAACAGTGCTGCACAAGCCTGACAATCTGAATTCAGTCTCTGGAAGCCATGTAAAAGCTGGATATGGTGGGGTGCATCTATAATCCCAGCACACTTTCGGTGAGACAAGAAGCAGAGACAGGAAAATCAGCTAAGCTCCTGGAGCAAACAGTGCAATGGCAGAGATAACAAGAGAAACCCTTCCTTAAAGCAAAGTAGGAAGAGAGAACTGATTTCTGAAATGTTGTCCTCTGCATCCACAAAAACATTAAGAGATGCCTCATTTGATAAAGTGGTTGAGGCACAAGCATGAAGACCTGAGTTCAAATCCCCAACATCCACATGAAAAGCTAAGCCTGGCAGCATACACCTTTAATCTCAGGGCTGAGACAGGTCACTCTCCAGAGCTTACTGTCTACCCACCCTCACCTAATGAGTGTAGTCCAGGTTCCATGGAGTACACATCTCAAGAAAGAAGGTAGAAAATGGTTGAGAAAGACACCCAAAGTCAACCTGTGACCTACACACACACACACACACACACACACACACACACACACACACACTTACTTTAAATAAAGAATAGTTGGTAGCCAGTAATATGGCTCAGTGGGTGAATGATACTTATCTCCATGCCTGATGAGTTGAGTTCTACCCCATGAGTTTTCATGGTAGGAGGGAACCTACTCCCACAAGGTGTTCCTGTGTGGATCTCAACAAAGCAGGGCATGTACCCCACACATGAACATGAGTAAAATGTATATTGCTTACTTTTCTGTTGCTGTGAAAAAACACCATGGCCAAGGCAACTTATGGAAAAAAAATTTTCTTTTGAATCGTGGTTCTAGAGGGATGAGTACATCATTGAACAGAAGCATGACAAGGAGTAGGCATGGCAGTAGGAACAGAAAGCTGATAGATCACCCCTTTGAACACAAGCATGAAGCAGAGAGTAAATAGTATGTGGCCCAAACTATCCAAACTCAAAGCCCAGCCTCAGTGATATGCTCCTTCTAATAAGGCTATACTTCCCCCAAATTCTACAACCTTACCAAAACACTATGACCAACTAGGGACCAAGGGGAACATTTCTCATACAAACCACCACAAATATTTTTTTAAAAAAAGAATGGGTTGGCAAAATTTTCTCCCTATTTCTAGCTAGTAAAACTATTTCCTTATTTGCTACTAGCAGGAAATGATTATGTGCACTGACTATTCCATTGCTTCTCATCCTAGCTAACTTTGGTCATCTGTCGAGAAGAGATGTTCCATCACCATTGTCACTGAATTGGCCTGATGTTTCAGATCCATTTGTGTGCACTGGAGGGCAAATCTTGCAGGTTTTCTAGCTTCATGCACCTTTAACATAATTACCTATATCAAAGTGGGCTCTTCCCCACATTAGCCCACTTTAAGGTCCTTCCTTTGCTTTGATCTTTGTTGACTTTGACAATAGAAAATCTCATAACCTCCAAGCTCCATAACTTCCTTGGGCCCAGAGAACTTTCTACTTATTTCAATGGGGCTGTGAAGGCTTATGATCACTCCACAGTAGTCACTTCACAGTAGATATTTACCATCATCTGGAAGGGTCTGGCCTAGAGAACTGTCCTTTGATCACCAAGTTCTAGTCTTCAATGTAACATGTGTCCTAGGTCTTCACAAGGCTAGTTTTTTTTGGGGGATGCCACTGTTAAATAATTCCTTAGGTAAACATGCATGCTTTTTTATTTATGCCAAGCACTGCACTTGAAACTGTGAGAAAAATAATAGCCAACATCAATATGAGCACTGATCAAATAAAACCATGATGAATATGTCTACTTTGTACATGAACATATATGTTCTATTTTCATTGTGAAGCTGAATCCTGATTCAAATTTTGCTGCAAGTTGCTCTAGCCTTCTTAGAGCAGCAGTTCATTTGGAAAGCACCATGCTCACAAACTAGAAAGCCAAGGCATTCCTCCCACGCCCAGAAATCAGCTGTTTTGTAAGGTACCTTGTGGCCACAGGAGAGCTGGCCTGAGGCTTGCCTTCGAACACCCTGAGGGGCTCTCTGCCAAACCTGACCTCATGTTTCAACCACAAGCACACAGCTAATAATAACTGTGGCTCTTAACTTACAAAACACAGTTCTTAAAGGCAAATTTTGAGAACTTGCCAGATATCTGAAAGACAAATTTACAAAGCCTAATGAGTAACTACTAGCAAAATAAAACTTCTCCCAGCGGGCACATGGCACTTCCAAGTTTCCCTAACAAAATCGTCAGAAAAGAATCTGAAGCTCCCCAGCTAGCAAGTGCATCTGTTCACCTTAAAGGTCAAGTCTATTAATTACCCCCTAGCCAGCTTCTGTTTTCTCAAAGCAATATATGAAAGGTGAAAATGTTCTGGTACAAGATCAATCAAGAACATTTTACTACATAAACCACTAGCACACACACACACATAAGTGCTTCTATATAGTTGTTAACAGAATTTGGCATGCATTTAGTGACACTGAAAGTCATATTTATGTAAAATGTTGAATTTTATTTTTTAAACTTGTTGCCTTGCATATATTTTATCATTCAGTTAAAAGCTTGAATTCTAGCATCTTTATTCTAGTATCCAAACTATAAAACAATACATCCAAGATGTACAAGTCCCGTGGCTTTCTAAAGGAAAAATTACAAACCATAGAGACATCAGTCCCCAAATACAATGGTGATGGTCACAAACCTATAGGCACATAAAACAGAGACTCTGTTACTCTCTGGCAGGGCAAAAAGTATACCAATATCTATTGGAGCAGGGAGCATGTCTCTTGTACTTGCAACTATATACCTATACAGCTGTAAGGATAATGTGCTCAATAAACACGGGATGTTTGTTTCACTCAACGGTGAAAATGAAAAGAGGATAGACAGATGGATAGATGGTAGGTGAGTGATGTTTTTCTCTGTCTGGATGAGTAGAGAACAGCAAATTACTCAGGAAACTATTTCTGAGCCATTCCTATGACACCCTTCCTGTTCCACTAAGTCAAAATGCTTTTAGCAAAGACTCGAAGGTAGATGAATGACAGCATGAGCCATTTCTGATTAGTAATGCAATGTTAATGTAAAAAACTATGTCCTCATTAAAATTGAAAATTAAAATGCATTTGTAGCCTCAGTCACATGGTGGATGAAATGACAATGAAAGGAAGAGTTTTAACACTTTTGAAAAATACCACCATGAGGTAATTTGATGCAAATTGATGAATGGTTCTGCATTAAAAGATGGTCACTCATAGCTCAGGATGCAAACAGTACTTCAGATAATTCAGGGTCCTGGAAGTGACTAATCACTCAAATTTATATACAGCTCTTCTGTTAGGCCTGAGACAAAGCAGTGTGCCCTTAATTAAAATGTTAATCAAGCCAAGTGCCTGACACTCACCTATAATCCCAGCCCCTTAGGGGGCCAAGTTAGAAGGGTTTTTGCAAGTTCAAGGACAGCCTGAGTATGTTAAAACCATGTCTCAAAAAAAAAAGAGAACAAACTCTGAAACTAAATCAACTCTTACCTCAAAGGGTAAAATGGAATTTATTTTCCATGTGTCTACAGCAAGATCTTCAATGCATCGCGTGTTCTAATGGTATCTTAGATATCAGAGAATTGGGCTGGTGGGATGGCTCAGCAGGTAATGGCCTTTGCTGTGCAAACTTGACAATCTGATTTTAATCCCCAGATCTCATGGTGGAAGAGAACTGATTCCTGAAAGTTGCACTCTGCCTCCATATGCAGTAGCACTCACACACACACACACACACACACACACACACACACACACACACACTAATAAGTAAAACTGAAGTTTTAATAAACCACAAAATATGCACAAGAAGCACAAACTTTCAACACAGGGAATAGCATACATTCTGTGAAGGATCAAATCAAACAGTTATTTAAGGATTTCATGGTCTTGTAGTTTCTGTGACACCAACTCAATTCAGGCCTTATGCATGAAAGTCGTCAGATAATATGGAAATAAATGGGTTAGTCTGTGAAACTTGAATTTCATGTAACTTTCACATATCATAAGGGATCCTTCCTTTATGCTGTATGTAAGCACCTAAAGTATGAGGCAGATAAAAATGAATAAACAGTAGGAATAAACACAAGGAGTCACCATCCCCAGCTTAAAGCCAGTAATTTCTTTCTTTTGGGAGGGAGAGGGGGCAGGATTTCTCTGTGTAACAGCCCTAGCTGTCCTGACACTTGCTCTGTAGACCAGTCTGGCCTCAAACTCACAGAGATCTGCCTGCCTCTGCCTTCCAAGTGCTGGGATTAAAGGTGTGTGCCACCACCATTCAGCTCCAGTAGTTTCTTAAATGCCTGTCACCAGCTGGCTTGTGCTTTTAATAATACGATTCTAAAGTGTTTGTCTTATAAATGTTTTGCCTTGACTATAGTGTATGTTGTTTTCAAACCCAGGACAAATGGCCTAGGTATCTATTTAACATAGCAAAGTGGACCTGGCCATAGGTTCTCCCAGCATCCTTCAGTCCCTACCTGTTACAGGGTATATCCAGCCCACCCCCTGAACTCTCCAGCCCAGGGGCTAGGCTTCCCTTTCCCAAGAGTCTCTTTCCTATAGAATCCAGATATTTTGATTACCAGCCCTGTTTGTATCTTTGGCCTCCTGGCTTCTGCTCCTGGTCCCTCTCTCCTCTCTCCCTTCCCCTTCCTGTTTTCCCACATGGCCCAGCTCAGTCTGGTCATGTCCATTGTGAACTCTCCCAGATGTCTCTGCCTCTACCTATGTTCTCCCTTTTATCTACAATAAACTTTTGCCTCCCCCAATGCTAGGACCAATCATATACGTTCCTTCCCCTTTTATTTCTTTTTTTACTCTGTATATATGTTTTCCTATTGATCAAATGACAAGAGTTAATAAGATCTTTAATTCTTTACTTAGAGATGAAGAATTGCTATATCAAGCTACTGTATTTACATTTGGAAGTACTTAGAACAGGATGCTTGCTACAGAGCATAGTTGAGGGCTTTACCTGCTATTCCTAGTAAAGACAGCCATTTGAGAATACAAAAGTAAGAGAACAGGATTTGTTCCTGGTTTCCACTTAATCAGTTGTGAAGTACACTGAGAAATTACAACTGGAAGGGCATATTTCATTTCCTAATAATAAATAACATCTTGCTATCCTGCTGCTAGAAAACCATTGCGATTTCTATTTCTGTGACTTTATTTATTATGGGAACAGAGAATTGAAATGCCATCCTTGTAACTTAACCATTTCCATTTGCAGGACTCCAATTTGACTTGAACACTAATCCTGGAAATTGGAGACATAGAAATATTTTTATTTCCTCTTAGAAAATTGTATTCTTTAAAGTGACCTAATTCTAACTGCAATGGATTCTCAAAAGTGATCACAGTGCAAAGAACTTAATATAGTCTGAACGTCTGTCTAGAACATTGTAACTAGGTAGGAATTGAGCTGTGTGTCAAATTAAAAGAAAAAACCTCCCCATTTTCAAAGCATGATTTTAACACTATGTCATATATATTCTAGATCATACTATCCTGGGCATTGCTGATGTGCCCACCGTGAATCCCAAGTTCCCTTTTACCAGCTTTGGTGTGCTTTGCTACCAGCAGTTAGCACCTATCCTCTTGGATGCTGACTCCAGAGGATCGCATCCCAGCCAGAAACGTCTGGGACATACAACCATTGACACTCTGGTGTTGGGGTACAAATATCCAGAGCCTGTACCTGAGTGGTAGAACAGACTCTGAAGTGTATTCTGCCTACCTGAGCATCAGTGGAATCAGGCTATGCCTGGGATATCTTAGCTTCTTTCCCTGTTGCTGTGCTGAAATGCTCTGACAAAAGCAACTTGAGGGAGAAAGGGTTTATTTTAGCTCACAGTTCAAGGGAAATTCAAGGCAGCAACTTGCTGCATTTCACTCACAGTCAAAAAGCAAGGAGCAACAAATCTATTCTACTGCTTAAGACACCTTCTCCATTTATACAGTCAAGGATCCCAAGGAGGGAAGGTGAACACCTACGGCTGGCAAGTCTTTTTTTTTTTTTAATTTTATTTTCCAGTTTAAATTTAGATAAGAATCAAGGTTGCTTCACAAGTCAGTTCCAGGTCCCTCTCCCATTCCCTCCCTTCCTCCCGTGCCCTCCCCCCCCCGTTATCCTCTCATTTCTCCAGGGAGGGTGAGGCCCTCCATGGGGGTGTCCATAGTGTGTCATTTCATATAGGGCAGGGCCTAGACCCTTTCCCAAGAGTTCTGGGTGAGAGTGCACCTCACATTGTTCTATTGGAGTCCAAAGTCCGTGTGTATACTTGGGATGGGTACTGATCTGCTGCCCAAGGCTCAATAGATTCCCTAGGCCTCCTCACTGACACCCAGATTCAGGGGGTCTTGATCAGTCCCATGCTGGCTTCCCAGGCTAATGCCTGGGATTCAAGAGTTAACCTTTGTCTGGTCAGCTGTTTCTGGGGGGTTAAACCAGCCCAGTCTTAATCCCTTTGATCATCAGTCCTCCCTCTCTGTTACTGGCTTTCTTGAGTTCAGCTCAGTACTTAACCAAGGGAGTCTGCCTCATCTTCGATCAGCCACTAAATAAAGTTTCTGTTTCCCAGACTCTCTGGCCATAGGATTGTAGGCTGGCACTCCCCAGATCTATGTCTAAAATCCATATATGAGAGAGTACATGCCATGTTTCTCTTTTTGTGACTGGGTTACCTCACTCAGGATGTTTTTTTCTAGTGTCATCCATTTGCCTGCGAATCTCATGATTCCATTATTTTTTTCTGCTGAATAGTACTCCATTGTGTAGATGTACCACATTTTCTCTATCCACTCTTCGGGTGAGGGACATCTAGGTTGCTTCCAAGTTCTGGCAATTACAAATAAAGCTGCTATGAACATAGTGGAACAGACCTCTTTGTTGTATGAATGGGCATCTTTTGGATATATGCCTAAGAGTGGAGTTGCTGGGTCTTGTGGTAGGTTTATTCCCATTTTTCTGAGGAATCTCCACACTGATTTCCAAAGTGGCTGAACCAGTTGGCACTCCCACCAGCAATGGAGGAGTGTCCCCCTTTCACCACATCCTCTCCAGCATAAATTGTCATTGGTGTTTTTGATTTTAGCCATTCTGACAGGGGTGAGATGGTATCTGAGAGTTGTTTTGATTTGCATTTCCCGGATGGCTAAGGATGTTGAGCACTTTCTCAAGTGCCTCTCAGCCATTTTAGACTCCTCTATTGAAAACTCTCTATTTAGTTCTGCAGCCCACTTTTTAATAGGGTCCTTTGGTGTTTTGGAGACTTGCTTCTTGAGTTCTTTGTAAATTTTGGAGATCAACCCTCTGTCAGATGTGGGATTAGTGAATATTTTTTCCCATTCTGTGGGCTGCCTTTTTGTCTTGCTGACTGTGTCCTTTGCCTTACAGAAGCTTCTCAGTTTCAGTAGGTCCCATTTATTAATTGTTGATCTTACTGCCTGTGCTACTGGTGTTATGTTCAGGAAGCTGTCTCCTGTACCAATTCATTCAAGGGTACCACCCACTTTCTCTTCTAAGAGGTTCAGTGTGGCTGGATTTATGTTGAGGTCTTTGATCCATTTGGACTTAAGTTTTGTGCATGGCGATAGACATGGATCGATCTGCATTCTTCTACATGCCAGTCTCCAATTATGCCAGCTAGAAGCTGTCATCAAAAGTCTCCCAACCAAAAAAAGCCCAGGTCCAGATGGCCTCAGTGCAGAATTCTACCAGAAATTCAAAGAACAGCTTATACCAATTCTTCTCAAAGTGTTCCACACAATAGAAGCAGAAGGGTCTTTGCCAAACTCTTTCTATGAGGCTTCAATAACCTTGATCCCCAAGCCACACAAAGATACAACTAAGAAAGAGAACTTCAACCCAATATCCCTCATGAACATTGATGCAAAAATACTCAATAAAATACTGGCAAATCGGATCCAAGAACACATCAAAACAATCATTCACCACGATCAAGTAGGTTTCATCCCAGGAATGCAGGGATGGTTCAACATATGAAAATCCATCAACGTAATCCACCATATAAACAAGCTGAAAAACAAAAATCACATGATCGTCTCACTGGATGCTGAAAAAGCCTTTGACAAAATCCAACACCCCTTCATGATAAAGGTCTTGGAGAGATCTGGGATAACAGGGACATACTTAAACATAATAAAAGCTATATACAGTAAACCAACAGCCAACATCAAACTAAATGGACAGAAATTCAATGCAATTCCTCTAAAATCAGGAACAAAACAAGGCTGTCCACTCTCTCCATACCTTTTCAACATGGTACTTGAAGTCCTAGCTATTGCCATACGACAACAAAGGGGGATCAAGGGGATACAAATTGGGAAGGAAGAGGTCAAACTTTCACTGTTTGCAGACGATATGATAGTTTACATCAATGACCCAAAGAACTCTACCAGGGAACTCTTACAGCTGATTAACACCTTCAGCAAAGTGGCAGGCTACAAGATCAACTCAAGAAAATCAGTAGCCCTACTATATACAGATGATAAAAGGGCTGAAAGAGAAATCAGAGAAACATCACCCTTTACAATTGCCACAAACAACATAAAATACCTTGGGGTAACGCTAACCAAACAAGTGAAAGACCTGTATCGTAAGAACTTTGAATCTTTAAAGAAAGAAATTAAAGAAGCCCTCAGAAAATGGAAAGATCTCCCATGCTCTTGGATAGGTAGGATCAATGTAGTAAAAATGGCAATCCTGCCAAAAGCAATCTACAGATTCAATGCAATCCCCATTAAAATCCCAGCACAGTTCTTCACAGACCTTGAAAGAACAATAATCAATTTTGTATGGAAAAACAAAAGACCCAGGATAGCCAAAACAACCCTGTTCAACAAGGCAACGTCCGGAGGCATCACCATCCCTGACCTCAAGCTCTATTATAGAGCTATAGTCCTGAAAACAGCTTGGTATTGGCACAAAAATAGACAGGTAGACCAATGGAATCGAATTGAAAACCCGGGTATTAACCCACACACGTACGAACATCTGATCTTTGACAAAGAAGCTAAAAATATACAATGGAATAAAGAAAGCATCTTCAACAAATGGGCTGGCAAGTCTTAGTCAGCCTCAGTTAACAAAATCAAGATAATCCCCTACAGGAATTGCTCCAGGCACGTCTCCCAGGTGTTTCTAGATTCCATTAAGTTAACAATTAACACTGACTATCACATGTGTCTGTCAAAATTGTACCTTTCTCTGCATTCTTTCCTGGACCCACTCCTGCTCTGGCTTCTTTCAGGGGCTCTTCCCTAGTAAATCATTAACACCTGAAAGCTTGACTTTCTGGAAACCTCAACTTATGGTAAGTGTATCTTTCTCAACCTTGCCAGTGACGACTATAGTTACCTTAACAAATACATCTTACTCTTTTGAGAAGTGGAGTGGATTCCTTCATAGTATTGTCAGTGTTCCAGACCCTTTCCTCCCCAAATTCCATGAGTATCTTTGTAGAAAGAGTTATCAGTTCATCAGTGAATATGTTCTATGTAAACTTCTCCATGCTCTCTTTGCTTTCCTCAATGCATTCTCCAAATCTTCTTCCCATAGGTCTGATTACTGGGAGGCCTCCTGGGACCCTCCATGGCAGGTCATTCTTAGCCTCACCTCACAGCATGCATTCTTATCAATTCACTGACATTCTATAGCACACTCAAATTGCATATTGCAATTACTTGGAATTCACCCAAGTTGCGTTCACTGAGCATCTACTTTGTGTGTTCATTCCTCACCAGATAAGTGGAATTGGAAGGGAATTGGGCCGACCAGAATCTGTGCTTTAAATAACAGTATAAGCAATTGTGTGACCACTAACTACTCACTATAGATGATACACTGAGTTTCATTTTATGATCCATAATGAAGTGACAAGACATTTAGTATTCATTGAAGCAATGTGACTTTTTTGTGGTGTCACCTATTAAAAGATTAGTCAAGAGCATGCCTGTCTTCACCTTTCAGTTGTCATGTGCTAGCTGTAGTCTCCACAAGTTGCTCTTTGCCACTTCAGTAAAATGATGACTATAGATAGCAGTGCTTGACATGAAGCTGCCATGGGATAAAATTAGTTGATATTTCTAAAACATATGAGACAGTTGATCAATGCTACTGAATAGCACCTGTGAACACAGATATTTAATTGTACAGCTAGTGTTGTGAGCTACTTCATACTACCCTAATCATTTTATTTGAAAATTTAGTAAGCTGAAACCAACTGATTGTCGTGCAAAACATATTAAAATAAAAAATAGTTGTAACAGCAAGGGGTTACCATTTTTCAAATTGGATTATATTTTTAAACATTTAATGTTGGCAAGGAGCCTGCGAAATACTCAGAAGTACAATGGCCCAATCTTCCTGAAAACTAAATTAGGAATATGCTTAAATCTTTGGTACTAATCATGCCCTTCACCTTATTTATTCTTCTTACAGCGATGAATCTTACTGGAATAAGATGTACATAGCAAACATAAATTATGATGATGTTCATTGTAATATTACTTATAGAAGCCAGTAATGAGAAATAGTCTAAATAGCATGAGGTAAGAATAAGATATGACTTAATTCCATTTATGTGACTATCTAAAGTTACATCCATTTGCCTACAAATGACATAATTTCATGCATTTTAAGTCTGGAAAAATTCTATAGTGTGTATAAACCACATTTTCCTCATGTGTTTTTTGTTGCCCTGCTACCTAGTTTAGTTCTGTAACTTAGCTATTGTGAATAGTGCTGCAAAAAATTGATGTACAAGTATCTCCATTATACTTTGGCTTGGGAGCCCTTCCGGTAAATACTCAGATTCATCATATAGAAGATACATTTTTAGTTTTTTAAGGAAACTTCATACTGGCTTTCATAGAAATATTACATGTTTACTGTAATTTGTGATTCCAAGTTGTTACATCAATACATAAAACCTATATGTACATGCAACGTGAAAGTTGAAGCAATGGGATTGAAGAGAGGTCTCAGCAGTTAAGAGCGCTGTCTGCTCTTCTGGAGAACCCAGATTTGATCCCTGGTACTCATATGGCCTCTCATGACAGTCTGCAACTTCAGTTCTAGGAGGATTTGATGCCCTTTTCTGGCCTCCAGAGGAAGTGCATGCATATGGTGCACTTATATGCAGACAAAACACTCATAAACATATAAATAAATACTTTAAAAATAAAGAAGTGATGAAATTGTATGGGGAAACACAGGGGGATAACAGGAAAGGGAGTGAGACTAGAAATGAAAGAAAGTGGGGGATGGAGAAACATTATATACTAGTATGTAAATGTCCTTATGTAAACCAGCACCATAGGCAATGAAAATAAACCATAGAGCAAAACTATTGAGAAAACATTTAGGAAAGAAAGGCCTATACTTACTTGTGATTTTTACCCACAAAAAAACCCAGCACATTTTCATTAATTATTGACTACATAGATTTTTAAAGGGAGACTATTAAGTAAAAATATTAGAAAACCATAAGTGAGATGTTCTTTAACTGTATTAGTTCTCATTAGTTCTCTAGTGCTCTGTGATAAAGTACTTGAACATTGGCAGACTAAATAACACACACTTGTTATCTCCTAGGCTTTGTGAGTCAGGAATCAAGCTCAGCTTAGTTCTGTGTTCTGTTCAAGCTCTCACTGACAATGATCAAAATATCACTGAAGCTGGGTCTCCTCTGGAGGCTTAACTAGATTAGGATTCCCCTTCAATCTCACTCATATGGTCACTGGCAGCCTTCAGTTACTCAAAGATTGTTGGACTTAGAGGAGAATAAATAAAGAAATGAAGATATAGCCTACCATGCCTGTGTAATATATAAATGAGATATGGAAACTACAACAAGGAAATATGCCCAAACAGTCCAAATAGTTGTTTCCAAAACAAAGAATTATGGGTAATACTAACTTTTTTCTCTACATGTATCTGCACTTGATGAAACTCTTTTATATTTAGTATATATTATTTTTATGGTTAGAAAGCATTGTTTTATCTTGTAATAAACGCTCGGTAAATTGAATTATAATTTTATACAAATGCTACAGTTGTGATGTTCTCAATGATCCTTTTCTGTGAAAAGTCTGGTTTTCACTAAAACAGTTAAATCCAATACTCTCAAGCATCTGGAAACGAGGAGGGTACTTAGCCATGATTGACTTTATTTGGCTTGATTCTTGCCTCTTCCTAACCTCATAAGATTACAAACTCAGGAGATGTACATTCAGATGATCAGTTTGAGGGCTAGTGAGATCTCTCACGGCTCTTCCAGCAAACCTGATGACCTGAGCTGATCCCTGAAACCCACACAGCGGAAGGAGAAAACTGACTCCAGGGAGTTGTCTTCTGATCACTGACTATGTGCGTGACACAAGCATGCATGTGCGCAGGTGCACCAGCAAGTAAATCAATAAATAAGTTCAAAAAGTTACCCGCTTTTGGCACCAATTGGCATTCATGTAGTCACAATCACAGAGACGATCATTACTATGAATATGTGCCCACCACTTGGCAACAATCTATTCTCTGTTCACTTAGGGCAATGCGATGTCCTGAGCATTAAAAATACAGAGGTCTAAGACAGACTTCCTGTGACCAAGATGGTTATATTCTAATTGGTAAGAGGATGCAAATATACCCCAAACAACATCACTCAAATGCTTCTTAGAGGGAAAGAACACAGTCTGATATGCTTGTTCCACTGATGCCTTAATAACTCAGGTACAGGATAGCTAAGTACTCAACACATCCTTCTTGGAGGAGACTTGATCTGTTTTTTTCTGATGTAGGTGGCACTTCAATACTGTATGTGGCAGAGAAGAGAACAAGGCATCTTAGTTAAGTTTGGACAGGGACAATCCACGTTATGACTGTTAATCTGTTAGAATTATTAACAGTACCACTTTTCACTTTCCAAAGGGTTTCAATTTTGATGATAATTTACAGGAACAACCTTAATAGTGGGCACTCATGTTCAATCAGTGGCATCAGCCTGCTCAGTAGGTAATAACTCCTGTCAGCATCAGGAAAAAATGTTTGTTCATTCCGAATGTCTGTTCACATATTTAATGTGATCTTAACTTGGCATAGTAAATTGTTAACATGTTTTGAGTGGTACAGAGGAGCGCCAGTGATAGTATTTGGAATACTTGTAATGTGTATAAAAGCATGTCTTTTGCATGGTTCTTTTTCTTTTTAAAAATTTGTTTGTTTGGTGTGTGTATGTTCATGCATACGTGTGTGTGTGGGTGTGTGTGCGCGCGCGCGCATATGTGTATGTGTGTGTGCACATGTGTGTGTGCTCATGAATGCAAGCAAAGTGTGAGTGTGGGAGCATATGGAGGTCAGAGGACAGCTTTTCAGGACTCAGTTCTCCCCTCATTTGTTTTGAGGGAAAGGTCTCACTTGTTTTGACACTCCCCTGCACTGTTTACATGAGCTCCCATCTCAGTTTCCCTGTCTCTGACTCCATATTGCCATAGGAGTGCTGGAATTGCAAATAAATGTCATTGAAGTCATGTGCTTATGTGGATTTTGGAAATCAAACTCAGGTTGTCAGGCTTGTGTAGAAATTGTTTTTAACGCTCTGAGTCCTTTGTGCTGCCCATATTTATTATTATTATTATTATTTATTTTTTAATTTAAATTTAAATTAGAAACAAGGTTGCTTCACATGTCAATTCCAGGTCCCTCTCCGTTTCCTTCCCCTCCTCCCGTGCCCTCCCCCAAACCCCCCAATATCCCTCCATTTCCCCAGGGAGGGTGAGGCCCTCCATGGGGGTGTCCATAGTCTGTCATTTCATCCAGGGCAGGGCCTAGACTCTCCCCCAAGAGTTTAGGGTGAGAGTGCACCTCACATTGTTCTATTGGAGTCCAAAGTCCATGTGTATACCCGGGATAAATACTGATCTACTGCCCAAGGCTCAATAGATTACCTAGGCCTCCTCACTGACACCCCCATTCAGGGGATCTTGATCAGTCCCATGCTGGATTCCCAGGCATCAGCCTGGGATTCAAGAGTTAACCTTTGTCAGGTCAGCTGTTTCTGGGGGTTAAACCAGCCCAGTCTTAATATCTTTGGTCATCAGTCCTCCCTCTCTGTTACTGGCTTTCTTGAGTTCAGCTCAGTGCTTAGCTGTGGGAATCTGCCTCTTCTTCCATCAGCCACTGAATGAAGGTTCTGTTTCCCAGACTCTCTGTCCATGGGATTGTAGGCTGGCACTCCCCAGATCTATGTCTAAAATCCATATATGAGAGAGTACATGCCATGTTTCTCTTTTTGTGACTGGGTTACCTCACTCAGGATGGTTTCTTCTAGTGCCATCCATTTGCCTGCGAATCTCAGGATTCCATTGTTTTTTTCTGCTGAATAGTACTCCATTGTGTAAATGTACCACATTTTCTCTATCCACTCTTCTGTTGAGGGACATCTAGGTTGCTTTCAGGCTCTGACTATTACAAATAATGCTGCTATGAACATAGTGGAACAGACATCCTTGTTGTATGAATGGGCATCTTTTGGATATATGCCTAAGAGTGGAGTTGCTGGGTATTGTAGTAGGTTTATTCCCATTTTTCTGAGGAATCTCCATACTGATTTCCAAAGTGGCTGAACAAGTTGGCACTCCCACCAGCAATGCAGGAGTGTTCCCCTCTTACCATATTCTCTCCAACATAAATTGTTGATGGTGTTTTTTATTTTAGCCATTCTGACAGGAGTGAGATGGTATCTCAGAGTTGTTTTGATTTGCATTTCCCGAATGGCTAAGGATGTTGAGCACTTTCTCAAGTGCCTTTCAGCCATTTTAGACTTCTCTATTGAAAATTCTCCATTTATTTCTGCAGCCCGCTTTTTAATTGGATCCTTTGGTGTTTTGGAGTTTGCTTCTTGAGTTCTTTGTAAATTTTGGAGATCAGCCCTCTGTCAGATGTGGGGTTAATGAATATTTTTTCCCATTCTGTGGGCTGCCTTTTTGTCTTGCGGAGTGTGTCCTTTCCCTTACAGAAGCTTCTCAGTTTCTGGAGGTCCCATTTATTAATTGTTGATCTCACTGTCTGTACTAGTGGTGTTATGTTCAGGAAGCTGTCTCCTGTACCAATTCATTCAAGCGTACCACCCATCCTTTTTCTACTGTCTATCTATCTGGGTACTAGAGGCAGTTCCATAAAGAATGCTAACGACCCAGCCACAGGTATATTCAGAGACTATAAACTGAATGAAGGCCCCCAATGACCTGTAAAAGGTAGAATTCTCCAGACCTGAGATGGAAATAGGATGTCTTTGCTAGCTTTCTCCTAAGAAAGAAAGTTTAAGGCTCAGAAAAAAAATGAAGTGACTTGCTTGTGAGAAGTCAACGGGAATTCTGGGTAAACGCTTGCATCTCTATGGTCATCAGGTCAGACTTCAGTCGGGCATGTTCACTTCTCAGTGCAATCTGAAACTGGAACCACTAAATCATATAAAACAGCTGGCACTAGATAAAAGCCACCATCTTTCAGAATTCTTGCCATGACAGGAAAAGCACAACTTGTCAAAGAGAATTCACTGGGAACCACAGGATATGAAAACCAAATTTTGGTCAGGCCAAATTTAACAATTCCAGTTGACCAAACATGTTGTAGTAAGTCTTACGTCGTGATCAATTTTGTAAAAAACAAATTGCACAATGTCACTTTGTACAAAGTGAAACTAAAATGCCCCTTCAAGAAATTGAATTCCTTCAATAACGAAATGTGGCTTGTAGGTAAGTGACTTAGTCAGAAACTTTTAAGCTGTAAATTTAATAATAAAACTTGATCCAAAAGATAATATGAATACATTAACAAATGAACAACTTACAATTACAAAAGAAAGATTTACTTTAAAAATGTTCCTTTTATTTCAAAGATGTTGTCTCATAAGACTCAGTCATTCACCAGCATAATGTAAGTTTTCTCATGGTCTGACTATGGGCACAAGACCTCAAATGTAAAGCTTGAAGTGGTCAAGTTAATATTTGGGGCAATTCCATTAATATCTGGCCACAGGAAACAGTGATATTATTTCACAAATAAGCCCTTTCTTTTCCCAAGACTCTGCTGGTATCATATCAACTGATTGTAACCACTCCCCAACTTCTATAAAGCTCTGTGTTACTTACAGGATGTGATAATGCATGCTGGTAATCACAGCCCTTGGAAGGTAAAGGCAGGAAGATCAGAAGTTCAAGGCAATTCCCTAGCTACAAATCTAGTTCTAGGCCACTCTGAGCTACAATAGACCCTGTCTCCAAGGGAGTGTGTTCTATTCTAAAGTTCAGTTTACTTTGTTTCTATTTGGATTGCTCCTCTGACAAAGAACAACAACAAAAGGTCTAGTCTAATTATTACCCCCATTCTAGCCTGCCACACTAATGGAAAACAAAGAGAAAACTAGCTGTAAATAATAGAGTTTGAACTCAAGTAAATCTCAGTGCAAAGCACAAAGAGTCTCTTCAGTGAGTAAAAAGTTTTGTGTTTCAATTTCTTCCCAACACTAATTAAAATTTTCAGCAATTGGTTTTTTTCTTTCCTCTGAAGAGTCAGCTGTAATAAATGCAAATCTTGATAATGTTCTGTTGACATTTCAGAAATCTTTTTTTAATTACCAGTGATTAGGTGGCTTAAATTAAAATAATTCTTGAGGGATTCTCTGAAATGAGCTTCTAAGTGGTTCGGTAGGCATTCAGGTATTAAAAATAATGATGAGCTTCTCCTTGAAGAAAAGGAAAAATGTTCTATGGAGAAGAGATGTATTCAAATATGTACAGGATGTTTTCTTTTCAAACCAGCATGGTCAAGGCCAAAACAATGACAATTTTCAGAGGAATCCATCTTATAATAAGTCCATGTGGAATCAAGGCAGAGGCTTGGGCAGATAATGGTAATAATAATCTGTGTGGCATGTGGTGGTGGGAGACAATTTGATAGCAGAATCCAAACAAGTATCAGGAAAAGAAATAGACGTGGGCTGAGGTTGTTCTTGGGAGTTTTGTATCTAAGAAGATACACTTCACTGCAAAAGCAATTCAGAAAATTTGCACTGAGAGAAAAGGAAAATTAAAGAAAAAGCAAGGAGTCAGGCAGGGTATATCTGGAATTCCAGCACTTGAGGAGGATGGGGCAGAGGATCAGAAGTTCAAGCCTAGCTTCAGCTACATAGTGAGTTCAAGACCAGGCTGTGTCTTCAGGGGAGAATCTACTACTATTACATTGCTAAATAAGCATAGTATTAAATATAACATATAATTATAATGATATAATATATGATGCCAGTCCAGATATATGGGTTGTGGTAAGGCAAATAGAATTACTTTTTAAAGTCCAAGTAAGGATAATGTCCATAAAAAAGGAGAATCAATGCAGATTTAGTTTCCAGAGGTCAGTCTGAGTGAACCATATCTTTGAAAGTTGTCACCATGTTGGCTCACATTAGAAATCAGAGCTTGACAACTACTGACTGCTAAGAGAGGCAGGATTAGTCTTCCCCAGGGACGAGGTCGCTGAGTCATGTATATACAAACAACACTAACCAGACCCAAGAGGCTGTATTTATATACATATATATATATATATATGTGTGTGTGTGTGTGTGTGTGTGTCTATATATATAACTATAATAATCAAAGAAAAATAGAACATATATATGTGAGTGGGGGCATGGAAGCAGTTAGAGGCAAAGGACAAGGGAAAGGTTGGAGGGAGAAAGGAAGAGGAAAATTATGTAATTATACTTTAATTAAAAATTTTAAAAATGAGTTAAAAGTGTGTCTGAAGTAACTTAGGCATTGGGATGAGGTGTCTATGTGGTAATCAAATAATTTGACTGAATGCTTCATACATAGGGGTTATTGTCTAAAATTCATTCTATACCCTTCATTAACATTTCTGTTTAGGGGCTGAGCATGTAACTCAACTGGTAGAGTACTTACCTATCACACATGGAACTCTGAGCTCCATCCCTAGAACTATATAAACTGGTCATGGTGGCATATTGCTGTAATCCCAATACTCCAGAAAGTTCAAAATGTGGAGGCAGTCATCCTGAAATACATGAGGTCCTACCTCAAGTTTTGTAAAAGCTCCATTTGTTTTCAGGTATAACAGTAGTTTATGCTGGTATTTGTCCTGAGAACAAGAAGTTAACAAGCATAGAAGAAAACAGCTACATTAAAACTTTTTAATCTCAGACATAAAACAAAAAACAAAAAACACTCCTCTCCAGCAGATAACAAAGAAATCATATAAAGCCCAGGCCTCTGTATTAATTTAAAAAATCACAGATTCTAACAGTTAAATGTTTGTTAGCTACTGAGAAAGAGTGGTCCATGTACTAAAGCTGTATCTTAAAGTGAGTAAGAGCTAGTGGATGAATAAATGTTAGGCTGCAGAGGATGCCACACTTGTAAAGAGGAAAGTTGATGATTTGGCTAATCAGATAATTAGAGGTTTCAGGAAACATAAATTGAGTCACATCTGAAGGGATGTCTTGCTGCCAAAAGTAAAAAATGGAAACCCAGAGTTGAAGGAATATGAATGCCTAAGAGAACAAGAAGGCATCCTCAAGCAGGGTTGAAGGGAGCAAGGACGTAACTCTAATAAAAGCAAAGGGGCGTTTGGGACCAATTACGAAAAGAGATTTCAAAACTGGTTAAATATTATTCTAAGATTAAATGATACTGTGACTTCCTAATAGATTTTCATGCTCTGTGGTGTGTGTGTGTGTGTGTGTGTGTGTGTGAGTGTGTGTGTGTGTGTAAGACAATAGATAGCCAAACATGATAGCACACAACTTTAATTCCAGCACTTGGGAAACAGAGGCAGGTAGATAGCTAAGAATTCAAGGTCAGCCTGGTCTGGTCTGCATAGTAAGTTCCAGTTCCAGGTCAGCTAGAACAAAGCGAGGGAGACACAGAGATCATTATACCAACCTGCTTCTAAATTCCCACCAACTCCTAACCTCCACACCCCTAGCCATGTTGAACTCTTCAAAAAGAAACAGAAAACACTTAACATTTTTAAAGCCTCCTTTTAAGTTTAAGCCAATTTCCATTAAAATTGTAAGTGACTCTTTGTAAGCAAGCAGGTCATTCCACAGCTGGGATTTCATGCCAGAAATAGTACGTGTTGGGATGATTGCTGGCACAGACAAGGGAAAGAGTCCTTGCTCAACTATCTGCTTCAGTGGGTTTGCTCACAGTAATGTTTGGATCAGTTGGGATTCTTGAAATCAAGTAAATTGCAATGGGGATGCAAGAATAATGTCCTTGGGGAAGGGGGGACATAAACATGCTACCATCACCTCCAAATTATCTTCTCATCAAGGTATCAGTTTTTCACTCAAGAACAAAGAATTTTGGCATTTGTACTATTTTCAAGGATTCTTCTATATTTTACCTCCCCCATGAAAATAACAAATGCCCTCAAAATCCTTGAAAAACTCTTGGATAAACTAATCATATTTTATCAATATTTATTTTAAGAAATAAAATACTTTTTTATAATGAGTTAAAGAAGGAGATTTCCATAGCCTAGCTTTGGGGACTCATTCCAATTTTAACTTTGGATTGCTTTTGAAAGTCAAGGGCTTTTAGAATATCAAACCTATAAATCCAAACCTAGCGAAGAAAGCACTTAACCTCACCTTCAAGGACCTTCAACTGTAAACTATGCATTGGAATGAGAAAGGGAAACTCTCAAAGGCTTTGCTACTTTATCTGAAAACTCAGATGACACACATCTTTTCACCAATTATCTCATCTTCCTTGATCTTTGCGCTGCTTCTGTCTCAAACACATTGCTTGAGTTCCTTAACCAATTGCAAACATCCAGAAGACACTCCACGTCACATATAGACATTCTGTTACTCTTGACACCAGTTCAGGGCTTTCCTCCTATAAGGGATTCTATGACTATAGACAAGTGTCATTCTTCCTGCTCTCAGTATAAGCAGAATTATCTCAGTCATCCCTGTACAGTTTCTCCCCAAGTTGAAACTGTTATGTTGATCTATAATTTTTGTTGTACACTGCCTATCCTGACTAAAATGGTAAACTGGATGAAGGCTTGGGCAGTTGTATATCACAAATCTGTGAATACATTCAAGAATGTTACTGGCACTGGGTGTGGTAGCACACATCTCTAATCCCAGCACTCAGGAGGCAGAGGCACGGTGATCTCTGTGGGTTCAAGGCCAGCCTGATCTAAATAGGGAATTCCAGGTAAGCCAGTGCTACATAGTAAGACCCTATCTAAAACATTTTTAACCATACTGGTATAGGTAAGTGAGATAGCTCAGTGAGTAAAGATGCTTGCCACCAGGCCTGAGAACTTGAGTTCAATTCCCAGAACTCATTTGGGGGAAAGAGAATTGCCTCTCCTAGGTGGCTGTCCTCTGACCTACACACAGAAAGAGGGAAAGAAAGATGGAGAGAGACTGAGAAAATCAGAGATTGTGGGAAAGGCAGAAGGAGCAGAGGAGGGAGGGAGAGAGGGGTGAGAGGAAGAGGGGTAGAGGGAGAGAGATAATATGTTTTTACCGGTACATGAACTGAAAGATCAATAATTTTCCTGGCTGGTAAATGGGAGAAACTACAGGGAGAAGACTTGATCTTGAGAAAGATGGTCTTTTAATTACATGATTTACAAAGCATCACAGCATAAGCATTACTTTCTGTCTTGGGGAAAAGAAGTTTCAAGTGTGTCCCTTGGTTGGACCTCCATTGCATCCTGAGTCAGGGCAGGGAGATCGTGTTGAGATGATACACACTGGTTGCCCACTGCCCACAAGCTACTAATGTCTATTCCCTTCACAGAGAAGCAGATGTCTGGTTTGTGTGCTTTTTACTTTGTTCCTGTATTGAGGCAAAGTCGTAAAACTCTACATAGCCAAGAATGACCTTGAACTCCTGATCCCCCAGCCTCCACCTCCCCGAGTACTGGGATTATACCATCACACAAACAACCACATTTGATTTTCTCTGGGGTGGGACCCAGAGCTTTATGAATGCTAGGCATAAGCTATGTGCCCAGCCCAAGAGTCCAAAACAGTTGTCCTAATGGAAGAAAACTCCCGATCACACACATTCAGCACAAGCAGCAAGAAGCTTGGGACTTGGCACACCAATTGTGGCAAATATCTCAAAGCCTCAACATTTCAGAAAGAGGAAAACCTTTTCATTACAAACTGCTGAACTGTCATTTTCAGCCTGCAGAAGGCCACACCACATGTAACATCCCAAGCTAACAGATGATAGAATAAATTCGGTCATACAGACACTGAAAAATAAAACTTCCAAAAACATGCATTTATGTGAACCAACTGGAATGCATAGGATAAATAATACCACAATGTACTTTATGCAGCTCAGTAAGACTTGCACAGTGTATGTCTGTATATATCCAAATTGGAAGGCTGCGATGCTCTCCTTGTCCCAAAGCCCTTCTGCTGAAGAAGCTGAACAGTCTCAGAAGGAAGCACAGAATTTGTTTACGGTCATTCTAAGCACGCCCACATTGCTTCAGCTCAGCTGTATGCAGTTATCAATCCTGTCATTCTGGAAAAGGGTGGACAACATCTCTTGCTTCCTCATCTTTTTATTGTCATCACGTGTTCTCTCAAAAATGGCAACATGACATTCTGAGAAACAACAAACACCCAGATTCTCTATACTACTTGACTGAACAATAACAGTCTATGACTTCATCCTTTCTTTTGGCTTCTTTTCAGGGAACAGACTCATGTCATCTATCTATCTATCTGTCTATCTCTTACTTTTCTCACTATGTAGTACTTTCTCATTTTTCTCACTATGTAGTCCTGGAAATTGCTATGTAGACCACACTGCCCTCAAACTTACATACCTGCCTGCCTCTGTTTCTAAGTGTTGGGATTAAAGGCCTGCACTACTATGACTGGCTTTTCATGTCATCTTTCCTACCTCACCTGCATATGTACATTCATACCAGATATAAGGCATGTACCATATGTTCAGTATAATTATAAGATATGGTTGTTTTGGGTCTGCAGAGCTCACACAATTCCATCTAAATATTGAGTGGGTATTCCAACTTTGGAGCCATCACATCAAGGCATCAATAGAATGACCTTTAGGGAACCCTTCCAAGGTGTTTGGGTTTTTTAGGTTGGTTGGTTTGGTTTGGTTTGGTTTTTGTTATTTGTTGTTGTTTATTTGGTTGATTTGTCTGTTTCTTTTTTGAGACAGAGTTTATCTGTACAACAAACAGCCCTTGCTGTCCTGGAAATCTGTAGACCAGGCTGGCCTTGAACTTACAGAGATTCACCTGCCTCTGATTCCCAAATTCTGGGATTAAAGGCATGCACCACCACTGCCCAGTTCCAATGTGTTTGTTAACAACATGTCCTCTATCCTGTATTTGTAAGATATTTAAGTCAAAACATTAAAATTGTCAGTAGAATTGTGATCAAAGTAGCCACACCTAATCAATAAACCTGTTAAAATTCAGTGTACTAATAAATTTTATACCTACTCAAATACAGAAGTCCCCTTTGAATATACCACTGCAGTCCAAAGTTATTAAATGGAAATGCCCAGTCTAGAGAGATTGCTTAGTGGCTAAGAACATTAGACGCTCTTCCAGTGGATCTGAGTTCAATCCCCAGTGCCCACATGACAACTCACAACTGTCAGTGACTCCAATTCCAGGGGATTTGACACCCTCTTCTAGCCTCTACAAGTGCCAGCTATACATGTGGTACACAAATACACATGCAGACAAGATACTCATGCGCATAAAACATAAACATATCTTTTTTGAATTACAGAAATAAACAATGCATGAATTTTAAGTTGTATTCTCTTCTCAGTGGTATGATGAAATCATACAATTCACATAGGAACTACCATGGTTATAAGACTGAGTGATTGTTATCAAAATAATTGGGATAAAATAGCACTGATTTTATTTAACAATTGTCCTGACATGCAGAACAGTGATGCTGGCAGCTCACATATGCCAAAAAAGTGGTACTTTGCTTTCATTAAGGAAAAAGGAAGTTTTCAACGTCATGTATAGAAGGAAGTTTCTCTTTACCAAAAACTATTTACAGATTCAATGCAATCCCAACCAAAGCCCGCATACCATTCTTAAAAGAAATGGGAAAAAACTATACTAAGATCCATGGGGAACTACAAAAGTCACTAAACAGCCAAAACTATCCTGACCCAAAAGACCAGCACTAGAGGGATAATTATCCAGATCTCAAGATATATTAGAGAGCCACTGTAACAAAACAGCATGGTATGGACACAAAAACAGACATGTAGACCAGCTGAAGAAAATTGAAGAGGCAAACATGAGTTCCAGTAACTTCAGCCATTTAATATTTGACAAATATGCCAAAATCATAAGCTGGAGTAAAGAACACATCTTCAACAAAATGCTGGAAGAAATGATCATCTGCCTGCAGAAGAAAGAAATTAGATCTGTTTATCATCTTGCACAAAATATAACTCCAAAGGGATCAAATACCTAAGTGTGAAAATCAAAACACTGACACTACTGAAAGAAAACATAAGCAGTTCCTACGTGTTATAGTTATAGGAAAGGACTTAATGAATAGGACTCCATTTGACTAAGAACTATTAACAATTGACAAGTGAGAGCTCCTAAACCTAAAACGCTTGCACACAGCTAAAGAAACAATCAGCCAGGTGAAGAAGCCCAAAAAATTGGGGAGAATCTTTGTCAGCTATACATCTGACAGAAGATTAATATCCAGAACCAAAACAGTGAAATATGCCACAAATGACCCATATAAAATAAATGGGCAAAGAGTTATCAAAACAGAAAAAAGTCAGCTAAGAATTTTCTCAAAAATGTTCACCATCCCTAGTCATTAGAGAAATGTATATCAAAACAATTTTGAGGCTTCATCTTACCCCAATCAGAATGGCAAAGATCAACAAAACAACCAACAACAAACGCTGGAAGGAATATGGGAACAAACAAACCCTCATTCTCTGTTGGTGGGATTGTAAACTGGTCCAGTTACTATGGAAATGGGTGTGGAGAATGCTTAAAAAATCTAAAAATAAATCTACCATATGACCTAATCACACTGCTCCTTAGCACATGTCCAAAAGACTCAACATAACACTGTACAGATGTTTGCTCAGCCATGTTCATAGCTGCTATATTCACAATAGCTAAGAAATGGAAACAACCTAAATACCCTTCATCTGATGAAGAGATAATGAGAAAGTGGTGCATATACACTATGGAATATTATCTAGCTCTAAAGAAAAATTCAGTCATTTACTTTTCAGGTAAATATCATATTGAAAGAAGTAACTCAGACTCAGAAAGACAAAAATCACATGTTTTCTCTCATTTTGTGCCCCAGCTCCAAATCTTCAGATGTGGATACATACTATAGACTAACTGCAGAAACCAGGAAAATAAAAAAGGGACCATTGCCTGGGTTTATCAGAGTACAGATGATCTAATAAGGGAAATAAGAAAATGAGGGGATCTAATTAGGGAGAGGTAGAGAGATAAAGACAGAAGAAAGCAGGAGGGGGCAGTAGAAAATAACGGGAAGTCTGAAAAGAATCATTAAGAATCATACTATTAACTGTCTACATAAAATAATTTATAATACACCTAAGTCTGCATATAAATGAATAAATGTAGTTTAAATTAAAATCTTCTAATATGGGTTAACAATGTTCCCCCCAAGAAAGACCATCTAACAGTAACCCCAACATCAAGCATGAGAAACTCCCTTTGAGCTGTTGGTCAGGATTGTTCAAGACACCCCGAAAACATTACAGGCTATCCCTATTTGCCATTGTTACCCCCCTTCCACCCAGTGGTGGAAGGTGAAGTCCTTATTGCTGAAGACACTATGCACTTGAGGCACAAGGCCCAGAGGCCCCTGAACTGGAACTGACCTGAAAGTCTCATCCTTGAGAACTATCTTTCAGGTATCAGAAGGCACCATACAAACTCCAAAGTAGAGAAGAAACCAATAGTCCTACCCAGCTATGACACCTATGAACCACAATTATGACCAGCAAGACCCAATAACACTAAGGGTGCAATAGCAGCACACATAGCTTAGTAGTAACCAAAAACTCTCTAGTTGGACTTATAATCCTCTCACCAAGATGGAACTCATGCCTGGTACTGGAAACATAGTAAACTACCCAGGGCTAGTGAAGTCATGTATCTTGGAGTAAAACCTACAACCACCACGTTGTTAAGCCAGCATAAATCCCTAACTTCATTCTCAATAGTTGTCCTTATACAGACAGATAAGTATAGTCCTCACACCTCATCAAAGAAACTTCTCTTTTCAACAAAGGGAGGCCACTACAGAAAACTATAACCAATCAAAGTACAAAGTTGTGGCATCCAGCCTCAACAGATACATCTACAATATAACTCCCACAGCTAGGGTGCTAGGATCATTTCAGAAGAGGAGGTAGAAAGATTATAAGAGGAAGAGGAATAGGGAGTTTGCTGTGAGACTGTGTCTCCTAATAATGTCAGAAGCTAAACCTATATAGTCTCACAAAATGACTGCCTAAACATGAGCTGAACAAGAACAACAGCAATGGACATATTAAAGTGGATGGAGGAGGTGGAAGCCCATGAGACCACAACCCTACACAATGAACTAGGGCCAGCTAAGGAACAGTGAGAGAAATAGTCTTCCATAGGGAAAAACACACTAACTGATTATCCAATACCAAATAGCCAGCCCTGAAAACATATGTACAAGTAGCATACAGACTAAGCAAATTGTATTTACACCACAAAAACTGTTTGTTTGTTTCACTGGTATTTTTGAGTGATGGAAATTTTTAAACTTAGGGCCAGCAAGATAGCTGTATTGGTAAAGCACTTCCTGTCAAGCTTAACAAATTGATTTCAGACCAGCAAACACACATGCTAGAAGGGGAGAGTTGACTGCAGCAAATTCTTCTGTAATCTTCACTAGCATGCTGTGGTATGTGTGCAACACACACAAATTGATAAATGCAAAAAATAATTTTAAATTCTGAAATGTACTGAGTGAATTGTGAATTAAATAGCATGTGAATTAAAATTTGTTAAAACCTTTTTTAAAAGATTAAAGGAAGGGGTGGGGGAGTTGGCCCAATTAGTAAATGTTTGTTACACAAATATGAAACCCTGAGTTCCCAATGTCTACATAAAAGCCTAGCATGGTGGTATCCCTTATAATTCTAGCACTAGAAAAGTGAACACAAAATTATCTGGGGGGGGCTTTCCCAGACATCCAGTGGAGGTCAAATTGTAAACTCCAGACCTGTAAGAGACCCTGCATCAAAAGCAAGTTGGACAACAATTGAGGAAGACATCAGATATTGACCTCTGGCCTACCAAAATACACATGCACACACACAGGAATGCATATATACCGCACATACACACACAAAATTAAATGCCATGAAAGTAAGAGAGGGACTTGCTGAAAAGAAGGAGAAGGAGGAAGAGGAGGAGGAAGAGAAGAGGTTCAGTGAGAGGAGGAAGAGACTGAGGATCAATAGACGGTACAGGGTCAAAGTACATTATACGTAGACATATGTATATGAGATTATGAAAGAATAAATAAATTTCTAAGAATTAATGAGAATGTGCCTGTAAGTGAAATCTATTTAGCGAATGTCTCCTCCTGTAGTAGCTCTTCACTTTTTTTGTGAGCAGCATTCTTGTTTTCTGTCCCCCTTTCTTCAGGACTAGGATAGAATCCCGGGCCACCTGTGTGCTGAGCATGCTCTCTAGACTGTGCTCCATCCCAGGTCCCTACAGTTTTGTTTTCTTTTGTTTTTAGTGAAGAACATATGTAAAGGTTTCAGAGAGTACTGGGAAATAAAATCAGTTTTTTGTACTCATTGTCTTGTTCATGGCTCTACCACCTCACTATCAACAACCAAACAACCAAACACAAATGTATACCTTACAGAGTGCCTTTCTCCTGCACGAGTCCAATCTTCCTAATTTAAGAAGCTAGCACTAGAACATTCTCTTATCATCTTTCTTCTTTGGCTATTGTGAAAAAATAATGCTAAATGTCCTGAATGTTTGGTAAAAATCTATGTCTCTACCCCCAAGTAGTACATTTTATAATTTATACCCCCAAAGTTTAGACGAGTTAACCTCCAAACGTATTAAAATACACAATTCTTGCTATTTTGGAAGAAATATCAGTATCTTCCATACGCATGAGAAGAAATCAATGTCTCTTCTAAGTTTGTAAAATAATTTATTAACATTTACAACCATTGGGTAATTACACAACTAATATCTGTTAATTTGTAAGAACTAAAAGAATAAAATGCAAAATGGAGTTGAGGTTAATCTGAGGATACCATAATTTAATAATTGGATATATTTCTTTCTGTGCTCCTATTCCAAACCTCCATGTTACTTACATATGAAGAAAATTGCTTATGAAATTGGTCCCTAGTGATGTGGTAGAAATTTCCTTTTAGTAGGTAAAATTTATTCCTGATCCCCTTTGAATTTGGACTAGCCTCGTGGCTTGATCAACAGAAGACATCAGAGATGACAGTTGTGTAGTTCCCAGTCTGTGCCCAAAGAGCTTTAGAGAATTCTATTCTCCTCTTATAATCTTGGATCCACCATTAGTAGAAGCCTGAACTTGCTTGTTGGAGAATGAAAGACTACATGACACCAAGATGCCAGGTGAGAATATGTGCATGAGCAAACACAGCAGACATCAGCCCTTCTGCCAATACCAACTGAAGTACTTCTCCAGCATACAGATACGTGTACCTAAAAAGAAGCTGTAGGAAGTGAAGCTTTTTACTGTGTCTGTTACACAGCTTTTACTGATTTACACAACTTTATTTAGACCAAAGATAACTGATGTAGTGTATACTTTGATGTTGAGATGTTGGCTCATAGAAACTGGCTCCAACTAATGAAAAGAAGGAGTTAAGATGATATTGGACAGCTAACAGAGCATCATGGAGTGACCTGGAACGAAGCTTCCCAGAATAATTTCTAAAACCATAACACGGTGATTAAGCTGAGCTTGGTCCTCCTCAAGCTTCAGATTCTATAATTTATGTTGAATCCAAAACCTCAGCTTTGTTGCAACTAGGTTGTCACATAGATGCCATTTTCATCAGAAAAATCTGCATTACTGTCAATACCACACCCAAACTTTAAAAGCCTTGGGCTCTGCCCTTGCTAGAAAATGGATACTTTTGCTACATTCTTACATAGAGCAATCTAGGGAGAACTTTCTCTAACAAAAATTAAAGTGATTCCACAAGACCCAGCAACTGCACTCTTAGGCATATATCCAAAAGATGCCCATTCATATAACAAAGACGTCTGTTCCACTATGTTCATAGCAGCTTTATTTGTAATAGCCAGAACTTGGAAGCAACCTAGATGTCCCTCACCCGAAGAGTGGATAGAGAAAATGTGGTACATCTACACAATGGAGTACTATTCAGCAGAAAAAAACAATGGAATCCTGAGATTCGCAGGCAAATGGATGGCATTAGAAGAAACCATCCTGAGTGAGGTAACCCAGTCACAAAAAGAGAAACATGGCATGTACTCTCTCATATATGGATTTTAGACATAGATCTGGGGAGTGCCAGCCTACAATCCTATGGCCAGAGAGTCTGGGAAACAGAAACTTCATTTACTGGCTGGTTAAGTACTGATCTGAACTCAAGAAAGCCAGTATCAGAGAGGGAGGACTGATGATCAAAGGGATTAAGACTGGGCTGGTTGAACCCCCCAGAAACAGCTGACCAGACAAAGGTTAACTCTTGAATCCCAGGCATCAGCCTGGGAATCCAGCATGGGACTGATCAAGACCCCCTGAATCTGGGTGTCAGTGAGGAGGCCTAGGTAATCTATTGAGCCTTGGACAGCAGATCAGTACCCATCCCAAGTATACACATGGTCTCTGGACTCCCATAGAACAATGTGAGGTGCACTCTCACCCTGAACTCTTGGGAAAGGGTCTAGGCCCTGCCCTATATGAAATGACAGACTATGGACACCCCCATGGAGGGCCTCACCCTCCCTGGGGGAATGAGGGGATAACGGGGGGGGGGGGGGGGATGGGGGGATGGGCACGGGAGGAGGGGAGGGAAAGGGAGAGGGACCTGGAACTGACTTGTGAAGCAACCTTGTTTCTTATCTAAATTTAAAATGGAAAATAAAAAAATATTAATAAAAAATTAAAGTGATTATGACACAAGCAGAGGAACCAACTTCAGATCCCCAATACTCATGTCAAAACCAGGCAGAATAGCACATGTCTTTAATCCCATCACTGGAGCGGTGGAAACAAGACTACTCCTGGGAATACTTGGCCAGATAGCCCAGCTGAATCAATGACCTGGATCAGTGAGAGCACAGGCATGGTGACTCAGAAAGAAAGAACAGAATGATGAAAAAGAAAGAAAGAGGCAGAGAAAGAGGGAAGGGAAGAGAGAGAAAGGGGAGGAAGGGAGGGACGGAGGGACGAAGGAAGGAAGGAAGGAAGGAAGGAAGGAATGAAGGAAGGAGCACAACTGAGGAAGCCATCCAACAATGACCTTTTGCCTCTATACAAGCACATGCACACACATCTACACATACATTCACACACACACACATACACACCAATAGGTGCATAGACCTCACACACACACATACACACAAATATTTAATTTCTATGTTTAAAACAATGGGTAGATTACCTGAACAAACATTTCACCAAAGAAGAGCTAAGGATTGTAAATTAGCACAGAAAAAGATGTTGTTCATCATTACGTATTGGCAAACACACACACACACAAAAATTAGATGAAATGCATCTGCACATCCCAGGACCAACAAAATAGACAAAGCCCAGTGATAAAACAAGGGCTCAGGGCAAGTGGAATTTGTACTTATTGCTAATTGTAATGCAAAAGGGTTCAAGCACTTGGGAAAATGGCTTGACAGTTTCGTATGAAGTTATACATGCACACACTGTGATCCAGCAACTCCACTTCTGGGCTTTATTCCACAGAAATGAAAATTCACATTTACACAGAAGCCTGTGAACATGTTTGAATTCATTCTGATTGCTGAAAACTGGAACTAATTCTAATGTACTTTGAAAGGTGGATGGATAAACAAACTATACTATAGCTATATTATGAAATTCACTAGTCAGAAATAAAAAGGAACAAACTCGATATTATGTTAAAATTTGGATGTGCCGGGCAGTGGTGGTGCACACCTTTAATCCCAGCACTCGGGAGACAGGGGCAGGTGGATCTCTGTGAGTTCGAGACCAAGACTGGTCTACCGAGCAAGTTCCAGGACAGTCTCAAAAACAATACAGAGAAACCCTGTCTCGAAAAAAAACAAAACAAAAAAATTGGATGTATCTCAAAGTTTTACATTGAGCAAGAATTCAGTCCCAGAAGTTGCTTACAGGACAATTCTTTTCATATGAAATTCTTGAGAAAAAAAAGTACGTTGACATATAACATATCTATGGTTGTCAGGAGGGCAGAGTGGGAATGTAAAGAGACATTTTCAGGGAGTAATGGTGCATTTGGGGAAACTGTTCACTATCCTAATTGTGGTGTTGCCTGCACAAATCTATAAACATGTCAAAATACAAAGAGCTCCACATCAAAAGTAAAAAGTGAAATTGTAGCTATCCCTGATAGTAATATTTACTATTCAATATTCCAAACATCTCATTCATATCAGTTAAGGGCAGTGATGGAAAAGTTAGTTCATTTCTAAATAAGAGCAGCTATGTTGCAAAAATATTACTAGTTTAGCTGTCAAGGTCCTCCACAATGGCCAGTTGCCTGATTCTGTAGATATAACTGTGCTTTACCTATAAAACCTGTTATCCATTCTCTAAAGATATTAGACAAACTACTGTTATTTGACTTTATTCTAAATCTCCATTTAAAAAAAGAACTTGTTATTTTCCTTCATTTGTTTTCAGAGCTTGGAAGACAATCACAAAACCAAAATGTGATCTCTGAAAAGTGCAAGGTAGAAGTTTGTCATTAGTGACAAGGACCAGGATAGGTATACAATCAAAGACAACCTCCTGAGGAAATGTGCAGAAAATGGAGATTCGAGGCCTGAGTGACAGCCAAGATTCTGTCTTGATGGCAACAGGGACTTCACAACAGGAAATGAAATGATATTTGTGCTTCAGGAAGAGGAAACATGGACGACAGCAAACCATCAACCAGGAAACTGCTTAGGAGGATCAGCCTGAAGGGTGAGGGTAAGTACAGGGAGCACTAGTGAGAAGAGGCTGCACATGAACATACCATTGAAAACAGAGTGGGGTCAATTTTAAGAAGGCTAAAACAGACTATCAAAGAGGAGCAATTATTAAATATATTTTAGGGTTCTCAGACTGTGAAAATGAGGATCACAGGAAGAGCTGTTGAGAGAAAGAGCTGTTGGTTTAATCAATGATTTTCCCTGTATTGGAAGAAAGACTCATCAGTCATTTTAAAGAGTTAGTTTGAAGTGATGGTGGATTCTGTAATTATTCTGTAGACATATGAAAAGAAGGGATTTGACTGGGATGGGACACAGCATGCTTGTACCTCAAAAGGACAGAAATGATAGTTGAAAGAAACTAAAACATGACGTAAAGATAGAAGCCAGATGAACAAATTTGTTGAGAAAATCCATTTGTGCCATTCGACTAAAAGTATTTTGACAAACATGAATATTTGATTAAATACACAATTTCCTACCATGAAAGTACATTATAAACATCTGTTTTGGTATCACTCCATCCTAAAAGAAACCATATGCTAGATGTGTCTTCTACAAAGTATTTAGTCTGTAAGCATTATATAAAATGATGACATCAATAAATAAATACATAAATAAAATGATGACATGAACTTTGGCCAACCAAGAGAAATATTTGTGTTAAATTTGAGCTTACAGGTAGCAACATCAGAAGCCAGACCCATTTTCAAAGCATGTTCTACACTCCATATTTTGTTCAGTAGAGATGCTAACATAACTGCTGATAATGCTAGCCAATGGTATTTTTCCAGTGGTACTTATTATGAAACAATCCTGGCAAATGAAAGAAAACAGCACACACTGCTAATATTTTGCTAGAATTATGTGTTTATTCTAGCACTGTTAACAAGAGAGAAGTAAGCATCCGACAAGCACAGAGGAATGCTGCTGATGTAAATGAATGTTTACTCAACATCTAGTTCTTTCTTCCTTCCAATAGGAAAATGACAAACAGCATTCTGATCTTGGAATTCTACCAGCTTAATGTACCAACAAATGGAGCACCCTAATGCATGGTATAGGGGGGCTAAGAGTAGCAAGGGAAGACAAAGTGGTGGATTTTCATGGAAAAGAAAAGAAACTTTTCATTGAAACATGGAGGAAGGGTATACAAATACAGATTGAAAGGAAAAAATATTGTCAAATGGCTACTGATGTCAGCTGATTGCAAATGGCATAGCTCTAAACTGGCTTTTCCCCCCTGTCCTTTACCTACATTATGTCTTCAATATTATATCTTCCCAACAAGCATATGACCATATTACTTGCAGACAGGGCAAGATGATGACTCTAATTGGGCTTTAAAAGCATCGCCACTAACAGAAACATCAAATGTTACTAAATTGTATAAAGAGTGACACTGGTGTTCAAAGGATATCTTTGTATATTCTTCCCATCATCCTATTCTAATCATGGAACAGAAAATCAGGAAAAACAGAATGGAGGAACATTTTTTACAAACAGCCAGCTAATGCTTTTCAAGTGTGCCAAAATCATAAAAGACAAAGACTGATTGGAGGAGACTAAGAAGTCATATGAATCAGATGGAATTTGAGATTCAAGACTAGATCCTGGAGCAGAAAAATGACATTAGTGAAATGACTGGCAAAATCCAAGTAAATTTTGCATTTGAGTAACACACACACACACACACACACACACACACACACACACACACACCATTTAAACAGCTAGGGCAACTTCAGCAATCAATCTCTTACCAAGACTGATTCTCAGTTTCTAGGGACATATCACAATTATGTAAGATGGTAATATTGGGGGATGTGAAGAATCCTCTGTACAGTCTTCGCTGCTCTTCTGTTCATTAAAAATTCTCTCAAAATTGAGAGTTTAAAAGATTACCTCATACAAACCAATTCAAAAATTCATGGTTCAACCTTCCCATCATACCAGATAACTTTAAACATCTAACTGTGCCCTGCTTACTGATGCTTACATGCCTTTGCTAATTTTGTCCCCATGTGGCTCCCTTGTTTCCCAGGTAAACACATACTTGTTTGAACACTGTCCTCAAATGTGATCTCTCCTTGCTTCCCAAGGCAGAATGAGACATTCCCTGTAACCAGTTTTTAGATTTCCTTCTGCAAATCCCTGTTTTAGATAAGGTACTGAATACAGTCTGTATAAATTAGTAATTAAAAGCAAGAAGTCTAAAGCAGGCTATCAGGGTTGAAATCCCAGACCCAACTCCTATCAGCTGTGTAACTTTGAGCAAATTATTTAATTCTCAAAATGTTCCTCCTTTAGAAAATTGAACTAGTGATAACTCATGAAACTGTTATGGTAACTAAATAAATTATTGCAAATAAAGTAATTTTCAGAGGGCCTGACTCCTACAAATGGTCAATAATTATTAGCTATATTATAGCAGTAACATGTCATTAGATTGAGGATGTCTGAACAAAGACCATGTATAATTATTTTTTGAGTGAGAATTCCAAGATCTGAATTCAAATCTTACCTTCTCCATTTCTTGATTTTGGACTTGCTTGGATAGTGGATATTTAATTATCTCTGACCCTTTAAAACATTTAATAGGGTAAATGGAGCAAGGCAAGAACAGTCAATAAATATTAGTTATTATCATGACTACTCAGCAAATGTTATAGTTGGCATTTGCATGTTGAATTCTTTGAGAAATGAATGACTGAATTAATTAGTCAGAATTACAGGTTATCATTACCAACTAACTAATGATAGTGTGAACAGAATTTATTCCTTTGTCACCCATGCTCTGTAGCTTTGGCACACCAATTTGAACTAAAAATGATTGCTTTTGTTGATTTGTTTGGTTCACCTCCAGCCTTTTGGAAGGATCTCTAGGGAGTAGATGGGAAAGATCTAAGAACAAGCAGTGTTGCACAATGATACTTTTATGGTAAATGAGCCTTGCCTGAGCTATAGGTACTGCTAAGTGAGGAATACACTTAAATTGTCAAAAAAGATAAGATAAATCAATAATAGCTCCCATTAAATGAGAAACAATTCCAGGGAGAGGAGACATAGTATTTTTTTAAAAGATTAATTTAATTTTTATTTATGTGTGTCTGTGTGGCTCTCTCCCTCACTCACTCACTCCCTGCCCTCTTCTCTCTCTCTCCCTCTCTCTCTCTCCCTCTCTCTCTCCCTCTCTCTCTCTCTCTCCCTCTCTCTCTTTCTCTCTCTCTCTCTGTGTATGTGTGTGTGTGTGTGTGTGTGTGTGTGTGTGTGTGTGTCTTTGAAGGCCAAAAGAGGACATCAGATCACATATGACTAGAGTTATGGGCAGTTGTGAGCCAATAAATATGGTGCTGGGGAATGAACTTAGGTCCTCTGAAAGAGCAGCCCCAGGATTCAGAGTCTTAATTACTTCTTTGTTCTAACTCTGAAACTAAAGAACGTCCTATTTTGCCATTTACTCACAAACACATGTATCTGACAAAAATCAGATAGCATTCATTTTAATACAACTAGAAATGCAGAACTCAAGCTTTACAATTTAAATATAGAGGAAAAAACTGCACTGCATTGTAGTTCCTCAACTACTACATCTTTTCCAGCAATTTACAAAACCAAAATTGTATCTTACAAGAGTGATTTACATTTGCCATAGCACTGCGGCTTTTTTGCCCCAGAAATATGATAAAATCTACTTGTATCTTCCTATAAAAACAACTCAGAATAAATGATAGTAAGTAATTAAAACAAATACTTCTGCACAACCTCTCACACTCTCAACTGCACTATTCAACTCTTTAATGACTTTCCACAAAGCCAGTGCTATCATATCCCCCTTGCACAGTTAATAGGTTGAAAGAACTGAAATTTAGAATTCACAGTGGCACTGGGATTTAATCCCAAGCTTATATATCTCTAAGGTCTCTGGCTATCTTGTCTCTTTGCTATGCTTTTGGTTAGTGAAGATTTTGAGTAACTATTTCTAAATGCTGCTGTTTGGGAACCTATGCTAACATATTTGGAGGTTCTGCTACTACTGTTCATAGAAGCTTTGCAGAAGCTCAGACAGATCTTGTGCTGCTAGTGATCCATCTCTAATGCACATTCTGTCACGTTCCCAAAGTGCATGCTAGTCAAAACCCCATAGCGGGAAGAAACCACGGCAGATACTCTCCAGCTTCACCTCCTTTAGTTTCCAGCAGATAAAAGACCACAAATTATTTCTCATTTCCCCTATCAAAAGATGGAATCTCTTTCCTTTGCCTTTGAATTCCCTGATCCTGTCACTCCCTTTGACCAAATACCAGGGATTACTCATACAGTAAGAAAACCCAAAGCATATGGAGAAACATCCAGACACTAGACAGTAAACGAAGCCAAGTGAACTTTCCATGCCTCCCTCCCAGACCCAAGCAGAAAGTAGGCAAGTGTCTGAGTCCAGCTGATGCCACTGGAAGCAGCAGAACTCCCCAGCTGAGCCAGAATCTAATTACACACACACACACACACATATCCACACCTCTCAGGTATGGGCTGATTTGTAATTCAAATAGTCTATCAAGGCAGTTCTAACCTTCCTAATGCTGACACCCTTTAATACAATTCCTCAAGCTGTGGTGACCCCCAACTATGAAGTTATTTTTGTTTCTACTTCATAACTGTAAAAATGCTTCTGTTATTAATCATGTTGTAAATATATCATATGCAGGATATCTGATATGTGACCCCTATGAAAGGGTTGTGTGACCCCTAAAGGGGTCATGGTCCACAGGGTGAGAACCACTGGTCTATGGAAATAGCTAACTGAAACACAGGTGGATCATTCTGAGAGGTAGTCTATACTTCCCTGTGGTCCTGATGGAACTTCAGCCATCCCCTTGTCTGCAGCTACACCTGTGTGACACAGCTTCATAATGGCATTTCCTTCTTTTCTGTTTCAATCTGTCTTCTTCCTTCCTGCTTCCTGATGTCACCTTCCAAATAAACTGCATTCACTCACATCCTGTCTTTGAGGGAATTAAAACTAAGATACAAAAGTTTGGCTTCTATACTTTTACACAATTTTTTTTGAAAACCTATACCTTCATGGAGTAGTTTATCCCATTGCTTCCAATATAACCAAAATTTCGTTTTTAATTTCTAAACCAAGATGCTACTGTAAAGTTAGAAATCGTGCATATATTAAACTAAACATTATTTTCAAACGTTGCACATTTATCTAAAGACAGAGAAATGATTCTGGTAAATTGTGATGCTGAACTCTATACAAAATCTTTTCCCAAAAATGAAAACACTAAATTTCCTGTTGTAAAAATTATTTCATAGACAGTCAATTACTTAATTGAAAGGAATATTTGTGTATTAAGCTAATTTTCTTTTTAACTGTCCAACTTTCTTGTTCAATGAATTTTTCTATAAACTCACTTTATAGAATGACTTTACATTCAGTCAGTGAATATTTCACCTGAGCTATAATCTACCATTTCATTAAATAACTTAGAAAGATAATAAGGAGAATGAGATACAGAGAAGAATTTTAAGTATTTTTATATAAAAAGGGCACTTCTACATGAGAAAAGACTGAACAGCCATGACTCATTAACACCCCTGCATCCAGCTGCCACCCAAGAGAACAAAATTCAGATTAATATTTAAAATTCTGCTGCTTTTTTAAAAACTCATAACTCTGAATGATTAATTTCAACTAACAAAACCCTGATCATGAACGTAAATACTTGATTTTTTCTGACACTTTCCAGCATATGAGAAAAAGTAATATAGGGCTAGGGACGTATTTTTCTTAGTTGACAGAATGTTTGCCTAGGATTTGTGAAGCTCTGGGTTCAAATTCCAGCACTGCATAGGACAGGTATGGTAGTTCATTCCTGTAATTCCAATAATACAGAGGTAGAAACAAGAGGATCAGAAGCTTAACGTCACATATTCAAGGTCATCCTTGGCAACGTATCAACTTCCGGGACAGCCTGGGATGTGGGAAGTTATATGGGGAGAATGTAGTAAGGAACAATATATTTCCAAATTCCTAAATTAAGGTCTACTACCCAAGGCCCAAGGCCCAATAGATTGCCTAGGCCTCCTCACTGACACCCACATTCAGGGGTCTTGATCAGTCCCATGCTGGATTCCCAACCATCGGTCTGGGCTTTGAGAGGTAACCCTTGTCAGGTCAGCTGTTTCTGGGGGTTAAACCAGCCCAGTCTTAACCCCTTTGCTTATCAGTCCTTCCTCTCTGTCACTGGGTTCCTTGAGTTCAGCTCAGTGTTTAGCTGTAGGAGTCTGCCTCTGCTTCCATCAGCCATTGAAAGAAGGTTTTGTTTCCCAGACTCTCTGATAGTAAGATTGTAGGCTGGCACTCCCCAGATTACAGTCAAATTTTTATAAACAAGTATCTTTGCATATGCTATCTAGTTTCTTCAAGACCTTTTTAAAGTCAGAAACATCTGGTAATCAGATATTGAGAACCTGTCAATGTTCACACACCTGAAACACCACAGTCTCAAAATCAAGACTCTCTGCTAAAGTGTTCAATTTAAGAATTTGATACCTATCTATGAGGATGACACCAACTGACAATCTAAGCAATAGTGGAGAGTCTATCTTAAATTCCCTTCCCGAATAATGAGATTGCCAACTACCTTATGTGCCATCCTAGAGCTTTCATTCAGTGGCTGATGGAAGCAGAGGCAGACACCCACAGCTAAACACTGAACTGAACTCCTGGAACCCAGTTTCAGAGAGGGAGGAGTGATGAGCAAAGGGGCCAAGACTGGGCTGGTGAAACCCACAGAGACAGCTGACTTGAACAGCTGACTTGAACAAGGGGGAGCTCATGGACCCCAGACTGATGGCTAAGAGGCCAGCATGGGACTGATCCAGACCCCCCTGAATGTGGGTGTCAGTGAAGAGGCCTCGGAAATCTATGGAGCCTCCAGTAGTAGATCAGTATTTTCCCCTGGTGTATGAATGGATTTGGGAGCCCATTCCACATGGAGGGATGCTCTCTCAGTATGGACACATGCGGAGGGCCTAGGCTCTGCCTGGGATGATGTGACAGACTTTAAAAATCACCCATGGAAGGCCTCACCCTCCATGGGGAGGAGATGGGGAAAGGGCGAGGAGTTGGGGGAGTTGGTGGGATGGGGGAGGAGGGGAGGGAGAGGGAGCTTGGACTGACATGTGAAGGAAGCTTGTTTCTAATTTAAATTTAAAAATGAAAAAAAGAGAATTTGATACCCAGGACCTTCTAAGACTTTAGGTGAGCAATTAATAGGCCTAGACTCACCCATTCTCTTTATTTCAACTCTCTCATACATTGCGTCCTTACTGTATCCCCTTCCTCTACTCCCCCAGTCTCTGCACCTCCCACATCCTCCTCCCCCAGATCCACTCCTTCTCAATTTCCCTTCATAAAAGAGCAAGCTTCCCTGGGATATCAACCAAACAGGGCAAAACAAGTTATGAAAAGACCAGACACAAATTCTTGTATCAGAGCTAGACAAGGCAACCCAACAGGAATGATTTTAAGCAAAGCATCTGAGTATAGAGACACTATCTCAACAGAGTGAAGCTGCCTTGTTAGTCTAGAGAGACGTTGGCAAGGTGGGCTACAGAAAAATGTCAGCTTGGTCTCACGTGATAATAGTAGCATAAGGAAATGAGAACACAGTAGCCTTGAAGAGAAAAGGACACTGTCACTACCAGCTACAGCTTCACTTTGCAACCTTCGAAGTATCCTACATACAAAAAATGTCCAATGAGATATGGTTTCGGTGATTCAGAATGAAGGCTGCCCCTTGACCTATTGGCATATGTTGGGTTACACCAAATCCACAGTGTAAGTGCGTCAAATTCCTGTGTTCCAACTCACTGAGCCAAAATGCCTTGGGTGACAGCTTCTTGTTGTCCGGAGCTGACCATGAAACTCTGCCTTACTTACCAACTTGTAAAATAAACTTCAATCACCTTCTGCTGTTGTACCATGCAGCTGCACCTACTCATTTATATGTTGATTATCACCCCTTAAACAGCCATGGTGGAAAGAGCAAATTCTCAGTGCATGCAGTAGACACACAAATGTTTTTGACTAAATCACCCTTTAGCTTTAGTCTTACAACTTGTTGTTGGTGTTTTGTGGGGGTGGGTTGTGTTAATGTTTTGCATCCTAACTGTGTGGGCAGGAACACCTTCAATTTTATTTTATTTAGCTTGTTTTCCTTCCTGTGTCCTAGTCACCTTACAAGTAACTATGTCATGACACTCTCGCCAAACCTTTCTGAGCTAGGCACCTTTGTTAGTTTCATTTGGTAGGCAAAGAATCAGAGGCACACGAAGATGGGTCATTTGTCTTAGTCACAGAACAGAGAAAGGACTTGAATCCAGGCCTTCTGGTTACATCCATTTCTTTCTTTGTCCAACCAACTCAAATATATGTCTCAGTCTGAGCCTCAGAGTCTTCATCTGGCACATCAGTGCTGATATCTTCCCCATCCCCCATAGCCTCAATAACAACAACAAAAACGGATGCACACTCTCTGGACACTATAAATACTAATTATACTTTCACTTAGAGTTATCATTACCCATCAACTCCCATTTGACCAAAGTAAGCAAAGACCCAATGGAAAGTTTCAACTGTAGAAGAATTGAACTTTGTTTAGAAACCAAAAACACCTGGTAACCAAGTCAAAGATTCCCCTGGCTCGAATTATTAGCTAAAGCAGATGTCTTACTGTAATAAAGCTTAAGTTGGCATACCTATTGTCACCTAATGCTTGTCCTTTCCCTTCTCTTCTGCATTTTGTTCTCAGAGCACTAGCTGGTACGACTGAAAGATGAAGTTATCAGAGTTCAAATTGAGAATTGATCCTAATTCACACGTCAGCTCTTGGTCCAGAGCTACAAAAATAAAACACATTATTTTGTTGCTCCATAAGACCACAGAGCTCAGTTCATTCCATCTCTCCAAAGATGTCTTGGGCTCAGCACTATCCCCTTGGGCCCATCAACATTATCACTTAATAAGTGGCTGTTTCTCAAAGTCCTTCCTGTTCTAATACTTCCTAAAGGTCTTTGGATAGTTAATGGCTCTGGTGAGATATGGCCAGGATATTTTTCACAAGTGATTAGTTGTAGTGCTTCTTTTAAATATCTGACATTTCTGAAAGCAATCATTTTAATAGCTTCTCTGTGCTTGATTCCAAAGTTAATAAGCAGTGCATAGAATTTCCATGGCAACCAATCTCAGAAAATCCCAGAGGAAGCTGTTGACTCCTCTACTGAATCTTCCAAAGCTGTTACAACTTTCCTTATGGCATCTTCAAAGAAAGCATGCAAAATACTGCATTCCTACATTTGCATTACTCTTATTGCAAGCATGACATAGCAGCAATGCTTGGTGTATTTTCTGAAATTGAGCTCCATCCTTTTTCTTTGGCTAAATTTCAATTCACAGATTGGGCCATTAGACCTTCTAAAGTATATATTGGATGGTTTTTAGTGCATCAATAGGGTTGTACAACTATCACCTATATCTAGTTTGTGATCACTTTCATTGCCAAAAAAAGTGATGCCTACCAACCAGGCATCAATCATCATCCCTCCCTCCTGTCAACTTCTAGCAATTACTAATGTGCGTTCTATTTCTATTTACCTATTTTTGATATTTCATCTACATGCAATAAGACACCTAGTTATCTTTTGCAATGAACTCCTTCTATTTAGCACAATGTTTTCAAGACACACTCATGTGTAGTATGCATCAGTACTTCATTTTCTTTGTTGCTGAATAATCTTCTTCTGTGTAGCTAGGCTATGTTTTGTTTTCCATTCATCTGTTGGTAAATGGTTGGGTTGGTTCCATCATTCTGTTCACATGAATAAAACTGCTCTGACCCTTGTGCATATGTTATAGAAGGGACACATTTTCATTTCTCTTGGGTATGCAACTAGGAGCAGAATTGATGAGTCATAAGGTAATGCTCTCTAACACGTTAAACAACTGTCAAATGGCTTTCAAAACTACTGTGTCATTCTACATTTCTGCTAGCAGCATATGAGCATGTTAATTTTTTCACATCTTGTCAACACTTCCTGTTACTGCTCTTTTCTAGTTATCCTAGTGATATCTTATAATAGTCTTGATTTGCATTTCCCTAGTGGCTAATGAAAACATCATTCTTTACCAGCTAAGATAATAACTAATTTCAATTTTTATGCACTAAATTCTAGGTATTTCTTCCATATTATGACATAGTTGCAATCACAATCCTACTCTATTTAGCTAATTAATGGCTTAGTACAAATATAAATGGCTCAGAACAAGATGTTATGTTTTCAAAAGCATGTCTCCAGGACCTGGGAGAACCAGTGTCAACACACAGACTTTCTCAACTCTTGAGCATATCTTCTATGAAACATATTTTCCTGTATGTGAGAACCATATTATAAGAATCAGTAACTGGACACTAGTGAGATCTCCAGAGATCTACAAGGATAACAGCAACTGGCAAACTAAGCAATAGTGGAGAGACTACACTAATAGCCCCTCCTTGATGATGAGGTTGATGACTACCCTATATGCCATCCTACAACCTTCATCCAGTGACTGATGGAAGCAGAGACAGATACCCACAGCTAAACACTGAACTGAACTCCTGGAACCTAGTGACAGAGATGGAGGAGTGATGAGCAAAGGGGTCAAGACCATGAGGGTGAAACCCACAAAGACAGCTGACCAGATAAGGGGGAGCTCTTGAATCCCAGACTGATGGTTGAGAGGCCAACAGGGGACTGATCCAGACTCCATGAATATAGTGCCAGTAAGGAGGCCACAGAAATCACTGGGGCCTTGGGTAGTAGATCCGTGTTTACCATGGTGTATGAATGATCTTTGGGAGCCCATTCCAAATAGAGGGATGCTCTCTCAGCCTGGACACATGGGGAAGGACCTAGGTCCTGCCCTGGATGAAATGATTTTGGAGATCCCGCCAAGGAGGGCCTAACCCTCCCTGGGGAATGATGTGGGGATGGGGTGGGGGCTGGGGGCGCTGGGGGAGGGACAAGGGAGAAGGGGTGGGAAAGGGAGCTGGGATTGACATGTGAAGCATTCATGTTTCTAATTTAAATAAATACATATATTGAGAGAAAAAAAGAATCAGTAGCTCACTGTGGAAAAATAAGTTATTGGTTTTGCAAATCCTGACTGTATTAGGAAATGCACCAGAGTGTGGGTTTATTTATCTGACCATAGTAACTAGTTGAGCCATACAGCACAGATGTAAACTTCTCAGACAGATGTGGAACTAAGTCATCAAAAATCAAAGGGAATGGGATGGACATAACGTCTGCAGGAACTCTCTATTAGATGATAAAATCACATAACAGAGCTCCAAGTCCAGCGAGACATATAGTTCATCTTCCTATTCTCATACTCAACTCTGAGTCCCTCAAACATACTAAGTTCCCTCTTTTTATGCACCTGTGTGCAAATTCTTGTATACACAGATACACATATATGTGGAAGCCTTGGTGTCAGCATCAGGAATGACATCCACCTTCTTTGCCATGGGGATTCTCACTGACCTAGAGATCACCAATTAGGCTAACCTAACTATCAGTGAACCCAGTCACCCTCCTGTCTCCATCTCCCCAGTGTAGGAATTAGAAGTACACACTACCCCCATTCAACATTTTCCTATGTGTTCTGGGGGATCAAATTCAGGTCCACATGTTTAAGAGGCAAAGTTTTATAGATCAACTAAGTTATTTCCCCAGTCTTATATTCCCTCATAACCAGAGCCTTCTGTGGGGCGAGGGAACAGCTTTGCAAAAGCAAAGTCTATTTATCCACTGCTTTCAATTGATACATTTCAAACTGTCTGAGACCTTGAGTCCATCTGGTAACATTTCTGTGACAAATTATCACAGACACAGTGGTGGAAGACAACACATACATTTTTCCAACATTTGGGGAGTTCAGCAACTCAATGGGCTGAGAGGATCAAGGTGTCTTATGGTGTTGTGTGCTTGGGGCAGGGTGCTCGGGGGAAAAACTGTTTCTTTGCCTTTTCCAGGTTCTGAAAGCTGATGGATTCCTCAACTCGTAGCTTCTTCCTCCATATTGAAAGCTAGCAGTACAGCATTTTTAAAATCTCTCCCCTCTCCTCTTTTCTTCTCTCCTCTTACTTCTGCCCCTCCCCTCTCTACTTCTATAACTTACCCTTCTGCTCCCTTCTTATGAGGAAACTTGTGATTACATTGGGCCCAGCCATATAATCCACAATAGTCTCACATTAACAAAGTCTCTTTTGTCATATAAGGTGCAATACTTACACATTGGGGATTGGGACACAGACACAGAAATCTTTGGGAGCCATTATTTAATTTGCCACAGTCCCTTTATCATAATGGCTCAACGTAGTAAACAAGTGTAGAAATGTATTCACTGGACATTACTGCTTCCATAGATATTCCCAAGGTTCAATGTATAGCTGACAAATGAGGCCCTAAATAAGTGACCAGTTTGGTTTTGCTAGACCATAATGGCTGAAAGACAGGAAGAAAGCTAGAACTATATCTTAAAATGTACTAAAATGATTAGCTATGCAATTAGGACTGCCACATGTGGCACACTCTTTTAATCCCAGAATTTGGGTGGCAGAGCTGATGAATCTCTGGGAGATTTATACCATCCTGGTTTACCTATTAAGCTCCAGGCCAGCGAAGGCTACACAGTAAGAGTTGTCTCAAAAATAAAGACTTCATTCCGTAACTCTGTGTTCTATCAAATTTACTTCATGAAACATTGGCATGATGATAAATGTGTTATTAGAATATGAAACCAAGATGATAGCAGATTCAATTGAATGCAGGATGACCAAGCAGGAGGACACAGTAGCAGGAGTATTGTGGGGGGAACAGAAAAGTGGTAGTGACAATAAGAGTAAAAAAGATGGAGAAAGATGTAAGGACTCTCTTCAGACATTCTTACACACTTCCCTCAGATCCGTTCTAGAATGAAAGGATAAACATCACAAGATTTGAGAAGAGCAGAGAAAACAGAGAGGAGAAGGGGGGCATGGGAGGGGAGGTAAAGGGAAGGGAGGAGAGGAAAAGGAGGGAAGAAGAGAGGAGGAGAGGAGGGGTAGGGAGGGGAGAGGAGGGGAGGGGAGAGGAAAGGAGGGGAGGGGAGAGAAAAGGTGGGGAGAGAGGAGAGAAGAGGGAGGTACTAAAGACCTCCTGACCTGGTAACCATAGCAAGCAGGAGAATGTTAATGGCAACCAAAATAACTGATAGAGATAATAGACCACATTCTGAGGAAGGGAAACTTATCATTGTGCTCCAGATTTTCAGAACCTGAGCCATCCAGTGGTCACCCTGAGAAGATTTCTAACAGAAAATAGATGTCACGTGCTTGCAGTGATGAGCACCTCTGGATAATCTAAAACTCTGGAACACAGGCTAGATATTAAGCATGTAAATATGAATGGGAGTTTTGCTTTCACGTACTTCAATGGTTGCAAGAAAACAACTAACTCAAATGGAGGGTAAGAAATACAGAAGTTTTTACATTAATGGCTGTATTATGCCAATTTGCATTTGTTTACAGGATGCTTGGCATGGTAGCCCCATGTGCCTCTCTCCTGAATACCTACTTTTGCTTGCTTTTTATTCTATACAATGCTTCCATGGATATCAAAGCAATGCCTCTAACATACGTATTTATTTGTATTATATCCCCATGCTTCAAAACTCCCAAGTTCCCCCATTCTCCACAGTGAAGTTCCTAAGCTCTGGTCCTGACTATTCTTGCATGAGACTGCCCAGAACACTGCAGGGTTTTTAGCCATTTCCCTAGCCTCCCAACTATATGTCCCTACCCCACCGTGATAGACAGCATAATATCCTGCCAGCAAAGTAAATGCCTAAATTCCTGGAACCTCTTAGTACATCATAGAAAAGGGGAATTAAAGTTTCAAATGCAATTAAAGTTTGCTGATCAGATGTCCTTAAAATAGTGAGATTACCCTGGATTATCCAGATGATCCCAAAGTAAGCATAAGTGTCTTGAAGAAAGTCAGATGGAGAAATGACTAGAGAAGAAGGATCAAAAAAGATAACAACATTGCTAGCTTTGAAGATAAAAGGAAGTGTGCTGCTGGGAAAGGGGAGGCTGCAAATCTTAGCAGCCTTTGGAAGGAATACAGCCCCACTGGCATCTTAAATGTAGCCTAATGAGACTCAACTGCAACTGCTGATCTCCAGAAGGAGAAAGGATTTTTCTTGCTTTAAGCCACTAGGTTTGTGATCAGAAACAAATACAACAGCACTACTAGCTGAAATACCCCAAAACGTCTTCAAAATTTTCCAAATATCTCTTGAGGACAAACCCACTATCAGCTTGAGTCCCTGGTTCTATGTAACAGAGTCCTAATTCCCCAGAATCCTGTCTTAGGACTTTCTGTGATAAACAAACACTACCCTGCCTGCTGAACAAGATCACCCAAGAGACAAGATACCATCCTACCTAGCCTCTCATTTCACAAATAGGCTAAATCAGCTCATCTCTCTACAGATGAGACGAGACTCCTGGAATAGACAATGTGCTTTGACCCGCCTAGCATTCTTATCTATGCTTATATGTATTCCTCTACAATGTGCCTAATTTCTGTTTTCAAGTCATTTCTATTTCAAAAGCCTTGCAGTTGCTATGCATATTAGGTCAAAGGTATGCTAACTGCCCCATCTCAAACATATTATTTCATTTAATTCCCTATCTATGCTTCTGTACCAATACACACCCACTTTTTTCTTTCTTAGCGATAAATAACTCCCCCAAGAGTGAGGAGATGGTTTACTATGAATGTGTGAGGACCTCAGTTTGAATCCCCAGAACCCACATAAGTCTGGTCATATTAGCATACATCTATAATCTCAGTACTCATGCTTCAAGATAGTAGGTAGAGACAGGAGAATCCAAAGCTCACTCTCAGGCCAGCTCATCTGGTTTATGGAGCTTCAAACAATAAAGAGACTCTGTCTCAAACAAGGTGGAAGGTGAAAACCAATATCTGAGGTTGTCATCTGACCTCCACCCACATATACCTCAGACAGACACACAAATGCACACAAGAAATGACCTCCTATCTCTGTGTAAGTAACCTTTAAGTTATCCTTAAAGATCAAATTTAACTGTTCTCAAAAACAGTGAAGACCTCCTAGGCTCTGCTGAAAAGACAGTGAATCAACACTTGATCAACTCTGGACCCTCATAGTGCTAATTTTTTATAACATGTCCTCATTAAGAACTGACCCCGTATTGAGACTTGGTACCTAGAGAAATAAATGCCTTAGACAGGAATGAACAAAAGAATAGAAGCCACAGATCCAGAAACTAGTGTGATTGTGAGATACTCAAGCTGCCAAATAAATACAAGAGTATAATTCCAGGTCTGGTTCACCAGGATCAAGAGGGATTCCACTTTTGAAAGAACAGGTGGTATTCCATTATCAGAGGCAGAGCTTGGCTGCTAAAAACACAAGTTGGCAAACAGGTACTGATTGCGTCATCATACTGTGTGTCCATGAATCTGACATAGGAAAAGCAGTACTGAAACACATAGCAAAAGAAGTTTAACAGAGTCTTTCATGAGTTTGTCTGATACCAGGTTTAGGCCATAAAACAGCCATTCATAAGCATTGAGTGAGCACAAGTAATAGAACTGTGGACATTTATGAGAATCTTGAGAGTAGAAAATATTGTGTGACCAATTTTGTTTAAAATCACAGAATATGCTCAGAATACTAAATGCAAATGGATGTGATCCATCACTGATTAAACCTGAAAATGAGTTTTCAGATATTCATGTGGACTTGTGGAGATAGATAGAAAAATATGAAGAAACTTTAAGAGGTATACAGGGTCTGCAAGCATGGCTCCAGAGGGATCTTCATGGGTCAAAACTCAGAGGAAAGCACCAGTAATATGTTAGTCTAGTTCACAGTCCTTCTGTAGGCACATGATAGGTGCCCAGTCTGGGATGCTACACTCAACATCAAAAATGTGGTGGTTCTCTGTGAGGGTGGGTCTACCCCTAGAAAGTATTTGCCAGCATTGATAGTTTTGCTGTGCTACTGGGATAAAGGAATGCTGTGTTGGATAATTTTACGTGAACTTGACACAAACTAGAGTTGTCTGAAAGAAGAGAACCTCAATTGAGAAAATGACTGTATAAGATCTGGATATAGAGCATTTTCTTAACTAGGGATTGATGGGGAAGGACCAAGCCCATTGTGGGTGGTTCCATCCTTGTGCTGGTAGTCATGGGGTATATAAGAAAGCAAACTGAGCAAGCTATGGGGAGCAAGCCAGTAAGCAGCACTCCTCCATGACCTCTGCATCAACTCCTGCCTCCAGGTCCCTACCCTGCTTGACTTTTTGTCCTGAATTCTCAATGATGAACTGTTGCCTGAAGGTGTTAGCTGAAAAAAAACCCCTCTCCTCCCCACGCTTTTTGGTCATGGTGTTTCATCACAGCTAATAGTCCTCCAAACTGAGACAGGTGCTCCAGGGCACCTAGTGGGCAGAGGACAGGGCTACTCAACACTGAAATACCCATACCATAGAACCACTGGGCCTCAGATAGCAGTATTGCCAAGGTTGAGAAACCGTGAGACAGAACAACAAGGAAAAGTGTAAGAAACAAGTCTGTGTGAACCTAAGTGTACTACCAAGGCCTCTGAGTAACCACACAGAGTACTCACTTGCTGAGTTTTTGCAGTCATTAATAAAGTTTCTCTCTTAGGACAAAGGACACAGCTTGTTTACAGGCAAGAAAGACAGGCAATGCCCAATGGGGTGAATTTTCTTGGGGTTTGAAAGGGTTCCAGAACATTCAACCTTTAAAAGGTAGCCCAGACCATTAAATTCCAAACCTAAGGGTTATACTAGGATAACTTGGCCTCTATTGAACAAAAGCAGCATTGGACCTACATGCCAGGATGCCACCCAATCACCTCATATATTCCTCAAGAATAAAGGGATTCCCACCCCTGCCCACTTACACACATAAACCTTTTATGAGAAAATTTTGTTCTTTTGCTAGATGGCAATGTACTCAGTTTTAACCACTACAAAAGGGCAAAAGTCACAGTAGATGAGTTATGTGCAGACTGCCTATACACTCTGAAACAGACAGAAACCACCTAGGATTGCAGCAGCTCAAATTTGTGTTCATTGAGTCTGAGATGTTAATGGTTAAGAATGTTGGCTACTATCAGTTCTGAAAAGTTGGCTTGCTTTTGGTGTCTCTCCTCCTCACCCTCCTTTCTCCTCCTTTCCCTTCACTTCTCTAGATCAATCTGCTAAGGTGTGTTGCTGAAACTAAGCAGGAATTTAGCTTCTCTGCTTACCACTACCATGCCAGTCGTTTTGAATGTAATATAGTATCTCTACCTCAACTTTTCTTAACTCGGTCACTAACATTAACATCAGGTGATGCTGTTATTTATAAACAATAATGTTGATTTTTGTAGAGTGGTCTACTAAAACTGAAAGCTAACAGTTATTTCATGCTAACAGAGCTGGGAGGCTATTTTCAAACTGTTTGGCTTAGTTGTGTTTCCTTTATTTAGCCTAAATCCCCAGCAATTGCATAGTATTTCATTTCATTTCTGTAATGCTAACTGTGCTTTAAGATATTTAATTACAATTGATGAGCTCGCCCTTCCTTTATGGAAACAGATCCCAGGAAAACCTATAGAGTTTGTGAACTAAACTGGAAAGGAGTTGGTCATTTTTAACCAACTACTATTTAGTCTCCAAAAGTGTGCTGCTTTCCAAGTCCCCACAACCACAGTTTACCAGTGGCTCTATTCTCCATTCAGAAACAGAAAGCCAACATTTGAAGGAAATCAGATAGCTCCCTCTGAGTTCCCTATTTATTATTGATTCCTGATTCATATCTATTCCAGTAACTACTAATTGTCCTTAGAGGAATTTGGGTGGATTTCCATGATATTTCAGACACTTAAGCACAGAAAGTATTCAGTACAATAGAATTCTGAAATTACACCTTTAAGGAAAAGAAGAAACCAAAACTAGAGAATTATAGTAGTTATTCTACCTTGCCACCCAAACACACACACACACACACACACACACACACACACAATCTTTCAGAATAGTTTTTGAATTATGTTGAAGAGTCTAATAGTAGCTGTATATAAAAGTATATTTTATCAGATCATCGCAAAGAACTTAGCAATGAACCGTTTTGATTTCCTAAAATGATTCAGGTTGGGTGAGATGCCCCTGTGGTTGACTGCAGCATCAAAAAGAAATTAGAACATCTCTTTCTCTGAGTCCCATTAGACCATTCTGGCACCATTCAACCAGCCTAAGTTAAGAAGCTTAGATGGGTGGCTCACTCTGTAAAAGGGACACATTTAAAGACAGCCACCTGGAATTGCCTGGGGCATCCAATTATGGGCTGTGAGACACATGGCGCTGGCCCCTACCTCGGACCGCCACACGACATAAGGGTGGCTATGACTGTTAGATGGTGGCTGGAACTTCCTCTGCTGGAGCCATCTCCTAGGAGAAGCGAAGATGCCATTGGGTCCTCCCCCAGAAGAACAGAGGATGCTTGCAGGACTGCGGCCACTCGTGGTCCCGGCCAGGACCGAAGGCAGGTCCCAGGCCATGCTCTTCTTGAGACCACTGCGACTTAGTTGAACCTCGTAATCAAAGTGGAAGCTGCTAGAAGGTGACTTTTCTTGTGGGGTACTGGGTGTGGAGAAAGAGCATAGAGGTCTGGTTGTCGGGAACCGGGTAGTCCGAGAGTGCTGACTTCGGGGAGAAGACGCTGAGCGGGAAGCAAGACCCTCAGCTAGGAGCTGTGGAGAGTGGAGGCGGCTTGATGTGGAGCCCCGCAGGCCGCCCTCGGTGCCCATCTCGCTCCCACAGTCACCGATCAGGGCAGGGTCCAGGCTGCGCGTCTGGCGAAGCTTCCTTTTGGAGAATCCCTTGGCCGAGGCTGTGCCTCCGGACGCGGGCGAGGAGCAGGAGAAGACGCTGTGCAGCAGGCTCTGCGCAGACATCTCAGCAGGGCTGGGTCCGAGGGCCACCTTCTTCTCTTAACCTCCTAGATCGCTGGAGGCTGCGACCTGTGAAAACTAGTGGCTGGAGTAGGCGGGGTAAAGCTGCCAGGCTGGGCTCGAGGAGGATGGTGGAGGGCAGTGCCCGGTTCACGCACCACCAGCGCGCTCCAACAGTCCTTGATGAGGCAGAAACCGGAGCTCCACCCCCAGCCTTCTAGGAAAAGAGGTCCGGGTCCTTTTACTGCCTAAGGAATCTTCTCCCTGGAGCCCAAGTCTCAAAGAGGCTAAGGGAGAGGAGGAAGAGAAGGTCAGTGACTCTCGCTGAGATCTTTGCTCCAGCCCGCCAGCGCCACTCCCCCTTCCCTGCCGAAGGCAGGAGACTCTGTGCTCCAGCTCTCTGGCTCTGGACAGCCTCGAAGTCTCCAGCAAGCTCCTCCTCGTGGCCTGAGGACAGTCCCGAAGGCTCGGGAGGAGGCTGTCTGAGAGTCCGCCCAGAGCACGTCCCCCCCCCGTGCTCCTGGTGCGGTGAGAACTCCTCGGGGAGCACCCGAGCTCAGTTGCCAGGCTGCGCCCCCATGCACCTTCTTGGTGACTTGTGGGCGGCAGCTGAGCTTTGGGGGATCAGTTGGGGTGCTGCTCCCTCCTTTCCTACAGACGAGGCGCAAAGGTGTTTGTCAAGTTCACATTTCCGCGCGGTCCCTGTGCTGCTGCAGCGGGACACTCTGCGTGCTGTGCCCCGGCCTTCCAAAGAGCGAAGTGACAAGGGTGGCAAAGAACTGCCGGCTGCGCTTGGCGCTACTCTGAAAGCACGGAGTTCAGAAGGTAGCCTCCGAAGCGGGTGTCCCTGTTCCTCTGTAGAGCGACACTTGATATTCACTGCCAGACTTGGTCGGGCCGGGAGCTGGCACAGAGATGTCTTAGCACTCTTACGCCAGAGGCAGCGGGAAAAGGGGTGGCTCGGCACGGGTAAGGCCAAGGCCGGAGAAAGGCAGGGTCTGGAGCCGGGGCGGAGTCAGGAGCCGGAGCTAGCCGAACGTGAAGTTTTCCAGGCGCCAAACCTGGGAAGTAGCTCAGAGAGCCGGAGGCTGGTCTCTGATACCCAGCCTCTAGGGAGAAAGTCTGGAGGACGGAAGTGCTGCGGACCTTCTCCCCCGACTCCCCTCCCCCAAACCCAGGGGCGCGCCTTCTCCACACTCGTTTCTGCAAAGGAAGGGGAGTGTCAGATTGCACCCCACCCACTGGTGTCAGACCCGCAGCCCAGGACGCTTTTTCTGAATTTAGAGTTAAATCCCAGCCTTCTCTCCTCCTACCCCCAACCTCGCCGCTTTTTTTTTTTTTAAGAATCCTGAAGATGCAATTCAAATGCTTGAGTCTGCCCATGGGGACCTACTAAGAAAAGTGGAAGAGGGTGAAAGTCCTCGCTTGTTAGGGTCCCATGCACATGTGTAGATAGATGTGTTCTATTTAGGAGGAGAGGTGAACAGAGTTAATTGGCATCAGGGTTCGCCCCAGAACTGGCCTGAGCACTGGACTCAGTTGCCAGGACTTGGGTAACTGAAAAACACAAAAGTCATACTCAGTAATCCGGGCTTGCAAATGAACTTGGAGCAGCTTCTCCCACTTTCCCACTCATGCAATCTATAAAACGCCAAGCCTTGCCGCCTCTTGTAGGACTTTCAGAAGTCACACTTAAATTTTGCTAGCTATCCTACAATCATCTCTGCAGGCACTGCAGGGATTGGTCAGAACATTGGAAATAAGTGACTGTCACTTCTTGGGTTATGTGTGTTTTTTTTAAAAAAAGGACGTGGGGGTGAAGAGAATTTACAACTTACTACAAATAAAAATGAGAGTTTATCACTTATTTAGGAAAATATAACGAAGTTTTTTTTTTTTTTTTTACAATGCCGCCTGGTTAAGAGAACCAAACAAGGTGTTTTATTATGTAGCAGGAGGCAGGTCGTGCATCCTAATTAGCAGGAAAATTCATTGCCTACACAAAGAACATGGAATATCCTGTCTAGGTTCCACATAGAGCCTGCATTTCTCTTTGTAAACGCAGGAGACAGCATCCCTGGAATAACGAATAGGAATGAGCTTCTGGGTGAAGATAGGTTGATTTACTTTGGGTTGTTTGGGGGTTTGGTTTGTTTGATTGGTTGGTTAGTTGGTTGGTTGGTCGGTTTTTGTGCTGTTTGGATTGATGGGTGGTTATCCTTGCTAGTTTTATGTCAACTTGACTCGAGTTAGAGTCATCAGAGAGGAGGGAACCTCAATTGAGAGCAATTAAGAAAATGCCTCCATAAGATGGGACTGTAATCAAGCCTGTGGAGCATTTTCTTAGTGTTTGATGGGTGAGGGTCCAGCCCATTGTGGGTGTGACCATCCTGGACTGGTGGTCCTGAATTCTATAAGAAAGCAGGCTGAGCAAGCCATGAGGATTAAGTCACTAAGAAGCACCCCTCCGTGGCCTCTGCATCAGTTCCTGCCTCTAAGATCCTGCTCTGTTTGACTTCCTGTGCTGACTTCTTTCAATGATGGATTATGTTATGAAAGTGTAATAAAATAAGCCCCTTCCTCCACATCTTGCTTTTGGTCATGGTGTTTCATCATAGCAATAGTAACTTTAACTAAGATAATGTCTATTATTATTCTAACTTTGGTCAGAATCTCAATATGTAGCCCCAGCTGCCACAAAATTTACTGTGTTCCAGGTTGACCTTGTATTTAGAAATCCTCCTGCCTGTCTCCCCTGGGATGGAGTTTAAGGTGGGAGCTATCATGACTGCTCTACTGCCTGAAAATAGGTCCTATCACTGGTCACTGTCTTTATGTTTACTTGTCTTGTCCCTAGTATTTTCAGTTAGCTGTTCTGAGAGGAGCCACACCATTTAAAATTACTTGATGGCCTACCTAATAGTATACCAAATCATCTTTGGGTCTTGGTAAGGTTAGTTATCTTCTCTCCTCAAAGAATTTGCAGTAGAAGTAAATATGGGTGTATCTTGCCTGTCTTTTCTTTGGTAACAATGCCTCATAACTTTTCACTCATGATATAAACACCTGTTTGAATAGTCTCCAGTGTTAGGATACCACTGCATGGTTACACCTCATTGCATGGTTATGCCTCATTGAGTCTTGGCATTCAGGGTAGATGTTTAACAGAGTCACACTTTATGGGACCACTTGTGACTCAAGATGGCTGAGTAAATGTCATTTCTAACTCATAGATATGATCTGTTTGTCTAAGCTCCTGTGATGACCATGAGGTTGAACATGTAGCCCTGCCAGGATTGTGATGGTCAAATAGGAATGTCACAAAAGTGCAATGACATTTCTGGCCAAGGATGGAGAGCCAACAAGCAGAATGACTCCTCTCTTAGCACTCCTAGGGCTTGGAACAGATACGTGTCAGTTAATTCATCACCTTGCTTCAAACAGGTCCTGACCCAACATTAACCTGGAAGTTGCTTTACGGTTGGGAACAATGAGTAAATTCTTTTTAAATACTTTCATGTCTGACTTACCAATGGACATCGTTTAAAAAGTGTCTTGTTAGTGATTTATTGGTGTATGTGTATCATAGAGCATATACAAACATAGTGGTATAGATATGTCCCTTGAAGTGGCATCTTAAGGAAAACAAGAGATGTGACAAATATGTAACATCTGAGGCTGCTATTGGTGTAACATGACATGCTAATTTATAGTAAATATTTTACTGTGAAATAATAATAAAAGAATAGTACAGTAAATGCATAATCCCCTATAATTTGCAAGTAGGGTATACTAATATATTCAAGATAATATTGTACATTCTACTGGGACTTGGGGGTTTGTTGTAACTTGGGGCAGGATCTCCCTTTGTCACCCAGGCTAGCCTGCAATCTTTTGTCCTCTACTTTCTGCCTCCTATGACCATACACAGGCAAATGAGGAATTACACAGTAGCATTGCCACAGAAAACAACTTTTTCAGCTCCATTAACATCTTATCGAATGTAATAGATAGGATCCATCCTTGTCTAGTGAATGGCTATATTCATTAAGATGAGGCTCCTTGGGAAAAGTTAGCTAGCATATTTATTTGCACTTTTAAAACACAGGAACAAACGTAATGGTTCTTCTATAATGAAAGATTTTTGTAATAAACCATTTTGACTTTTTAATATTTAAAAAATTATTTTGTAGTGGTACTTACCACAAAAAAGGAAGAAGAAAAACTATAACAGGATTGAAACAAACACCACATTAAGCCAATTAACTTTATACCCTTTTCCACAACTCATGTGTCTTTTTGCCTGTATTCCATCAAAACTCATCATCTAATATTACCCTTTCTTGGTCTCTTTCCTAAATGTTATTACAATATGCACACAGTTGTTTACATATAAGCATTAATATTTTCTAGGCTAACATCTGCATATGAGGAACAATATGTATTTTTCTTTCTGAGTTTTCTTTCCCAATTAATATACATTTTAAGTTCATTCATTTTCTTGTAAATATTATTTTATTTTATTAACACCATAGTATTCATTTTGTGTATTTCCCACATTTAATTACCACATTATAAATCAATAATAATGTAACTAATAATAAAACCCTAAACAAAGCTCTCTGACTTCAGAATTCTAACTGTATAGCAGTTCACTGAAATGCAGAATTGGGGGCTGGGCAAGTGTTTGTTTGCATGGCAACCTTAATCTAGCTGTGTGGTGTTTTTATTTTTAATTCAGTACAATAAATTGACTCAAAATTAAATTTGACCATGGTATTCCACACCTTTAATACCAGTACTCAGGAAGCAAAGGCAGGTGGATCTCTTTGAGTTTCAGGCCTGCTAGGGATATACAGTGAGACCATGTATCAATAATAATAGTAATAATTAAATTTATTAAAACAAAATTTAAAAACATGTTCTTTTCCACTTGAGTATTAAGTGTATGTTGCAGTCCTCATAACTTGTGGTATTACTCATTCTTACCCAAGGCATCCTATATTACTCTTTCTATTTACTCCTTTTGTTCACACAGACTAAACTCCTATTGCCCACCCTGGTTGACTGCCAGGTTATGCTACCTTCAATGAAGGAAGAGATGCTAGTCCATTTACCAATTTCATATAAAGGTGAATGTGTTAAATTAATCCTCAGAAGCTTTCTTTTTATTGATTTTCCTTTATTTTCTGTGTATGAATGTTTTGCTTGCATGCATGTCTGTACACCTCTTATAAGCAGCTCCTGAGGAGGACAGAAGAGAGTGACAGATACCCTGGAAAAAAGAGTTGCAGTTGTGAGCTGCCTGAGGATGCTAGGAACCAAATCCTGGTCCTGTAGAAGAGCAGCTTCTTAACCACTGAACCTGCTCTCCAACTACCAGAATCTCTCTAAACATTCGTCAGCTAACTTTCAAGGGATAAAGGACAGTAGTGAGAAAAAAGAATTATATTTTTTTCAAAAGTAAATCCAAGACTTTGCTGCATGCCCACAATTGCTATTGAAAGTGGCATCATGCTTGTTTGAGCCTTGTTTTATTTTCCATAGCCTCACTTAAATGTTTTTAGATACATTTTTATTAAGGAGCTAACAATCTGTTCACTGTTCATTCCTATTACAATTATCACAGAAATTTACAATTAAAAAATGATGCTATCTGTTTCATCTGGTCATGGCACAAGACTATTGTAGTGAAAGAGTCATTGGCATGACATCAAGATATCCTCTTATCTAGGATCCAAAAAAAATTATCACTTTTTTCTATTCCCTAGGAAAGTTTTAGGAAAACGCATTTTACTATCAAAGGACATATTCTGATGCTTAACCTAAATATCCTTTTCTTCGTCTTAACATTATCCCTTGAAATTTTCATGTTTCCAGCCAAAATTCCTCTTTACCCTTGGTGTTTAGCCCCATGAGCTATTTGTCGATGTGTATCAGGCCCCTTAGGTCTGACTCTGTGGTTTGGCTACACTAAAAACTTCATATTTTACTTGAGAACCATCGCTGTTGATGATCTGCTTTGAGCTCCTTCCTGTCACTTATTTCTTTTCAGTCTTCAGGTCCAACATTCCAAGTTAGAGCATCTTATCTTGCTCTTGTTTCTTACATAATCCCATCTCTTGAATAGTACCAAATCACACTGAACGTTCCGATTTTTTGTCATATAATATTTCAGACTTGTATCTTATTGACTTTCAAGTCTTAGCCAGAATTGCTGATTTTTATTTCATCTTGTCCATGTCTCTCAAACGTGATGCCCTGATATCATTTCCATGTGCTTAGTGAGTGAACAGTTCACAGTTACAGGAAAGACTTTTGCCATCTATTACATTCATAAACCAACATGAAAGAATTTGGGCTCAGTATTTTAGATCAATTTCATATTGCCCCAAAGTTGGAATAATGAACCTTCTAGGCACCCAGCTGAAGTTCTTATATACAACTAGTTGACAATTAGATCTTTGACAAAAAAGAAACACACAAAACAGAGAGCTTAAGCATATAGCTCATAGGTAAAGTCTGCTATTAGCACAAACAACGCCCTAGGAAAGGGATGGGAATAGAAGAGGGAGAGAGAAAAAACAAAAGAGGAGAAAGAGAAAAAGAGGGAAGAAAGGAGAAAAATAAAAGGCCTAGCTGTGGGAATCCAAGTTCAAACAAGGTAGGAGCCTGTCTTGCTTCTAGGATCAGGTAAGGACCCCAGATAAATTCAGAGTGGGATAGCTGCCTATGAAAACTTTTCTGACAGGACATTTTAAAAACACAAATAATTACTTTACTTCATCTCACTCAGCTTCAGCCTTAAACACACACACACACACACACAGAGAGAGAGAGAGAGAGAGAGAGAGAGAGAGAGAGAGAGAGAGAGAGAGAGAATAAAAAATATTTTAAAGACTGAGGAGATAGTTCAGTGGTTAATAGCACTGAGTGTTCTTACAGAAGACTCCAGTTCAATTCCCAGCACCCACATAGCAGCTAACAAGTGTCTATAATTCCAGTTCCAGACCTTCTGGCCTTTTCAGGTGCTAGGCATACAATGGTACAGATATATACATGCAAGGAAAGGGAAAATGCCTATAAAAATAATACATTTTAAATATTTTACCACCATCAGAGCTACAAAATCTGTGATCTACAACAATGACCTGCTTGCATGAATTGTTGGTGCAATAGTGGCACAAACTTTATGAGAGTAACCAACCACTCTCTGACTGGAATTAAGGTCCATGCCATGAGATGAAATCTATGCCGGACAAATGTTCAAGTGGCTAAGAATCTGAGACTAGATAGACCATGTGCCAAGGGGAAAACCAACATAGCAACCAAATAACCCCTAACAACATTCCACTTTACCCATATATCAGTGTATCATTCAGCCATCTTCAGAGAAACTTAACTCTTGCAGTATATGGGAACAAAGATGCACAAATGTACAATGTGCACGGAGTAAAAGACTTTAGAACACTCAGTTCTAAATGGTATGTCCTCAACTGCCTTCCTTCAGGGTTCAGGGAGCTACACAGAAGAGAAGGTGGAAAGATCTTAGGAGTCAGAGTAGAGTGTGTTCCAGATGCAATAGGACTGGGATGCATATGAACTCACAAGTACTGACAGCATGCACAGGGCCTGTAGAGATCGAACCCAGAGAAGGTCCCAGTGCTGAACGAAGAAGTAGACATGGGCTCTCATCCCTAACCAAGAAGCTATTTGCAACTGACGTCTTGCAAAGAAAGAAATAGATTTCTCCAAGGTAGTCTCAATGGTTATATAAACAAGACTTAGGGGTAGCCCCCATTACTAGCAGATAGCCAACTCCCAATGAACTCAATGGTATTTTTGTAGACTTTTTGTCTCATATTGCTATGGTTGGGGTTTTTTGTCTTATTCGCCTTTTTCTTGTATATTATCATTTCTGATTTTGTATTTTTATAGGTTTTGATGTATGTGTGTTTGTGTGTGTGTGTGTGTGCGTGTGTGTGTTTCTTGCTGGTTTTCTTTTAACTATGTTTTGTTTGTTTTCTAAAGAAAAGAGAGAATTAAAGGACATGGAATTGGATGTGTGGGAAGGTGGAAAGGATCTGGGAGAGTTGGCGAAGGGCAAATCATGATCAGAATATATTGTACAAAAAATTAGTTTAAATATTTTTAAACTTTGCACATAATTACTTAATGTGTACACATATGTTGACTAAAGTAAACGTAAATCTTTAAGAACATTCCAGAAGACAACCTTCCATAACATCTTTTAAGGAGTGCTTTTGAGGAAGAAGAACCATTTGTTATTCTACAATGTTAATAACAAAATTTTTAATATGTCCAGCTTTTAGAAGTAATTAAATACTATGGAGTTTTTTCCTCTGAATTTTTAAATCTCTAACATTAAATAGAAGTGGGATTATATAAGTGGTGCCATGTTTGTGTGTGTGTATGTGTCCTCATCAATTTAATATATAATAATAATAATAATATAGTATATAATAAACTGTGTAGATGAATGTTCACAAAGCTACTATCACAATCAGTGAAGATGCAGAATACTCTATCTTCTCCTCTTATTAACATCTGATGAATATTGACAATTTAATTTTTATATTGTGTATTGGTTGAATTATTCTGATCAATTTACAAAGGGCTAAGGGAAGAAGAGAGTAGAGGAGACAAGGTAAAACACAGAGCAAGCCGCCACTCATGGTGGCTCACACATATAATCTCACTCCTGGGAAAGTTGAACCAGGAAGATTATCATGAATTTAAAACTAACCTGAACTACAATGTGACTTCCAGGGCTTGGGCTACAGAATGGAATTTGTGTCTAAAAACAACATGGGGGTGTCTAGGGTGTTTAAAGTGCTTGCTTCCCAAGAATGAGAACCTGGATTAGAATAGACAGCATCTACATTAACAGCCAGGCACAGACCTGAGAAGAGAGCTCAAAGTTTAGGAGCATGTTTTACTTTTGCAAAGGGCCCAAGTTTGGTTGATATTAGGCAGCTGACATCCACGTAAAACTCCAGCTCTAGAGAAGCCGATATGCTCTTCTGGACTTTGAGGGCACTTTCATTTACTTGTACACACTTGTATAACACATATTTAAAAATAAAATCAATATTAAAAAAACAGAAATGACTGCATGTTCCTGGAACCCAGGATTGAGTTAGGAGAGGAGCAGAGACAAACTGTTCTTATATGACTTATGTCATTCTGAAAGAATAGAGAAAGCAGTTTGGACACAGACACACACACAAAGAGTATAGGGGGGAGTCTGATTAGAATGATACAGCTATCAGCCAAGAACCATCAATGACTGCCAACAAACTCCGGAAACTGAGAGAAAATCCAAGTACATCTTCTCCAGGAACCTTAAAGAGGAATCCACTGTGAACACCTTGATTTCAGACTTCTGGCATCCAGAACTGTAATGAAGTAAATGCCTGTTGTTTTAAGCCACCCACTTTGTAGTAATTTGTTAAGACAAGCCTTAGGAAAATTACCCATTTCTAAAGCACGGTAGACCGCAACTTGGTTTGCATTTGTTCAAACAATTTAATGAAACCCAGAGCCAAGGAACTCATTGAGTAAAAAGGCAATTCCCAAGAATTTTTCAATTAGGCAGGAGTATGCTTAATGAATGAAAGTTCATTGGTGTTTCATTTTCAAAGAAAGAAGCATGATGCATTGGACACCCTGCCCTGTGGTAAGCAAGATTTTATGTCATGCTTCTGAAATATAATTTGGTTCATTAACAGTTCGAGTTCTCACTAGAGTGGAGTCCTCTTTTCCCTTGGGGAATGGCTGCCCTTTGAAGCAGTTGTTTCCAGAAAGGTGTTACAAGATGTTTTTTGTGATTTGTCAGCATTATGCAGAAGTCTAGTCTAGCTTTAGCCAGAAAGAGATAGTCACATCCAGAAGCAGCCTCAAGATGGCACAGCAGGTGAGCATGGCTGTGGGAATGATGATCTGTGTTCTTTCCCCACTACCCAAGATAGACAACTAAAGCCTGGAAGCAGCCTGACTCCCAAAGTCATGCTGTGGCTTGTATACACCAGCACACACACCACTTCGGCACACATGGGGATGTGCTGATCCTTTAGTTTGCCTTTTTTTATGGTGTTTACTCCATTCCACAATAAAAGGCTCAAGGGCATACCTGAGTTCAAGTGCTAGATCAGGCAGGAGAGGACAAGAAATACCTTTCCACAGACAGCTGTGGACTGTACAAACTCCTCAGCATGTAAGCCTCACATGGTTTCTCTCTAGAGAAACTTCCAAGGATGTAGTTGAAGTAACAGAATGGTGTAAGATCATAGCTGCATACTCTTCAATTGCGTCCTGTATGATTTATGGGGAATTCCTCAGGTATTTCTCACAGTTCACTGCTCTGCTGCTTGACACAGACAGAGACATACCAATAAACTCCCACCCCAACCCCCTTTAAAGACAGGGGAATGCAAATAAGGTACTCCTGAGACTGGAATGAGCAAGGTGTGACTCAAAACTAAATTCAAGGGGTCCCCTCCATTTAAATGGCTTTGGAAGGTGATGGCATGTAAAAACAATACTGCCATCAATGACCATAAATCAACATCTCAGCCCAGACTCCAGATCCTGTCTGTGGAATTATCCTCAGGCATCAATAGAAAGGACCTCTGTTATAGCAAGACTAAAATGAGCAATAACAATATAGACAGCTGCTTACTAAACTGTTGATAATCACCAAGAACACCGCATATCATGCTTGGTTGGGCATCTCGAAATTCAAGTTCTAAATGTGGGGGAGAGTATGAGAAAGAAAGACAACGAAGCAAAGCGACAGACCAACCAAGTGACCTGGGATAAAGTTATTTAATTTTCAGAGGCTTGGTTCTTGCTTTGATGTGTACAGTTAATAAATATAAAATAAAATGTATTAGCACAAATTAAAGATATAAGACATGTGCCATGGCTTGTCTCAACTTCTCTACATGTCCATATTACCACAGTATTAAATTTCTGATAATAAATGCTAACAAGGCCTTAATATGTATAAGACTCTATGATAAATGCTTTATGTGATTTATAATATTTACTACTTACAACTTCATGGCATACTTCTAATCATCTTCCTTGTCCAAAGTAAGAACCTGAGTCAACCAACTTTCCTAAGGTAACTAGAAAACAATGTGGTTGGGGTTTGCTTCCCTAAGGTGAAAGAAAGGGTGGAATCAATGGAAGACCCCTAGCACTATTCGAAAACAGATTTTAAAAATCTATTTTCTATACAAAGTGTGTGACAAATAGAAAATCCACATTACCTCCCCCCATTTACATGATCTATACCGCACTGAGGATTAAGAGTGTGAGGTGGGGGACTGGGTATGGAGAGAGAGAAGAAGAAAATGTTATTGTTGTCCAAGTATCTATTCTGCGCTAAGAATTTCCCATACATTTTTTCTACATAGCTTTACTGTGAGGTAAATATTATCTGAATTTCACAAGTCAGTGGTTCACACCCATATCTGTGGAATGTCAAAAACCCATCTGCTACCAATTACACTCCTTGAGTGTCCAATATCAAGGTCATCATAAACCGTGACCGTGAACAGGAATGTCACGCCCTATCTTGCCCTACAGCATTTTTATTGTAAGTGGGAATCAGCTGCAGTTTTGTTTTCCTTACATATTCTTAATAAAGGAATTCACAATTGTTTTCCTCTAAGGTACATCATGATTTTACCACCACCACCCGTGTCTCTGTTTGTTATTTAAAAAATATTCTTTGGGCATTTTCCATGCACTGTGTATTCTATCTTCATTTCAAAGACCCCCACATTGGACACAGTGCTCTTTTTTTTTTTTTTTTTTGGTTTTACGAGACAGGGTTTCTCTGTATTGTTTTGGAGGCTGTCGGTCCAGCCCGGTCTCGAACTCACAGAGATCCACCTGCCTCTGCCTCCCGAGTGCTGGGATTAAAGACATGCGCCACCACCGCCCGGTGGACACAGTGCTCTTAAAAGTGAGATATTCAGATTTTATTTAGTTTGCGTGTATCAAATGGGGAATTGTAGAAGGTGCTTTTAATCACCCTTTGTAAATTTGCCTGATGTCCTTATCCTTAAAGTGGTGGTAAATAATTCTTCCACAGCTATCTCTTGGTATCCATGGGAAATCACTTCCACAGTTACCAAGGATATCAAAACACATTCATTGATGCACAAGTCCCTTACATAAAGTATCATAGTATTTACCTCTGGTTGCACACTTCAAATCTTCTCTTGATGATTTATGATACCTATTGTATAATGTAAATGCTATGTGAATAGTCGTGCTGTTTATAAAGTAATGACAGGGAAAATATCTGCTCAGGTTCAACTTAAAAGCAATTCTTGCAAAAATTCTCAACGGGCAATTGCTTGAGTTTACTGATGCAGAACTTTTATATACAGAGAGTTCTGTGCACATCAAACTGTTGTTATCTGTAAACAGAAGGGAGGCCAATTCAGACAGACTGAGCTCCAAGGTTATGAGAAGTTACTTTTCTTCAGTTCCCTTTTACTGTTGACAACAGTTCATTTTGCCCAAATGAATTGCAGTCAATGGGAAGTCAGTGTCTTGTGTCAGATGACACTTGGATCCAGAGCCCTTCCAAATTGCCTGCTGGAGCAAATGGTGTTTCCAAACAGATTGGCCAGATAAAGCAGAAAAGATCAGCAAGGATATATTTGGTCCAGTATATGACATAATTGTGATTATTACAATTATAAAAAAGATGCTTAAAATTACTTGATAGCCCGAATTTAGGAAATGCCTAAGCAACTTTGATTTGATTCCATAAGTATTTTTACTTTTCTGAGACAAGGTTTGTCTGTGTAGCCCTGATTGCCTTGGAATTTGATCCTTAGACCAGGTTGGCCTTGAACTCAGAGATCTGCCTGCCTCTGCATTTCAGGTGCTGGCATTAAAGGTGTGCCTCACCACTGCCCCGCTCCATAAATCTTTTGATTCCATAAATCGGCTATTCACAAGTCCAAAATTTAAGCAGAAAATAAGATCCTTTATTGGCAGTAACTAGTTACATCTCAGCAACTGCCAAGGCAAGCTTTTCTGCATTCAGTTTGTTCTGGAACCTATGCTTCTCAGACCTCATTGCTGGCACCCCCACAAGCAGTAAAACTCATACATGCAGGACAAACACAAACATAATGTCTGGTCCATTTTCGTAAGAGATGATGAACACTATGGCACGGAAAAGGTGAGAAAATGATAAATGGAGCTGAATGAGTTATTGTCACAGATAAAATTCAGAACAATATTATGGACAAATTCCTGGAACAAGAGTTATTATCATCGAACACACTGTCCACAATGTTACTCTGAATTACACCCGTGACAGCTAGTTCAACTTCATCCGTTGTTTTGAACATCTTTATTAAGATCTATAATCGCCCTGTCCAGCTATTTATTTTCACTTGATGCAGCTGAATAGTGCTTACAGATGTGTTGTGAGACAGGTGAATGTGCACAGCTCAAACAAATTTGAGGAAACATCTCTTGGTTTATTTGTTTAATGTGTCACTCGAGACCACTGACTGATGCTGAGGATTTTCCAAAATATATATTGGCTACAACTCATCATGGCACAAGATAGCCAGTGTTTGAGTCAGCATCTTGCTATAAAGAAAGGTTTCCAGAGGAAAGTCACGGGATGCTGAGAAGAATGACCAGATGCAGACTTCTAAGGAGAAGCCAGATGGATTTATTATTACCGATTCTCAACAAGATAAAGCATTTGTTTTCACAGATTGCTTCAGTGTCCTGGTTTGACATTTGCTGTTGTTTTAAAAGGCAAATTAAAAACATTGGAAATGAGAGGGCCAGATAAAACCTAATTCCAAAGTACCCTAGAGGGATGGAGTAATTGATAATGGTGACCTTAAGGCCCTTCTACAGCCCAGACACACCAGAGCCCCAAAGGTTATTATTTGAATGCTTTATGTCTTTGATTTTTTTCACAAATTGGAATTTTTTATTTAATCCTTTATATGTGTTGGTTACAGAACCAAGTACAATATGTAAGCACACTGCCCTGGCAGATTTAGCCAAACTGTCCTGCTTATAAACTGAACAAACTAGGGTCTCCCAGGCAGTACAACATAAAACCCTAGTAAGTGAAAAAGTCCTAGAATCAGATAAAGTGAAACTGAGTGCCTTTTCCCACCCTTCCCTGGCATATTACAATAGATACTCAGGTCTCAGGCTCCTTGTGTGATAATATTCTTTTTTTCTTGTTTCTTGAATTTTTGTAGATATTGATCATCATTTTCTTCTCCCTCAACTCCTCCTAGATCCTTGCCACCTCAATACCTATCCAATTTTATGCTTTCTCTTAAAATAAAAAGTTCACAAAACTAGCAAAAAGTCAACAAGACAAAAGATGCCAAAATGAAACAAAAAGCAAGTCATCATTTTTTAAAAGCAAGGCAAGAACATAATGAGAACTTCATTTGATAAGAGTGCAAGTCAAAAGAGATTATGCTGTGGGCAAGAAATATATCAGTTTGTTGTTTTTGGTCAACATTTCAAGGAAACTAAACTATACTGTACTTCTGCCTCTTCCCCATGTTATGTGACAATGTTGGGACACCCAAAATTCAAAAACATTGCATTTATTTTGTGTTGGCCAAGTACTCCTGGGCATGGGACCCACCTTGAAGTATATTTAATATATACAGTTACACTCCCTCAGAGAAAATTGATTTTCCCCTGTAAATAGCTGCTTGGTTAGGAGTGGACCTCAGGGGACCCCTTATCCACTTAACCCTCTCACTGCTGGGACCCTGTCTGGCTTATATCTGTGCAGTTCTTGTATGTGCTGCCAAGTCCCTTGTGAGTTCACATGTCCTGTAATTTGAAAGATTTGATACAGTCACCTATCTTCTTTTTCTAAATTTCATATTACATTATGTGTGTGTATGTCTGTGTGTGTGTTTGTGTGTCTGTGTGTGTACATGTATTGCACATGCTGCAGCACCTGTATGGAGCTTAGAGGACAACTTTGTGTTCTCTCCTATCATTTGGGTCCCAGGAAGCAAATTCAAGTTGTCAGTACCAAGGTCGTATACTCACTGAGCTATTTTATCAGCTCTCAACTTTTTTCTTTTGTTTTTTATTTTGTTTTGTTTTATTTTGTTTTCCTATATCAGGAGCTCAAATTACTAATCAAATGCAAATCATCATTTTTTTAAAGCAAGGCAAGAACATAATGAGACCTTCATTTGATAAGAGTGCAAGTCAAAAGAGATTACACTGTGGGCAAGAAATATATCAGTTTGTTATTTTTGGTCAGCATTTCAAGGAAACTAAACTATTCTGTAGTTCGACCTCTTCCCCACTTTACTTGGCAATATTGGGACACCTTGGAAATATTGACTTTCATGGGACATTTTCAGGGGAAACAGAATATTTAGCATAGGTCTCCTGGCTCACTTGATCCAAGTTAGTGTTCAGTAGGTGGGCTGATTCCTTGTGAAGATATCCCTTAAGATATTTCATGTCCTGGAGCAGTTGTTCCAGTTTTAAAACATTGGTCAGACAGTCACCACACATGTATTAAGGAAGCACTTCCTCATCAGGAATTCTCTGAAGTTCTGGAATACAATGGCACACAGAGAAGACCCATTAGCTTTCTGCAAGCTCTCAGAGTATACCAAATACAAGTTAATACACAAGTTCAAGAAGAGGATGGATGCTGGGGAGAATAAGAGGGGTTGCTTGGCAGTTGCAGCTACAGCTACAGCGGCAGAAAAGGACCTCTCTGAGACAGTAGTAGTCTATTTGATTTGGGTTTGACTAGAGAAAACTCAAGTGCAACTTTGATTCCACAGCCTGTTGAAGGTAACCTGAAATAGCCAGAGCAATCAAGGAAAACCGAAAGTGAAAGCTTTACTGACCCTGAAACTCTCTCAAAGATCAGCTTCTTCCCTATACTGCCAAAAGCCAAATAGACATTCTTCTTGGAGACCTAATTGAAGTTTTAAATGGCCAGTTGCCTTGGGATGATGCATGGTTACTCCCTTTAGGAAGCCAGGTATTCTGACTGAACCCACAGTTCTCCAACCATCCAGCAAAGAGTATTTCTGCGATGAAAACAAAACCCTTTGTAAAAAAACACTCAAAATATAGTTTCCAGCACTAAATTTAGTCTTGGCACAAATGCCACTGGCTGACTTCCTGTACCGCGCTTGCCTTACAGGGCACGTTTGCCTTCTGGTTCTCATGCACGCAGCCACTGCCGGCCAGTTGAGTTCACAGGCCTGCAGGGGCAGTGTTTAAATGACCCCTCATGTTTTCCTTACTTCTTGAAAACCTTACACAAACATTTCTCTTCATATTGGGTTTTGCAAACCTTTGCCCTCGTGTGCACATTATCTTCTTTCACGAAGTCCTATATTTGGTGCGTAAACTAATTTGACCTCATAATGTATCATCTTTTACATAAATACAAGACTTGACAAGACCCAGGGTCTGGTGCTAAAATGCAAGTCAGGAACCTCTCCAGTTCCACAGAGGCCAGGTCAGAAGAGCTCCAGTTAACTCCACAACTCAAGGGGGCAAATAGAATGTTCTATTTTGGGGAGGGAAAGTAAACAAACATTTGAGAGGAGAATCTATTTGTGGGGGAAGGCAGGAGGGGTGTTGATGACAGAGAGTTCTCTAAGGGTTACCCCACTCCTTTGTTCTATATTGTGGACTCTCTTTTACCCTAGGCTATGAAATTCAGTCCCAAGGTGATGATTTCATGGTCATAAACATCCAAGCTAACTCAAATGTTCAGCAGTAAATGGGCTAATTAAACCGGACTGCAAAATTCCAGGAACTATTCTTGACCCCAACTAACAGATGGTTCCCTCGGTCCTATCTCTAAGTGATTACAGCCCTTTAACTTTCTAGTCTGGTGGCGATAATGGTGATAAAAAGCCAAATGAAGCAAGGCAGACATCTCTCTCACCCCCTAGCCTCCAGTGTATGAGTGCTATGTAAATGCATAAGCCTTAGCAGCCCAGCCGGTGAACTGCAGCTTTAAGAGAAATAAGAGAATAAACATCTGTCTTATGAAGCAAAGCTTAAAACTAGAATTTGCAATACTTTTTAAGCTTTGAAGGGTAACTTGTAGGACACAGTTTTTAAGGCTTCCGCCTCATTATTTCCAAAGAAACCACAGGAGGGATTACATAGGAGAGATGAACAGTTAGTTACATGACTAATCTACATGGAAACACTACAGCTCTTCAAAGAATTTCCTGTGTATCATAGCACCGTAGAGAGGGTAGAAGAATCCTCTTTACAAGGGGGAGTGGAGGATGGACAGATGATGTTCCGTGGTTAAAACCACTTGCCACTCTTCCAGGGGACCCTATTTCCATTTCCAGCACCTACACAGCAGCTCACAATCATCATCTGTAATTCCAGGGGATCCTATGATTATTTTCTGGCCGCCATAGGCACCACACATGAATTTGGTACACATACTTAGATGCAGGCAAAACACCCATACACATAAAAAGATGGGACTGAACCAAGAAAGATTAACTAATAAATTTGTTTTTATAATTCACAGCATGTATGTGCATAGTAGACTTTTCTGCCCAATCATCTTTGAGACTTAGTCATGAGTAAATCCAAAGCTCTGGAATTGTAACTTTCATATAAAGACTAAGAGCTGAGGTGAAAGGGAGAAACTCCATCAATCTAGACTGTTTTCTCCTTACTGGGCAAGAAATGGGTTGGGGGTAGGGGGAAGACGGGGGAGAGGAAATAAAGCAGGGAGAAGATAAGAAATCTATAGCTGGAAGATTGCAAAGGGCTGGCACCCTCTCAGGAAGGAAGTGGATTGAGATACTCCTGGCTGTTGAATAGTGAAATGACACCATGGCTTCCTCTTGGTGAGGATTCTCATGAGTGAAATAATACACATGAATAACAACGTATGTTAGTGTGCTTTGCACTGCTGTGACAAAACACTTGAGATAATCAATCAAAGGGGGGGCAAGACTTATTTTGGCCTTCTGGTTTCATAAACATCAGTCAATTAAGATATTGTGCCTGGGAATATATGATTGAATAAAACTGTTTCATATAATGGTGGCCAGAGGGAAGTGGGGGCAGGAGACAAATGGACAGGTCAGGATCCTAGTATTTCCTTCAAGGGCACACCCCAATGACCTAACTCCCTAACATTAAGCCTGACCTCTAGGAAGTTCCACCACTACCAAACAGCACTATATTCATATACCTTTAACATATGAAGTTTTGGAGATCCAACCTGTAACACAAGGGTATCCAAGAGGTATGCAATAAAGTTGAAGACCATAGATGGTGGAGTCAGATTTGGGTTGAATTCAGCCTCTAGTTCACACCAACACTGTGCTTCTGTTTTATATGTTGTAAAATGGAACAGCATTCTTTACTTCTGGTTATCATGAGAATTCATTGAGTCCATACTTGGAAAATGCTTACAGCTGTGCCACACACACAACAAATAGTATTTGAGCATTTGTTCAATTAATAAGGGCAATGTTATGTAAGGTGAGCCGCTGATAGAAAACATTGTGAGGGCTCATAGTTCATACCTCAATTTCATTTATCTTACTCTTTCTGACTTGAATGATCAACTGGTTATAAAACTCCCAATTTCAGGAAATGTTTTCTAATAGAAATTTCCACCGCTAAAATGTTCTGATATGAATTTTTACTTGATTGCTTATGTAGACTGGTTCCATCATAGCCATGTATATAATAACTTTTACCTGTAGAGCACATGTATATTATAGGAACTGAGGATAGTTTTCTCCAGGGAAAATTGGTCTGTCTTTCATACCAAAGCTTCCAAAGAAGCTATTTATAATTTTATGAAGACTTTTCTAACACATAGATCTGGTTTTACAAGTGACATCCATTCAGGCGGTAGAAAAACTTGGTTCAGAAAAGAACAGGAAATTTCTCAAAAGCTAAAATCTTTAGATATTTCTTCACAAAAGATGAGCCACAATAGCCTTCAAATATATAAGAAAATGAGTTTTCCCTCAATGCTCAAACTTACCCTCCTCAAGAACAATACAAAGATGCTATTAAACGTTTCTTTTCTTACTGGACTGCCACAAAAATGTGAGTAGGGTTAACTAACTTTGTCCTTGGGATTTTCTTTAGCCTGGAATCTGGTGGTCTTTGCTGGAGCCAGACCCCCATCCCACCACCCTTCAACTCCCGATGGAGGATAAGGCCTCCCATGGGGGATCATCAAAGTCTGTCACATTATTTGGGTAAGGGCCTAGGCCCTCCTCTTCCTTGTATGTAGGCTGAGAGAGTAACCCTTCATGGAAAATGGGTTCCCAAATCCATTCATGCACTAGGCATAAATACTGGCTCCTCTACCAGATGCCTCATAGACTGCCACAGCCTCCTAACTGACACCGACATTCCATCCTGAGTGAGGTAACCCAGACACAAAAAAAGAAACATGGTATGTACTCACTCATACATGGATATTAGACATAGAGCAAAGGATTACCAGCCTACAATCCACACTTCCAGAGAAGCTAGGAAACAAGCAGGACCCTAAGAGAGACATATATGGTCCCCCAGAGAATGGGAAAGGGAAAAGATCTCCTGAGCAAATTGGTAGCATGGGGAGTGGGGAGGGGGGAGGTAGGACAAAGGGTAGGGGAGAAGAGGAAGGGGAGTAGAACATGAAGTAACAGGAAGATTGAGTCACAGGAAGAATAGAGGAGAGCAAGATAAGAGATACCTTAATATAGGGAGTCATTATAAAATGAAATCAGGCACTAGGGAAATGGTCAGGGATACACAAGGATGACCCCAACTAAGAATGTGAGCAATAGTGGAGAGGCTACTTTAAATGACCTTCCCCTATAATGAGACTGATGACTACCTTACATGGCATCCTTCAGTCTTCATCCAGTAGGTGATAGAAGAAGAAGCAGATATCCACAGGTAAACACTGAGCCGAACTCCTGGAATCCAGTTGTAGAGAGGGAGGAGTGATGAGAAAAGGGGCCAACACCATGCTGAGGAAACCCATAGAAACAGCTGACATGAATAAGTGGAAGCTCATGGACACCTGACAGCTGGAGAACCAGCATGGGATTGAACCAAGGGCCCTGAAGTGGAACATTTTCTTAACCAGTATCTAATGTGGGAGAGGCGTTGCCACTAGAGTTGTTGTCACAGTTACTCTGGTTACATTGAATATATGAAGAGCAAGCTTACTGACCCATGGTAAAAAAAATCTATTGACCACCTTCTCCTTACAGCCTTTGTGTCATTTCTTCTCTCAGGATTCTTGTCAGAGTTGGAAAGAGTAAGCTGAAATAAACCCTTTCCTCCAAAGTGCCTTTTGGTCACATCACTTCATCCTATCAGAAAGGAAAGTATTTATGTGCTGGAAAAAACTTTCCATTGACAATTTCAGGCAAGACTTTCCATGAACTGTACACGTGAGAGCATTAGACACTGTGATATAGATAGTTCAGGTGGCATTGACTCTGTGAGAAGCGACGAAGGAAAGCTAGTGCTGCAACATGAAGGCTAGGCAATACTTCAAAGTGTAGGAATGGCTCTCGTAGCCAATCTTATGAGGAACCCAACAGGTATAACAATGAATGCTTCTGCAGGTAAATCTGGGAGTACAAGAAAGCTGGATTCTTGCAGAGATCTCTAGAAATTGTGGGTGCATGAGCCAGATGTCCGGAACTTCATCTGAGAGTTTAGGAATGACAAAATCAGGTAAAGTTATGTGGTGATCACCAGGCAAACTTGATGGGTGACTGGTGCAATTACAGAGAGGCCTTCCATTGGGCAGAGGGTTGAGGGTTGTTTGGTTGTGAAAAGATGTTGCAAAGGAAGCAGCAGTAACATCTTCTATACATTAGGTATGTATGTGTGTGAGGGGATGGTGCTGGATATTAGATTATTTGGAAAATATAAGACAAACCAGTTTTGAAATATGAACATTTGTGTATAGACTGTCATACCTGGGAGTGTGAGGATGACACCACTAGACAAGGTGTTGTGGACTATAATAATGCAAGTGGATACATGATCTCTACTTCTCTTGTTACTTTGACAGAGTGTGGAGGTGGCACAGTTAAGCCTGGTTCTGAAGAAAGGATCAAGAAAAGCTGACATATGCACCAGTAGAGCTAGGTGGTTCTCACTACATATGGGTCTTATACCATGGCAATTTTACATGTCTGCTTATATATGGAATAACTACCAAGGCAAGCTATTGCCATAGCTGTATGGCAAGAGGTAGGCATGGGAATGAGTAGATAATTCTGGCAGGCAAGATTCAGTGTAATTGAACAAGCAAAGTGATTTGTTCAAAATAGCAACAAAAGCCAACAAAATACAAAACTATCAACATTTGCCTGGGGATCTAATTTCTTGGGGGAATTTGCCATGAAAAGTTGTGCAGGAGCTACATCACCAAAGCTACCCATGGAAGTGTGAAGTCCCTTGCAGGTGAGGTTCTGGGGAGCTCAATATCCAAGTCCAACATATGACCTGTAAATTTAGAGGAATACTGTGGAGTGTGATATTAACATAGGTAAGCTTGGTCATGATAAGGAAATCATGAACAGTACATGTGTCACTGAAGTTAGCCCTATCTATGAAATGGTGACACTGGCAAGCAAGGTTAAGGGGAAGTGACAAGAAAAAATGAGGTGACAAACTGGACATTCAGAGCTAAGCCTGGTAGTGTGGAGACTACAAAAGTGGGCTTGACTCTGGGCCTGCCAAAAGGGCTTTCTAGAAGATAAAGTGCTTTGATTTGTTCAGGGCCTGTCAGTAGTGTGTACTCCTAGAGGGCAAAGTTCATACTTCCTGGAAAAGTAAATCAACTGTGTATCTGCACATATGTATATGGGTCTCTTAGCATGGAAATTCAAATAGCAGAATTATCAATGTGGCCTCTCAAGGAATCCAGTGAAGGAGCTATGTGACTGGACACATGCATGTAAAGGTGAGCATTACACTGTCAGGCAAAGGTCTGTGGATGTCATCATTGAAAGCTGGTAGATGATATGTCCATTAGAGGCAGGGTTGGAAGAATACTAACAGCATAGGCAAGCCGGGATTTGAGTAACTAAACGGAGAGTATGTGTAGGAACTGTATAATGGATCCTAGGCCTTAAATTATGTGTGTAATGTCAGATTGAAAGAAGATCTCCAGAGAAATGCATGATTAGCAGTCTGTATCCCAAGTTAAGCTTGGGGAGCAGCAATGACATAGGTAGTTTTAGTTCAGAAGTAATTCAACCGAGGCATCCAGCTTATGATCTGCATGACCAGATCTAGGCAGGCAGAATAGGGTTGGCTCTTGTGGTGATATCTTGTTTATACACTGAAAATATACCTTGCCTGAAGATCAGAAGGAAGAGATAACCACTAGCTTACCATAGAGGTGTGGAGATCTTATAGACAGACATGAAGTGAGATGGCTGGTCAGAGAGAGGAAAATAGGTGGGAGGAGACAGAAACTCTCTTTCATTTCAGTCTGAGGATTTCATAGATGTAAGAGCTCTAGGGACTTTGCTGCTGTCTGAGGTTTCAGCTTTCAACCCCTAATATCTGACTTTGGGCCTCTGTTATTAAAACCTAGTAGAACTTATACTATAACATGGTGCCCAATGTGGGGCCTGAACCCATGACCATGAGATTAAGTGTATCATGCTCTGTCAACTGACCTAGCCAGGAGTTCCTAGAAACTATGTTTTTTTTTTGTTAAGCATAATTCAAACAAAAAATCTCTCCCTTGTGGACTATGCAGAAGGTGTGACAAAGGCAGGGATTGGACAAATTAATGTAGGTCAACAAGGGACAGTCAGGGTAACTCTGTCATAGGGAGTGCATTAAGAGGCATCTCGCAAGCACTCATACAAAATCAGTTTAGTTGTATCCTGTAACCATGGAGGAAATTCCTTCCTAGAGCAATTAAAGAACCTAATGCCTATTGTAAAAAATATACTGCTAAGGATGATAGAAAAGGTATAGAAGAGAAAACAAAAAATTCAGGAGAAACCATAAAGCAAATATTTTGGAAATTTTCTATAAATGAACAAAAAAAACAAAATTAAAAATACAAATAAATTATACTGTCATTGAAAGTTTTGTAGACACAGTTGCAGATATGTCTTGGCATTCAAATTGCCCTCTTCAGGGGGTAAATGTTCAGCTTTTAGGGATTGGAACTTTATCTCAGGTAAAACAGAGTGTGAGATTGGTCATATATATCAGGCCAGGACAGAGAGGAAAATTAAAGCCTTATGTGACTAAGCATAGCAATGAACTTTTGGGGACATGATTTGTTACAACAAAGGAATACTCAGATTAATGTTCCTCCTATCACAGAAACAAATCATAAATTAACTTATGTTTCTTTGAAAAGTATTAGAAGGTATTCTAAATTACAATAACTAACCATTCAGGTTGTACAAGAAGAGGGTGCAATAGCTGCTAATCTTGCAATGGCACTGACATTCTACCTGTAAAATAGTTGACAGGTATGGGTGAAACAATAGCCTTTAACAATAGAGAAACTGCAGTCTTAGAACAGCTGGTACAGGAGTAGCTAAATGTCCAGCATAATGAAGAAGCAACCAGTTCTTGGAATTCTCCTGTGTTTTCCTGTAAAAAAAAGTCTGGAAAAAGATTCTGGAAGTCCTATGCCTTCTTTATTACCTAAAGGGTGGGTTCTTATAGTTATTGATTTGAAAGATTGTTTTTTCACTATACATTTACAAGAAAGAGATGCAGAAAAACTTTCCTTCACAGTGCCCACTTAAAATAATTTTCAGCCTTTAAAGAGATACAAATGAAAGGTTCTCCTACAGGGAATGTTAAATACCCCCACCCTGTGCAATATTTTGTAGGTCAACCACTGGAAATAATATGTAAGCAATTTCATGAATCCATACTTTACCATTAAATAGATAACATTTCACTAGCTGACTTAAATGTAGATACTTTAGAAAGATTGTTTAAGAAGTAAAGAAAAGTTTGCCTTGCTTGGAATTACAAATTGCTGCTGAAAAAAGAAAGAGGAGATTATACTAAATATTTAGGATATAAAGTAAGTCTACAGAAAATTAGACCCCAAAAGGTGCAAATCAGGAGATATAGATTGTTAACCCCTAATGACTTTCAAATATTGCTAGGAGACATTACTGATCTATGGCCCGCTGTTGGAATAGAAAAAATTGCAATGAGTATGTATTTCAAAACATGAGATGGTAACAAGGACTTAAATAGTCCAAGAGAATTATCAGCTGAAGCTGAGAAAGAATTGGCTTTTGTGGAAAAGAAATTACAGGATGCACATGTGGATTGTTTAGCTCCAAAGTTTTATTGGACTTCGGTTATTTTACCCTCTAAGAATTCTCCTACAGGAATATTAATGCAGAAGGAGGGTATTATATTCAAATGGATCTTCTTACCATATAAACAGAGTAAAAAGTTAAAGACATATGTGGAAAACATCTCTGAGTTGATTATAAAGGAAAAATTGAGACTTCCTCAATTAGTAGGTATAGACCCCAAAGAAATTGTAATATCTTTTTACTAATGATGAAATTGACAAAATTATGGGCAGTAAATCAACCTTGGCAAAGAGCTCTCTTTTGGGAGAGATTGACAACAAAGCAAGAGAATTCAATTCATATAGAGAACTAACTGTATCCTTCCTCGAATTGCATGGGAAAAAACAATATCAGAGCCCGCTACATTCTATACTGATGCAAATGAATCAGGAAAGGCAGGTTACACATCAGAACATATAATTAACATGGCTCAAGTCCCTTATGATTCTGTCCAAAATTCAAAGTAGATGCTAGTCTCAGGGTATTACTGGATTTTATGGAACTAATTCACAATATGCAGAAAGAGTAATTTTGCATATTGAAACTTCTGAATTTATAACGGATGATACACAATTGACTTTATTATATTATTTAGGTACAAGAAATAATCAGGTATAGGAATCATCCTATTATTATATAATACACATCCAATCACATACGAGTCTGTCAGTCAATCTAGAACAAGGTAGTGATAAAATTGATCAACTATTAACAGAAAATTGGTTGGAGGCTTCAGAATTTCATAATTGCTCAAGATTGATGAAGAACATTGAGTGATTGTCCAGGCTTTTGTTATTAAGACCTAGTAGAAATTGTGCTACAGGGTCTGGTGGGAAGGGATCTTGGGAGGTCACCCTGCAAAGACCATGAGTGAGCTGTACATCCCATGCTACCCTGTTTAGCGTGGATAAGTCACAGGTTCAGTTGGGTCTGGGGAGGGGTGCTCACCAAAGGAAGTCAGAGCAGAAACTTACCAGTCCATCATTAAAGGAGTTTATGTCAGCCTTCAAGGAAGGAACCTAGAGCAAGACTGGATATAGACACAGTAGAGGAATTGTACTTTGGATAATCTGTGACTAGTAAAGACTACGAATAATTATAGACATGACACCAATTTTCTATTCAATATTTAATTACTTTAATTATATTGGAACAAAGGATTAAAATTAGCATGTTTCATAATCAATTGTGTATGGAAAAACAAAAGACCCAGGACAGCCAAAACAACCCTGTTCAACAAGGCAACGTCCGGAGGCATCACCATCCCTGACCTCAAGCTCTATTATAGAGCTATAGTCCTGAAAACAGCTTGGTATTGGCACAAAAATAGACAGGTAGGCCAATGGAATCATATTGAAAACCCGGATATTAACCCACACACGTATGAACATCTGATCTTTGACAAAGAAGCTAAAAATATACAATGGAATAAAGAAAGCATCTTCAACAAATGGTGCTGGCATAACTGGAGGCTGACATGAAGAAGAATGCAGATCGATCCATGTTTATCACCATGCACAAAACTTAAGTCCAAATGGATCAAAGACCTCAACATAAATCCAGCCACACTGAACCTCTTAGAAGAGAAAGTGGGTGGTACCCTTGAACGAATTGGTACAGGAGACAGCTTCCTGAACATAACACCACTAGCACAGACAGTGAGATCAACAATTAATAAATGGGACCTCCTGAAACTGAGAAGCTTCTGGAAGGCAAAGGACACAGTCAGCAAGATAAAAAGGCAGCCCACAGAATGGGAAAAAATATTCACTAATCCCACATCTGACAGAGGGTTGATCTCCAAAATGTACAAAGAACTCAAGAAGCAAGTCTCCAAAACATCAAAGGACCCAGTTAAAAAGTGGGCTGCAGAACTAAATAGAGAATTTTCAATAGAGGAGTCTAAAATGACTGAGAGGCACTTGAGAAAGTGCTCAACATCCTTAGCCATCCGGGAAATGTAAATCAAAACAACTCTGAGATACCATCTCACTCCTGTCAGAATGGCTAAAATCAAAAACACCAATGACCATTTATGCTGGAGAGGATGTGGTGAAAGGGGGACACTCCTCCATTGCTGGTGGGAGTGCCAACTGGTTCAGCCACTTTGGAAATCAATTTGGAGATTCCTCAGAAAAATGGGAATAAACCTACCACAAGACCCAGCAACTCCACTCTTAGGCATATATCCAAAAAATGCCCATTCATACAACAAAGATGTCTGTTCCACTATGTTCATAGTAGCACTATTTGTAATAGCCAGAACTTGGAAGCAACCTAGATGCCCCTCGACTGAAGAGTGGATAGAGAAAATGAGGTACATTTACACAATGGAGTACTATTCAGCAGAAAAAAACAATGGAATCCTGAGATTCGCAGGCAAATGGATGACACTAGAAGAAACCATCCTGAGTGAGGTAACCCAGTCACAAAAAGAGAAACATGGCATGTACTCTCTCATATATGGATTTTAGACATAGATCTGGGGAGTGCCAGCCTACAATCCCATGGCCAGAGAGTCTGGGAAACAGAAACTTCATTCAGTGGCTGATCGAAGAAGAGGCAGACTCCCTCGGTTAAATACTGAGCTGAACTCAAGAAAGCCAGTGACAGAGAGGGAGGACTGATGACCAAAGGGATTAAGACTGGGCTGGTTTAACCCCCAGAAACAGCTGACCTGACAAAGGTTAACTCTTGAATCCCAGGCATCAGCCTGGGAATCCAGCATGGGACTGATCAAGACCCCCTGAATGTGAGTGTCACTGAGGAGGCCTAGGTAATCTATTGAACCTTGGGCAGCAGATCAGTACTCATCCCGATTATACACGCGGACTTTGGACTCCCATCCAACAATGTGAGATGCACTCTCACCCTGAACTCTTGGGGAAGGGTCTAGGCCCTGCCCTATATGAAATGGCAGACTATGGACACCCCCATGGAGGGCCTCACCCTCCCTGGGGAAATGAGGGGATAATGGGGGGTTGGGGGGAGGGCACGGGAGGAGGGGAGGGAAAGGGAGAGGGACCTGGAACTGATTTGTGAAGCAACCTTGTTTCTTATCTAAATTTAAACTGAAAAATAAAAAAATTAGCATGTTTCAAGATATTAGGATTTGTCAGTAGTTAATTATATTTGACATCAAAATTATGTGAGATTCAACACATTGATTCAGAAGGCAAAAAACCCAAATTTGGATAAAGTGTCATCTGATCTCTATATTATATTTGATCAGAGCACACTGGAAATGCCTGGTTTTTGTGGTTTTTACAAACATAAAGATAGGAGATCCACAGACCAGTGTATACCATAGACTTTATACTCCTGGAAATCAGTACACGATGTCTGCAGAGCCAACAATATACAAGTCCAGCTCTATTCTCAGTACACATAAGGACTTACTTGTCATCACATAAGAAGTCTTTGCTTCTATGTGTTGAGATGTCAGCTCCCTTATAAAATCCTTTTACCGATATTTGTTGTGTTCATTTTTGCAATGTACATTTCAGCAGTACTTTTGCAATATCCCAACACATGATCATGACCTTCAGAGTTTTGCATGTGGAAGTATTTAAAGAAAGGAACACCTTAGACAGATAGAGGAGGAAATAATTTAGACAGACTCAGAGAAACAAGTTCATGCTTTATTTAGAATAAATTGATGACTACACGGGTTTTCTGTGTGAATAGGAAATCTCTTTTAGGTGCCTTCTGACAGATGCTCCAAATTCAGGAGTCCTTAATTCAGACCCTTTGGAAAATTTGGAAGCACACATGGCCTTCACCTGACTCCGCAGTTTTAAAGAACTTATCTCAGAGAGAAAGCTAATCACACCCAAGAGTGGCATGGTGGTGGTTATGATCCCTAATGGGAACACAGTCGTATAATGCTTGCTTATCAAGGCTTCTTTTTTAACCGGAAAGTCAGGTGGAAAGTCAAGAGTGGTTTGGCCATAATGATCTACAAGGTGGTTCCAGCTCACAGAAACACATGTAAAGAGGCTGCTCACACACAAAACTAAGGTAGAGACCTTGTAGCAATATATCTCCATCTCCACAAGAGGGTCTTTCATGCAACTGATCTTAATGGTCATTGCAGTGAAAACCAGAACTACAGGCTTCATCAAAATAGCCCCTACTAAGAGATTCGCTGCATACTGAAATTCAGGTGAAATGGTCCAGGTGAAATTGATAGGGTATGCACCAACATCTTGCTTATAGTCCCTGAGACATTAAAATCTTGAAGGTAATGAGCTTTCCAGAGTCCAAATGATACAAACTGCACAGCATTGCCATCACATTCTCACAGGCACCAATATGGGTAGCTTGCAATGACTACTTCAAACATGAAAGCAGATATGCAGCTAAGGAGGCCATTCGGTACTAAAAGATGCCATGCAAGCTCCAAAGGATGGAGGCAAGTAACAATCCTACCCAGCTGTGATACCCATGAACCACAACAAGAACTAGAATGGCACGTTAACCATAAGTGTGCAGTCCTGGCATGTATCCTTTGACAGAAACCAACATCTCTGTAATTGGATTTAAGACCCACAAAAAAGGAGATTATACCTGGTACTCGATATCTAGCCAAGTAATCAAAGCTGGTGTGGAGGAGAACCTGTAACCACAACTTTACTAAACCAGCTTAATCCCCAACAACTACCTAAACATTTGTACTTATACCCACCAATTAGTTTAGTCCTCACCTCCATCAAAGTACCTTCTCTTTGCAACAAAAGGAGATTATTACATAAAACCACAACCAATAAACATAGAGTTGTGGAGCCAGTCCCAGATGGATACACCAACAAAACACTCCTGTAACTCAGGCTGGGGGTGGGGGACAGAATGATTGTAAGAGTCAGAGGATCAGGGTGTTAGCTGTAAGATTGTGTATCCTAGCAATGTTAGATGCAACGAACAGTATACCCATGAAGTCTCACTATTATGACTACCTAAACATTATCAGAACAAAGACAATACCAATAGACATGCTAGTATGAATTGGATTTGGGCTCATAAGGCCTCAACTCTAGACAAAAAACTTCAGGTAACTAAAGAACTTTTTCTCTTGAAATCCCACATTTCTCTCTCTCAAAATCCACTGACTTTAATTCGTATGTACATAAATTTTATGTATATTCCTAAATATATAAATACAACTTGTTCATATAATACTACTTGCATGCATAATTTGAAGTTTTGTTTATTCTTGAAAATTTCAAACATGCATTCAATTTATTTCAATCACAAGACTTGCTTTGGAGATGAAACTAGTCTGTGGTGAAGGTAGGCTGTGCATTCATGCTATCTATCATCAGAATCTGCTGTTCTGCACTAGATTTGGGTGAAGTCCTGTCTACAATATGATAAATTATACACAGCAAAAAGTTAGTAAACTGAACATGAACAAGAAAAAAATCTGATTATAACAATATTCTGAGCTTGGTGGTTTTAAAGATCATGCTTTCTCTCCTTTAACAACATAGCTTTCTTGAGGATCACTACTAGAGAATGTCTAAGGCAAATGTGCATGGATAAGCACAATGTTATCACATTGGACCCTCAGAATCCTGCTACGTAACTTGTCACTTCAGTGCCAAGGATCATGAAAGCTAGCATAGAATGACAATGTAGTATTGACAAAGCCTACAATGATGGGCTTTTAAAATCTGGATCATTGAGGGAATGTATCAGGTTGAAGAGCAGTGTGGCTCTCCTGGCTGGAAGGTTTTACTGCTTCCCGACTGTTCCCATCATCACAGTTCTTTGGAGGCCAGTCTCATGTCATTGAACCTCATGGTACTGCCACTTGAGAATGACCTAGAGACAATACTTCTGCACTTCCTGTCGAGTCAATCCAAGTACTGTGCTATAGAAGCTTTCTGAATCTAACTTAGTGGGAGGCATATGCCACAAGACTTTTCACAGATAAAAAAGACAAGGGAGAAATGTTGCAATTCTATTATAATCTCAAAAAGAAAATAAATTATATTACCCTAAAGTAGTAACTTCAAAATATGAAATCGATAAGACCATAGAAACAAATAAGTTATGTATACTATTTTGGCTTATAGTTTTTTCTTTCTCTTTTTCTTTCTTACTCTGTGCATTCACATGCATGTGTGCATGAGTGCACCTTTGGGTGTGTCTGTGTGTGTATCTATGTCTGCATGCATACATGCATGCGCGCACGCGCGCGTGTGTGTGTATGTGTGTCTTGCAGAGCAAACCCAGGGCTTTGCATATACGAGGAAGGCATTTGACAACTGAGAAACCCTCTCAATTCAAGTCTATGATTTCAAGCCCTAGTTTAGAAGTCAATTTCCAAGGTAAATCACTTGAATAATATGCTGTCAAATCATTTGACAAAATGACTATAGGCTGACCTATAAAGTGATTATTAACAAAAGCCTAAATATCCATAAGAACCATGATGTAGGAAGTATGTTCCATAGCACTTTAGTTTGGCTAAGAAGAACAAATTACATTAGAAGATATTTCGGGTGAACAATAATAAAAATCTGGTTGGATTTGCATCACACAGGGAATAAAGTAAAATGATAGTCTTAGAAAAGTATTATTAAAAATCTTATGAAATACATTGGTCTGTGTCTGAGGAGGAAGGAGGAAAACATAGAACAAATTTAAGTCTCACTGTAAAAGGAAGCATCAGTTAATGTAGAGTTGAATTTATGGTATGATAAAAATCTATAGAGAAGTGGTCACGGTTATTTCTTATTGGTGAAATAAAAGGTAAGGATAGACAAATTACCTAAATGAAGAGATTAAGAAAAGCAACATAGGATGGCAAAAGTATACTTTCATACTCTTAAACAACAGTGCTATTTTTCATGTTAATTTTTATATTACAAAAAGAAAAGCACAAAGAAACTCTACACCTAGGTTTATTTTTAATATCTTTCAAGAATATGAAGAATAACTAACATTTTATTTAATTCCTTAGAAGAACAGCAAAACAAACAAAATTGTGTCAACTAGTTCCCAAGAACTTGTAGCCTGGGGAGCAGAGTTACAGAACTTTGAATGTATGAAGAGTTAATGGCACATCCATGAAACTGAGTATCCCAGAACACTTAAAATATGCTACAATATGTAAATATATTCGAAGGCTGGTAGTGGCCCATCTTTTGTGGAGAAATGTCTAAAGATTTTGGCTTTTGAGAAATTTCCTGTTCTTTTCTGGACCAAGTTTTTACACCTCCTGAATGGAGGTCACTTGTAAAGCCAGATCCATGTTTTAGAAAAGTCTACATAAAATTATAAATAGCTTCTTTGGAAGCTTTGGTATGAAAGACAGACCAATTCTCCCTGGAGAAAACTATCCTCAGTTCCTATACATGTGCTCTCCAGGTAAAAGTTATTATCTATGATGGAACCAGTCTACATAAGTAATGAAGTAAAAATTTATATCAGAACATTTTAGCAGTGGAAGTTTCTATTAGAAATTGAGAGTTTTATAACAGCTTAATCATTCAAATCAGAAAGAGTAGGATAAATGAAATTGAGGTATGAACTATGAGCCCTCACAATGTTTTCTATCAGCGGCTCACCTTACATAACATTGCCTTATTAATTGAACAAATGCTCAAATACTATTTGTTGTGTGTGCGGCACAGCTGTAAGCATTTTCCAAGTGTGGACTCAATGAATTCTCATGATAACCAGAAGCAAAGACTGGTGTTGTCCCATTTTACAACATGTAAAACAGAAGCACAGTGTTGGTGTGAACTAGAGGCTGAATTCAACCCAAATCTGACTCCACCATCTATGGTCTTCAACTTTATTGCATACCTCTTGGATACCCTTGTGTTACAGGTTGGATCTCCAAAACTTCATATGTTAAAGGTATATGAATATAGTGCTGTTTGGTAGTGGTGGAACTTTCTGGAGGTCAGGCTTAATATTAGGGAGTTAGGTCATTGGGGTTTGCCCTTGAAGGAAATACTAGGATCCTGACCTGTCCATTTGTCTCCTGCCCCCACTTCCCTCTGGCCACCATTATATGAAACAGTTTTATTCAATCATATATTCCCAGGCACAATATCTTAATTGACTGATGTTTATGAAACCAGAAGGCCAAAATAAGTCTTGCCCCCCCTTTGATTGATTATCTTAAGTGTTTTGTCACAGCAGTGCAAAGCACACTAACATATGTTGTTATTCATGTGTATTATTTCACTCATGAGAATCCTCACCAAGAGGAAAGCCATGGTGTCAATTCACTATTCAACAGCCAGGAGTATCTCAATCCACTTCCTTCCTGAGAGGGTGCCAGCCCTTTGCAATCTTCCAGCTATAGATTTCTTATCTTCTCCCTGCTTTATTTCCTCTCCCCCGTCTTCCCCCTACCCCCAACCCATTTCTTGCCCAGTAAGGAGAAAACAGTCTAGATTGATGGAGTTTCTCCCTTTCACCTCAGCTCTTAGTCTTTATATGAAAGTTACAATTCCAGAGCTTTGGATTTACTCATGACTAAGTCTCAAAGATGATTGGGCAGAAAAGTCTACTATGCACATACATACTATGAATTATAAAAACAAATTTATTAGTTAATCTTTCTTGGTTCAGTCCCATCTTTTTATGTGTATGGGTGTTTTGCCTGCATCTAAGTATGTGTACCAAATTCATGTGTGGTGCCTATGGCGGCCAGAAAATAATCATAGGATCCCCTGGAATTACAGATGATGATTGTGAGCTGCTGTGTAGGTGCTGGAAATGGAAATAGGGTCCCCTGGAAGAGTGGCAAGTGGTTTTAACCACGGAACATCATCTGTCCATCCTCCACTCCCCCTTGTAAAGAGGATTCTTCTACCCCCTCTACGGTGCTATGATACACAGGAAATTCTTTGAAGAGCTGTAGTGTTTCCATGTAGATTAGTCATGTAACTAACTGTTCATCTCTCCTATGTAATCCCTCCTGTGTTTTCTTTGGCAATAAAGAGGTGAAAGCCTTAAAAACTGTGTCCTACAAATTATCCTTCAAAGCTTAAAAAGTATTGCAAATTCTAGGTTTAAGCTTTGCTTCATAAAGACAGACGTTTATTCTTTTATTTCTCTTAAAGCTGCAGTTCACTGGCTGGGCTGCTAAGGCTAATGCATTTTAATAGATAGCACTCATACACTGGAGGCTAGGGGGTGAGAGAGATGCCTGCCTTTCTTCATTTGGCTTTTTATCACCATTATCGCCACCTGACTAGAAAGTTAAAGGGCTGCAATCACTTAGAGATAGGACCGAGGGAACCATCTGTTAGTTGGGGTCAAGAACTTTTCTTTTCTTACTGGGCTGCCACAAGATTGTGACTTGGGTTAATTAACTTTGTCCTTGGGATTTTCTTTAGCCTGGAGTCTAGTGGTCTTTGCTGGATCCAGACTTCCTTTGTTAACTTAAAACTGCTTCTGCATAATATAAAATAACTGTTTTACTGCTCCTCCTGTTTTGGAAACAACAGTTTCAAATTATTGCTCCTTTTTCTGTTTATTCTGTTGCTGATGCTACTTTGCATGATTCTCTTGCAACTCCTAGTAAAATAGTCTGTACATGAGTTACATTTGGTGAGTTTTGTTTCCTCAAACATATTTTAAAGTGATTATTTCCTCCAAAGAAAGTGTTTTGAATGGGATCATATTAATTTTTGGAAAAGTTATAGAAGAAAATTTTTGTATTATTAAGTTTGTGTATCTTCATCACTTAAAGAAAGGTGTATTTCTTTGCTGAATACTTATGCCCCAATTGCTTTTATGAACATACATATATAGGAATATGTACATATAGATATATGGATATGTATACATATATCTAACAAATCATTTTGTAGCCTTAGAAGGCCTAGAACTTTTAACAGTTTGGTTGTCAGCCTAACCTTTAACATTTGAGTCATCTTTTATGCCCTGACCTGGAACTCTCTATGTAAAACAAGTTGTCTTCAAACTTATGTCAAGCCTCCTGATTTTACAAATACCGAGACTATAGACATGTGCTGCTACATCCAGTCTTTAGCATTTTTACTTTACTTAATATTTTAATAGTTTTAAGATTTACTTTTATTTTTTAAATTGTGTGTATTTTGCATGAATATGCCTCATACCAGGAAAGGCCAGAGGTATCAGATCCCTTGGAGTTGGAGTTAGACACGGTTGTGAGGCAGCTACCTGGCATGGGTGGTGGATATCAAATTTAGGTCTTCTGGAAGAGCAGCAAGTGTTCTTGACTATGGAACCACCTCCTCAGAACCTTAATAATGTTTTTGAAAATACATAATTTCTTTTCAATGAACAGGAGCAAGCAGTTTAAGCATAGAAACTTTAAAAGGCCAACCCTCACCCTCCCTGGCGAGGGGATGGGGAATGGGATGGGGAGGACATGGGAGAATCGGAGGGAGAGGGAACTTGGATTGATGTAAAATAAGATGGTTTCTAATTTAAATACAATTCGTATAAAAAAAAGTTCAACCTTGGGCTCTTTTTTTGAGGTACCTCTTGGACATTTCGCTGTGTTAAGATGAAGCTGAATATCTCCCTCCCAGCCACAGCTGTCAGAGACTCATTGAAACGGATGATGAACACAAACTTTGTATGTTCTAACAGAAGCAGTTGGTGATGCTCTGGGTGAAGAGTGGAAGGGTTGTGAGGTTCAAATCAGTGGTGGAAAACAGACTGCCAGCTGTTGAGTAAGGGGCATTCTTGTTAGAGACCAAGGAGAACTGGAGAGAGGAAGGGCAACTCTGTTCAGGATGTGGTGTGGATATCAATCTGAATGATCTCAACTTGATTACTGTAAATAAAATAAAGTAAAGAATGATATTCCTGGACTGACAGATACTACTGTGCCTCTGCAGTTGGGGCCCAAAAGAGCTAGTAAAATCTGAAAGCTTTTCAACCTCGCTAAAGATGATGATGTCCACCAATATGTTTTCGGAAAGCCCTTAAAGTTAAAAAGCCCCTCAGCACCAAGGCACCTTAATTCAGTGTCTTGTTACTCCACATGTCTTGACACAAATGCTGACCTATCGTTCTGAAGAAACAACACACTAAGAATAAAGAGAAGGAGGCTGCAGAATATGCCAAACTTGGCCAAAAGAATGAAGAAGCCAAAGAAAAGCACCAAGAACAGAGCACCAATGGAGGAAGGCTGTCTTTCTGAGATCTCCTACTTCCAAGCCAGAGTTCAGACAAAAGTAAGTCTTGGGCTGGAGAGATGGCTCAGCCGTTAAAAGCTAAGCTCACCACCAAAAATATAAGTAAGTCTTTAAGAGCAACTTGTCAGGAGGTGGTGGCTCACACATTTAATCCCAGCACTCAGGAGGCAGAGGCAGGCGGATCTCTGCTAGTTCAAAGCCAGCCTGGTCTACAACATATTGAAACAAGTTTTGATGGTTTCAGAAAACATATAAAGTATTCTTAGACGACTGATATGAACACTGCAGATGAAGAAAGCGGTAGGACCTCCACTTGCTAAATTCTCTTTCTCCTAAGGAAAGCACATTACTTGCCTACTGAGGGTTTAAATGGCTAAAGTGGCTAAAGGTTGACTACTCTCCAGGCAACCACATCCTGCCTGGTGCTCATGGTCAATAGCCTGGTGCAAGAAACCTAAGCAAGTCATACAAGGCCTGGACACTAAGGACCCTGGGACATCCTTCCATGGCCATGACCAACAGCTTTCCTCAGCTGTCTTGTGCAAAACATTCCTTGGATCATTCTAAACTGCTTGTGTAGGGTGCAAGTTGATTGATTTGGATTTTAAATTTTGCGTGTATATCAAGTACATAGATTCTTTATTTTTGTTATATAGTTTGAACTGCTGATTATGGTGCACTATGAGTCAGGATTTTTCAGTGGTACATTAAAATGTGAAGATATATTAAGAAAAATTAAAAGAGAAAATCATTTGCATGGTGTTAAACAAGTGCTGTAGGCAACAGTATGTAGGTCAGTTGTGGATCTAAGATCTAAATGATGAAATTCAAAACCGTAGAGAAAAAACCAAACAGTAGTCCATGTTCAGTCTCAGAAGTCAGTGGGACTACAGGGCAGCAGGAGCCTCACTTTAGTGTGTAATGTCTCATTCCGGCATGTGAAGAGTAGCTGGAGAATCTCTTGAAAAGTCAATGATGTAGAACAGACCAAAGGGTGGACAGACCACGCTAATGCCTGTTCTGTCTGGGAATCCCTTTGTGATCTCAACAGGACAGGCCACTCTCCTGGGCCTGGCATCCTTATCAGAACGTGACTGATAACATATCGCTAAGAAGGGCTGTGAGAGTGAGGGAGCAGGCAGAGAGCCTGCACCGTGTGGATCACTTCTTTCCCTCCAAATGGTAAATTACACACACTCACACACACACTCACACAGGGTTCTAGTTCACCGTGGTACATAAATGCCTGCCTGCTAGCCATTATTCGAAGTCTGAAGCTACTACATGGGAATTAGAAAGGCCACAAGGAAGAAAGGAAGAGAAATGATTCACCCATTGAATCCACTTACCCTGTCAGCTCAATCTGTTAAAGCTCACTTAGCTATTTATATGTGCTTAGATGTTCATCTCAATTTCTGGCTGTATGGTCACCATAACATGGACATTTCTGGACTCCCATTTCATCTCTGGAGAATGATGCTGGATTACAATCAAATTGGGACTTCCATTTCAAGAGAATTGTGGCAATGTAGTCTTTTTACAGGAGAGGGTCCCTCTAAATTCCCATGCCTCTTTGGTAAGAAACTGTTAACTGCTTTTCTGGGACCAATATTCTTTTTTTTCTATGAAATAATACATCTGAATTTGTCAAATCGTATTGCTATTCTGAAACAATTTACAGTGAGTACTAACTTACAGGTTATAGTGAAGGTAAATACATATGAATTGTTGGAAATTAGTTTTTTTTTAAGAACTGCAAAATTCCTTGTATCCAGACAAAAGTGAAAGCGAAATAGAATTTTTCTTCTTTCTTTTTGTTTTGTTTTGTTTGGCTGCCTTGGAACTTGCTTTGTAGATCAGGCTGCCCTGGAACTGATTGAAATCATCCTGTCTCTGCCTCCCGAGTGCTGGGATTAAAGCTGTGTGTCACCACTGCCCTGCCAACATTCCCATTGATTTAAAAAATATACAATACAAGCCATATCTGGGACAGCCACAGAAAAAAATATTGATGACTGAAGTTAAACTTGATCAATATTAGAGTAGAGCTTAGAACCCAAGCCTCTTGAGTTGATTTTAGAAACCTGAATTGGTCTTCTTGTTTTATGAAACCCATTTGTCTACACAGGAACCTGAATCAGCAGTTGAGACTTGTCCCATGGCAAAATGCTGGTATGAGAGAAACTCAATGAACAAGCAATCCATATGGGGCCACCAAGATAGCACAGTAGATAAGAGTGATTGAGTGATTGCTGCCAATCCTGACAATATGAGTTTGATTCTCCAAGACCCACAAGGAGGAAAAAGAGAACTTCCAGTCGTTACGGCATTCACACGCACCCTTATAACACAATATGGGTACACAAATAAATATATAAATAAATAGATACATGGATAGATAGATAGATAGATAAAGTAACTTTAAATTTTATTTTTATGAACAGAAAAAGAAAAGCACAATTCTGGGAGCTATTTACTGTATCATCAGGAACAGGAAATACAAATGGCTGTCCCACCACTACTCATACAGTGTTTAGGCAAATTAGTTTCTAGACTGAATGTACAATTATATGATACTCTCTGCTCATTTTTCCCTTTGATTGAAAATCGATTCTTTTCTCATACAATATATCCTGATTAGAGTATCCTCTCCCTCTACTCCTCCCAGTTTCTCCCCACCTCCCGCCTCTCATCTGTATCATTAGAAAACAATCAGGCTTCTAAGGGATAATCACAAAATAAAATAAGATAAAATATAAGATGAAACAACAATTAACACATTGGAATTGAACAAAACAAACAAACAGAAGGAGAGGAGCCCAAGGGAAGGCACAAGAAACAGCATCACTTAGGAATCCATGAAAACACTAAACTGCAAAGTATATGATAAAATAAAATTTAAATTAAGCAGCAGGCTTTTTCGTTTGGATCGCAAACCAGCTCCCAAATCATGACACAGAGACTTATAATTTGTTTTTTGAATGCTTGACCTTAGTTTAACTCTTAGGTTAATCTGTTTCTCTTTAACTACATTTTGCCTTGGGGCTTTATTACCTTTCTTTCTTTCTTTCTTTCTGCATATCTGACTTTCCTGCTGTCTCCATGTCTGTCTGGGGGCTGCCTGGCTTCTGGCCCCACGTGTGGTAATCTTATTTCTTTGTTTTCTCCTCCTTGTTCTGTCTCACTTGCCTAGATTTCACCTCCTATTTACTATCTCTGCCTGCCAGCCTCACCAATTCCTCTCTTGCCTAGCTATTGGGCATTCATCTCTTTATTAGACCAATCAGGTGCCTCAGGCAGGCAAGCTGAAATAAATGGAACACATCTTTACATAATTAAACAAAGGCAGGATAAACAAATGTAATGCACCTTTACATCATTAACAAAGGCAGCAAAACAAATGTAACACACCTTCACATAGTTCAAGTAATATTCCATAGCATAAACAAATGTAGCACATCTTTGCATAGTTAAAATAATATTCCACAACAATAATTTTTTTAAAAAAGGAAAGGCCTGTCCTGTTATTGGGAAACATGGAGCTTCCAAAGATGCCATTGAATTTGTTTTTTGTTGGTAATCTACTGCTGGGCATGCAGACTCCCCTAAAGAGTAGTTTCTCCAGTGAGACTCCCTTAAAGGAAATTAACTTTCATTTGCAAGTAGCTATTAATTGGAGATCCTTCTGTGTTAGAGATGTCGGCATGTGTCCACTTTTGTATTCAGCTCCAAGGACCTGTGCAAGCCCTGTTTCTGTTCATTCTTTATATGCACAGGCTTCATCAGACCATAAACTTCAAGCCATTGATAAGCCAGTTTCCTTCTGTGCAAGGTTGCATCCTGACAGTAGAAAACAGACTTGTACTATAGAGCTTCAGGAATGGAACAGTGGTGGCATAAATTCTGCAACACAAATCGGATGGCTCCAGGACCTCTGATATTCCTTGCCGACTGTCAGTATGAAGAAAACTAATGCTCCTGTTCCCAGTCTGTTCAGTTCTACCCATTCATAAGATGTTTCCCTAATCTAGGAAGGCAAATGTTGGAAAGACTAAATATGAAGAGAAGGATTAATCATCTTATCGCAACATGGTGACTTTTTAATGGTTATCTGCGGTACATGTGCTTTCTTTAAAATCACTTGGAGTTTAAACTTGCAATAACAAAATAGAAGTACTTGTGAACAGTCTAGACCTCTGTTACTTGTTTTTAAAATGTTTATTTACTTATCATATTATTTTTCTGTATGTCTGTGTGTGTGTGTGTGTGTGTGTGTGTGTGTGTGTGTGTGTGTGTGTGTGTGTGTGGAGGTCATAGTATCCTTCTGGAAGTCAAGAAAAACTTTGTGGAGTTGGTTCTCTCATTTCACCTTTACTTGTATTCCAAGGAGTGACCTCAGGCTTACATCGCAAGCACATTACCCAATGAGTCATCTTGCCATCCCTGAGTTCTAGGTTTAATTGATCATAGATAAATTTATTACTGAAGCTGAGAAGATGGTTGGTCTACTGCACAAACATAAAGACCTGAGTTCAGAGTCCCAGCAAACGTGTAAAGAACCAAGTCCTTTGGAGCACATTTGCAACCCCAGAGCTGGGGTGGGGGTAGGGAGCAGAGTTAAGCAGATCCCTGACGCTCACTGGTTAGTCATCCTAGAGAAAACGGTGAGTTCCAGGTTTAGTTAGAGAGCCTATCTCAAAGAATAAGGTGGAAAGCAACTGAAGAAGACATCTGACATCAACCTCTGGGCTCCACAGTGACCTATATGCTTTGATGTATAAGAAATACTATATTCAAGATGTTAAATACTAATAATGAGCCATCATTTTGAAGCATAAAGTCAATGGTTTTAACCATCTGTATCTTCAACCCCACACCTCAAAAAATCATTTATGTTGGGTATTTTGATTTTCTTTTAAAAGCATGTACATCTAAAGTATGGGAGTTGTACCACGCTTATATAATTCTAAACTATGACGACTGAGGCAGGAGACTTGCCAGAAATTTGGGGCCAGCTTGGCGAATAGTTCTAGGCCACCCCAGTCAACATGTTGAATTCTATGCCAGCTTGGGCTATATAATAAGAACTTATCTTAAAACACAGGATAATAATGATAATAACAACAACAAAATAAATCCTACCAATGGAGTAAGTCTTCCAGCATATCCATCTGTGGAGGAAGTAACCTTCTTAGTAGTTTGTTATTACTTAAATATTTGAAAATTGTTTCAAAATTATTTTTATGTATATAGGTGTTTTGTCTGTATGTATGTCTGTGACCATGTTCTTGCCTGGTGCCCATGGAGTGCAGAAGAGGGAATCAGTCCCCAAGAACTGGAGTCTTGGTTATAAGCCACCATGTGGATTCTAGTAATCAAACTTGGGTCCTCTAGAAGAGTAGTTGGTGCTCTTAACAGCTGAGCCATCTCTCCAGCTCTATTACAAAGGCCCTCCAGTGCCTGTTTACAGCCAAACATGTATTTATTTACTTGGAAATTATTTACTTTTGTTAAAAATGTAAGGTTTCTCATCTCTGAGCATCATTCTGTGACGTTTGTTTTAGACGAAATTCCTTCTCCAAAGCTAGCACCACCATGCTAAGCATTGTTTCAGAAGGAGAGTTCCCAAGTGTTCTGGGGAACGGCATCTTCTCTGGAAACCCAAATAAGCCCTATATCTTTGTCAAAGGGAATATGCGTCCTTCTCATGCAGTAGCAAAATCAGGCAAGACTGCACATAAACCCTAAGTCACAGTGTTCTGCAGCACAGGTCCTGAACCGTCTTAGTTTCCCCTAGGGTCTTTTGGCTCCTTATTCTCATTGACACAATCTGAAGGATAGACCAGTATTTTCTAAGGAATAAATCTACTTCAGGCCCCTTTTATTCTGAGCAGCCTTGTATAAGATATATCCACATTTTGTCCAGTGTCTCTCATCTTGGAAATTTCTGGGGCACCTGTGGCTGTTACATCTTCCTAAAAATGCTGGTGTTTCATTTGACTTGTTTTGGTTTTTCTTCTCTGTTTTGGATGTTTTAACTTTTGTTTGTCACCACTGTTAATTGGTTTTTTTTTAAGTGTGTGTGTGTGTGTGTGTGTGTGTGTGTGTTTGTGTGTGGTGTAAGCACACATATATATGTGGCTGCGTGTACCTGTGAACTCATACAGAGACCAGAGGTGGGCATATGGTTTCCTACTCTCTCACCCTCTGCCTTATTACTTGAGACAGGGTCAGTCATTAAATCTGGACCTAGGCTGACAGCCTTCAAGCCCCAGTGACCATCCTAGTTCTACTTGTCACAACTCTGGAGTTATAGATGGATATGTACAGCTTTTGACTTGTTTGACTTGGGTGCTGGAGATTTGAACTCAGGTCTTTGAGTTTGCATCTCATACTAATATTCCCTGTAGAATGGTATCTATAGCCATTTAAAAGTGTGCAGTATGCTGGGAGGTGTTGGCACACACCTTTAATCCCAGCACTCAGAAGGCAGAGGCAGGCAGATCTCTGTGAGTTCGAGACAAGCCTGGTCTACAGAGCAAGGTCCAGGACAGCCTCCAAAGCCACAGAGAAAGCCTGTCTTGAAACACACAAAAAAAGTGTGCAGTATGTGGCAGCTCCTCAGGAAAATGGGAATCAGTCTACCACAAGATCTAGCAATCCCACTCTTAAGCATATACCCAAAAGATGCACATTCATACAACAAGGATGTCTGTTCCACTATGTTCATAGCAGAATTATTTGTAATAGTCAGAACCTGGAAGCAACCTAGAAGCCCGTCAAGTGAAGAGTGGATAGAAAAAATGTGGTACATTTACACAATGGAGTACTACTCAGCAGACAAAAACAATGGAATCTTGATATTTGCAGGCAAATGGATGGAACCAGAAGAAACCATCCTGAGTGAGGTAACCCAGTCACAAAAAGACAAACATGGTATGTATTCACTCATATATGGATTTTAGACATAGAGCAAAGTATTACCAGACTACAGTACGCACCACCAGAGAAGTTAGGAAACAAGGAAGACCCTAAGAAAGACATAAATGGTCTCCCAGAGAAGGAGAAAGGGACAAGATCTCCTGAGCTAATTGGGAGAATGGGGGATGGGAGAGGGACTTAGGAGAAAGAGAAGGGAAGAAGAGGAGAAAAGAGGAGGACATTAGAGAGCAAGAAGATCGAGTCAGGGGAAAATAGAGATGAGCAAGAAAAGAGATACCATAATAGAGGAAGACATTATAGGCACTAGGGAAATGTCCAGAGACCTACAAGTTTGACCCCGACTAACAATCTAAGCAATGGTGGAGAGGCTACCTTAAATGCCCTTACCTTATAATGAGATTAATGACTACCTTAAATGCCATACTAGAGCCTTCATCCAGTAGGTGACGGAGGCAGGAGCAGACACCCACAGCTAAACACTGAGTTGAACTCTGGAATCCAGTTGCAGAAAAGGATGAGTGATGAGCAACGGGGTCAAGACCAGGCCAGTGAAACCCACAGAAACAGCTGACCTGAACAAGAGGTAGCTCATGAACCCCAGACTGATAGCTGGGAAACCAGCATAGGACTGTTCCAGACCCCCTGCACATGGATGTCAGTTTGGAGGTCTGGTTAATCTATGGGGCCTCTGGTAGTGGATTAGTATTTATCCCTAGTACATGAATGGACTTTGGGAGCCCATTCCACATAGAGGGATATTCTCTCAACCTAGACACATGGGGAAGGGTCTAGGCACTGCTCCATATAATATGACAGACTTTGAAGATTCCCCAAAGAAGGCCTCACCCTCCCTGGGGAGCAGAAAGGGGATGGGATAGGGGGTCGATCAATGGGAAGCAGGGGTGGAGGGCAGGGAGAGGAAACTGAGATTGACATGTAAAATAAGCTGGTTTCTAATTCAAATAAAAAAGGAAAAAATGTGCGCAGTATGTTTAATTTCTAATTTCTATTGTTTCATTTATTCTCAATTTTGAGAGTAGCTGTGATCAGAAAAAAATGAGATTTTTGATAATAGATTTTTGTATGTGTGTTGAAATTACTTTAGCTTCTAAAATGTAGTTGGATTTTCAATTGTTCAGCATGTACTGTAATCATTTTGTGTAATGTGTATATGTACTTGTACCTGAGTAATATGTTATTGTTAGACACACATTTTTAATGTAATAATATTTTATCGGTAACTTTGCAGTATATAGCACATTTTTATTTTTATGGCTTTGATATAATTCTCTCTATTACATTGAACATATTTTCATACAAAAGTCTGATCACAGTTTCCCCTCCTCCAACTCCTCACAGATCCTTTCCACCTCTCCACCCAACTCCATGCCTTTGCACTCTCTCTCTCTCTCTCTTTCTCTCTCTCTCTTTAGAAAGTAAATTTAAAAAATAAGATTTTTAAAAAAGAAACAGCACAAGAAACACACAAACAAAACACATGAAAACACAAAATAGGAAACCACCATATGCAAGCAAAAGAGCAGTAAAATAAAAATTCCCAAACATAGAAATATAAGTCAAAAATTTACAAAAAATGCCACTGAGTTCATTTTGGTTGGTCATATACTGCTGGGCATGGGGCTCACCCTTTGAAAAGTACTATGGATAATTCTAACAGTTATTTGGTTAATATTTATATGATTTGATTTTTCAAGCATGCAACTTTCAGTATTTCTTTGCTATTTCTTTTTAGCTATGTGTAGTTTAAACAATACTAATTACAACATTTTAATTAACACTCAGATCTTATTTACTTCTTGAAACAGTGTCTTACACTATAGTTCAGGCTAGAATTATGTAGTTAAGCAAACTTCAAGCAAAACTCTTGCCTCAGTTTCCTGAAACCTCAGATTACAGTTACACTAGGCTAGATTACTGTTGTAGTTTTAACTAGACAAGATAAGAACAAAATTTGTAATAACAAAACTTACTGGGTTCATTTCTTCCATCTTTGTGATTTTTGCCATTGGCCCTGTTTGGGTATTTCTTTGTCCTCTATTCCCATTGTCTTTTATATTGTTTAAGATTCATTTCTACATTTCTTATCCTAGTGTTTGCTATCAGGACACTGCCCTGATGTGTGACAGGACATTTGCAGGCCCACACATTGGTCACTGTTTCTGTTTCTTCCCATCGAATTGTACCAGTAGGCATGAGTTATGTCTGTGTGTACTGTGGCTCACACGTATATCAGCTCTAGGAAATAAGGGAATTATCTTGCATCAATTTATTTGCATTCATTCTGATGGCTAAGTGGTCCCAATCTAACCTTTCATTTGAGGATATTGCAATTGATTCTGTCAACATTCTGTCATGAAATAGGTTAGATTGGTTCCTGGAAGGTGGAGAAGCATTTTCTTCCGTGTTTTAGTCACTGGTAAATTGTCTGGGTTTCTATAAATAACCTCCCACCCCGGCTTCTATAAGACACCCTAATGAAATGCACACTGGATCACCAAAACAAAATGACAGGCATGAAAGTAGAAGATAGACTTGTTGAAAAAAGATGGGGATCAATGGATATTAGCAGCAGACAAGAGAGAGTAATGAGGGAAGTAAATTTAAGATCAAAATACATTAGATTCATGTGTGGAAATATCATAATGAAGCTCTATATGCATAATTAATATATGCTAATAAAGTATTTGATCTAATTATATAGGTTTGGAAAATGTTAGCTGTTCTCAAGCACTACAAAATCACAAGTGCTTATCCCTGTACTTAACCAGTGGAAAAATTGATGATGAAGAGGTGCAGTGCATGCACAAAACAGTGAACAAGAGCAAGATTTGTACATAAAGGCTATGCTGCTAGACGAAGGCTGTTATGTGTCTGTTCACAAATGGGTATTTTCTTAGTTTCTTCTCGTAGTGCTGGGATAAACTATTATGATGAAAGCAATTTGAGGGAGAAAAGGTTTAGTCTGGCTCAAAGTTCAAAGATCCACCATGGTGGGGAAGTCAAGGCAGCAGGGATTTCCAGCAGCTGGACATATCAAATCCACATTCAATAATTTGAGAGCGATAAATGCTTGCTGATGCTCATATTGCTCTCTCTACTTTATACAGTTCAGGATCTCCTGCCCAGTGAATGGTCCTGCCTGCAGTTAAGATGGGTCTTCCCACATCATTGAACCTAATCAAGATAATCTCCCACAGATAAGTCCATGTAAGTCCTTACATGTTGTGGAATATTAGTTTAAGATGTGTTACATTTGTTTATGCTGTATAAGATTTGTTTAATGATGCAAAGATGTGTTGCATTCTCTTTTAATTTATATTAGAAACAAACTTCTTTTACATGTCAATCCCAGTTCCTTCTCCTTCCCCTCCTCCCCTGCTCCCCATTGACCCCCTATCCCATCCCCTTTCTGCTGCCCAGGGAGGGTGAGGCCTTCCATAGGAAATCTTCAAGTCTATCATATCATTTGGAGCAGGGCCTAGACCCTTCCCCATGTGTCTAGGCTGAGAGAGTATCCCTCTATGTGGAATGGGCTCCCAAAGTTCATTCATATACTAGGGATAAACACTGATCTACTACCAGAAGCCCCATAGACTACAGAGGCCTCCTAACGGACATCCATGTGCAGGGGGTCTGGATCAGTCCTATGCTGATTTCCCAGCTATCCATGAGCTCCCTGTCAGCTGTTTCTGTGAGTTTCTCCAGCCTGGTCTTGACCCCTTTGCTCATCACTCCTCCCTCTCTGCAACTAGAATCCAGGAGTGTGTTGCATTCTTTTATGCTTCATTTGTTTAACTCTATGAAGCTGTGTTACTGTGTCTGCCTAAAACACCTGATTGGTATAATGTAGAATTGAACTGCTAATAACTAAGCAGAAAAGTGAAATAGGTATAGCTCCCAGGCATGGAAAGTAAATAGGACAAATCTAGAGAAAAGGGGGGAAAGAGAAAAGGAGGAGAGGGCATTCACATAGCCAGTCACAGACTAAGAAGGAAAGAAGGATATAGAGTAAAGAAAGGTAAAAGTCCCAGAGGCAAAACATAGTTAATGAGAAATGGGATAATTCAAGTTAGGAAAGCAGGCTAGAAACAAGCTAGGGCAAGGCCGGACATTTAAAAGTAAGAATAAGTTTCCATGTATTTATTTGGGAGCTGGATGTCAGGCACCCAAAGGGGAAAAAACACCCTCTACTCACAACACTTATAACTCCCGTAAAGTTGACAATTAACACTGACTATCACAGATATTATGAGGGTTGGAGTAAAGAAAGGGGTTCAAGAGGGATATAGAAGCTGAGGCCACAGAGCCACACTTCATCCTTTACATAAAGCAGCAATCAATGTATCCGGCTAACATCTCTGACTCCACAGTACTGCTCAGGCTTTGACAGGCATATGAATCACAGAAGAGTCTAGTTACAGGGAAAGTTCTAGTTCTCTGAATCTGAGAGACCGGAGAGTAGGCTTTCCATCAAGGTATGGTTCTGCTGTTACTGCTGGTAGACAGCAACATTCTAAGCAGTGGGGTCACACATCTTTAGTTAGTTCTCTGAGAAAGGAAGTGTGTTGCATTCACTCTTAACTTCCTAAATCCTAGCATTCTGCCTGGCACAGGGTAGGCTTGAACTATGCTAACTAAATAATGGTTAAAGATAATTAAAGTGCTAGAGGAAGGACTTTTTAAATTTATTGTTTATTTACATATGTGTGGGTGTGTGCAAGTGTAGACATGTCTGTATTTGTGGATATTTGTGTGTGCCTGTGTATGATAGCCAGGGGGGCCCATCAGGTGTTTTTGAGACAGAGTCCCTTGTTGCTTAGCAAACACCAGGAATCTTCCTGCTTCCACCTCCCCCGCAATAGCATTTCAAGCGCCTCTTGCCATGGCTGGCTTTTAAATGTGTGCAGGGGACTGAGCTTGGGTCCTGCTGCTTGTGTTGCAAGCATTTTACCTGAAAAGCTATCTCTCCACACTCTGAATGATCTACGTTGAAAGACAACAGGAAAGGGCTAAATCAATGCTGGGAGGAAGGAAAAAGTGTTAGTCAATTCAAGTCTAGAATTTGCTGTTGGAAGTCATGAAATACGGGACCAATAAAGACTTTGGATAGACGATCAGAGTGATGACAATGAATTTTAAAAATGATTTTTTTTAATTGAAACATAAAATTTAGGGACATTTTCTGCAAATAACTCCAATAATTATCTATCAGATACTAGTATTCTCAATTATAGGTTTTCTATAAGACATGTACTCATTCAATCAACATATATTTTCATGTATAGTCAAGTCTTTACCTCCAGGATTTATTTAATGATCTGTAGCCCAAGTCTTTTTTATTTGCAGAACCTCTCTTCTACATTATGTAAAAAATTAAACATTAGAGCAACCCACATCCCTCAGGAAGCATAATTCATTACTGAATAACACATGGTCAAGATTTGTAATTATAGTTTACGATATTTAGCTACAAGTAACTTTTCATTAATGAATTGGTTATAATTGCTCAGCAACCACCATGAATACACACCATCATTAACAGAGTGAGAAAACACAACTTACAGATGGTCTTTTAAATATAACAAAGTGTTTAAAGATATGAAACATATTAATTATGGGGCTGACAATGTTGGGAATTTAATTAAACAGTTATTGATTTCTATTTTACGAACTTAACTTTGTATTTCTAGATCCATAAATTTCATTTCAAAACTCAATTATTTTTATGTCCCCAAAAAGCTCCTAAAGTCTTGATCAGACATTCACAGGCTTAATGAATTCATTGACCATACACCACCTCCTTCCCCGGATAATCCTGTTTTACGATTAACCAATCACTTTTTAATCTTAGCAACAATCAACAAGGAGGTTATCTATATTGTACAAGAAGAAATAAACCAATCTGATCATTTTTTTAATAGAAAATGTGCTATTTTGAGTTCAGAACATCAAGTGTGAAGGTATTTATTTCTCATTTCTGGGGTGTTGATACCCTACTTTATCTGAAAGTTATCTTTGCAGGTGAATAATTGTTTAAGTTCAGACATTGACAGGGTATTTTGGTGCTGTGTTTTGTCTTTTTTTTTCTTTTCTGCTCCTTTACAACAGAAGTTTATTATACTCTCTGGATGTCTCAAAATTGTGAACCCAAGTGATCCTCCTGCCTCAGCTCTTCAAGTAATTTGGAATATAGGCACACACCACTACAACTGTATTGAATTTCTTTTGAGACAGAGCCTCACTGTGTAGCCCTAGAGCCTTGGCTGGCCTTGAACTCACAGAGATCTACAAGTCTCTGCGAGTGCTTGGATTAGAGGAGCATACCATCATTACCAGCTTATACTGTTTTCTGTTGCCATAGCAAAATACTTGGGACTTGGTGAATTCTAAAGAACAGGAGTATTTTCGTCTAAAGATTCTAGAAATTGATCTATTCAAGAGGATGATGCTTGGCATTTGGTTTGGACCCACCTCCTCATATCATAGCATAGCAGAGAGCATCCCATGATAGGTTAGACAGGATAATCATTCCAGAAGGAACCCACTTTAGTAATGCAGCAATCACCAAGACGTGAATACAGAATGGCTTGCCCTACTTATGAGAACAGAGCCCTCATGGTCTAGTCACCTGCAGAAAGTCCAACCTCTTGTTTACTGAAAATCAAGGTTCCATAACCTAAACTTAAGAACACATATCTAACCTAGAGCAACATGCAAATATATATTCTCAAATAACTGAAACCTGCTTTAACTCTTGAACTCTAATTTGACTCTGTGGCACATGAATTCTGTTTCTTTCTCCCATTTTAACAAAATGTGTTCAACTTTCATACAAGGAAATATGCCTATCTGTTTCCTTTCAAGAATTACTTGTGCAGTAATTATAGTAGACGTCTCATTTATTTGCTATTACTTAAATATATTATGAAAGATGCATGAATTCTTAAAATAGGAACTAGGATTATTTTACTAAAATAATTCCTCCTTAGAATGCCCATTTCTAAAGTCTATTTTTGGCATGGATCTTGAACTTAATTTTGTTCTGTGTTTACTGTGTATCACTGGTCTTCTATTTATAACCAGGGGATTAGCATTCCCAAGTTCCCTTTGGCCCATTATGCTTGGCATCTCATTCCTTCACTGAGGTGTAATTTAAATGTAAACAAAGTAATTTAGGAGATTGAACTACTTAAGTCAAGTGGTATGATCTGTGTTTATTTACTATGAATATAAACATTTTATTAAGGATTTAAAAGTTGGCTATATTAATTGATAATTGTATTTTCTGTAATGATGAAGTATTGATGAATACATTGATTAATATCCTATGTGGCACATTGATTAATATCTTATGTGGCATAAAATTTCTCGTGTGACAAAAATCCATGAAAATTAACAGATCCATTTAAGGCGTAAAGTAAATCTCCAAAGAGTTAGTATGCATTTGAGTATATGTGAAAGGGGTAAATGGGGCTTTGGATGTATCTCAATGAGTAGAATGCTTGTTCTGGCATGCATGAAGCTGTGGTTTCAATCCCCAGTACTGCATAAAGTGAATATGTTGGCACAATCCTATAATGCCAAAACTCTGGAGGTGGAGACAGGCAGTCCAGAAATTCAAAGTTATGTTCTTCTTTAGAAGTTCAGAATCATCCTAGGTCATATGCTGAGTTTATTCCCATCCCAGGATACATAATAGGAGGGGAAAGGGAAAGGAGAGAGGGAGAAAAAGAAGAAGGAAGGGATGTAGCAAAGAAGAGAGGGAGGAAGGAATGGTGGGAGGGGGAAGAAGAGGGAGAGAAGTAGTTTGTATCCTAGACAAAGCAGACCCTGCTGTTTTCTATTCAGTATCGACACTCAACCTTGGCCATTAGACATTAATATGATAAGGGCAACATACAATGTTTTCATGGGTTCTGAATAAACTCTCATTGTCCTAATTTTTAAATGGTTGGCATGGTCCATATCCCCTGAATTTGGGCATGAGGTCTACAACTGCCATTTTGTGCACATTCATTGACAATCAAGAGAATTGCAGCCAGATTGGTCTTGCCAACACAGAAAAACAAAACCTTTGCTTGTGGTCATCTACCAGGTCTCTTGATGTATGAGAAGAAATTACCATAAGACTCTCTTAGATGGTGCTCTGTTTCACAAAGTGCAAAGTTTCTAACACTATAATTGAACTTGTTGAGATTTTCAAATTCAAAGCATGGTTGGTGAATCAATGGCCTCAAGGACACTGAAAAGATTGGTGGAAATGCAGAGCCTCAAGTCTGAATCCACATCTTAGCAGGATCCCCAAGTGATTTGTATGCAAATTAAACTTTCTAAATCATGGTTGTCCGGAAACATGGAGCATAAAACACTCTATGCAGATATGTAGAAAAGTAATTTTCTAAACAAGCAATTATAGACAAAATGGGAGTGTGGAGGCAGGAGTTCTAACTGCAGACACCTTTCATATTAGTTGGGATGTGTATCATTTTTTTTAACTTCAGATATGGTAAAGCTTAGACCTTGTCATTTATTCACATGATATAATCAAGGAAATGAGACTTTAAGAAATGAAGTGACGCCAGAGACTTTAGGCAGAGCTGATTTCTTTTCTTTTTCTTTTCTTTTCTTTTTTTTTTTGGTTTTACGAGACAAGGTTTCTCTGTATTGTTTTGGAGGCTGTCGGGGTCCAGCCTAGCCTCGAACTCACAGAGATCCTCCTGTCTCTGCCTCCCGAGTGCTGGGATTAAATGTATGCGCCACCACCACCCAACCAGAGCTGATTTCTTAACCCACTTGTTTCATTTTGATTTCTTTCTTTTGTGCACGTTAAGTATGTAGGTGCATCCATGTATTTGTATGGCGATCAGAGAAGAACCTGTAGGAGTTGATTGAGTCTCTCCTTCCACCAAGTGGGTCCAGGGATCAAACACAAGTTGTTAGGGATTTTTTTCTGCTGAGCCATCTGGCAGGCCTGGAAATCTCAATTCCTCCTTCTATACTAAATTGGTTTTCTGACACTAGGTCTTGAAAGGAGGTGAAAAGTGAACAAGAATTGAGAAGGAAGGGAAGGTGCTCTCTCATGGTGAAGGATGACTGGAATGAACTGCCATGGTCTGTGCCTCTGGCAAAATTGAGACTAGAGGAGCAAAGGCATCTGCAGTCCAAGAGCGTGTAATGGAAGAATACAGAGAACACTGGAGAATACATTCTCCAAGGAAATTACCAGCACACCCATAATTTAGACGCACACCAAAGCTGTTAAATATAAAGAAGCAATCAACATTATGTAGTCACCATGCTTCTGAAAACAGCTGGAATTCCCAGCTCATGCAGCTGTTTTCTGAGACGCAGTTTGGGAGAGCAGGTTTTACCTGCAGCACTCATTTCTGGTAACATTCATGGACAGGTCTGACAACTGTGTTGTTTGTTGACTTAGCATCACACATCTAGCCAACTGCAAATCTGAACGGCCTAACAAAATACGGATCCTATAACCTAGCAAAAAATACAGACACAACTGGACAAGAAGGGGATTGATGAGTTGTTTCTACTTTATTTAAGAGCAGTTATGTTCCACAAATGGGATCATGAGAGAACATCCAGGTCTGAATGTAGCAGACAGTGAGCTACATTGCATGATTCAGGGACAGCTCTAACATGGGGCTCTCCTGCCTTTTTTCTGAGAAGCCTAGCTCCTTTGCAGCTTTGATATTAACAAAAGAAACAAAGAGGTTCTTTGAGATGCTAAGTCTGCACCAAAACCGAATATCTGAGTTCAATACCCGGGACCCCCATGATGGAGGAAGATAACTGCTACCTCTAAGTTATCCAAAGACTTCCACACACTATAGCATGGGGTTCCTCACTCCCCCATATACAATAAATAAAAAATGAAAGACAAGAAGAAATAACGAAAAACCCCTTTTCTGATGTTCTATACTCGGCAGGAAATAACATGTTTTGAACTGCTTTGATGCTTGTATCAAATTTTTCTCTAGTTACTCATAAAATTTACCAGAAGGTACTGTGAACTCTGATCCCTACCAACAGGAAAACTTACATCTTTATCAAAAACATTATATCAGTGCTCAGGGACATAGAAATGCTAGCTATCCTGATTTGATCAATATCCGCTGCATACATGAATCAAGTAATGACAACATGACCCATATATTTACACAATTAGAATAATTTTGAGACAGGGCATTGCATCCCATGCTGCGCTGAATTCATTATATAGCTGAGGATGACCTTGAATGACTGTTGGAATTGTAGCCTTTTGTCATCATTTGGGATTGTATGTGATACTGTTTTGTGTATACTAGGTACGATCTCAGCTGGTTAAACTACATCTCTAGCCCCTGTACCTTAAAATCTCTCTAATTAGAAAGACTCCTACTTAATTTAGAAAAACAAACTTGAGGAATAGATCCAGAAAAGCTCCAGTTAGTAAATTTTTATTTAATAAAACATTTAAGAAGAGGAGAAAAGAAGGCCGGGGGACTGCTTTTCTCGTTGTATGAATGTTTTTTAAGCGAAGATATATGCAACTTCCTACGGCATTGTTTTGATAGTGTTGTGTCCTTGTCTTATTAAAGAGAGACTGCATTTATAAGTTGTCCTTGGCCTTTGGCCACCCTCTTTCTTACTGTTTTGTTCTATTGTTTTTGCCGAAGTTGTTATTATCCACAATGACCTTGCTCAGTCATTCGTGGCTTCCTCTTGTTACATTGTCAGTTCCTGGGAGTGGACCCAGAACCTTGATAAACATACAGTGAATGAGTACATCCTCCATTGTAGGGAAAGGTAATTCTAGATTTTTCCTTATCTTCAGAATAAGTTGCATGGACTGACCCCGACCTTATTTTCCCAGGTTTTATAGCTCCCTCCTTTAAAGACTCATCTGCCCTATCATGCCCTTCCAAACAGGAGGACCCTCTCACCATCACCATAGTTTCGTACTGAGTGTCTCCATGCCTGATGGCTATATTTCTGGCCATCTACCACCCTATATATCCTACATGGCCTGTTGATGTCTCTCCTTCTTGGTAAAACAAGCAAGACTGCTCTTGACCATACATACATTCTCTGTTCCTTGCTGCACTCCCATGATCTATGGTTACCCCACGTGCTACATACCAGAAATATTCTGTGTACATTTTTTCCTCCTCTCACATATTATCTTTTAGTTTGAATTTTCATTGTCTTACTATTTTGGTATACTGTGTGTGTATATATGTAGGTGTGTGGTGATTGTCAATGAGACTGACCCACATAGGCTCATGTATTTGAGCTCCGGATCCCTAATTGGTGGCACTGCTTGTGGAGGTTTAGGAGGTATGACCTTATTGGAGGATATATGTCACTGGAGGTCAGCTTTGAGAGCTTAAAAGACTCTCACAATTTCCAGTTTGTTCTCTCTGCTTCATGCTACTGCTTCAAGATCAGGGATACCAGCATCCCATTCCTGGTACTATGCTTGGCACCTGCTGCTATGCTGTCCCCACCACCATGAATTCTTACCATCTAGAAACATAAACATTTTCCATAAGTTGCCTTGGTGTGATGGCTATTATTGGTTGTCAACTTGACTACATCTAGAATTAGTTAAAACCAAAAATGGGGGGCACATAGGCAAGCAAGTTTTGCTTAATTCTAATTCAGACCTTTGAGCTAGGAAAATGTGCCTTTAATCCAGATCTTGAGGCAGGAAAACATACCTAATCCAGATCTTTTGAGCTGGGAAAACCCACATCTAACACAGGCCATGCTGGAAGACTACGGCATGGAAGAAGGAAGGTTTTGCTCTTAGCCTGTTTGCTCTTGCTCACTAGCAGATTCATACCTTCGCTGGCACTAGAGCCTACTTCTTTGGGATCCCAGTGAGCACTGAAGACCAGCGGAGACATCCAACCTTTTTGATGAAACAACTACTGGATTCTTGGACCTTCCATTCATAAGTAGTCATTGTTGAATTAGGTGGACCACAACCTGTAAGTTATTCTAATAAATTGGCATGTGTGTGTATAAAGTATAAAGTTGATTTATTATATATGCAGTATATTATATAATTCTACATAAAGAGAGATAGTTATTATATAAGTCCTGTTACTCTAGAACACCCTGGCTAATACAGATTTTGATACCAGAAGTGATTCTATAGCAACAGAAGTATAAGGATAACTCTTTAAAGTATCTGGCCTAGGCTTTCCAATTTGTTAACACCTGTACTTACCAAAGCCTCCCCAGTTACTGAAGCCTCTCCTGGAGCTCAGAGTGTGAAAGCCCACAGTGTGAACTATTTACAAACACAAGGAGATAAATGCATTTGATTATCCCAATTCACCAACTGTGAGCAGCAACAGATTTGCTGACTCTGTACATAAAACTTTTGGCAATTTGTGGGAAAATAAGAAAAATCATGATGTCAGTTCAATTATTCCTAGAATCTCTGGATAAACTGACAAAGGATAGGAATGAATTCCATGATAAAATTAACCAACTTCTAGCATCTCAGTATATGGAGAAGGACAACAATTAACTTAGTGATTAAAACTGACCAGTTTCAGATGAACATAAATATTCTAGATCAGTGGCTCTTAACCTTCCTAGTGCTGTAACACCTTAATACAGTTCCTTATGCCATGGTGACCCCCAATCATAAAATTATTTTCATTGCTACTTCATAACTGTAAATTTGCTGCTGTTATGATTTGTATTGTAAATATCTGTGTCTTCTGATGATCTTAGTCGACCGCAGTGAAAGGGTTGTTTGAGTCCCCCCCCAAAGGGATTACACCCTACAAGTTGAGAAGTGCTTGTCTAAATGTTTCTAGGTATGCCCTACAAGAGAATTTTATCCACAACAGCTACTAAGTTCATATTACAAAAAATCAAACTGAAGCCTTCATTGTAAGGTTGACTAAGTTACAGCAAATTTCAAGTCCCAGCCTCAGAAAGTATGGGCAGTTAAAGACAGTACATGAATTGGTAAGAATAGGGTCCAGTTTACTAGAGATGAAAATGTTTGGCTGGATATTTATTGAAGCTAAGAACTTTGAACTGTCAGATTCTCAAGGGTTTATCTCACCTAAAGCAGAGACTCTCCAGTCTCAGTAGAAAAGGTACTTATACCCCATACCTAGAAACATTGCCCGTTTCATCTCTGAATGAAGAAATTAATCCTTCATTGTTTGCCAAACTAGCAGTGATTTTCAGTAAAGGAGATGCCAGGCAAGACAATGCTGATGCCGAGTGGTCCATCAATAGTTGCCGTAGACCTATACCCAGACTTAAGAAAAAGCAGGCTCCTAGAGAGGAGGTAGAAGTGCAGCCATGAGGAGGTGTACCATACTACTAACAAGCTTAATGGTTTTGCTAATTCATTCAAGCAGAAGTTTGGGGAATATGCATGGTAATGGATTTTAAGCATGTAGAATAATGGTGGAAGGAACACAAAACTGGATCAGGCTGAGCATATTGATATGAACTGTCTGAGTGTACAATCTAGGTTTAATATGGTAGCTTGCACAGTTTTAAAAAAGGTATCAAAAGTTTGGATCATTAATGATGCAAAGATATGTCACATTATTTTATGCTGCATTTGTTTAATTCTGTGAAACTGTGTTACTTTGCCTGTCTAAAACACCAGATTGGTCTAATAAAGAGCTGGACAACCAATAGCAAGGCAGGAGTGAAAAATAGGTGGAGCTGCCACGCAGAGAGAATAAATAAGAGAAATCTAGAGAAGAGGGGGGAAAGAGAAAAGGAGAAGAAGAGGAGAATGCCAGGGGCCAGCTATCCAGTCACACAGCCAGCCACAGAGTAAGAAGGAAAGTTTTAGCTGATGTCCAAATCACAGTAGGTCCACTGGGTTCCCAAACTTATCCTGTCCCAGAATGTAAAATTGGGATAGATAAACTTAGAAGTTGGAATAATTCTCACATTGCTTCCCTGACCTGTGGAGTGAGGGCTATTATGGTTGGAAAGGCTAAATTGAAAATTTTAGAGTTAGTGTTGCCAAGGAAAATAGTGAAGCAAAACAGTATTGCATCCCTGGAGGAACTGCTGAAATTAGTGCCACCATACATGGAAGATGCAGGGGTGGTGGTTTCTCACTTTAGCTCTCCTATCTGGCCAGTGCACATGATAGATGGATCATGAAAAATGACAGTTGACTATGGAAAATTCAACCAAGTGGTGACTCCAATTGCAGCTGCCATACCATATTCAGTGTCCTCACTTGAGCAGATTAACACATCTCCTGGTACATTGTATGCAGCTACTGATTTAGCAAATGCCCCTTTTTTTCAGTACCTGCCCATAAGGACCACCAGAAGCAATTTGCTTTCAGTTAGCAAGGCCATAAGTATACCGTCACAGCTTTACTTTACAAGAATATATTTACTCTCCACCCCTGTGTCATAACTTAGAAGGAATCTGGATCCTCTGTCCCTTCTACAAAATATCACATCTCTGTACTATATTGATAGTATTATGCTGCTTGGACCAAGTGAGCAGGAGGTAGCAACCACTTAGAACTCATTGGTAACACATGGCATATCAAAAGATGGGAAGTAAATTCAACCAAAATTCAAGGGCTTTCTATATCAGTGAAATTCTTAGGAGTCCGGTAGTGTGGAACATGGAGAGATATTCTTTCTAAGATGAAGGATATATTATGGTACCTAGTTCCTCCCACCACCAAGAAAGAAGCACAATGTTTAGTGGACCTATTTTGATTCTTGAGACAGCACAATCCTCTCTTGGGTGTGTTACTCCTGCCCATAATGGAATAGAAGGCTTTCAACAGGTCCAGGCTGCTGTGCAGGCTGCTGTACTGCATATGGTCCAATAGCTCCAATGGTATTTGAGGTGTCAGTGGCAGATAGGGATGCTGCTTGCATCCTTTGTCAGGTCCCTATAGGTGAATCACAGAAGAGACTTTGGAATTTTGGAACAAGGCTCTACCATCATCTGCAGACAACTATTCTCCCTTTGAAAGACATGTATTAGCTCTCTATTGAACCTTAATGAAAAGTGAACATTTGACAATGGGTTACCAAGTTACCATGTGTCTTGAGCTGCCTGTCATGACTCACCAAGTTGTAAAATAGAATGTATACAGCATAAATCTACTATCAAATCGGGCCCAAGCAGGTCCTGAAGGCACAAGCAAGTTATATGAAGAAGTTTCCCAAATGTCTATGGTCTCTAATCCTGTTTCAATGATATCTTCTGCCAACTGTACACGTATAGCCTCATGGGGTGTACCCTAAGATTGGCTGACTAGGGAAGAGCCTAGTCTTCCTGATGGTCCTCCACTTTATTCAGTGGACAGCTACAGCATTACAAACTCCTTCTGGGGCAACCCTAAAAGACACTGATTAAGGGAACTTCAGAGAGTACACATAATCACACATTTTGTTTGGAAGGAGAAAAGGCCAGATATGTGATTGTTTATTGATTCATGGGCTGTAGCCAATATATTGAAAAGAGCATGATTGGAAAATTGGTGAGAAAGACATCCGAGGAAGAAATATGTGGCTAGAACTCTCCAAGTGCATGAAAGATGTGAAGATACTTGTGTCCCATTTAAATGCTCATCAAAAGGTGACTTCAGCTGAGGAAGTTCAGTAATAAAGTAGATAACATGAGTCATTCTGTGGACAGTCCGCCTCATTTCCAACCATTCCTGTCATTGCTCAGTGGGCTTATGAACAAAATGAATATGGCCAATCTTTCTACAGTTGCTGCTGAATGCCAGATCTGCCAACAGTAGAGACCAACTCTGAGCCCCAGACATGACACCATTCCCTGGGTGACCAAACTTGGTGGCAACTTGGTGGCTGGTTGATGACATTGGACCACTTCTTCCATGGAAAACATTGTCCTTACAAGAGTAGGTACTTATTCTGGTTATGTATTTGCCTTCCTTGCACTCGATGCTTCTGTCAATACCACCATCTGTGGACTCAAAGAATGCCTGATCCACAAACATGGTATTCCATACAATATTGATTCCCACCAAGGAACTCACTTCACAGCCAAAGAAGTCCCACAGTGGGCCCAGGATCATGGAATCCACTAGTCTTACTATGTTCCCCACCATCCTGAAGCTGATGGCCTGATGAAAAGATGGACTGGCATTTTGGAGATACTTAGGTGAAGGCTCCCTGGAGGCTGGGACAAGCTTCTCCAGAAATAACATCCAATATATGGTACAGTTTCTCCCATAACCAAGATCCATGGGTCCAGGAATCGGGAGATGGAAAAGGAAATAGTTCCCCTCACTATCGCCTCTAGTGACCCACTAGACAATGTTTACTTTCTGTACCCTCCACCTTTAGTTCTACTGGCCTAGAAATTTTGGTTCCAAAGAAAGGAGCATTCCTGCTAGGAGCCACAACAAACATTCCATTGACCAGGAAGCTCAGATTTCCCCCAGGCCACATTAAGCTTCTGATGCTCTTAAGTCAACAAGCTAAGTAAAGAATAATAGTGTTAGAAGGGGATGCTTGCTCATAAGTGGATATTAGACATAAAGCAAAGGATAGCCGGGCTACAATCCACAATCCCAGAGAAGCTAGGTAACAGTAACAAGGAGAACACTAAAAGGGACACATATGGAGGGCCCCAGGGAAGGGAAATAGTTAATATGTTGTGGTTAAACTGGGAAGGTAAGTAGAAGGGAAGGCATGGGGGATGGGAACATAAGGACTCCAGATGGCCGAGTTGGGGGAGGGCCAAAGAGGGAGACCAATGAAAGAGAGATCTTGGTACTGGGAGCCTTTAAGGGTTTATGAAGAAACCAGGTGCTAGGAAAGTTCCCAGGCATTCACAAAGATGACCCCAGCTAAGACTCCTAGCAATAGTAGAGAGGGTGCCTGAACTGTCCTTCTCCTATAATAAGGTTAGTGACAACTCTGTCATAATAGAACCCACGTCCAGTAACTGATGGAAGCAGATGCAGTGACCCACAGCCAAGCACTGGTCTGAGCTCCTGGAGTTCAGCTGAAGAGAGGGAGGGGGGTCAAGATCATGATGGAGAAAACTGCAGAAATAGCTGACCCGAGCTAGTGGGAGCTCATGGACTCTGGATGGACAGTTGGGGATCCTGCATGGAACCAAACTAAGCCATCTGAATGTGTGTGACAGTTATGTGGCTTTATCTGGCAGGGGGGTAGAGGGGTTAGCAGTGGGACCAGGACTTATCCCGGGAGCATGAACTGGCTTTTTGGAGGCCACTCCCTATGGTGGGATACCTTGCTCAGCCTTGATGCAGGAGGGAGGTACTAGGACCTGCCTCAACCTGGTATACCAGACTTTGTTGACTACCCAAGACAAGCCTTAATCCAGGGCGGGGAGGTTAATGGTGGCGGAGGGATGGGATGGAGGGAACTGATGAGGAAGTAGGAGAGGGAGGGGGGACTGGGGCTAGTATGTAAAATGAAAAAAATTAAAAAAGAAGAGGTGATTGATCCCAATTACCATGGGAAAATTGGATTGCTTCTTCAAAATGCAGGTAAGAAAGTTTATGTGTGGAGCACAGGAAATTCTTTAGGACATCTGTTGGTGCTACCATGCCCTGTAATGGGAAACTACAACGGCCTAATCCAGGCAGGATGGCAAAAGGCACAGACCCTTCCAGAATGAATTTATGGGTCACTCCTCTAGGAAAAGAGCCAAGACCTGCTGAGGCACTTGCAGAGCGTGGATGAAATATAGAATTGGTAGTAGAGAAAAGTAGTTCTACATACCAGCTAAGGCTATGTGACCAGTTGCAGAAACTAAGATTATAATCAAAACTAGCATTTCTATCATGTTTTGTTAAGAATATGTTTGTGCAGATATTTGTGTTTTCTTTACTCTATTTTCTGTATCATGTGATGTTACATCAATTAAGAAATCAGTGGGTATCATATTCATATTAATTTGTGGTACTAAGAGAATGTCCCTCAAGGGACTATGCCACCTATCCTAAAATTTATAATGTGTTTGCAGTTGTATGAAGGATGGTTACATCACTTTAGACCTAATGGTGACCTGGTTAAATATATAATGTGTTTGTGATTGTACATTGGACAGTTATATATTTGGGCATTATTATGACCTGGTTATTGTTTTCATTTGGAAATTAATCATGACATAAGGAGATATGTTTTGCATCAAGTTGACAAGGGGTGGACTCGTGATGGCTATTCTTGGTTGTAAGCCTGACAACATCGGGAATTAAGCAAAAACCCAAAATGAAGGGCACACCTAAGAGGAGTTTTTACTTGAGTTGGAGTGGGAAGATCTACATTTAATCTTGATCTTTGATTTAGGAAAACACACCTTTAATCCAGATCTTTTGATCTGGGCTATGCCTTCTGCTGGAAGCCTACAGAGGAACATGGAAAAAGAAGGCTTTTGTTCTTTGCCTGCTTACTCTCACCTTGTTAGCAAGTTCATTCCTTTGCTGGCATTAGAGCCTGCTTCTACGTAATTCTATCATACAGTGAAGACCAACTGAGATATCTAGCCTCATGAACTGAACAACTGCTGGATTCTTGGACAACCAATGTGAGATTAGCTGGACCATGGCCTGTAAGCCATTACAATAAACCCCATTTCTTTATATATAGAGAAATTCATTGTATAAATCCTGTTACCCTGATTAATAAATATACTTCATCATGGTGTCTTATCACAGCAACAGAAAAGTAACATATATATATATGATGCTTTTGTAAGTTAAACATAATTTTTCATATTATAGACCTTTTAAAGATACTGATTGATTAATTAGATTGATTAATAGATTAATTATCTAACAAATATTTAGAAAGTACACTAATAAGGAAGAGGAGGAAGTTCCCTCTGATGTTAAAAGAGCAACTATATGGGACACTGTCTGCCCAACATAACAGCCATTACCATCCTGATCAGAGATGCTATGATGACCAACGACGGACCCTTTGAAACTCCAATGTGTTGACATTCATAGAAGGAAGGGATGAGGGGGGTCATTAGACCTTCTCCTGAGATTAGAGCCCCTCTTTCCTGTGTCCTTTTAGCAACTGGATTTAATTCTGCCCCAGCAACAGGTGGTTTCCCAAAGATACTAGAGAGAGTGTACAGAGTGTGGAAGGTTAAATAAAGAAGGGACTCCATCTACATATCCACATTCCTATAAGTAACCTCTACCCCACTGGTTTTCAATGACCCTTTCACAGGAGTCACATATCAGATATTTACATTAAAATTGATAACTAGCAAAATTATAGCTACGAGGTAACAATAAAAATAATTGTACAATTGGAGGGTCACCACAACATGAGGAACTGTATTAAAGGGTCACAGCAAGAGGAAGCTTGAGAACTGATGCTCTGTGCCCTACTCCAGTAAGTCTAATAAACTCATAAGTTCACCAAGATAGACTTGGGTATAATCATTGTTCTGACCTGCTGTGGGTGCTCTATCTGCTGGAAAGTAGATGCTTCTTCACATTTCCCACAGGTGTGATATTTAATCCTGACACTAAGTAATGCTGCCCCACCATAACTAACAATTAAAACTCAGTACAAAGTGTGATGGTCACCTCCATCTTCAGTGAATACATTTTGCTCACAGGGAAAGTTTGCAAAAGAGCAATGAGAAGGTATTGTCTTGTAAATGGTGGTATCCTGTGCTCTAGGGAAACAGAATAACCTGATTTTCAGAGGACATACAGAGAAACACTTCTCAAAAAACAACTGCCACGTCACAAGTGAAATAGTAGCATTACTAATTCCATTTAAAAGCTATATGTGGGGTAAAAGAGATGGCACAGCTGGTATGGGAGTTTGCTGCTCTTTCAGAGATTCAGAATTTGGGTCTCAGCACCCACGCCAGGTGGATCACAATCACCTGTAACTGCAGCCTCCGGGGATCTGATTTCTCCAAGGGATTGGTTTGCCTTCTTCTGGCCTCCACATGTACATGTACGCTCACACACATACAGAGAAAAAAGCCATAGCTGATTTATAAATGAGATTAGTTTAGAGACTAGCAGCCAGTGTATGAAAGTCACACATGCCTTCTTTGAGCCTTGAATGTTCCCAAGGCATGTTACATGGGAAGTGAGCCACATGCAGGTAAGATGTAGCAGATTCATTTGTGATCCATTCCCCTACTGTCTGATCAGGAAATGGAGGTGATTCCAGATTATACTCTCAAAAACCCAGTTTTAGCTTGGAAAAAAAATCAATGATAGTTGCCTAACAACTATTTGAACTGGTTTTTCTTCCTGGCATCTCTAATGTAAGTTGCTCCTCACATTTTGTCCTTTTCTGCACAATGGAATATAGTTTCTCAATGTGCAGATGGGATACAGGCAGTGATGCCTAAAAGATGTGTGGGAAAGAGAAATCTACTTACATACAACTTCTTGGCTCCTTTTTGCAATGTTTGTACCACAACTTTGCTGCAGTCTATGGGTACACACAAAACTGCTCTGTTCCTCTCAAATCTAGGATTAATTGGATTCCTTTGAAGAAGAATTCCGGCTTTTGTTTGCCAATCAACAGTGAAAGTAAGAAATTAACTCCTTTTCTATGTATTGAGCTTTATTCTGATGCTTAAATTGGCAGGTTGCTGTGGTCTATGAAAACATGTTGTCCTTATTTACAAAACATTCACATAAATCCTGTACAGATATCAATAAAACCTTAAAAAGTAAAACTGCTATGACAAAAGAATAAATTTTTAGTTATTTTACTATTAAACATACAATTGTAAAATAGGAATGACAACTTCGTTTAACTTTTAATAAACTAATAAATAAATATTCATTTAAAATATTAAGAAACTAATTCACTGTGCACATATTAGTAACTGCTACATAGTTTGAAGCAAACTAATGTAATACAAGTTCGAATAGGTCTTAATAATAAAAGCCTGGAGTCAGATGTTAGGGAGTGAAATCTGAAAGATCAGAGAAGCAGAACAGCCAGCCACTAGAGCTCTTACCTCAATGAAATCCTCAGACTGAAAAGAGAATGAGTTCCTGTCTCATCCCACCTATATTCCTCTCTTAGACAGCCATCTCATTTCCTGTCTGTCTGTGCAGACCTCCAGATCTCTATGGTTAACTAGTGGCTAGCTCTACCCTCTGATCTTCAGACAAGCTTTATTAGTTATAGTATAAACAATTTATCACCACAAACTAAGTTTTCCATGCATTTTCTATGATTATTTAAGATCCTATAAAAGTGTCTTTGCCCCATTCATTCTGCAAGTGGAAATAATTTAACCCTCATGAACATGTGTATTGTGTGGTCTTTATTCATATTTAGGAATCGATTTAGCTATTTTGGTGGTTTCCCCATCATGATCTTGACCCCCCCACACACTTGTTCATATAATCCCTCCTCCCTCCCTTTAACTGGACTCCTGGAGCTCGGTCTGGTGCTTGACTTTGGATCACTGTCTACTTCCATCAGTTACTGGGTGAAGGTTCTATGATGGCAGGGTAGTCACCAATCTGAATACTGAGGAAGGCCACTTCATGCCTGAATTTGTTCACTCCCCATGGGAGGCCCTACCCTTTCTTAGGAATGGAAGGGGGATGGGTTGGGGGAGGGGGCAGATGGAAGGGAGGCAGAGTTGTAGTTGGTATGTAAAATTAATAAAATATAAAATACAAAAGAAAACAATTTAGCCATATTGCCATATTTAAAAATTTGATAATGCAGAAGACTGATTAAATAAGGCAACTCCAAAAATGCAAGTGCATATGCAGTGCCTATCCATCCCCTGGATTCTAATGTGAAAAGATGTTCGAGGTATATAATTAAATATAAAGTGGGAGGCACTTAAGAGTATGCATAGAATAATATCTTTTCTTGGTAAAAGATGGAAATCAACCAGTCTGCATCTTTTGTATTATAATATATCTTTATTCTGGAGAATTTCATATGTATATACAATGAGACATGACCATATCCATCCACATACTTCCAACATGTTCCATCCCCAACTTCGAGTCTTTTTTACACAACCCATTAGGCCCCTGATGCATACATGTGCATGGCTGTGGGAATATCCATTGAAACATGGGAAGCTAGCAGTGAGAACACCATCAAAAGAGAATGATTTTTCCTTCCCTGGCTTTCATCAATTGCCAACATTTCCTCATGAAGAGGTGCAAAATGAATAAATGGTCAAAGTGCTAGAATAAAAGCCCAGTGCTCTGCCCTAAATGAGATAATCTTTATCAACATTCTCCACCCCCACCAACTCTCAGGGAACATCTCAGGAGAGGTGACAAAAAGTGTAAAGGCCAGAGATGGGGAGGAGTGCTGTGTGATGCTATCATCTGGACATGGCCTAGCTATTGCACTCAAGAACTCACAGTCTGCATATTTCAATTGGAGAGTTAAGAAGATTTACATTTAGAGTTATTATGAAGAAGTATGTGCTTATTCTTGTTATTTTGTCAATGAATTCATTGTCTAAGTCTTCAGTTGAATTCTGTATTTCCTTCATCTGTTTATTTGAATCCTCTCTGATATTACTGAGAGCTTTTAAAACTAGACTTTTGAATTATTTGCTCTTTCAACCATTTCAATATATTCAATTTTAATTCTTAAAATTTTATGAACTGTTAGAAGAGTCATGTTGCCTTGCATTTTTGCATGTCTTGTGTTTCTACATTGTGATTTATACATCTATTTGAATGACATCTCTTTAAGATTTCTATGGGAGTCTTCCTGGTCTCAATTCCCTCTTCCACTTATTGTATACAAAATGGATTGCAGCAAGTACAACAATTATAAATAAATCAGATATTTAAGTGCAATATTTGGAAAGAATAACTATATCCCCATACTGGTAGAAAAGAAAGGCACTAGAATACTGGTAGCACAAACTAGGAATTTTTAAATTAGTGAAAAAGGTTGACTCTGCACTAGTCAGGGAAGTAGATCAGTGTCTTGCTCAGCCATCATCAGACAAGCTTCCTCCTGCAGTAGATGAGAACAGAGACCATAGCCAAACAACGTGCAGTAAATGAGAAACCTTGGAACACCCAGTCCTAGGTGGGATATCTCCATCAAATCCCTCCCCTCAGGGCTCAGAAAACTCTGGAGAAGAAGAAGCAGAAAGATTGTAAAGGTCAGGGGGAATGGAAGACACCAAGGAAACAATTTCTTCTCAATTCAACAAAACTGATGTACATATGAACTCAGAGAGATAGTAGCAGCTGGACTAATCCTGATTTGGTCCCAGATCTAGATGTGGGTTGGAGGAGGTAGACACATGACCCACCCCTAACCAAGAAAGATATCTCCAAATGGCAACTGCTCCCAAAGAAAAGATTAGTTTTCTCCAATGGAGTCTCTCTGGAGAAGCAAACCCCACTTAAGGACAGGCCCCATGGCCAAGAGTAGAAGGCCAACTCTAAACAAACTCAGTGGTATTTTTGGTGATTTCTTTTTGCCTCATACTTTTTGTCTGGGCATTTTTTACCTTACTAGTCTTTTTGTTTATATATTCTGTTTTCTATGTTTGTGTGTATGTGTGTGTTTCTCATGCAGTTTTTGTTTTCTAATTGTCTTGTTCTATTTTGGTTTGGGTTTTGCTTTGTTTTGGTTTTTTGCCTGTGAGAGAGAGAGAGAGAGAGAGAGAGAGAGAGAGAGAGAGAGAGAGAGAGAGAGAGAGAGAGAGAGAGAGAAATTGAATGCATGGGGAGGCAGGGAGGATTTGGGAGGAAATTGGGGGAACTGTGATCAAAATGTAACATGAAAGAAAATCACTGTTAATTTAAAATAAATAGTGAAGATTAAAGTATGAATAATTAAAAGAAAGAGTGGGAAAAGAGGGAAAGAATAAATAGAAACAGAAAAGAGAGGAAAACACATGGGATAAGGTATGAGAAATGATAATGTAGGAAAACAAAACAAATACAGAGCAAGACAAAACAACTAGAAAAAGCAGTCATCCACTGTTCCTTGCTGAGGATGGGAATACTTTGCATCCCCACCCCACTTGCAGGCTTGTCATTTGCAGTTGATTTGGAAAGAGAGCAGAGGGTATGGCGGTTTTTTTTCTGATAAGTTCAAACAGGCCAGACCAGAAAGGGCTGTTTGGAGCCTGGGCCCCACCCTGCCTTTTCCTCTGTGATGAGATAGCAACCATGACTGTTGTTGGGTTGAATTCTTGCTAGTATTCTTCATATGCTGGCCTAGCAATATAGTGAAACCATGGACTGTCCACTTGGATACACCTCCCACCAGAAATACTCTGGTCATCCCATGTGGGTATAGGAAATACCCAGCAGCAGTTGAATTTCCAGCAAATGTCTGGGATCTGTCCGGAGGTCTCTGGGTCTCTGGAAAGAGACAGTCAAACCAAAACAATCTGCACTACAGGGTGAGGTATATGCCTCGAGGGATCCTGCGTATCCAGACCATGCTAGGCTGTGTTCCTGCATATACCTCTAACGTAGACTCATAACCACACAGAATCAAACTCACTCTTTCTCCCAGTAATTAGACTACAATTCCCAAATGTAAGCACCCTCCACTTCCTATCTCCTGTACATACATTTCCCACATATCTCACACTTCTCATACATGTTGTTTCTATTACAACAGCTTGTCCCATCCCTGTACACCTAGAACACTCCTTTTCAGTGCAGAAGACACGATTCAAATGACCCTTTACCTCTGATGCCTTCCTTGACTGAAATACACTATCAATGCAATATGATAAACATTACTTCATCTAATATTTATTTTTCTTTTATGTGCATACATATGTGCCTGTGTACCATGCATGTGCCATGCCCATGGATACCAGAAGACAACATTGGACCCTCTGGGACTGGGATTACAATTATTAGCAGTTCTTGGTCACCATGTGGGTTCTGGAAACTAAGCCATAGCCCTTTGAAAGTGCAACAGATACTCTTAACCCTTGAGCCATCTCTCCAACTCCAAAGTATAACTTTTATAAAAATGATAAATTTGACTAGACAAAAGCAAAAGAAAGAATAATGTGGATGAAGACCAAAATTGAGAAAATACTACTTAGTTTTATTTTCAGTGTTGCTTGGCAAAATTCCGGACAGCAAGCAATTTAAAAAAGAAAGAATTAATTTTAAGTTATAGTTGGATGGAATCATTCTGTTATGACAGAAAAGGCATGGTGGCAGGAGCAGGAAGATGCTGGTCATTATTGCATCTCTAGACAAAAAGCAGAGGATGATGAACGTCTTTACTTGTTCCCCTTTCTCTTGATTATTCAGTCTGGAGCCATATCACATGGACTAGTGATAGTCACATTTAGTGTGAGTCTACCTACCTCCATTAACCTAACCTAGAAAATCCCTCACAGGGCTGTCTATAAATTTGTCTTCATTTTGGATCTACATTCTATGAAGTTGATGAGTAATATAAACCATCACAACTACTGTCAAATATCAGTAAAGGAAAAAAATAAGCAAGCAGGATTACAGCTTTGAGAAATTCTGGGATATGATTAAGAGACCAAATCTAAGAATTCATGGAATAAAAGAGGGAGCAGAAAAAAATTAAAGGCATAGAAGGTATATTCAATGAAATTCACAGAAAATTCTCCAAATCTAGGAAAGGAAACAGACACCAAATTACAAGCAGCACTTAGAGCCCAGATAAACATGACCAGGGAAGAAGCACTCCACAACACATGATTGTCAGGTTGGCAAACTGCAAAGTAAGGAAACGATATTAAAGCTGTAAGAGAAATCTGTTACTGATTTGATAGATCTGTCTTTATGTATTTTTGGTACTCATTTCCTGCAATTTTCACTATTCATTTTTGTATACTTAGTCTTCTATCTATAATATGATAGAGGGAAGTTCTTCACTGAACTTGCCTCCACACAGTTTAAAATTATGTTTTTCATACTCATTAGTAATTTTTGGCTCACGATAAATAATTACTGTGATAAACTTGTATTTAAAGGTTTTTGTTGGGGCTGGAGAGGTGGCTCAGTTGTTAAGAGTACTGGATGCTCTTCTAGATGACCCATCTTCTATTACCAATATCTACAGCTCCAGTCCCAGATAATCTGATGTCCTCTTCTAGCCTACACAGCCACTGCGTCATGTGGCACACAGACATATATGCAGGCAAAGCATCCATTAATATACATAACTTTTTGTAAAGAGAAGCATTCCCGCCAGCCTGGTTCCAGAGCCGCATCAGTCCCAAATAAACACACAGGAGGCTGTATTAATTATGAAACTGTTGGCCTTGCTTGTTTCTTACTGGCTAGCTCTGACTTAAGTATTTATCCCATAATTGTTAACCTAAGTATTTCTCTTACTGGAGAACTTTCCGGGCTTCTTATCCCTATGGCAGTTACATCTTGACTCCCTGTGTTTCTCCTTCCCAGGGTCCTCCTGGACTTCTAGTCCCATCTATCTTGGTTCCCTATTGGCCAACAGTGCTTTATTGACATATACACAGGACTTCCCCCATCAACTTTTCATTTAAAAACAACTTATATTGTCCACCAGAATCAATTCAGGGAAATGAAAATCATCATATGTTTGAGCAGAAATAATTGAATATAACATATTTGTTGAATGAGTATAAAGGTACTAAGGCAAACTTCCTAATGCTATGATCCTTTTTAATACATGTTATGGTGACCCCCAACCATACAATTATTTCATTGTTACTTCCCAACTGCAATTTTGCTACTATTATGAATAGTAACATAAATATCTAATATGCAGGATACCTGATAAGTGACCCCCCCAAAGGACTTGTGACCCACAGGTTGAGAACCACTATGAAGGGATAGGAAGAGCTCACTGAGCTTTCCAAAGACATGGTGATATCAAGAAGCAACAGTGACCATAGAGCTGCAGGAATAAAAGTGAGAGTTTGGAGTGACCAGGGCCTAAGAGAACTGAGTGAGGACTATATGGAATTGAGACTCAGACCTCTGAAGGGGACACTGGTTGGCCCATGCTGGTATCTCTGAGAGGAACAATGTAGCTGTTTCTGGAAATCTGAAGGAATGAAAGACCTTGGAATTTGCAATACTGCTACCAAGTGACACCAATGGCATGACAGTATCAGGAATGAGACGCAAACAGTATTAAAGTCTCCCTGCAACCCCGGTTCCCTTTCATGTCAGACCTACTATGGAGTGAACTGACTAGTAAAATAAAATTTATAGACCTATAGCTGCAAAAGTCAAGAAAATTTCTACATCAAAACATATGACAGCTTAAAGCACAAAGAGTCATTGGCTTCTGTAATTATAAACTATAATTTTGCACAAAAGTTGCAAAATTCATGTGTAAATTTCCTAGATTTTATAGACCTAGAGCCTGTAACAGTTAATTTGCAGTAACAGATGCCTTAAAACGTTTAACACAATTTGGAAATAAGATCAGTGTAGATGAAATGTGTATCTACTGAAAGTACACTTCCAAGTTAGTGTTTGTGGCATCTATCCAGTAATAGCCACACCTCCAAGTTTTGATAACCAGAAGTTGCCTCTAAACTTCTCCAAATGTCAGCTGAAGGCCAAAATTACCCTAATGGAACTTACAGGTAAGCCTCTTGCCCAGCAGTAGATGGCCAACACAAAATGAACTCAATGGTATTCTTGTAGACTTGTATCATGTCACTTTGGGGAGATAATTTTGTCTTACTAATTTTTTGTTTGTATATTATGGTTTCTGCTTTTGTGTTTTTGCTGGTTTTGTTTTGGGGTACGCATATGTATCTCTGTGTGTCTGTGTTTTTTATGTGTGTGTCTGTCTGGAAACTGGATAGGAGTACATGATACTGAAATGATGAATGAAAATAAAATTATTTTTGAAGTGCACACTGTCCCCTCCATCTCCTTAATCCTCTCCTTATGTAGTTCCTCTAAAGACCAGGCGCTACTCTATTATTAGTAGCATTATGAAGTTAAGCAACAGAAAAGTGTTTTAAAAATTAGAACAGCCAGGGCAACACAGAGAAAACACTGTCTTGTGAAACAAAAACAAACAAAACATGAAGTTGCTAAGCTGGATACATAGCTCAGTTGGTGAGTGCTTGCTTAACAAGCATGAAACCCTGGATGTGACCCTTAGCCCTACATAAAAGCCAAGATTGGTAGAGGCAGGAGGATCAGAAGTTCAAGGTCATTGTTAGCTTCTTGGCAAATTGAAGGCTAGCTTGGGACATATGAGACCCAACACCCCCTTTGAGAAAAAAAAACTAGAAACGGAAAAAAAGTTGATAAATATTATGAAAATATTTGGAATACTAAAGAACAGTTTACTTTGGAGAAAACGCAGTATATGGTAGCTATTGCTATGACCTATCCAAAGTTTGGAAACTATATTCTTTTCCTTTTTCCTTTTGTTTCAATTATTAGCTTAAACTAACATTACATTTTAAAGGTGATTCAGCATAACACCAACTTCCCTATGTTTATAGCACTAGGAAAATCAGTTGTGCCATCTGAATGCTTTAGTGAAGGTAATGCTAGCTGCTGTAAAAAGTAAAGCACTTACATTCAGTGATTAAACACAGAGGACAGAAGTTCAGCACTCTCACAACAAGCAGCTTTCCTCCATGGAAACTTATCACTCTTAAACCCCCGTGCCTCTGTTCAGGTTACAGAATTTAAAAACTAAGTAACACCATTTCTTTTTACATTGCATATATTTTAGGCTGTGTGTGTGTGTGTGTGTGTGTGCGCGCGCGCACGGGCATGCACATAATAGCATATAAGTGTGGAAGTCAGAGAACAAGTTGCTGGAGTCAGTTCTCTCCTAATGTGTGGGTCCTGGGAAGCAGGCCATCAGGCTTAACAGTAAGTGTCTTGACCAACTAACTGAGCTATCTTGTTGCCCTAGCATCAGTTTCTTTGACAATACAAGATGAACTGGGAAACTTCCATTCTATCCTCATGTGATGGGTAAGAAGCATCCGGGTAGCTACACCTGGAATCAAGAACAGCTAGGAAGTGTAGTGCTAGGTTGGTAAGGTTCCTTCAGGTGCCCACTCTTCATAATGGAAGAGGAAAAAGTAGACAGACTATATGCAGTCAAAATGAACAGCTTCCTTTAACTCAAGGCAGTTTAGAAAAATCCAGAAGTATTATAGATTGAATTTTGCCTCCCTACGACACATGTTGGACATGCTAAGTTCCAGACCTCAGGATCTAAATTTATTTGGAAATGGTATATAAGAATTAGAATTAAAGTGACAATGGAGTGGGGTGGGCTCTTCCTCCAATGAAACTAGTGTGTTTGTAAAAATAAATAAATAAATAAAAAGAGGAAAGATGATGAGCCAAAACAGCTACATGACAACACAGGCTTAGATCGGAATTGTCCATCTGTAAACCAAGATTTGCTAGACACTGTAAGCTACACGAGGCACAGAAGGGTTCTCCTCTAGAAACATTGGGTAAAGCATAGCCCTACAGACAACTTGATTTCAGACTTCTGGATGTGAAAAGTGTGACATGATAAATATTTCTGCTGAAAGCCACCTAACACATGGCACTTCACTGTGGCTGTCCTAAGAAAGTAAAGCAGTAATCAAACGCCAATACCAATAGTGCAAAGTAACATGCTAATGCTTCATGGGCCTCATTTTCCATTTACCTTGAACTTCTGAATAACCTTGGGTAATGCTGGCCAAAGGGTCCATGACTGTTGATGGGGCCAATGTGAATGAAGCAAGTTTGACAAATGTATCCTTCAATGGTGATCTTGTTTTCACCCCAAATTCCCTCAAAGAGGCAGTTATGTCTCTGTATCTTCCTCTATGAGGATAATCTTCCTGCCATAGTTCATCTTGATTGTGAATTTGAGAGATGCCTAAGGAATTAGTAAAGTTTCTCTAGTAAAGTCATACTTATGACTATGTCGTGAGTGTGTGAGTACAGATTACTAGCACAGAAGACAGATCCCTGAGGGATGTAGCTGGAGAATGAATGACTGATACTGAGATCTAACTCCTGTCTTATATACCTCCCTAATGCTGGGACTAAAGGCGTGAGATTCCAGGTGCTGAGATTGTCGTTGTGTGAGCTGTTTCTCTTTAAGACTGCATCAGTCTTGTGTAGATCTGGGTGGACTTGGACTCCCAGAGACCCTGCTACTTCTTAACGCTGAGTCCTAGGATTAAAGGTATGTGCCACCACTTCCTAGATTCTGGCTGCTGGTATTAAAGATGCATGCCTGGCTTCTATGGCTTGTAGCTGACGCTGCATTCTGAATTCTCAGTCAAGCTTTAATAAATTATGAATAATATATCACCACACACATGAAACTATATACAATGAGAACAATAATCAGGTAAAAATTACAGTTACAATGTCCAGTCCATTTGCAAACTTAGTAAATTTAGGTAAAATACTCCATTATTTATCCTATCTTATTCCAGAGATTTATGCCAAAACTATTTTGTCATAACCTATATTACCATCCTTAAAATATCATTTTAGACCTTAAAACATATTTTTAGGTAAACTACTTAAGCATTTATGTTTCTCAACCTTATAGACTTTGTATCTCTTATTTAAGTTTCTTTTCTGAATTTGATAACAAGGAAAACTGTAACTATAGTCTTCAATTCCAGTCAGATACCCAAGAAGGATACACTATTACTTGACTAAGCAGGAAGTGCAGAGAAAGCAACTTCCAAAACTATAGAAATGACAGAGACATCTGACTGCCTGGACAATCACCCCAAGTCTCCTCTGCAATGTTAAGGCATCTATCTTCAGCCTACAGCCCAAAATATCTGGCAGGCAATTTTTTCTATGACTGTCTATACCCTTTTTTATTTACTTAGCATCTAAATGTATTTTTAAAAACACTGTCATCTAAGCCAATCCTACTAAACAAAGTCTAGCAATTTGGATCTAGGATGCCTTCTGTTGCTTTTGTACGTGGCATTTCAAAACAGAAGCCCTCATTCCATCTAACACTTCCCCAAACTGTGTTCTAGCCACAGTTTTACTGAGACAGTTCTGCCTGAGGGTCATTCCATTTGAATGGAGCCTTGACTGCCCTCTCTGACCTTCTCCCTGATTTCTGGAATTTGAGACAGGGCTTAATGCACTCTTACCCACATATCAGAACAGCTGCACATGAAGCAGGCCCTAATTTCTATGCATCTGATTGGACTTGGTCATTTGATCAATTAGCTGCCCTTCCAGTCAGGCCCAGACATAGGACATTCCTAAGATCAATATTTTAAAATCTGTCATCTTCAGATCACCTTTTATCTTAGTGTATTTCATGCTATATAACAAAAATACCTCAAGTTGAATACTATATACCTCAAGTTGAAAAGATATTTACCCCATACCTTAAGAACCTAGAGCAGCAACTCTCAACCTGTGGGTCACAACTCCTTTTGGGGTTGTATATCAGATATCCTGCATATCAGATACTTGCATGACAATTAATAACAGTAGCAAAATGACAGTTATGAAGTAGCAACGAAAATAATTTCATGGTTGGAGATTACCACAACTGTGTTAAAGAGTTGCAGCATTAGGAAGGTTGAGAACCACTGATCTAGTGTGTGACATGGGCATGTCTTGGCTCCAGTGAGAGCCTCATGTAAATGGCATCATGATGGCGGGAACATACTTGAGAGGAGCAGATTAGGTGGTAAATTAGACAAGAAGTTCGATGGCTGAACCAGCTTTAGAGCAAACCATTCTCATGGGAAGAAACTCAGTTCTGAAATAAGCACGAGTGCCCTGTGAAGATGGCACTGTGTTCACCAAGTTTCTAGTACATGACCCTTTGAAGAACATGCTCAAATTCTACCCAAACTACAGCACCCACAATAGAGTCAAATGCAGTGCTGCTTTTATAGGATAGAGCCTTGGACCAGGGGGTTGAACCCACATGATAGAAGAAGAGTACCAATCTCCTCCTCCCAAGTCATTCTCTGACCTCCATACAAGATGTGTCATACAGACAGCCTGCACCCAAAATTGAAAAATGTAAAAACAAATTTAAAAATTAATTTAATTTTAAAATGGAGTCTCAAGGTGACTTTTCAAAGACAGTTCTTTAACACTCCAATTCGGTGTCTGCCTTATTAGAAAGTACATTGTATTTTTTGAGGTCATGCATAGATTGCTTACACCAGGAAAGCTTTCACTTCCTCCGACGCTAAACTTTAGCCTCGGCCTGTTTTCCCACCAAGGCTGTTCTGAGTTTGGCATTATTTGGCTCATCATGACATGCAGAGTGCTGGGAATGTTTTTAAATTACACTAACAAAGTGTGTTCCTGAGTAGAACACTGATACCATTGAAGCATCACTGTAGTCACCATCTGGTGGTCATGCTGGGGAATTACACATTATGCCAAGAGGACAGAGACTGTTTTTCAGTCCTTGTAATATTTGAAAGGGTAGACAAGAATAACAGCCTTTCGTTTGATCTTTCATTCTCTGACTTCTTATATCAGCAGAGAATTTTAACAGACATCTAAGGACTGAACTTTCATTTTCAAACCAGGAATGATTGCAATTAAATGGCCGAGTTCAGTATTTCTTCAAAGGCCAGATAGTAAACATTTTAGACTGTGTGAACCATATGGTCTCTGCTGAACTACTAAACATTGTTTCTGGAGGATTAGACTTATATGTATACAACTAGGCATGGTGTTTCCCAGGAAATCTTTGTTTATAGATGGTGACATTTTTATTTCATGTCACTTTCATGTGTCACAGAATGTTCATATTTGTTCCAACCACTTAAAAATGTAAAAACCCAGGGGCTAAAGGAACAGCTCAGCAGTTAAGAGAGGATATTACTCTTGCAGATGACCTAAGTTCAGTTGCTAGCACCCACATAGAGAAGTTTACAACCTCCTGACTAACTCCAGGAAATACGATGTTGTCTTCTGGTCTTCACAGGCACTGCACTCACACACACACACACACACACACACACACACACACACACACACACAATTAAACTTAAAAACATTTATTTAAATTGTAAAAAAAAACTTCTTAGTTTATAGACCCTGAAAAGCAGACAGAAGATTATTGGAGGTGACCCACAAGCCATGGTTGGTAGACCCTAGTCTAACCTAAATGAACTGCCCTCTTCATTGTAATCCTTCAGGATTATTGTGGTAGAAGTGTACTGCTCTCTGAAACTGGTAACTTCTCTTTGCATCTCTGAAAAGTAAGGAGGAGCTGTGAGCATGACAGACCATCTGATTGAGCAAAGTTAAACCCTATAGATCCATGACATGGGTCACCCTAGAAGGAAATAATAGGCTAAAGAAAGGAACCTTATAGAAGATAATTCTAAAGATGAGCTCAAAAGTTTACAAAGCATAAAGGAAATCAAATGTCATGAATAATTACAAAGAAGTATAAATAATCAAATAATCGGATTTGATCATTCAAGTAGGGAGTTACCAAGGGAGTTCAATAATAGAGTAGAAAGAATTATAGAGAGAATTGTGAACTGACAGCATTGTAAAGACAAGATCAAACTATAGACCAGAAGGAGAAAGAGTCATACATTGCTAAACAGAAGTGAAGAATCCAAACATAAACTAGTTTTTAATGATAATTTATTATCTATTTTAATAATAAATAGTGGGAAGTAAATAATAAATTTCTATGAGCACTGAGTAATTTTCATTCTTGAGTGATATTGTTGTTTTTCACTTTGATCCTATATTTCCTGTCCAAGAACTCTCTACTCACAACGAGTTCTCCGTGTTAAGATTATTCCTTTGTAGGGAGCTTGGTTGAGAAGGAGAGGTCCATTAGTGGAAATAGTATGGAAATTATGGAGAAAATGACTAAAATACATGATACACATGAATGAATAAAATAAAATACACATCAAAGAATAAAAAGAAAAAGAAAGATGACTCCTTTGAAGGCGGATGAAATTGCTCAGTGGACAAAGTGCTTACTATGCATGCATAGTTCCGATCCCCAGAACCGAAATAAAAGTCAAAGTAGCATGCATCTGTAATGCCAGCACTCCTATGGTGCGATGGGAGGCAGAGACTGAAGAATCTCCAGCAACTCATGGGCTAGCTAGCCTAGCATATGCAGTGGCAAAAAAAAAGTCCTGCCTTAAATGAGGTACAAGGTAGGGACCAACAACCCAAGTTATCCTTTAATCTAAACACACACACACACACACACACACACACACACACAGACTTTAAAATATTCCTTTGTGAAAGAGAAATCAATGAGAGCTTTCTAAAACATTAATTAGAAAACGTAAATTTATGCTACAATGGTGTCATATTAGCCGACAATGGAGACATGAGTTTGGGTCAAAGAGAAACTAATATGACCCTATGCTCATTATTGAACTTTCAAAGTAACATTCAGTGGCTTTAGTAGCCTTAGACTACTTCCTGCTCTTACTTCTTTTGAAGTTCATGTAAGTCCTGGCAAACATAGTCACTGTGGTGTTTTGGAAGAAAATGGCCCCCAAGGGGAGTGGTACTATTAGGAGATGTGGTATTGTTGGAGTAGGTGTGGTCTTATTGCAGGAAGTGTGTCATTGTAAAGGTGGGCTTTGAGTTCTCATAAATGCTGAAGTCTCACCCTGTGAGACATTTCACTTCCTGTTGCCTGCTCAAGATGTAGGACTCCGTTAAGTCTCCAGCACCATGTCTGCCCGCATGCTACCAGGTCCCACCATGATTATACTGAACCTCTGAACTGTAAACCACCCAATTAAATGTTTTCCCTTATAAGAGATGCCATATCTCCTTACCCCTTGTGGAGAACTGACTCAGCCCTGTACCTTGCCTGGGCAGCACAGTGGAGCTGACCATGCTGATGGGGACACAGGTGAGCCATCCTGACAATATGTGTATCACGAAAAATAAAAGACCCAGGGACAGGTATTGGAGTTCAACGTTCAAGCTGAAGATCAGAAAAGCAAAGCAGCCAGCCACTAGCTCTTACCTCTACCTCAGCTCAGGCCAAAGGGGCGAGCCTCACACTGCTCCCGACTTCACTGCTCCACAGATTCACTCAGACTGCTATGCTCTCCTCAACATGGCTGGAGAATCCTGAGACTTCAATGTCTTCCTTACCTCAGTGTGACTGGAGAATGAATGTCTCTGACTTTTATACCTCTCAAATCCTGGGATTAAAGGCATTAGCTCTGGTAGCCCAGGGTGGTCTTGGACTCAGAGATCCTGAGTCCTGGGATTAAAGGTGTGTGCCTGGTTTCTATGGCTTGTGCCTGACTTTTCTTTCTGAATCCTCGGGTAAGCTTTAAAAAAGCATAAATAACATATCACCACAAATATGAGCCTGGAAGATCCAGCCCAAGCCCTCATGTGCTATAAGGTGGTTCGAGCAAGGTGAAGATGCCCTCCATCACTACCATCAACCACCACCACCTCCCACTGTGGCCCTGAGATCATGAGAACCAGTGAGCTGGCCCAGCATCTCAGCAGTTGCAGCACTCAGGAAAGCAGGCCCTGTACCTCATCTAAGCAACACAGTAATGCTGACCCTGCTGAGGGAGGGAGACTAGGAGAGCTGGCCCCATTACTCATCTGTCATGCTGTGGTGTACTTGAAATGGGAGAGATGCCTTCCCCTTCCACTCCCCCAACCTGCTCCACTCCTCACTACCTGAGGCAGATCAGGCACCTGGGTCATGAGAGTTGAAGAGCTGGCCCTGCCCTTCACCGTCTATAGCACTCGGGAGAGCAGACCCTACACCTCACTTAGGCGGCACAGTCACGCTGACCCTACTGGTGGGGTGCAGGTAACACTGCCCTGAGGTCATGTGAGTGGGGGAACTGGCCCAGAACCCCTTATCTGCCATGTGGTCGCAAGGGTGAGGGAAAGATGCCCTCCGTCTCCCCCACTCACCACCTGAGGTAAGCAATAGAGTCGACCCTACCCCTCACCAGCTACCTCACACTGGAGAGCCAGCCCAGCACCTTGCCTGGGCAGCACTGTAGAGCTGGCTGACTCTGCTTGTGCGGATACCGGTGAACTGGCCCCAAGAGGTGAGATGAGAGATGAACACAAGAGATCTGGCCCTGCCCTTCATCTACCATTGGTGGCTTGAGTGAGGGAAAAATATTCGCCCCACCCCTGCCCCCTCTTCCACGCCTCACTGCCTGTGGCAGGTGGGAGAGCTGGCCCTGAGGTCATGAGAGCAAGAAAGCTGGCCCTGCTTCTCATCAGCTGCAGCACTGGCTGAATGGCCCCTGCACCTTGCCTGGGCAAAGCAGCAGAGCTGGCCCTGGTGGTATGGGTGGCTCAGCCCTGAGGGCATGAAAGCAGAAGAACAGGCCCTGCCCCTTGCTGTTTACTGCATAGGGTAAGCTAGCCTGGCCAGTGCTGGAGAGCTGACCTTGGTGTTGAGGATGAGGCAGAGCTGGCAGGCTGAGTAACCCAGCAACCACCCAGGCTCAGAATCATCAGGTTTATGAATTGACCCATCCCAACATCCACCCCATCTAAGAAATGCTGTAGCATGTGAAGGGGCCGGTGCTGCAGTCCCAAAGTTGCAGGGTCTCTATGACACAGGACAACAGTAGGATATCCAAGAGGAGTCCCATTGAGGGCCCAGAGTTGATAATGTAGCAGAAACCAGAGGCCTCGAACCAGACCAATGACTCGTTGCAATGAACTCTTGTAAATAAAGATGTATGGACCAGCGCGTATACTCTGTGACTGTGACTCACTGTGTTGCACTACAGCTTCCACAGTGAGATTTTTCTTTTCTTTTAAATTTTGTTTTATCTTGCGAGAGAAGGGCGTTGCAAGGGCAGAGAGCAGATACGAAGGGATGGGGAGATGAGTGGGACCAAGATACATGATGTGAAATCCACAAAGAATCAATAAAAAGTAAACAAAAACAAAACAACAACAAAAACAAATCTCAATCAATCAAACAAAACTGCCAACATAGTCACATATCTGTGAATAAAGTCAGTTTGTTCCATTCTTTCAAAAAATAAGTTGCCATGGTCATGGTGTCTCTTCACAGAAATAGAAACCCTAAGACAGTCAATAATCTCTCTCTGTTCTTACAGGTCAATTATCAGAGGCCAAGAGAGACCAACAAGTACCTTCCACTTGCTTTTATCTGCACTTAGATTTTTCTCTACTGTTGGAACACAGTTCCAGAATGGAGTTTTGTGAAGAAATTTCTGAGTGCTTGTGAGAAAATTCCAAGAAACCAAGACAAGAGTCTTGTGACCCCTGTTTCTTCAAAAACACAGAATTGTTCTTGGACTATGCTTTCAGGCCCCTCCCAGGTGCAGCAGATATGAGTGAGTTTACTTTGGATTATTCATTACAACTGGCTATTGTTTTTTGTTGTTTACATGCCTCTGTGGAAAAACATGTTTTTGCCACATGTAACTTGCCCAACACATGCGGCTTGTTCTTGTGATTGTACACTTTACTCATGTGACTCTTAACCCACAGAATAAAAATTGTCTGATTTTCTGAAAAAGACTTAGCTGTTGCATGAGATTTTAGTCTGTTTCATTCATCGACTACATTTGGGCAGGTCCCACTGTCTCTAGACTAGTAAACATTCTACTACTGGCCTCTTCTCTGAAGATAGTGCACTTAAGTATTATTACTTGTGGACATGTGTGTATGTGTTCATGTATGTGTGTGTATATGCGTATGTGTGCAAGTATGGGTGTGGAGGCCATAGGGCAAACTCATGTACAATCTTGAGGAATACCATATATCTGTTTTGAAACCCACAGCACATGATTAGGCTAGGCTGGCTATCCAGGGAGCCCTAGGGATCCTGTATCTCTTCATTCCCAACACTGAGATTACAAATGCATTCACCATGCTTGTATTTTCTTTAGGGAATAAGGTAATATATTTTGGAGCCAAATATAAGTAACCATACCCCAGGAACATGAATTTAGGCTACCAAGTAGCCCCAAAACCAGAAGTATGTTTGAACATGGTAACAACTTCACAAGTTTTATAGTAAGAAAGGCATACACCTGGACATATACCTGGGTTACAGAAAACTGGGGAAATCTTGCTCCAGGCTTCAGATGCTATCTGAAGGCATTTTAGCCTTTGGATTGGTAGGAGCTAGTGGTTTGTTAGTACATGCAAAAGGATTTCACCTGATAGTCGCAAGGCTGTTAGTTCAAACACAGAGACAGATAATGAATGGCTGTTGAGGAGAATAAAGATAACCCAAGATAATTCTGTCAGGACACGGAATATTCCAGCTCTCTATAATCAGTCAGCCTTGTAGAATCTTTGACACAGGTAAGGGCATTTTATAAAGTTGAGACTTCAGTTCAAAGTCCCCTCTCTGGAAACTTGCTTTTGCTCTTGCTCTCTTGAAGTATATTTCAATGAATTCTCGTTGTCTGTTTCTTGCTGTGCTAGTTTGAAGGAGAAATGTCTCATATAAGCTCATGTATTTGAACACATGGCCTCCAAACAGAGGCACTGTTTGGGAAAGTTATGGAAACTTTAAGCGGTGGAAACTTGCTGAAGAAGTATATCACTGGGGCAAAGTCTTGAAAATTCATAATCCCATCCATCCCTGTTCATCTCCCTGCACCTACCTCTTTCCTATGTGTATCGAGCAGCCAGTGTGTTCACAGCTACAGTGCTATCATACTTCACAACGATCTGAGGCTAAGGATGGAAATAAAGACAAAGACAGCGGCTCATTCTTACAAGGAGAATGGCATTTATTATTACAAGGGTCGAGCCTTATATACCAAAGTCAGGTATGGTGGAAAAACACCAAAGTCAGAAGCCTACCTTCCCAGGACCCTCCAGCAAAGAGGTGGGCCAAAAACAGGAATTAGCTTTTAGACAATAAACAGGAACTTGCATGCAGGCCTTACTGGGAGGAGGGCATGAGAAGTGTTTTGCTAAAAGCTCCTAGTAACAAGCAGTCAACAGACTCCCATGGGGGAAGGGTGTAACAAATCCCCCTTTTATATATAATTTAAAAATGAGCATCTGGCTTAGGTTGCCTGGGACGTTAACATCTATCTTACCTGTCAATGAGAAGTCTGTCCAGGCCTCACAAACCCTCTTTCTTAGGTTGATAGCTGTGCCCCAGAACGTACCTGTCATTGATAACTCATTTGTCTTGCTGGCTCAACCAGGCCTGCACTGAGAGGTTATCTGTTAACAAGGAAAGCATGATCTGCTTTGTAAGAAAATGGCGCTGGGCTTGTGGCCTTTCCATATGGCAAACTAGGGCTAAAGACTGTGTTTCCCAGGGTCATAATCCCGAGGGCTAGCGACCCACTCCATTTCTCAAGTAATAGACCCATCTGTTGTCCTGTTAAGAGGGGGTCTCCCAAAAGGGAGGCACCCTGATCTCAGTTAGAATAGCCAATTAATTCCATTTGTTAATTAAGATTTAAAGTGCCCAATTGTAATTAGTATAAATTTGGGAACTTAAGGTAGAGGCATCCTCTCCTGGGGGTTTATCCAGCATGCCTGCAGTGGCAACAGGCTAAGAGATAGGGAAGCCAAAAACTGTAGCCGCTGTGATATCAAAGTCACTCCCATGTCGTGTGAGGATGAGTTGGTTCTCTCCTGAGTGTTCCACTGGAATAGGCATGACACCTGGGACATGGACCACCAAGGCTGATCAACAGCTTCTCAAGCGGCATTCCTGGAGGAGATAATTAAACATTTCTCCCGAGGGAGTATTATTGAATATAGCAAATGTCCAAGCAGGCAAGTCCATTCTGAGGGCTGCCTTTCCTAGGCTATGGTTGAGGCTGGTTATAGCTGGATACATCTGACACTGAAGACCTGCCAGCATCAGGACAGGCAGGTTCCTCATTAAGGCCTAATGAGTCTATAGGCGGCTGATGAGTATCAGCAGGAGCAGAGCACACACAATGCTCTGGAACCCAAATTGGGTACTCACCATCTTGTGAGAAAACACAAACAGACCCCCGGGTCCAAACCAAAACCGGATCTGATCCTCTCCAGAGACCCGAGGTCAGGTCTTTCCATTTAACTAGAAGATTTTGCTGTACAGAGGCCACCAATGACGATCTGCTGTGGAGTTGCCAGAAGCATCCACAATTAAAAAATTTTAAGATATAGAGAATAAATGATAGAGTAGAGTGAGGGGAGCCAAGGTGGCCCCCAAGACCAATGAGCAGAAAAAATCCGATGTTTCTACTTCCTGACTGTTAGGCTAGCTTCATACTCCTGCTGTTGTGTCTTCTCTGCCATGCTGTATTATGTCTCTTGAGAACCACACAATTGACCCCTTTCTCCTCTAAGCTGCTTTTGGAAATGACATTTTATCATAGCAATAGAAAAAGAACTAATGCACTTGGCAAACTCTTTGTATCAGCACATCACCAGGCATTCATACACTGTTTTGTACTTTATTTCTCATGGCCACATTTTCCTCCAGTGCTTGTGGCAGTGGCAGCTGGATGAATGATTCAGAGGCAGCTGAGAACCTCTGGCTAGAGCAACACTCTAGTGTGGCCTGAAGGCTGTCTGGACCGTGTGACTTGGTGACACTCTCACCAGTGTACAAACTAAAGAGTAGCTTTCCACATCTTGCAGATGAGATTACCTTCCATTCACAGCTACAAGTCTCTGTCCAAGGCCATTGTTTAGTAGGACAAACAGCTCAAGATAATTCAACTCGGTACTTGGAATATTCCAGCTCACCATAATTGAAGAAGATCTAGTCAGTCAGTCAGCCTTGCAGAAAAGAGAGGGCAGCTGGCTGCAGACTGTCAGGATAATGCACTACTGTGGGGATTCTCTAGGTCTTGATATGTGGCCTAATGAATATTTTCTTAGGAAACCATTTATGTTTTGTTACATATGGTAAGAGGCTGTCCTCCTTTTCTAGAGATGCTTTATTAATCCCTGTCACCAAAGGCATCTACTAAGGATAAATGGCGAGACTGGTTACATCATTGTCTTTTGGTTCTAACTTGCAAACTAAAGCATGAATTTTTCAATGATGAACTAGGATCTTCAGATAAAGAATAAGGGGGCTTAACATACCACATATTGAACACGGATCTTTAAATTAACACCATAACAAGTTGGAAGTAAACTGGGAACAAATAAAAGAAATGAATAATTAAATTCAGATATTAAGGTATGTCAGAGGGTATGTATGCTTATTCATGAAAACGTATGCATCAGTTGTGTGATAGACTTTTCCTCAGGAGATGCAACACACACACATCTACTCACAGCACATCCACAACAGACCTAAGTAATGATTGCACCACTATCTGATTTGGTGAATCAATGGGTTTGTTATCTGGGTTACAAATAGAAGTATGTGGTACAAATACAAGGAGCAGTGGTAACTCAAAAGCAGCTGCATCTCCAGAAAGCCCAGCCCAACATGGGTGAGGACTCCCCAAAACAACAACCCCGGGGCTCTCTATATAGTAGTTTGCAGGCATCTCCACAGCCAGAACACCCAGTTTGTCTAGTCGTTGTCTCCACCACTAGAACCTGTTTACTCCAGTTTACATCGTAGATTGGGGCCTTCAAGAACTTCCAAGCTGCTATTCTCCCCGGATATGTGACTTTTGTTTGCCTCCTGTTTATCTCTTGAGGCTCTTGAGACTTCCCCTCCTTCCTGCATCAAATGTTTCAATTTAGCGGGAATGTTGCAATTCTGAGGAACACACCATACATCAGGATCTCAAAAGGCAAATCAAAAATAAATTTTATATCAAATCAAGGTTCTTAGGCATAGCACAGGGGAAAAAAATCCACATCATGAAAATACAATCTATAGAACAAAATATATCAAAGCAATTCATCAGATAGAAAGTTCATATGCAAAATGCATAGAGAACATAATTCATCATCAAGAAAACAACACAATTAGTACATGGGTAAAGGATATGAACAGACGTTTCTTTTATTTTGGGGGTAGGCAAGAACAAGGTTGATATAGGGTTTCTCTATGTAATGCTGGTTGTCTTGGAACTTGCTATGTAAGCCAGGTTGTTCTAGAACTTACAGAGTTCCGCCTGCCTCCTCTGGGTGTTAGGACTAAAGAAATGCATCCCCATACCTGGCAAAACATTGCTCAAAAGAAGACAAATGACTGTCCAGCAGGTATATGAACAAAACTCCCAGTGTTGCTACCCATAAGAGAAATTAAAGCCACAATGAGGTATCACTTCACACCTGTTTGGATGATTATTATCAAAGATGAAAGGTAACTGTTGCTGATGAAGTAGATAAAAGGAGGCTTTTTCACTCTGTTGGAAGTAGAACCATTATGTCGAACTGTAGAGATCCTCCAAACAAAATTTAAAAAGAGCTGTGAGGTGACCCATCACATCCCACTACTGGATTTCCATTCAAAGGTCTTGAGGTCAGCATGATAATGAAACAACTGCACTCTTTTTTTTAATTTACATAAAAATCCTGAGTATCTATTCTTTTTTTAATTTTTATTTTTGAATTTAAATTTAGATTAGAGACAAGGTTGCTTCACAAGTCAGTTCCAGGTCCCTCTCTGTTTCCCTCCCCTCCTCCCATGCCCTCCTCCCAACCCCCCCCAATATCCCCTCATTTCCCCAGGGAGGGTGAGGCCCTCCATGGGGGTGTCCATAGTCTGTCATTTCATCCAGGGCAGGGCCTAGACCCTCCCCCAAGAGTTCGGGGTGAGAGTGCATCTCACATTGTTGGATGGGAGTCCAAAGTCCATGTGAAACAACTACACTCTTATAGTCACTAAAGCATTAGTCACAGTAGCTTAGATTTCCAAAGTGGATAAATAAAATGTGATGAGTGGATGAATACAATGTATACATATGCACATATATACATACTATTTAGTCTTAAAAATAAAAATAAAGAAGAAAATTCCTGTCATAAGCAACAGCATAACTAACCTTGGAAGAAACGAAATAAGTCAAGCACAGAAAATCGAAATGCATATGATCTCAATTACATGGGAAAGCTACAAAAGTTGAACTCATACTGGTGTACTATATTTTTGCTATCAAAGCATAACTTGAATGCTTTGAATTGGTGAATATGCAGATTGTGTAGGAAAAGTATAACACATACCATATTGTTTCAATTACCTAGAATTCAGTGAGTGCTGTGTATTCACATACACAGGAACCAGAAGAACATGACCAACTGAATTAACTTTGATGGCGAGTGACTATATTCTTTGCACTTTGTGGTTTTTGTTTCCTGTAATGCACATGTGTATTAATTATTTTCTATTGCTGTAATGCAATACCCTCACAAGCCCGGCAGTGATGGCGCATGCCTTTGATCCCAGCACTCTGGAGGAGGCAGAAGGATCTCTGTTAGTACAAATCCAGCGTGGTATTCAGATGGTCTTCAGAGCGAGTTCCAGAACAGCCAGGGCTGCTACACAGAGAAAGCCTGTCTCAAAACACACACACACACACACACACACACACACACAAACACAAACACACACACACACTGACAAAAAGCAAGTTTTGGATTGGTTTCACATGGCTTACACTTCTGGAAGCATAGAATGCATCAAGTTTTGGGAGGGTTTCGAATGGCCTCCACTTCTATTAGAATAGAATATTAGAGTGTTTTCAAGACAGGGATGATATGGTGTCAGGGGCAGGAAGCAGACTGATCATATTCCATTCCCACAGAGGAAGCAGAAAGAGAATAGGACGTGGGGCCAGGCTAAAAAGCCTCAAAGTGCCCCTCCCCAACCAGTTAAGTACTTCTTCCAGGAAAGCTCCACCTTTTCAAGGCTCCACAATCTTGCCAAACACCACCACCAACTAGGAGACCACGTGTGCAAATACATGAATCTATGAGGGTCATTTAATTCAAACTACCATACATGCTAATTTAAAAATATATTCTTCTTTTTTAAAACTTAAACCGAGGTTAGGGATGTAGTTCATTGCTGGAGTCCTTCCACAGCACGCACAAAGCCCTGGGTTTGGCCCCAGCACTATTCAAGGTCATCCTTTGCTGCACAATGGGTTTGAAACTGACCTTGGCTACATGAGATTATGTCTCAAAACTAAAAGCTCAACAATGGTGCTAACAAGATGGCTTAGCAAATAAAAGCTCTCACCACTGAGCCTGACAACCTGAGTGTGAGCCTCGGAACACACATGAGAAGGAGAACTGGCCCCTGAAAGTTGTACTCTGACCTCCACACACATGCCACGGTTCAGGATCCCACATTCATATGTGCACAAGTAGACATACGTAGAGAAATGAAAACTAAATAAATAAGTAGCTGTGCCACAGAAGCAGAGAGCAGAGTGTTGAATGATTTAGGACACTGCCTTTTTACCAGTAAGACTGACTTTTAAGGAAAATGGAAGCCAAACACGATTTCTGTTATGATATACATTGAGCAAGGGGAACCTTGGCAGATCCCATGAGATGTGATGAATGAATGTGTTATCCAGGCAAAACTTATGTGGGAAGTTTATTGGGGGAGGGGAAGGGAGCAGGGGAAGAGAAGGTAGAGAGGAAAGAGAGAAGACAGAGACAGAGAAAGAGAGAGACAGAAACCTGTCTGCCTCTTCTGAGGAAAGGCAAAAAGAAAGTAGGCGGAGCACGTCTTTTTTTTTTTTTTTTTTTTTTTTTTTTTGTTTTTACGAGACAGGGTTTCTCTGTATTGTTTCAGAGGCTATCGGTCCAGCCCGGCCTCGAACTCACAGAGATCCGCCTGCCTCTGCCTCCCGAGTGCTGGGATTAAAGGCGTGTGCCACCACCGCCCTGCAAGCGACGGGACATTTGCAGCTGTGTACAGAGCCTGGGTACTGCCTGCCATTTGGGCAGGGGCTACCACTCTGCTGGTTCCCCAAGGGGCGGAGCCAGGTTTGCATTTGCCTAGGTGATAACACTTTCATTGTTGTCCAGTCTCAGAATTCCTTTCTCTGGCTTCTCTTGGGCTCCCAAGATCTGCTCTGTTCTTGCCCAACTAAGGTTAATTAATCAGTAAGCAGTTAGCATAGTAAGCTGCTTAAGAAGTATGGCACAATAGGAGACAAATCTTGAGGGGGAAGAATCAGCAACTGGGAAATGACAGGACATAGGGTTGACAGTGAAGTCTGAGTTCCTTTGTATAACACATGAACCTATCTCATGTACTCTGTCTAGGCCCCATTCCCCCATTCTTAGAAATCAGCCACTGAAGGTTGGACTGATTTGATTTTTAGTGCACCTCTAAGGAAATCCATTTAGATTCTGGATTTCTTTTCTGAGATATATATCAGAAAACAATAGAAAATAAGCAATCAGACATGTTTAACTTTTTTAGATCCTTTTTTCCCAATTACCTTGCTCAATCTCTAATTAAAGCCACAATTTTTTTCTCTAAAAGAAAATGATCTCTAAAAGACTAGCCAGTATGCACAGAGTCAAACATCTGGGAGCCAGATTGGAACTCATTATTTTATTATGGACTCTGTTGCAGCAAACTTCAGACTGGTCCATTTGAAGTGAATTGAGCAGAAGATCCACAAGGAAGAGCATGGAGGCAAGAGAGAAATTGAAGTCCTAGCAGGGTTAAAAGTGTTGTTTTCTGTTATTTACTTCTTGTATTTCTCTGTTTTCCTATGTCCCTCTTTTCCTTGCTTCTTATTTTGGTATAGAGCATTTTATTGTAATTTAGTGAAAATTAATACTTGCATCCACAAATGATACTTTTTCAAAATGGTTGTATAGAATAGCTTAGGAGTATTTCCCTTTTGTGTATACATCAAGATATGAAGGCTTAGACCAAGGTTCTCAACTTTGGTATGTGACTTTTGGGGTTGGACAGCTCGCTTTTGAGGTGCCTGTTCTGTACCTGGTATTTAGGATGTTTCTTAGTACCCTTCATCTCCATTCAGGAGATGCCAGGACTACCCTTCTCCCAAGACATGACAACTCCCCTCCCACCAAATTTCTTTAGGCATTGCTAAATTTTCCATGCAAAACATACCTCTCATTAAGATCTACTAATTTATAATGACATATATTTCTTAGTAACCCAGGGTTACAGTGACTACAATTTAAATATAATTTTTTTCTAAAAGTCTTGAGCTGGATAGTTTTATTCATAAGTCATAACTGGTTTCAAATCATTTTAAGTGTTCTTAACGTTCTTCTAGTCAAGTCAATACCTAGTTTGTATAACATTAAGGTATTGTTATATAAACATCATGTCACTGTCCAGATTGAACCCATGCATGATTGAGCATTTTTCCATCAATGTTTTTTCTGTTGTCCATCCAGAGTACCAGTCTATGTGATTATCACAATTGCAGTATCCACATTTCTTCCCTTGTTCTTTGAAAGTAACCCCATCTTCTATCTATTTTCCATTCTGTTTCATTCTCAACTTTTTGTTTTGTTCTCTAGCCAATCTCTTTTTTCCCAGGATTTCATCAAAGAATCCCTGCTGTCTTTTGTTTAAGCAGCCTATTATATGGAACAGTATCAAAGACTTTCTGAAAATTGAGATTATCCATGTTGCATGCATTACCATTCTCCAACGTGTCTGTAAGCTGCTCCAAAGTATACAAAAGAACCAGTGAAGTTAGATAGATAGCATCTTTTTGCATAAACCCCCCTTGCCCTTATACTTCCTTAAGCCAAAAGACCAATCTGAATGGAAGAGATACTTGTTGAGTGTGTTTTTAATGCATTCCAAATATTTACATGTTTGGCATCCTGTTGATCCCCATCTGGCAGGCTGATAAAGTTGTTCTCATGGAACCCAAGGAGTTTTGTAGCCATAGCTTGTGTCCTCTCTAGATACTGTTGGCTTTGGCTAGTTCATAGTTAACTACCATTTATTGAGCCCTTACCAATAGCTTATACACAGCATCTATTTGATCTTTAGGAGTACTGCTTGAGGTATAAGAGATATTCCTTCCCTTTACAGATAAGATAAATGGGTCTCAAAGGATGGGCTCATAAAATATGTGGCACACTCTGTAAAGAGAAGCTTTTTCCTTTGAGAAGCCTTCCCGCCAGCCTGGTTCTAGAGCCACATCAGTCCCAAATAAACACACAGGAGGCTATATTCATTATGAAGCTGTTGGCCTTGCTTGTTTCTTACTGGCTAGCTCTGACTTAAGTAATTACCCCATAATTGTTAATCTAAGTATTTCTCTTACCGGAGAATAGTTCCGGGCTTCCTACCTGATGGCGTTATATCTCGATTCTCCTTGTGTTTCTCCTTCCCAGAGTCCTCCTGGACTCCTAGTCCCACCTATCTAGATTCCCTATTGACCAGACAGTGCTTTATTGACAAATGCACAGGACTTCCCCAACATCTCCTCTTTTCTGTTTAAACAAAAAGAAAGGTCTTAACTTTAGCATAGTCAAAATATATATAACAGAACAGTTATCAAGTAAGAACACAGTTACAACATTTTGTCTATTAACATTTAGCAAGATTTAAAGAAAATATCATCTATCTCATTCTTGTGAGTCCAAAGTCCTATATGTAGCATATCTTTTATCATAACTAAGGAAAACTATAATTATAACTATCTGTCTTCAACTCTATCAAAGACCTCAGAAGGATAATATATAAACACTAGGATTGACAGAGATATCTTACTGCCTGGACAGTCACCTGAAGTTCCTCTGTAACATTGGGGCATCCATCTTCAGCCCATAGGCCACAATGTGTCTGGAACACTTCTCAGCAAAGCAGAAAATTTCAAACTGTCCATCTGCATGGGCAGTCTGTCAGTCATTTTTCTGTGTCCTGCAGAAAGTGTTGTAGACTCTTCCATGAAGCAGGAACCCTGTAAGACTGAGTTCAGCAGTCACTTTTCTGTGGGTCCTGCATGTCCAGATTATACAACAACAGTCAAGCAGTACAGGCAAGAGCAGTTTCTTGCCCAAATGGCTAATCTTGCCATGTTGAAAGCAAACTCCATAACAAGTTTCTTCGATGCCCATCTTCCTCTCAGACGTAATTGGTGCTGCCAGGAGCAGACATTTCTCATTGTCAAGAAAAACCCTAAACCATTTTAAATGGCATTTTCTGAAGGTCTTTGACAGGTTTGAAGACTGTCTATCTATCTCAAATATATTTCTGTATATCTAGAAAACCTAACTTACCTAACTATAAGTTCTATTATAAGTAACTATCTATAGTCTGTATTCAATTATGCATTACGTTTTAAAAGATCAGTATAAGCACAATACTTAATTAAGAGGAGAAATATACACATCATAAAATTGACCTTGAATCAATAAATGAAAAACCATACCCATACCATAATTCCCCTTTTTACCATTAAAAGGAGATTAGCTGTTATCATTAACCAATTATAAACAATCCCATTTAAATGAAAACAAAGATTTATAAACAAGATGGGAATTAGGACGTCGCTCATTCCAAACTGCTTCATGCTGGAAAGGGGCGCTGTTCATACCATGGGGATCATAACAAAACTCAGAAACCTGTATAAGTCCATATTTTGGGGGTCTGTAAAGCTGCATCATCTTAGCTGTCTCAATTGTTGGAACACCTGATCCACTGCTTCCGGGGGTCTTGGTTCATCAAACCACAGAAGCCTGGAAGGAATCCTCAGCTTTTCATTTTCTGTGGAAACATAAGTAAAAACTCCTTTCCCAAGTAACATATTCTTATACTTAAATTTTGAAGTCAAGGCATTTTTAAAAGATATAAGTTGAATTAATTCAGCAGCATTTATAATCAAGTGTACTTTAGTAGTTGTTCCTTCCTTAGCAATGAAAAAACTGAAAAACACAATAGCATACAGTATCCAGACTCTGTATTTTCCATCTTTACGTGGCTTATTTATTTATCTATTATTACTTTATTTATTTTACTTTTATTTATTTTTCTTTGAGACAGGATTTCTCTTTGGAAATCTGCCTGCCTCTGCCTCTGGAGTAAATCCTACCGGTGTGCACCACCACAGCTGGCTTCTTTATTTTCTCTCTCAATCTTACGTATATTTTTAAACACACTGTAAACCTTTAGAGGTTTTTCTTCATCCAAGTCTGACTTTACTGTAAATCTTTACGTTTTTTCCGGCCATGTGTCTTATCTGTTAAAACCGCGGCTGTTTAAACTGTGGGTTTTTTTTTCAAGATTGCGGGCATAAGCGTGATTCCAGCTTACCGCCACAGTCCATGCTGACATCCAACAAAAGCTGCCACTTCCAGCTGTACGTACACACCTTTTAATCGTTAGCAGAGTCTCTTAAAAGAACCTTGCTTTTTTTTTTCTTTTTATGCCGAGTCAGGAAGACTCTGGTAAGTGAGCCGCGTGAATCTCGGCTTGTCGCTAGCAAAACACCTGAGAAAATGCTGCTACCAAAAATCTGTGCTTCTCTCCATTCTTCTGTTTCTAAAATTCCTTTAAAGCTTTTGTCATTCTATGTGGAAATTCAATCCCGCTCTGACACCATTCTGTAAAGAGAAGCTTTTTCCTTTGAGAAGCCTTCCCGCCAGCCTGGTTCTAGAGCCGCATCAGTCCCAAATAAACACACAGGAGGCTATATTCATTATGAAGCTGTTGGCCTTGCTTGTTTCTTACTGGCTAGCTCTGACTTAAGTAATTACCCCATAATTGATAATCTAAATATTTCTCTTACTGGAGAATAGTTCCGGGCTTCCTACCCGATGGCGTTACATCTTGATTCTCCTTGTGTTTCTCCTTCCCAGAGTCCTCCTGGACTCCTAGTCCCAACTATCTAGATTCCTTATTGACCAGACAGTGCTTTATTGACAAATTCACAGGACTTCCCCAACAACACTCAAATTTAAATTTGGATGTTCTGACTTCTACTTTGGTCTCCCTCCTCCATAACAACAGGAAGAACAGAGTTCCGAGGCCAAGACATGAGTTTCTCATTAACTAACACCATCCTTATTGCTAAAAATGTGGGTCTTTACTAGCAACTTCAGCAACATTTGTATTAGTTACTTTTCTGTTGGTGTGATAAAACACCATGGCCAAGGCAACTTATAAAAGATAGTTTATTTGGGCTCATCCAGAGGGATTAGAATCTGTCATGGCAGAATAATATAGAGGCAGGCATGGAGGCTGTGGCAGAAAACTGAGAGCTTACTCACATCTCAAACTACAAGCTAGAATCAGAGGGAGAAAACTACAAGGAGGGCAAAATCTTAAACTCTCAATGCAGTTCCCCACTGACATACTTCCTTCAGCAAGGTCACATCTCCTATACCTCCTAAACACACCAACCGACTGGGTAAAATGTATTCAAATGCCTGAGACTATGGAGATGTTCTCTTTTAAACCACCACAATACCCGTGTTCTTGTTAGAAATGTAGCATCCCAAGTCCTTCCCAAGATATGATAATTCATAACTGTGATTCAACAAGACCATTGATGATTCTTCCATACAGTAAATTGAGAATCACTGCAGTTAGGTTGTATGTACATGGAAAAAGGATGGTCCAACTGGCCACTATGCTATGGCCTCATCCTTTTGCTCCTGTTGACTCTTCTCCACTGTTCCACAGCCTGTCAGGTATCTCTCTGACATTCTTCCTCATATTATAGGCCCAAAAGGACTGAATATGAATTTCAACTCATTTGCCAACACTGATAAATCCACAGTTTGATTCTCTAGGGCATTGTGTTGAGGATTATGAGACTCTGTTTGACCTAGGCTTTTAGGAGTCTGATGTTTGCCATGACTAAGGAAGAAAAGGAAAATATTCATGCCTCACGATACCATTATTATTCTAGACATTGCTTTCCTAGCTCAGTATCTATACTATCTTGATACCAACATAAACAAACAACTGCATAGAAAATTTGATGAGACAATTCTGGCAGATGCTTGATCTTTATTAAAGAAATTTTTATAGTTTTGGAGTTACGACGTGTTGTGATAAGGCTCTTTAATTCTTGGTTCGGGGCTGGGAAGATGGCTCAGCAGTTAAATGTCCTTGCCATGTGTCTTAGTTTCTGTTGCTGTGAAGACACACTATGATCATGGCAACTCTTATTAAGGAAAATATTTAATTGGGGCTGGCTTACAGTTTTAGAGTTTAAGTACATTATTATCATGGCGAGAAGCATGATAAGTGTGCAAGTAGACATGGTGCTAGAAAAAGAGCTGAGAGTTGTACATCTTGACATACTTCCTGTATGGACCAAGCGTTCAAACACATGAATCTCTGGGAGCCATATCTTTTCAAATCACCACACCATGTGTCTTAGTTAAGGTTTCTCTTGCTTCAACTAAACATCATATCCAAAAAGCATGCTGGGGAGGAAAGTGTTTATTCAGCTTAAACTTCCACATTTCTGTTCATCACTGAAGGAAAGCGGGACAGGAACTGAAACACTGCAGGATCCTGGAGGCAGGAACTAATGCAGAGGCCATGGAGGGGTACTGCTTACTGACTTGCTTCACATGGCTTGCTCATCCTGCTTTCTTATAGAACCCAGAACCACAAGCCCAGGGATGGTATCACCCACCATTATCTGGGCACAGCCCATTGATCACTAAATGAAAAACTGTCTGCAGCTGGATCATATGGAGGCGTTTCCTCAAATGAGACTGATGATTTTACCTTCTGTCAAGCTGCCATACAAAACCAGCCAGTACACCATGTAAACCTAAAAACCCAACTTCCAACTCGAAAACCCATATAAATAGTTAGATGCAGTATCCCAAATCTGTAACCCCAGCACATTTATGACAAAATAAGAAGTACTGATATGAGTATCAGTCTAAAGCTCATGGGCCAGATAGCATGGAATATACAACAAAGCAGCAGAAGCAACAACACAGAAGACCCCACCTTTGCAAAGTGGAAGACAAGAACCAACACTCAAAGCTTGCCTTCTGACCTCAACACCTGTACTGTGGTAAGTGCATGCACACGCGTGTGCACGTGCACCCCCCCACTGAATAAACTGAAATTTTAAGATAATTAGAGCAGAAATTATTATCATTATTATTATTTGAAAATCAAATTTAATCAGAGTTTTGACTCATCAGGCTTATTGTCATCATAAGAAACTTAAACTTAGGCTCACAATAATCTCGTGGCCACAAAAATCTGTAACATTTTGTAAACTGGCAACATTAACAGCAATGGTATCCTTATGTGAGATTTGATAGACAAGCTCCCATCCACCAACACAACCAAAAAGAAGTGAGATCCACTCAGAGGAATTGAAGTGGACAGCTGGATAGATATGTGACAACTGCTCCATTTCCAGAGTGACCCACCCACAAGTCATTTAGCAACTAAGACAGAGGTGTGAAAGGTAATGGCAAGCCACACAGCACTGAACAACTGTAATAACAGCTTACACTTCCAGAGAGGGCTGCCAGCATTCACTTGATCACTTTGATTGAGATTTTGATTATTTTGCTAACCATACGTATACCTTACTTATAAATAGTACCTTTTAGATTTTTTCATAAACATTTAAATTAGCAGTAGGATCAGGATGACTGAATGAATCCCTTTTCTTTTTGTAAGACAGAATCTCATGTAGCACCGAATGGCCTTGAACTCTCTATGTAGGCAAGAATTGCCTTAGGCTTCTGATTCCCCTTTCTCTACCTCCCAAGTGCCTGGATACCATCATACCTGGTTTATGTGGTGTTAGTGATCAACATCAGGGGAAGCAAGCACTCTAGCAACTAAGCTTCATCTTCAGTCTTTAAAAGTGATTCATTTAAGGTAGGTTTTTTGTGTGTGTGTAAACAAAGAATTCCTTGGGGATCTTGATTCTATACTAGTCAATATGCAATAGATACACTGGGGCAATGGTGAGCATTAAAGACCATGAAATATTTACATGTCTGTAATATTTTGAATATGTGAATTCTTCCACTGGAAGTTTAAATTCCCAATGGTACCATGTTAAGACGTGGAACTCTTCCTTTTTCACTTTCATGTGTACATGCGTGTGCATGTTTGCATGTGTGTGGCCACACATATAAGTGTATCCATGTTATGTTGGAAATCATCCTTGATTTCTCTTCTGCCTTATTCATTGAGACAAGGTCTCTTATTTAAACCCAGAGTTTGCCAATATGACTAGTGTCACTGGCCAGCATACTCTGGGGATTCACTGTTTCATGCCTGCCTTCCAAGGCTAGAATTACAGGCCAGGCACATTGTAAAGCTGAAATTTATCTGTCATGCTTGTTAGTTTTTGTCAACTTAATACAAAAGAGAGTTAACTAAGAAGAGAGAATCTCACTTGAGGAATTTCATCCACCATATTAGATTGTAGGCATATCCATAGGACATTTGCTTATATAATAAAGTTGATGTGGGCAGACACAGACACTGTGAGCGGTGCCACCACTGAGCAGGGGCTCCTGGGTTCTGTTTTTAAAAACCCTGAAAAAGCCCAGTAAGCAGTGTTTCTCTGTGTCTCTGCTTCAGTTCCTGCCTTGAGCTCTTTCCCTAACTTCCCTGAATGATGGACTATACCCTGCAAGATGAAATAAACCCTTTCCTCTCCAAGTTCCTTTTGGTCATAGCGGTTTTTTTCACAGCAACAGAAAGCAAATTAGGGCATGTAGATTCTGAGAATCCAAACTAAGCTCCTCACACTTTGCACAGCAAGTGTTTCAACTGCTGAGCCATCATCCTAGTTCAAGAAGATCAAGTCATGAGAGCACTGCCCTCATGACCTCATGAATAAGAACAATATTTGGGGAGAGTTAGTTTTAAAAGTTTGTTCTCTCTCTTTCAAGCCTTTTACCACATTAGGATGCATCAAGAAGGCTTCGGCCAGCTGTTGGTCTTCAGTCTTTGACTACTCAGCCTCTATAACTAAGTATCGAACATACTACTATTATCATCATTCACTCAGACTGGTCTTCTGTTATTGCTGTGAAAAACAGGCTAACCCATTAGGGTTTTTATTTCTGTGAAGAGGCACGCTGACTATGGCAACTTTTATAAAGGAAAAAACATTTAACTGGGGAGGTGGCACTTACAGTTCAGAGGTTTAGCCCATTATCATCATGGCAGGGAGAATGGCAGCGTGCAGGTAGACATGGTACTGGTTACATCTTGATCAGAAGGCAATAAGAAGCATACTGGGTCACTAAGTAGTATCTTGAGCATAGGAGACCACAAAGCCTGCCTCCACAGTGCCACACTTCCTTCAACAAGGCCATACCTACTCCAACAAAGCCACACCTCCAAATAGTGTCACTATCTATGAGATTATGGGGCCAATTACATTCAAACTACCACTTTCCACTCCCTGGTCCATATAAATGTGTAATAATATCATAATGCAAAATGCATTTAGTCCAACTTCAAAAGTCCCCTTAGTCTATCACCGTTTCAACAATGTTGAAAAGTTCAAAGTCTCTTCTGAAATTCATGCAGCCTCTTAACTGTAATCTCTATAAAATCAAAATAAAAAACAGATCACATACTTCCAACATATAATAGCACAGGATATAAATTACTGTTCTGAAGCGTAGGGAAGGGAGGATGGTAAGGAAATACTGGACCAAAGCAAGACTGAAAACCAGCTGGGCAATCTCCAAACTCTGCATCTCCATGCCTGATGTCAAAATGTTCTTCAGATCTCCAACTCCTTTCAGCTTTGTTGACTGCAACCCACTTCTCTCTCTTGAGCTGATTCCACTCCCTGTTAGCAACCCTCCTCAACAGGTATTCCATGATTCTTGCATGTCTAACATCTTGGGTTCTCAAGGCAATCCAGGCTTCAATTTCACAGCTTTATAGTGGGGAGCATGGTGGCATGCAAGCAGATATGGTGCTGACTACATCTAGATCAGAAAGCAACAGGAAGTGGACTGAGTCACTGGGTGGTATCTTGAATATAGGAAACATCAAAGCCTGCCCCCACAGTGACTAACTTCCTCCAACAAGGCCATTCATACTCCAACAAAGGCACACCTAATAATCCTATGAGTTTATGGGGACCAATTACATTCAAACTGCCACACCCAGTAACTCTTTCCACTGGAGATATGTGGGAATTGAAATAAGCCTTTTCCATTTGTCAATCCCCTTAGTATGTCATTCAGGGTTATGCCTATTTATAAGGACCAAGAGAACAAAAATGAGTCACACATCTGTTGCTCTGGAAATGAATAGTCTGCCCTACTTCTGTTCCACATTCATCTTTCATCGTCTGGCCATCACATGTTTTCCTTTCTCTTCTTAAACCACGTCTAGGCTGATCATGAAGGTTCATGCAAAGGGATTTCCTTCTTTTGTTCTGTTTTGGCTCCTAAATAGCAAGTTCTGGTTCCTGGCTTTTAAAGTTTATTAAGACTCAGCCTGAAAAGAGAGGAGACATATTCTTTGCATTCATTTAAATACAGGATGACTACATGCATAAACACATTTTCCTTTGTTAAACTCAGTTACAATTCTCTCAGTCTCTGAGATAGGTCTGGGTGTATTCCATGCTTCCTTACCTTTATTTATGGCTCTTGCCCCTTTTTCTTTTTGAGGATATCTTTCTTTATTTCCCCTCTTAGTATTTAAGAAATATAATATTAAAGCCAGGCATCGTGACATATGCCTTTGCTTCTAGAACTTAGGACACAGAAGCAGATATAATTAGGTGAATTCAAGGTCAGGCTTGTCTACATAGCTATTTTCAGGTCTGCCATGGCTACATAGTGAGACTTTGTCTCAAGCAGTAAAAATAAAAACATACTCATACATAAAAACAAGCAAACAAAGAAATATAACAGTACAAGAACTATTCCAGTGTTTGTCTAAATATATTGTATGTCAGAACATGCCGACAGTCTTAAAGAATGAAGAAAGGAATGAAGAAAGTAAGGTTGTTGGTGGACCTGAGGGTCAGTGCTATGCAGGAAACTCTCCCTGTCCATCTCTTTCAGGTATGTTCCATTCTAAGCAGATACAGAGACCCACAGGCAAACATTAATCAGAGTCGAAATTGGAGATCACTATCAGGCCCCTGCCCCCTGGAACTCAAGGAACCCCTTGGAAGAGAGAGAGGAAGACTTGCAGGAGCCAGAAGGTTGAGAACACCAGGAGAACATGGCCCAAAGAATCAACTAAGTAGAGGTCACAGAAACTGAAGTGACATTCAGCCTGTATGGGTCTGTACTAGGTCTTCTGCATATATATTATGGTTGTGTAGCTTGTTTTTCTTGTAGGACTCCTCACATTTGGAGTATCTCTGACTCTTTTGCCTGTTTTTATTTTTCAACCAGTTTCCTTCCACGGGGTTGCTCCATCCAGTCTTGATATGATCGTATGTGCCTAGTCTTATTGTAACTGTGAGGCCTGCTCTTTCCTGAAGGGAAAGGAGGAGTGGATTGTGGAAAGAGGGGAAGTAAAGGATACTATGAGGAGGGGAGGGAGGGAAAACTGTGTATTGTATGAGAGACGAATTAAAAAAAGAATGCTCCATTCTAAATATTTATCCCCATAAATCTTTGCTGCTCTCAGCCTTGGTCAAGGAAACTTCTTTTTCCAGTGGGCAGCAGTTAATGCAGGGATTCCTAAATAGTCAGTGTGCTAAGAATAAGTTACTGTTGGGTGCTCATCCTTAAATGGGACATCTATATCACAACCTCCAAGGCTCAGGAAACATCCTAAAGAGCAGAACAGAAAGCGCAAGAGAATGGGAAGGAATGGTTGTTAAATGCTGTCTTCTGGGCATGACATGGCTGTTGCACCCACGACACATAGCAGCCTTGGATACCTGCACAAGATTGGACTAATCAGCATTCCATCATGCATGGGGAATGGGCTCATGAAACCCCACCCATCTTAAGCAGCTAGAAGCAGTTAACTATTACTTAGGGTAAAGGGGGTCATGTCCCTCAGTGGTGTAGCTACTTGTACATTGTTTCCACTAAAGCAAACAACTCTCTACCCACATTCATGAAGGAACCCTAATTAAATGTACTGGGACAAAAAGACTTGAAATTGGGGAGAAGGGTTTCAGTGGGAGGGGGAGGTTGATAAGGGAATATAAAGAGGTAGGATATGATCAAAGTACAGCATATATAAAAAATATATAAATAAATTAAAAAATAACTTAAAATAGCTCTAGCCACTTGTAGAGACATATCAGATCATGGGAGATGATGTGTGGATAAGCTGTTTGATTACTTATTTGTTTTTACATGACTTGAGATGGGCTTAGATATGGTATTGTCTAGGCTCCCAGTTCCAGCCATGATAATATCCCAGATCCTGCAATATTTATGACAAACTTTCTCACATCTGGGACTTGTGGCATGACTTAGCTTTGCGGACTGGGTAACATGTGCATGAAATTCATGTTAAAAAGAGTCCTCATTCTGCTGAGTGGGAGTTGAAAGGAAAGTGAAGGACACAGGAGCATTTGCAGAAGCAAGGCTCTGCAGTCCAGGGTCATCTCACTGGCTGAGTATGAGTCACAGATGTTGTGGCAGAGAGACAGCAATACTAGAAGCTTTCTTATTTACCTGTTGCAGAAAGCGCGGTATGACTTTTAAACTATTATCCCAGTGGCAACCCCCCCCAACTCCTACTCACGAATTACTTCCACTTTTTCCACCTTAAATACGTAGGTTGTTTTCTGCATGTAATTTTGAAGAGGGCAATATTTAGCACTAAGATGGAGAACTGGGGTTATCTAACCTAACTGGTTCAATAACAGTGATGATCTCAATACCATATTTATTTATATCATCCCACATATAATGTAAACAGAATTGTAAGCACTGACTACAACCTTATGACTAGCTTTGAAATCAAGGAATATAGTAACTACATATACATTCCTTGCCATTTTATAGATATGCTTTTATATTTAAAAAGTATTCCTTCTCTCTACAACTACTTCATACCACATTATAGATATAGTAATTATTTTAACAGGTACTCCTTGGGTTACAGGGATAATATTACAATATTGATTAAATGAATAACAACAATCATCCAGAATAAGGTAGGCACTCTGGTGTATGCCTGTAATCTCAGCACATGGGAGGTGTAGGCAGGAAGATCAGAAGTCCAAGGCCATCCTTGACCAGTTCAAGGCCATCTTGGATTGCATAAGACCCTGACTCAGAAAAGTAATAAACAAAATACTCAGATATGGATCATGCAAATGATGGGACTGATTTCATCACAGGGAGATTTTTCTATGCATATAAATGTCTAATTATATTTCCTAAAGTGTGACCATGTTGGTGCCATTTCAGGGATGTTTATGACCCAGTATGTCAGCTAGGCAAAGGAGTAGACAGAGTTGTTCAGTTGGCTCTCAATATCCTTTTTCCGTGCTTTGGGCTGCTTTATGTGAGTTCTGCCATGTGCTAGCTGCTCTTACAAAGAAAAATAAATCCATCTGCAAAGTATCCGGGAATGATGTAAGACAGGAAAATTTGACATTTTGCAGGGAGCATACCAAGTTAGACAGGTAGATGTGAGTGTGTGTGTGTGGCTGTTGATTTCCATCATCCAGCGTCTACTTACCAGCTCTGTGGGTATGACGCATAAGTGGCTCCTGTAGCCATGGCAACGGTAGCCTCTGGATCTCTGGATGACAGCTATAGTTACACAACTCAGAAATCAGCAACCCCATTATTTTTATTCCTTCATCCCTTTGAATTGCTTCATTTCATCTAATTTTCCTAGGCTTTTTATGGTAAAAATAAAATGAATTTCTACTTTTTGTATTGAAATTCATGTATATCCAGATGTAGGCATACTTTCCTTTTACATGCACACAAAAGATGAAACCCTAGATGTATGTCTATGGAACAAGTTATATGATATATTATTAAGCAAAAAAGATAATATACATGTGTAGTTTTATACAGCATCTGGTATATATGTATATAGGACACCTCTGCAATGATATATAAGAAAATCATAACAGAGAATGCCCACAGAAGAGAAATTAGGTGGCAAAATGTTGAATGCAAAGGAAACTTTTCATTGACACTGTTTATACTTTGGAAATTTTTACCAACAGAGCATATTATAAGCAACAACAAAAACACATATGGATAACATTTAAAAAAACTTGGAATGTAGGGTGAGAAGGGTAAAACCTGAAAGAAAATCCCTAAGGACCATCAACATGTAAAGGAAGAGTTGTGTACAAAAAAAACTAAGAAAGAACCTTGGGCAACAGTAGCAGAGGGAACAGAATGGGGAGGAAAGAATCCTCAACTGGGCAGATGCTATGGGAGGACTACAAAGAGACTTAAAACTCTGGTCTCTCGTAGTTTAGAGTTATTAGGGAAAGGAGATTAATGGATTTCATAATGTACCCTTCAAAGGAAGATAAGGACATCATTAGACCGACAGTGAGGGAACACTGTCTACTTTAAGGGAAGAATTGTATTGCTGAGTCAACTCAGATGGGCCTTTAAACCTCAAATTAATCTTGAGGCTCCTACATATTGGTGGCCTGCCATAATAAACTGTTATGATGAAAAGTCTTTATATTGCTTTGAAATGAAATTTGGTCACCAAGCATCAACTAATATTACTTACCTGAAAATAGTCACCCAGAAGGATCTGGCTTTTAATGGCAAATTATAAAAGTAGTAAGGACGAAGATTGTATCAACATCTTTTAATGGTTGATGAATGCCAATGGTTTAGAATGTAACAGGCATGACATATGGAAAATGAAACTTCACAGATTAACGTGCTCTCAAAGCTAAAGGAAGTGTCATTAAGAAGACTAAAGTTCCATGTGCTTTACATTTATTCAAGGATGATGTTTATCACTGAATTAATGAGAAGGGCTGCCATATTCATTTGTCTTCTAGAAAAATTTAAAAAACACAGAGTAATCCATCAGCCACATTTTCCAGTGGAACTTAAAAATCTGGTATAAACAACATTAATATTGATATAAATTTGTGTAGATAATACAAATTTTTAATTCAGTATTTTGAGAAATTCATACATGAGTATGATTTACATCACTTCCACCCCTTTTTCTCCCCCATTCAACTTCTCCCATGTCACCTTCAGTCTCTAATTCATGACCTCATCTTCACTGTTGTTACACACACACACACACACACAAATCACAACCTACTGAGTCCATTTAGTGTTCTGCATTGTACATGTGGAAATAGAAGACACGTACATGTAATATAAAATTTTAATTAGTATTTAGTTTGAGGAAATATATAATTTGAACTATTTAAATCGGTACATTAAATGTTAAATTAGTATTCAAGTTGAAGATTTATATCTACACATAGACAATTCTAAATGAGTTATTATCCAGGATTATGAAAGTATTTAGAAACAAGAATATATATTTTGTAGTTTTCATGTTCCTTTGGGGATGAGTTTCTCAGAGTCCATCTGCAAATAACCAGTACTCATCTCATTATTTCATTGCCTGAAAATGTTAAGCTAATAAAAGGGAATTGATGTTGAAGTGACACAGTTTAAATAGCAAGTTAAGAATGTCTGTCTTGTCCCAAGTATAATCCTAAAAATGTTTTGTAAACAGGGTTGGATGAAAAATTTTGAAAGATTTCCTAAAAAGGGAAATTTTATAGTACCAATCTATCTGGTTGGAAACAACAGTCATTATACAGAATCTCATCACTTTTTATTTATAAAATTAATCCAATATTATTTGTATTTTTTCCTTGGGGGTATAAACAAGTGGGGGAAGGAGGCAAGGTTGGTATAGAAAACTATAAGGTTATCACATTCGATCTATATATCTCAGTGAAAAGATCTAAGGTATGTTAAATAGAAAGTAAGGGGCTTAATTAAGTAACTATTTAGGAACCCTGGCCAGTAGATGTGACATTCCTGAGTATATTTTTCACTTGTTGACTGTGGTCACAATGCCATGTCAAGCATTAAGAAAGTTATGAACCTCATTCAGATTTCTAAATTTCAGCCTAAACAGCCTTAGTTCCAGGTTTCTGTCTTTACACATGCTTTTCTTATTTAACTCTATAAGCGACTTTACCCCTCCAGCCCTTATGTCAGCACAACATCTTCGCTGGGAAAGTGTCCGTTGCCCTTGGACATGAAATTGCATGCTTTGTGTATATGCTTCTCCAACACTCCATACTCTCTTTGTCATTACACACTTTGTTTGTTGTTTGTAAATTCATCTGTCTGCTCAACTAGGCTTGATTCCTAACATCAGAGAACACCACATCTTTGTGCTGTCAACTCTGCATATCTCCTCTAGGGTGTAGGATCTACTCACTAGTTTTGGGTGCATTAGTGACCCAAATGGCCACACTGGACTACCTTTGATGTCTCCACAACATTGTTTTTCTCCTGGCACACACACACCTTTTAAAATATAGAATTTGCCAGGCATTGGCAGGCTTTAATCCCAGCACTCGGGAGGCAGAGGTAGGCAGATCTCTGTGATTTCAAGGCCAGCCTGATCTACAGAGTTCCAGGACAGCCTCCAAAGCAATACAGCGAAACCCTGTCTCAAAAAACAATATATTGCAATGTAAACTTTTCTCCTTGGTGAAGAAAGTGGCCAAAAGTAAACAAGAAAAACTGCATCCATCCAGTACTTACTGAACACTTTCAATGTCATGGAAGTCATTTTAGGCATAAGATACTAATATGTAAAGATGCAGTTCCTGTTCTACTGGTAGCTTTCAATGGAGGAAAAGATATGGTTATAAAACCATAGTTAATACCTTTTACCTAGATATCAGTTAAGCTATAAATATTCTTCTTTTATTTATAATTTTAATTTTTTTTTGGTTTTCTGTTGTCTTGGAACTCACTCTATAGACAAGGATGGCTTTGAACTCAGGGACTTGTTGCCTTTGCTTCCTAGTACTGGGATTAAAGTCATGGGCTACCATGCTGTGCTATAAACCCATCCTTATAGTCTGTATATTGATATGTTATTAATACCAAAATCAACATACAGTTATAGAATTCTATCCTCTGAGAATGTTATAATAGGTACTACCATTTTTAAGATACATCTTATTTTGTGTATGAATGTTTTATCTGCATGTATGCATTTATGTCATCTCCATGCCTGATGCCTGCAGAGGTCAGAAGAGTGTGTCAAATACCCTGGAACTAGAATTACAGATGGTCCTGGGAACTGAACCTGGGTCCTCTGCAAGTGCTGTAACCTCTGAGCCATCAGTTCAACCAAAACATTTACCATCTTAATCAGAGCAGCTGTGATTACTCAAAAGATGTGCCCTCATAGAAGGAGGGGCTGCAGAAGGTCATTGGCCCTGAAGTGAGATTCCAGGCATTCTTGACTATATCTTCTCTCAGCCGTAAATGTGCCCCACCTGAATGTGGTCTCCAGAGGGTTTAGAGTATAAGGAAGGGGGAAAGTTAACCGAAAGTTAGGTTCCATCTATGCAGCTTTTAGGAGGTTATCAGCTACCCTGGGGTTGGAACTTTTATTAGCGACGTGGTTGTTCTGGGATCACTCATTTACCAACAGGAGCCCCTTACCCATGTTCCCATAATATAACCCAACACGAGTCATGTGTCACCACACCCAGTTTATGTGGTGCTATGGATAGAAGCCAGGGCTTCAAACATTCTAGACAAGCATTCTATCAAGCTGAACTATATCCCTGACCTATAAAAATTGTATTGCATGTTTTATATGATAAATACATAGTAAATAAAAATCAAATTCACTAGTCACAATTTTCCTACCCGTGTGCATTAAAGAAAAATAGTTATTTTAACATTAGCCTCTTGTGTGATGGCCCCTGTCTGAGAAGTGCTCTTCCACAATCCTTTCTGGCCTCTGACTGGACATCCCAACACTTAATGAACATGGCACATGTGACAGACTTATGTATATCCCTTTCAAAGGTGAACTCAGGATGGCATTAACACCATCATCATAGATAATATATATTTCATTCATTGAACCTTTTAAACAAAACGTCAATAAAATGAAAAGTTAAATTTGGGACAGATCTGGCTGGAAAGAATCTCCTTTACTTCAAATCTTGGTTTAAGAAAATGTCTAAAATAACTTGGCCCAGGACAGGGAAGAAGGTTCATTGGGCAAAGCGCTTCATGCATCAAAAAGCCGAGTGTTGTAACATATGTCTATAACCCCAGTAGCAGAGGAGTGGAGACAGGCATAACCCAGGGGCTCCCTGGTCTGGAGACTTGTCTCAGAAAATAAGGTAAAGAGCATCAAGGAAGACTTTCTAACACACACACACACACACACACACACACACACACACCTAACTTGTTTTACTGTACCACTTCTCTTTAGAAGTGGTCAAATCAACAGGTACTCACAAGGTTGGCTCTATTTATTCAGACTCTGGGATGCATGTGGCATGCAACAGTGGCTACTTTCTTTCCACCTGTGATGCTTTTCCTCTGGATTCAAGAATAGGGTCTTATTTTCATTGGTTCTGCATTCCATCATGGTAATTTTTGTTTTTACCCAACCGCTTTAGTAAAGAGGAAGGACTTCTACTTTGGGCCAGCTTTGTGCCCAGCCTGTGGCCAGGAAATATCTTCTACCAGAATGAAGAACATGGAAAGTCTTGTTAGGCAAATATGGTGGTTAGTGGAGAGGGAATCTCAACTGAGGAATTTCCTCTATCAGTATGGCCTGTGGCCATGTCTTTAAGGCATTTTCTTAATTGCTACTTGGTGTAGGAGAGCTCAGCCCACTGTGGGCTTTACAATCTCTAGACAGATTAGCCTAGACTGTATAAGAAAGTAATTGAGCAAGTCAGGGGAAACAAACCAGCTCTCCTCCTGGGTCTCTGATTCAGTTCCTCCTTGGCTTCTTTTTTAGTTAGGGTTTCTATTAGTATGGTAAAAAACCATGACCAAAGACAAACTGTGGAGAAAAGGTTGTGTAGTTACTTTTAAAAAATACATTTTAGGGGCCTGTCACCCAGCTCCCAGAGACTTATGAATGTCTGGCCTTAGCTTGACTTGTTTCTAGCCAGTATTTGTAAATTAAATTATCCCATTTCTCTTTAACTATGTTTTGCCTTTGGGCTTTTTAACCTTTCTTTATTCTATATATCTTTCTTTCCTTCTTTCTCTGTGGCTGGCTGTGTGGCTGGGTAGCTAGCCTCTGGCATCCTCTTCTACTTTTTCTCGATCCTCCCTCTTTTTTAGATTTCTCCCATTTATTCTCTCTGCAAGCCAGCCCTGCCTATTTCTCTCTCCTGCCTAGATGTGGAAGTTCAGCTCGTTATTAGACTGATCAGGTGTTTTAGATAGGCAAAGCAACACATCTTTACATCATTAAACAAATATTCTACAGCACAAACAAATGTAACACATTTTGAACTAACGTGTCACAACAGTTTGTTTCATCCTACAGCTTGTAGTCCATCATCTAGGGAAGTCAGGGCAGGAACGTAAGGCAGGATCTTGGAAGCAGGAACTGAAGTTGGGTCTTCCTCCATCAATCACTGTTTTAGTTAGAGTTTCTATTCCTATCAAGAGAAACAGAAATGCTTATAAGAAAAACATTAAATTGAGGTGCCTCACTTACAGTTTCAGAGGTTCAGTCCATTATCATCAAGGCAGAGAGCTTGGTGGCATGCAGGCAGACATGGTGTTGTCTACATCATGATCAGAAGGCAACAGGTAGTGTACTCAGTGTCACACTGAACGAAGTGTGACAAAAGTGTGACCAAAAATAACCTATCTAGCACAGGTTCCCTTAATTTATAAGTTAACAAAACCCATTTCCCTCCCTTAATTGTTTTTGGCCATGGTGTTTATTCACAGCAAGAAATAAAAACTAAAACAACAGATGACACGAAATTACCACCATCCAATCTAATCCTCACAGCAGTGGTGACTAGAATCCAATACTTGGGATGGATACTGAATTTTCTCACTGAATGACTCTGGAAGTTTGGAGGTTTGGAAAATGTCATATTTGTGCTTTGAATAAAAGACCATGGAAATCATTCTCTGTGTGCTTCTCTCTCTCTCTCTCTCTCTCTCTCTCTCTCTCTCTCTCTCTCTCTCTCTCTCTCTCTCTCTCTCTCTCCCTCTGTGTGTGTGTGTGTGTGTGTGAGCGCACACACATACACGTATCTGCTCTTGTAGGTACACATACGTGTGTGTGGGGTCATACACTGTTGAATTCATGCATGCATACATGTGTGTGTGTGGAGGGGTGTGTTTACAGATGTATGTGCATACATGGAGGCCGATGTCAATGGTGGGGTGTCTCGTTCTACTGCTGTTCACTGAGGCAGGGTCTTTTACTGAATCTAGCACTCACTGATTAGGTCAGAACACCTGGCCAGCAAGCCCTAAGGAATCCTTCTGTCTCACCCTTCACTTCAGGCTATAATTACAGGTATTACCCAATGTGTTGTGCCTGGCTTTTAAAGTGGGTGCTTGGGATCAAACTAAGGTCCTCATACTTTAGAACAAGTACTTTATCTACTAAATCAGACCCATTTTAAGTTCTTTGTTGCCACTTTTGGTATAGATTTTACTGTATGCTGTCCATGTGTAATGAAGAGTAACCCAGGTCAACAATCTTTAATTTAATGACTGAGTTAATAGTCTCATGACCACTACATCACTTGGAAGGTGCTTCCATAGATTTGGTTGTTATCACCTCCAAGACTCAGGGAACATTGCTAAAGAGAGGGAAGAAAGAATATTCAAACTCTAAGATAGGGAAAGGAGCTGCAAGATGCTATCTTTTGCACATGCAAGCATAAACGTCCAACGATTGCATATGGCTGCACAGGATCTGTACAAGAATGGGCCCATCAACAGTGCAGCGTGGATGGAGGGGCACAGGGGACTCTATCCCTCACTGTGGAACCATTCTTAATGGACAGATTCAGTGAGTGGACATTATTGCCTTCAGTTGTAAACATACTGGAGTTCTCTAACACACACCCCCCCCCCCCCGCTCCAATGGATAGTTCCAAATGCAGTGGTAATATAGATGACAGTGATTAGACTACATGAGTACCAAAATAAAACTAAAATGACTGGTACAGTGACTGATAGAGTGGGGTGGGGTTGAAAGGGATGTGGAGGGATAAGAGAAGGATGGGAGGAGAGAAATCAGAATGCATTATACATGTATTAAACTATCAAAGAACTAACTCAATTTTTAAAAGGAGATTCAGTTTTAAAAACAGCAGCATGGTATCTTATAAACATCCATTTATAGATTGGAATAAAATGGCAGCATACAAATAGCTGTGATTCCTAGGAGACAGAAAAGTCAATAATAAATCTACAGTGTAGCTTGATTCTCTTTATCACTCCTCCAGAAACTTAAAAAATTAAGTTCATTACAGGGACTCAAGAGACATGTTTCAAATATACTTTAAATTGGTATAAAAAAGCCTGTTTTTAAGATGCACTGACTGGAATGGAAACATTTTTATGACCAAGAAATCAACAACTCTCAGAATATGGTTAACAACACATTTTACAGGTCATGTATATTTTGGTCCTCAATCAAGGTTCACTGACAACTCAAAATTGTTTTGTTCTTCTTATAGGGAGTCATTTTGTATGAAATTACTCAAGGGTACAGTCATCTTACTCAAAAACATCCTGTGAGTCTTCAGTGAAGCAAATTTCGAGTGAGTAACACATGCAATTTTTTAAGTCGCCCCCAGACATTTTCAAGAACTCTCAGCCTTTGGTATTTGGAGATTGTCACAATTATTTCAATCATTTAAAAAAGTTTTCAGATTTTGTACCTTTCAGAAAATTATGTCCTGTAACTTTCGCTGGATATCTAGCAGTAAGGGCATTCCTCTAATTTGGCATTTGTAGTTGATCGACTCTCAATATCAAGATAACTATAATAATATTGCATGATTGTAATGTTACTGTCCATTTATGAAAAAAATATGCCCCATGTCCAAGCTAATTTGATATGACCCAGGTGCAGAGGGCACAGATTATAGAGTAATCCAAAGACATGCTATTTGAAAACTCTTTAGAGTTTAACATGCCTCTTTCAAAGCTGGTAAAACTTGTTGGGATGCTCACGGGTAAACCGAGAAAGGAAGACATGGAAATCTGAGTAGCTTGGAAAACAGCTTACTGTTCTGATGCGTATTTGTGGGCCACTTTGGGAAAACCGCTTAACAGCTCTGACACTTAGCTTTCCTATTTTTAAATGGAGACAAGATTTCACTCCAAGCTGGGTGTGGTGGCACACACCTGTAATCCCAGCACCGGGTGGGGGTGACTGGGTAGAGGTGGAGGCAGGGGTATTGGGAATTCCAAGTCATCTTTGGCTACATAGTGAGGCCAGCCTAGGGCACATGAAACTCTGTCTCAAAAACCAAACAGTCGGCCTTTAAGGAGTATTTATAGAGCTAGAGAAACAACCAATGTAAAGCCTTGCCTGTAACCACTTGCTTTGGTAGCCCAGAGTAGGCCCACAACGTGAATACATAAGGTTGAGGACCAAAAGTTCATTTTAAAAAAAATTATCACCAGGGACAAAAATGGGCTTTACTCAGACTTAACAATGGATGTGAATAATCATTGGTACCATCTTCTAATGCACCAGCTAATCTTAAGTAAGAGGAGTGTTGCAAGAGAATATTAATTATATGTCCCAGTTTTTAATCCATCTGAACCAACTATACTGGAGCATTGGCATTAACACATGACAAGCACCTCCCAAAGACAACAGTAGGCTAAGATTATATATAAAGGTTCCAATTCTTGGGTACAGAGACACTGGACCTCACCCCGAGGTTTCCATTTAAGAAATCTAGGTAGCTTCACAAATCTCCTTTGGTGGCCCAAACTGGTGTTAATGTGCTTTTGTTGTTGTTACTAAAGAGTTAGTTTGCCAAGGGTTAATACCTATCTTTCTACAGCATAATCAGAAAGGTTTCAAAATGTAGGTGTGCTTCAAGAATTTGTTTCAGACTTATGACTGGCTTCTAGTCCAAGACAGACACTGCACATATGAATACTGTTGCTATTTATAAAGTGACAACTATTTGACCCCAGAGTCTTGCTTCCCAAGCACAGCTGTGTGGTTTTGTCTTGCGGGGTGATTGAGAATGTCCCAGTCAGCCCGAAGCCACATGCCAACTTGGGATAAATCCATCTCAGTTTCCCTATCTAATGAGAATGCGTGTAATACTGACAGAGGACAGACAAGGACTATGAGGTAAGCAAGGAACCCCAAAGCTGCATCTTGGTATCTTTGTCTCATGACAGAATAGTCCTTTGTGGTTAACTATGCTTGAAGTTGCAGTTAAGTTATTTCTGATATACAAGAAACTAAGGCACAAGGGCCCTCTCTGGCACGTCTGCACCAAAGAAGGCTGCATATCCACAAAACACCTGATGTCATTACTATACCATTTGCGTTTATGGGGTGGTTTGGATTGTTGCTGTTGTTTCCATGTGAATTTCTTTTTTTTTTGTTGTTTTTTTTTTTACGAGACAGGGTAAATTTCTACGGTGACACACTAGCCATTTTTAGTTCATCAAATTTTCAGTTAGATTATTTGCTTGTTTATTTACTTGAGACAGAATCTTACTGTGTAGCCCAGTTAGGCCTCAAACTGACAAGAGACTCTCTTGCCTTTGCCTCCCAAGCACTACTACACTGGGCTTCAGCTCCCTTTCTTACACAGCTACCTTTCTTACACGGTCCAGGCCTGCCAGCCCATGGATTGCACAGCCCACACTGGCTTGGGCTTTCCTACATCAATCACTATCTTAGGTAGGTATTCTATTGCTGTAATAAGATACCATGACAGGCCAAGCACCTGGAAGCTGCACCTGGTACAGGGGGCATGGAGGAGTGCTGCTTACTGGCTTTCTCCCTTGTGGATTGTTCAGCCTGCTTTCTTATAGCACCCAGGACCACAAGCCCGGGAGTGGCACCACCCACAATGTGTGGGACCCTTCCATATCAATAAGAAAACACCCCAGGGGTCAATCTAGTAGTGGCTTTTTCTCAATTGGGGGTCCCTCTTCCCAAATGACTTCAAGTTTGTGTCAAGTTAATGAAAAACAACCAGCACAATTATTAATCAAGAAAATACCCACCACAGAGCAGCCTGAAGGAGGCAGTTACTTAACTGATGTTCCTTTTCCAATGTGCTGTCCAATGGCCTTTCCTGTGTCTCACAGCATCAAGCCTCAGCTGCCTGCATGCCATCAAAACCAGTACCACATGGGACTCTTATACATCACCAAGTTTGGCTGCCAGTTTGAGATGCTGCCTTGAGCCCCAGCTTCTGTGTGCTGACCACAGGTGAGTTTTGCCTGAATGACACCAGCTCCTTTCCATCCCAAGTCAGAAATGGTTTCTTTTCTATTGAAAAAGAAGTTTTCATACAATAAATTCCCATCAGTTTCCTCTTCCCTAATTCTTCTCAGATCCTCCCTACCAACCCAACTCCATGCCCTTTATTTCTCTTCCTTTAGAAAACAAACAGCTAAACAAAGAAATCAAACAAGAATTTTTTTTCAAAAAATGAAAGAACACACACACGCACACACACACTGGAAATTATAATATACAAGCAAAAGACAAAGACAAAAGAAATTCCTAAACAAGCAATGTGAGACAAAAAAATACATCTACTAAAATAAGAAGTTTGTTTGGTGTTGGTCCTGTGTGGTTAATATACCCAATTAGACACCACTGGAGGAAATTAACTTTTCCTTTGCAAGAGAGTGTCAACTACAGATAGCTTTTTGGTTAGGTTTGTAGGCAGTGTATATTCCATCCTCAGTCCGGGGTCCTCATCTGACTTGAACCTGGACAGGCTCTGTGAATGCTGAATGAGGCTGGTCTCTTGTTAGTCAGCTGATTTTTTTTAGTCTCTGCTAACCAGCTTCAGTTGTCCCAGCAAAACAAAGGTTTTATTTCTACAGATTCTTAACACAAAACATCACACAAATGGCCCTGATGGAGATTTTGCTTCCCTTTGAAACTTCACGAGCCAAGTCTTCAATTGTCTGCCTCTCTCAACATTCCTATCTTCCAAGATGATTAAGGTCTGAGAACTCAATAGCCCTTTTGAGTACAAAGCTCCAAAATCCTTGCACAATTCTTCCCAAAGCCAACATGGTCAGGTTCATCACAGCCCATTCCTGGTATTGACTTCTGTCTTATTTATCTTTCCTTTTGCTGTGAATAACACCTTGACCCCCCCCCCACTCTCAAAAAAGGAACTTGAGAAGAAAAGGCCTTGTTTGGTTTACAGGTTGTTGTCCATCATCTAGGGAAGCCTAGGCAGGAACTCAGGGCAAAACGGAGGCAGTGCCCAGGAAGGAATGCTGTGTACTGCTTTGTTCAGTTACCTTTCTTACACAGCCCAGGTCCACTTGCCCATGAATGGCACTGCCACAGACGTACACAGAGCAGCCCTATGGAGGCAACCATCCTTGGCTTCATAGCAAGTTGGAGGTCATCCTGGCCTACAAGAGACCAGGTTGGGGTGGCGGTATCTTATTGAGGTCTCATTCTCAATTGAGGTTTCTTCTACTCGTGTGACTCTAGTTTGTGTGAAGTTCAAAAGAATCAGCATACCTCCTGACTTGAGAAGTATCTACAGAAACAAACAAACAAAAAAAAGAAAACACTGAAAATTTGTAAAAGATCACTAGAACTCAGCTCTCCCAGAATATTCATTAAGTGCTAACCATCTTTTTAGATTATAGTTCTGCCTATATTGTCCCTGCCCCAAATATCTAATTGAAAGGTTCTTCCATTGTTCTTAGTTTTATAAATGGATTGGCCTAGAATTCCCCCAATGCGCCCCCAACCCCCACCCCACTGTCATGGCCCATGTACTGCATCCCAGGCTGACGTCTAACTTGCTAAGTAGCCAAGGATGATGTTGAGCTCCAGTTCTTCCGACTTCCACCCCCCCCAAATATTGGGCTTACTGGTGTGAGTCACCATGCCCAATTTATACCATACTGATATAAAAAACAGGGTTTCCCCCATAGGCCACACAGCATTTTACCATCTGAGTTAGAGCCTTGGCCCCTAGAAGTTTGTCTCCAGAATAAAACAGGCATTCCAACCGAAAACACAGCATAAATGGGTCATTAGATTTCCTCTTTATTCCACTCCATCAATTTTGTCTGCAAAGCCATGGAAAAGCACATGCTTATTATTGAAGGGCCACCTCACATTACCGTAATTGGCAGCGCCAATACGCTAGATGCAAAGAACCTGAACTTTAAAACTGTACAAGAGATGTGATCAGAGTGTTTTTAGTTGCACCAGGGTTTATTAGGCTACACAGCAAGAAACCTGCAGTTAAGCACTGTGCTGGTTAATTCAGGGAGTCGAAGATTAACAACACATTAATGACACAAGACAGCAAGTCTAAGGGCTATTTCATACTCAGAGCGTCATTGATGGTGATAAACTCCTTCGTATCGCGTTCCTACGCAGACTAAACAGTGCCTACGGAGGAGGGGGTTACTTCAACCCGCGTCAAAGTCTTTCATCTGGGCTATAGGGGATCCTTTTTCCAGAAATATCTTCTTTAGCTCCGGCTCTACAAAAACTTCCTATTGGTCAAGCGTGGATCACATGGTCATGCCTAACCCAATAATTGCAAGAGAAAAAATGATTGTGGCATTGGTTTAGATCTGTATTTCTCAGCTCTGCCTGCGTCTTGACGTCACCTGGAAGCCTTGGAAAGAAAATTACAATGCCTGGCAACAGTGTGTCTCCAATATTCCCCAGCTGTTCCAAATGTATCACCGAAGTGACTGCTACTGTATCAGCCTAATTAAGTTCCTAAGTTCCACTACTGCTTGCACCCTAGTGGGAGTTCCATTCTGCGGGGGAGGAAGAGCAAACATGGGAACAAAACCTAGGCTTTGACACCGAGGGTGCAAAATGGGTCTACAGCAACAGCAACTGGGGAAACTGAGGCAAGAGGATCTCTTACGCTCAAGAGTTCCAGACCAGCCTGGGCAACACAGCAAGACTTGTCACAAAACAAAACAAAAATCTGACTGATAAGGATAAGGTTAGGGTCTAACTGGTTAGATTGTCATGTGCAAGTATTTTGACACATTTCAGTTTCCAAGTTTTTTGTGGCAGTGTCCTCCTAGGTAAAAATCAGGATGTGTGCCACCTCTATTGCATACTAGTTTTATCACGGTATGCAGAAGGCTCCAACTTGCTTGCTTAGTGCTCTGCCATCTTGGAAGCCAGGAATAATGTACATCCTCTGCTTGATGTTTCTAGCCTCTAGCACTCAGGAGGACCAATATTTATTGCATGAATGAATAAATGAGAGAATTAATAGGAAATGCCTAATATTAAGCATTTACTCAGCATTTATATACCAGGTACTAAACAAAGCCATGCACACTGAATTCTTTACTTACTCCTTATACAGTAGGAGCCACTCTTATCTTCCACTTAAGTATGACAA